>NC_140990.1:45456337-46056337 GCF_052327205.1 Somniosus microcephalus
ACGTGCGATGAACCCGCCCCCGCCACGCAGCGATTGGTCGACCGTCGGGTCGCTCGACCGGACGATTGGTCGCCCTTCGCGTCACTCGATGCTAATGAGCGGATAATGAGCGGAATTTTGAACGTTTTTTGGATACTGCGGGCGCAATTTTTGTCTCGCCGAAACGTAAATACACTTATGACCGTTCCGGAATCGTAAGATTTCTTTTGATGTAACGCACGTGTAGGTACGCTCTATAACTTTAGAGTGTATAGCCTGACAGACAGAAGGACAGACAGACAGACAGACAGGTCGATCCTTTTATATATACAGATAAGATAATGGACTCTAGAATTTTTCCCACTACCGATGTCAGGCTTACTGGTCTGTAATTCCCCATTTTCTTTCTACCACCTTTTTTGAACAGTGGGGTAACATTAGCTACCCGCCAATCCATGGGAACTGTTCCAGAGTCTATCGAATTTTGGAAGATGACCAGCAATGCATCTACTATTTCTAGGGCCACTTCCTTAAGTACCCTGGATGTAGATTATCAGGCCCTGGGGATTTATCGGCCTTCAATCCCGTCAATTTCTCTAACACCATTTCCCTACAAATACTGATTTCTATCAGTTCCTCCCTTTCATTAGACCGTATGTTCCCCGACATCTCTGGGAGGTTATTTGTGTCCTCCTTTGTGAAGACAGAACCAAAGTATGTATTTAATTGGTCTGCCATTTCTTTGTTCCCCATTATAAATTCCCGATTCTGACTGCAAGGGACCTACGCTTGACTTCACCAATCTTTTTCTCTTCACATATCTATAAAAAAATTTACAGTCAGTTTTTATGTTCCCTGCAAGCTTACTCTCATACTGTATTTTCCCCCTCTTAATTAATCCCTTTGTCCTCCTTTGTTGAATCCTAAACTGCTCCCAATCCTCAGGTTTACTGCTTTTTCTGGCCAATTTTTATGTCTTCTCCTTCGATCTTATGCTATCTCTAATTTCCCTTGTTAGCCACGGTTGAATTACCTTTTTTGTTTTATTTTTATGCCAAACTGGGATGAACAAATTCTGTAGTTCATCCATGCGATCTTTGAATGTTTGCCATTGCCTATCCACCGTCAACCCTTTGAGTGACATTCCCCAATCAATCCTACCCAACTCGCGCCTCATACCATCGTAGTTTCCTTTATTTAAATTCAGGACCCTAGTCTCTGAGTCAACTACTTCACTCTCCATCTTAATGAAGAATTCTATCATATTATGATCGCTCCGACCCAAAGGGCCTCGCACAACAGGATTGCTAATTAATCCTTTCTCCAGTCTAAGATGGACAGATCTCTAGTTGGTTCCTCAACATATTGGTCCAGGAAACCATCCCGTATACACTCCAGGAATTCCTCCTCCACAGTATTGTTACTAATTTGATTAGCCCAATCTATATGTAGATTAAATTCACCCATGATAACTGCTGTGCCCTTATTGCACGCTTCTCTAATTTCCCTTTTAATGCCATCCCCGACCTCCGCATTACTGTTTGGAGGTCTATATACCACTCCCAATAACGTTTTCTGCCCCTTGGTATTTCTCAGTTCTACCCATACAGATTCCACATCATCAGAGCTAATATCCTTCCTTACAATTGTGTTAATCACCTCTTTAACCAGCAATGCTACCCCACCTCCTTTTCCTTTTTGCCAATCTTTCCTGAATATTGAATACCCCTGGATGTTGAGTTCCCAGCCTTGGCCACCCTGGAGCTATGTTGCCGTAATCCCAATCATATCACATTCGTTTACCTCTATTTGCGCAGCTAATTCATCCATCTTATGACGAATGTGCCTCGCATTAAGACACAAAGCCTTCAGGCTTGTTTTTTAACGCTCTTAGATCTTTTAGAATTATTATTTACTGTGGCCATGTTTGATTTAAACACTTGATTTCTCTGTCTGCCACTTTTGTTTTTCTCCTTCCTGTCTTTTGCTTTTATCCTTGTTTCCCTTTCCTCTGTCTCCCCGCTCAGGTTCCCAACCCCCTGCCATTTTAGTTTAAACCCTCCCCCAGAGCTCTAGCAAACACTCCCCCTAGGACATCGGTCCCGGCCCTTCTCAGGTGCAAACCGTCCATTTTGTATTGGTCCCGCCTCCCCCAGAACCGGTTCCAACGTCCCAGGAATTTGAATCCCTCCCCCTTGCACCATTCCTCTAGCCACATATTCATCTGAAATATCCTTCTATTTCTACTCTGACTAGCATGTGGCACTGGTAGCAATCCTGAGATTACTACCTTTAAAAAGTGAACATTATCCACCCGCCTGTTCCCTCAGCATAGGGGCCCCGCACCAACCTCCGGGACAGACAGGAAGTCAGGGAGCATCTGTAAATGGAGGAGAAATGGGGACTGGTCAGGGAGTGTCTGTAAATGGAGGACAAATGGTGGCTGGTCAGGGAGTGTCTGTAAATGGAGGAGAAATGGTGACTGGTCGGGGAGTGTCTGTAAATGGAGGAGAAATGGTGGCTGGTCAGGGAGCATCTGTAAATGGAGGAGAAATGGTGACTGGTCAGAGAGTGTTTGTAAATGAGGGAGAAATGGTGACTGGTTAGGGAGCATCTGTAAATGAAGGAGAAATGCTGACAAAAATCTACAGGAATGCATTGAAAGCAAAGCTGATTTATTTGACATATATCCAGAATATGAAACTCCAACCCAGTTATATGGTTAATAACACCAGCAGAAACAAACTCCAACTGTCAGAATGAACATGGTTCAGTCCTGGATGTGATTAACAGCAGCAACAACAGCAGAATCCAACCCCTGCAGTCACTGGTGAACTCGCTGGTGTCTCAGCAGTTGGGATGAATGAGTGAATCCCATCCCACACACTGAGCAGGTGAACGGCCTCTCCCCGGTGTGAAGTCGCTGGTGTGTCAGCAGATTGGATGACTGAGTGAATCCCTTCCCACACACTGAGCAGGTGAACGGCCTCTCCTCAGTGTGAACTCGCTGGTGTGTCAGCAGGTTAGATGACTGAGTGAATCCCTTCCCACACATGGAGCAGGTGAACGGCCTCTCCCCAGTGTGAACTCGTTGGTGTATCAGCAGTTCCTTTGTGCTTTTAAAGATCTTCTCACAGTCAGAGCATTTAAAAGGCCTTTTATCTGTGTGAACAAGTTGATGTGTAGTGAGGTGCGAATACCGAGTGAATCCCTTCCCACACTCAGAGCAGGTGAACGGTCTCTCCCCAGTGTGAACTCGCTGGTGTGTCAGAACATCGGATGAATTAGTGAATCCCTTCCCACACATGGAGCAGGTGAATGGCCTCTCCCCAGTGTGAAGTCGCTGGTGTGTCAGCAAGCTGGAGTGCTGAGTGAATCCCTTCCCACACACGGAGCAGGTGAACGGCCTCTCCCCGGTGTGAACTCGCTGGTGTGTCAGCAGGTTGGATGACTGAGTGAATCCCTTCCCACACACGGAGCAGGTGAACGGTCTCTCCCCGGTGTGAACTCGCTGGTGTGTCAGCAGGTTGGATGACTGAGTGAATCCTTTCCCACACACGGAGCAGGTGAATGGCCTCTCCTCAGAAGCTCGGATGAACGAGTGAATCCCTTCTTACACACAGAGCAGGTGAACAGACCCTCTCCAGTGTGAATGTGCTGGTGTTTCACAAGCTCAGATGAACAAGTGAATCTCTTCCCACACATGGAGCAGGTGAACAGCCTCTCCCCAGTGTGAATGCACTGGTGTCTCAGAAGCTCGGATGAACAAGTGAATCTCTTCCCACACATGGAGCAGGCGAACGGCCTCTCCCCAGTGTGACTGCGTCGATGAATTTCTAGATTCGATGGGGAACTGAATCCCTTCCCACAGTCCTCACATCTCCACGGTTTCTCCATGGTGTGGGTGTCCTTGTGTCTCTCCAGGTTGGATGATCGGTTGAAGCCTCGTCCACACACAGAACACGTGTACGGTTTCTCCCCGCTGTGAACGGTGTGATGTTTTTTCAGGTTGTGTAACTGGTTAAGGCTCTTTCCACAGTCAGTGTCCTGGAACACTCTCACTCGGGTGTGTGTGTCTCGGTGCTTTTCCAGTCACACTGACGTTTGAAATCTTCTCCCACAGACAAACATTTCTCCTGCTATATTAAAAGGCCGATGATATCCAGGTCCTGATGAATTGTGTCATTCTGTCAGATTTTGACGTGATGTTTGGTTTGAATTTCTCGTCTGCACATCCTCCCCTTCTAATGCCCTATAAAAGCAGTTTACAAAAGTCATGACTGTAAATACAGGATAGAAATTCGGATTTTATTCCCTTTCTCTCCTGAAGGTGGTGCTTGATGATAGGTTTGGGCCCCAGTCACTCTTTGCCCTCCAGTTCCTTGCTAATGGCAATTCTGAGCTTGTGGGCCTATACACTGAGCTGCCAGCATTTCGACCATGGAGAGCAGCACAGCCGCCGGCCCTGGCTGATTCTGTCTAGAAAAGCTGAGGCCAATGGTAGCACACCAACAACAACTTGCATTTACATAGCACCTTTAACGTAGTAAAACGTTCCAAGGTGCTTCACAAGAGCAGAATCAGGCAAAAATTGACCTTAGGGCCGAGGCAACTGAAGGCACGGCCACCAATGGTGGAGCAAAGGAAGTGGGGGATGCACAACAGGCCAGAATTGGAGGAATGCAGAGCTCATAGAATCAGAGAATGGTACAGCCCTTCGGCCCATTGTCCCAGAGCCAGCTCTTTGAATTTAGGCCCACTCCTCTGCTTTATCCCCACAGACCTGCAATTTGTTTCGCAATTCAAGTAGTTCTCCAATTCCCCTTTGAAAGTTGCCATTGAATCTGCTTCCACCACCACTTCAGGCAGTGCCTCCCAGGTCATAACAACTCGCTGCTTAAATTCTTTCCTCATGTCGCCGCTGGTTCTTTTGACAATGACCTTAAATCTGAGTCCTCTGGTTACCGACCCTTCTGACACTGGAGTCAGTTTCTCCTTATTAAGAGGGTTGTAAACATCTGGTCCACTTGGCACTGAAGTGTCTGAAACTCATAACAGGAAGTCCAGGAAACCAAAATACTGAAAAATGTTAAACTGTTCTGTTGACAAATGAAATCTCAATTTAAGTTTTAAAAGAATAAATTGTTTAATGGCTTCACACTGACTCACCCGACTCAGGTTCCGCCCCTCAAACACCGCGATTGGTTGCAGAATGCACTGCTCCCTTGGCCCTCCAGCCTCTGAACTCTCTTCCTATTGGTTCCCAGGGCCATCAATCACCACTTGCCAACATTACGCTGCCAGATGAGGTTCAGGGGCTCAGAGGAAGAAAGTAAATGAGGCCATGAATCTGAGTTGGGAAATACAATGAGAGAAACATGATTCAATTTGTAAACTAATCTATTTAAAATCAACGCAAATGAATTGTTGCCATTAATATATTCTTTTTGCGCCAAGTGTGAAACAAATGATGTTTTCCCACACACGGAACAGGTGAACAGCCTCTCCCCGGTGTGACTGCATCGATGAGATTCCAGCTCAGATGGGTAATTGAATCCCTTCCCACAGTCCCCACATTTCCACAGTTTCTCCGTGGTGCGGGTGTCCTTGTGTCTCTCCAGGTTGGACGATCAGTTGAAGCCTCATCCAAACACAGAACACGTGCACTGTTTCTCCCCGCTGTGAACGGTGCGATGATTTTTCAGGCTCTGTAACTGGTTAAAGCTCTTTCCACAGTCAGTGCACTGGAACGCTCTCACTCGGGTGTGTGTGTCTCGGTGCTTTTCCAGTCACACTGATGTTTGAAATCTTTTCCCACAGACAGAACAGACAAACATTTCTCCTTCCACATTCAGAGGCCGATGATATTCGGGTCCTGATGAATGGAGTGACTCTGTCAGATGTTGATGTGATGTTTGGTTTGAGTTTGCGGTGTGTAAATGCTGCCCTTCCCTCAGCCTGTAAAAGGAGTTTACAAAAGCCATCACTGTGAGTGCAGGATAGAAATGGACAAGATTCTCTCCTCCTGGTTCCTGGCCAAGGGGGCCGCGCATGCGCCCTGCTGCTCCCTGAGCCTCTCAAGATGGCGGCCGTTACCCCGGGCCTGTCACCGGGAGAAAGCTCCGCAGCTGCCGCCCCATTCGGGGCAAAGGCCCGGCCCGGAGGCTCTGGTTCAGGGCCTGAGGCCCACCCCAGGTGTTTGTGAAGCAGATAATGTTGAGTGTTTTAATAATGGGGCCTGGGGCCGCACTCGGGGTGTGTGCAGCCCGCGTCCCCTTGGGGTTCATTAACCCGCTCCCTCCACCAACTTTATAAACCCTGCGGTGCGGCCTACCCACAGTTTATTAATCTCCCGACCCCGCTCCTGCCGACCTGCAGCTCCGCCCAGTGAAGAACACGTGACCCAGGCCCGCGGCCTGATTGACGGGAGCTTCCAACCAATAGGGAGCGAGCGGGGCGGGGCTGGAGTTGCGAGCCGGCGGCGGGTCCTCCAACCAATCGGGGAGCCTGAGGGGCGGGACTAGCGCCGGCTGATTGTCTGATCCGCAGGGCAGCGAGTTTCTCCAGTCCCTTGTTCAGGGCACGGGGCCAGGGGAGGCTGTGGGCCTTTATTCCCCTTATTGGACACAAGGCTCTTTGTCTCACAACACACTGGCTCAGGTTTTAACAATCGCTTTACAGGGAATAGTGAATTGAAAATTGCAAAACTGAGATTGTTAGTTATACACAGGATTACACAGATATACGGCACAGAAACAGGCCATTCGGCCCAACCAGTCTATGCTGGTGTTTATGCTCCACACGAGCCTCCCATCTTTCCTCATCTAAATCTATCAGCATAACCCTCTATTCCCTTCTCCCTCATCTGCTTGTCCAGCCTCCCCTTAAATGCATCGATATTATTCGCTTCAACCACTCCCTGTGGTAGCGAGTTCCACATTCTCACCACTCTCTGGGTAAAGAAGTTTCTTCTGAATTCCCTATTGGATTTCTTGGTGACTATCTTATATTGATGGCCTCTAGTTATGCTCTTCCCCACAAGTGGAAACATTCTCTCTGTATCCACTCTACCAAAACATTTTCATAATTTTAAGGACCTCTATTAGGTCACCCCTCAGCCTTTTTTCAAGTGAATAGAGACCCAGCCTATTCATCCTTTCCTGATATGTATACCCTCGCATTTCTGGTATCATCCTTCTAAATCTTCTCTCCTCCCTCTCCGGTGCCTCTATATCCTATTTATAATATGGTGACCAGAACTGTACGCAGTTCTCTAAGGGCTGAATTTTGTCGGTGCTCAGAGTGCGGGTTTGGAGGCGAGTCCGCTGTCAAAATCACAAAAACTGACAGCAGGTCGTTATCCCGCTCTGAACCACCTCCTTGTGAGTTTCCTAAGTGTCGGGTCTGTCATCCCTGAACAGACCCAACACCAAGTGGTGGGTCAGCCAATTTAGATACTTTAAAGCTTGTTAAAAGGTAGTTAGAGCACCATTTTCCCAAGTACTTATCATTTTACCAGGTTTTTAATGAGGTTCCCGGAGAGCGGCTATCACGTCAGGTAAGTATGTCGGGTTCTCAATGACTGTGGATTGCTGTGAATAGGTGAAAGCTGCAGAAGTGGTCTAAAACCTACCATTTCACAGCTGTTCACTTCCCAATCTTAGAAGTTGGACCATTAATGATTTGGAACCCACTTTGGAGCTTTATACAAACACGATTTCCCTTTTATAAAACCATGTTGACTCTGCCTAATCATATCATCATTTTCTAAGTGCCCTGTTCCACTTCCTTAATAATGGATTCCAGCATTTTCCCGAGGACTGATGTCAGGCTAACTGGCCTGTAGATCCCTGTTTTCTCTTTCCCTCCTTTCTTGAATAGCGGGGTTACATTTGCTACCTTCCATTCCACGAGGACCTTTCCAGAATCTAGTGAATTTTGGAAGATCACGACCAATGCATCCACTATCTCTGCAGCCACCTCTTTTAGAACCCTAGGATGTAGCCGTCAGGTCCAGGGGATTTGTCGGCTTTTAGTCCCGTTAGTTTCTCAAGTACTTTTTCTGGACTGATATTAATTACTTTAAGTTCCTCACTCTCATTAGCCCCTTGGTTCCCCACTATTTCTGGAATCTCAACCTTCTCCAGTGTAGCTCACGCAGCTCCAGCTCACGCAGCCTAAGCTCGGGCTGTCTGCAGTGCGGCCGCAACATGCCCGTAGACTTGTACGAGTGGTCGGGACCTCTCGCCCTGACCGAGGTGGACGAGAAGCCTGCGCAGCCCCTCCGTGTCAAGTATGACAACGTGGACGAGATGTGCTGGGTAAAGTGCTGAGCCCGGCCCAGGTACTGACTGCAGCAGAGAGCTGAACACACAGGAACTGCTCCAGTGCCTGGAGCCGGCAACAAGAGGCAAGAAAAGCAAGGAAGGCACAGAGTCCAAAAGCAAGGAAGTTATGATGAACCTTCGTAAAACACTAGCTCAGCCTCAACTGGAGTATTGTGTCCAATTCTGGGCCCCACACATTAGGAAGGATGTGAAGGCCTTAGAGATGGTGCAGAAAAGATTTACAAGAATGGTTCCAGGGATGAGGGACTTCAGTTACGTGGATAGACTGGAGAAGCTGGGGTTGTTCTCCCTAGAGCAGAGAAGGTTGGGAGGAGATCAGATAGAAGTGTTCAAAATCACGAGGGGTCTGGACAGAGTAGAGAGAGAGAAACTGTTCCCATTGGCGGAAGGGTCGAGAACCAGAGGACACAGATTTAAGGTGATTGGCAGAAGAACCAAAGACGACATGAGGAAAAACTTTTTTAC
This sequence comes from Somniosus microcephalus, assembly GCF_052327205.1. NCBI lineage: Eukaryota > Metazoa > Chordata > Chondrichthyes > Squaliformes > Somniosidae > Somniosus > Somniosus microcephalus. The sequence continues at coordinate 45,465,130 of NC_140990.1, forward strand.
GCAGCGAGTGGTTAGGATCTGGAATGCACGACCTGAAACGGTGGTGGAGGCAGATTCAAGCACAGCTTTCAAAAGGGAATTGGATAAGTTCCTGAAGTAAAGAAATGTGCAGGGTTACGGGGAAAGGGCGGGGAGTGGGACTCGCTGAAGTGGTCTTGCAGAGAGCTGGCATGGGCTCGACGGGCCGAATGGCCTCCTTCTGTGCTGTAACCATTCTCTGACTTTAAGCTTATATTGTGGTGAATAACAGACAAAACCTGTTCTTTCCCCTGATCTGATTACAGTTTCCAACCAGTCGATTCAGTGAATGGAATGTCTTATCAGTGTTGCCATGGTGACCTGTCTGCAGTGAAACGCCTGTTTGAGTTTCTAACTCAGACTAAACTTCTCTTTCCCATAATACACATTATATCAGACATTTGATGTCAATGTATTTCAGCCATGTTATGTTAATATCTCTAAAATCTACAGGGAGATCAGATACACAAATCTTTAAAAGTTGGAGGATAAGTTTATAAAGTGGTTTAAAAATGTTACCCGAGGTTTTTTATAAATGGGGCGTAGAAAACAAAACCATCGGTTCAGCTACAGTTAGAATAAGTTTTGGGCATCTTACACTAGGAAGGATGTCGGGGCCACAGAGAGGCTGCAGAATAAATTAACTGAGGTTATACCTGGAGTGTATGTGCGTTTAAGAGCCCCATGTGTACTGTAATGCCGGTAATGGCCACTCGGGCTATATAAGCCTGTATATTGTGTTGTATCAGTTAGTTCCCCTCCAGACTTTGTTTAGTAAACACCTGTGAAACCAACTCCTGTCTTCAGTGTCTCTATCAACACACGGACACAACAGTGGCGATGAATTGGAAACGGACTTACCTGCAATTCGGCAGCACCTCAAGGACATCGATTCCTCTGGCTTCCAAAGTTGAAAAGAAATCAAGAAAAAGAAAAAGCTGTGGTTTCACCAGCTAGTCAAGCTGGTGGCAGGTACTGCAATAATGCTTCCTGGGCGTCGGGCTGGGGCTCCAGCGGCTGGCTCTGCAGCTAGGCCAAGCAGTGAAAGCGGAGGCAAGCAGTAACAGATGGGGAGGGAGCACTCGGGAGACGGCCGGCGCTGCAAGCAGGTCGGCATTCAGACCTAGAGAGAGAGTCCGGTGGGAACGAGTCTCCAACTGTAAATAAATAAATAAAAAGAACGGAAACCGCGGGAAACAGCGTTGTCATCGGCAGCAGCGGCGGGGAAGCACGGGAAGTGCCATATCTTTTCTGCAGAAAAGAAAGAAAAGCGCGGGAAGCGCCATTTTTTTCTAGGATGCCTAAGTCTGGCAATATTGATGCTTTTGATAACAAGATAGAGGATTGGACCACATATGTGGAAAGAGTGGAGGTATATTGCACTGCAAATGGAATAGAAGATGAAAAAAAAAGCTTCAGTACTTCTCAATCTAATGGGCGCAAAGACATACAAGCTGTTACGAAACTTAATCACTCCAGCCGAACCGATGGACAAGAATTTGAAGGAGATTGTTGATACCCTACACTGCCAATTTGGGGCAGGACTGGCAGATTCTCTACGAGACAAATTCATCTGCGGTCTCCTAAGTGAAGGAACACAAAAAAGGCTACTTTCTGAGAAAGATTTGACACTGGACAAGGCTTTCAGTACAAGAGGAGCTGCAGAGATACAGCAAAAGCCACAGGACTTCGGCACCAATGAAATGACACGGGTTTCGAGAGATGTTATCGCTGCAGCAGATCCACCCATGACCAGAGGGACTGCTGGTTCAAGGACAAAGCATGCAGGCAATGCGAAAAGATGGGACACATTACACGTGTATGCCGATCTGGAAACAAAAAATCCACTCACAGAAAGAAAATCAATAAGGAAAAGTACAGAAAGGTACAAATGATGACGGACAGTAGCTCCGAAGACCAGAAGAGCAATAGCGACTCCGGAAACAAGAGACTAAGCTCTCTCAAATTACATAATGTAATTGCCAAAGAAGATTACCAGACCATTTGGGTTACCCTCACAACAGCAGGGTCCCCAGTTAAAATGGAGCTAGATACAGGATCAGCTCTGACCGTCATAAATTGATGGGATTACGAGCGGCTTTTTCCGCATATACCTTTAAAAGACACATCCATTATCTTGAAAACATATACGGGGCAGAAAGTATACCCCAAAGGAAAAATAAGGGTGCCTGTTGTATACAACGGCAAGGAAATACAGAAGTTGTATTTATACGTTCTACAAGATGGTGGTCTACCACTGTTGGGGCGTGAATGGATCAGGAAAATACGTTTAGACTGGCACTCCATTCAGGCACTGACGGTGACCAGTAAGAAAAAAAATGATGATGATGTCATACCTGAACGATTAAAAGACATCTTGGCCAACGCCAAGGAAGTGTTTCAAGAGAAACTAGGAACCTTGAAAGGCATCACCGCCTCAATAAAAGTGGAAGATGCGGCAATTCCCAAGTTTTTTAAGGCAAGACCGGTGCCATACGCAATTCGTCCAGCAGTCGAGGCAGAGTTGGAGAATTTGGAAAAGGCAGGCGTATTATCCAAAATAGATTGGAGCGAGTGGGCAACACCCATCGTCCCGGTCATGAAGAAAATGTTGAATAATGATAAATCTGAAGAACAGAGAAAAATTCGCATCTGTGGAGACTTCAAGGTGACTGTAAACCCGGTCCTTCACACGGTACAGTATCCTCTTCCGAGGATAGAAGATATTTTCGCCTCATTTCCGGAGGGAAACGTTTCACCAAAATTGACTTGGCACAGGCATATCTACAGATGGAGGTTGAAGAGGCCTCTAAAAAGTATCTCACAATAAATACACACAAAGGCCTGTACCAGTACAATCGACTGGTTTTCGGAGTAGCATCCGCTCCAGCTATCTGGCACGGAGCTATGGAGCAAGTCCTCCAAGGGATTCCGGGGACTCAATGCTACCTAGACGACATCCTTGTAACGGGAGAAAATGACAACGAGCACCTTGCCAATTTGGAGCAGGTGCTCACTAGGCTGGGAGAACGGGGCCTACGAGCAAATCGCCCCAAGTGCGAATTTTTCCAGAATCAAATATCATATTGTGGCCACATAATTAATAAGGAAGGGTTGCATAAGTCACCTGAAAAAATTGAAGCAGTCATAAAAGCCCCAGCACCTGAAAATGTTTCACAATTAAGGTCGTTCCTGGGATTAATAAATTACTATCATAAATTTTTACCGAAGTTATCAACTCTTCTACACCCTCTTAATGAACTGCTACAAACAGGAGTAATTTGGAAATGGAGCGAAGACTGTAAACGTGCCTTCCATAAATGCAAAGACTTAATCACGTCCAAAGAAGTTTTGGCTCATTACAACCCATCACTGCCAATCAGACTGGCATGCGATGCATCCCCTTATGGCGTAGGAGCAGTATTATCGCAGAAATTCCCTGATGGCTCGGAACGGCCGATAGCTTTTGCGTCACGCTCATTGAACTCCGCTGAGCGTAACTATGCCCAAATCGACAGGGAAGCACTCAGCCTGGCATGGGGAGTGAAGAAATTCAACCATTACCTACACGGACAAAAATTTACCTTGTTGACTGACCATCAACCACTCATCTCCATATTCAACCCTAAAAAGGGTGTTCCCATTATGACAGCGCAAAGGCTACAGAGGTGGTCCCTTTTTCTAGGGGCACACCAATACAACATAGAATACAATGGATCAAAACAGCATGGGAATGCTGACGGGTTATCGTGCCTACCGTTGCCAACGGTAGAAGAAGCACCTACCGTAGACCCAGTGGAGATTTTCCACTCTACCATAGTCGAATGTCTACCAGTAACAAATTCTGCCATTGAAAGGGAAACTAGAAATGACCCAACTCTCTCACGAGCCTATGATTTAACAGTGAAGGGATGTCCAGCACATGGCGAACCACTGTTGCCAGCATTCTCGCAAAGAAGAGAACAGCTGTCAGTGTGCTGAGGAACCTTGATGTGTGGATCCAGAGTGGTGATTCCACCCAAACTCCAGGATAAAGTTCTAAAGGAGCTTCACGAGGGGCATCTGGGTGGAGTGAAAATGAAGAACCTAGCCAGGGCGTTTGTATGGTGGCCAGGTATCGATGGAGACATCGAAGAAATGACCAAGAGCTGCCTAGGATGCCAGAAGGTCCAAAACGCTCCACCACAAGCCCCTCTACATCCATGGGAGTGGCCCTCATCCCCCTGGCAAAGGGTACACATCGACTTTGCTGGTCCATTTTGTGGTGTATGTGCCGTTAAGAGCAATTATGGTGTATGTGCCTTTAAGAGCCCCAGGTGTGCGTAATGCTGGTAATTGCCACTTGGGCTATATAAGCCTGTGTATTGTGTATATCCTTTAGAAACCCCCCCCCCAGACTTGCTTAGTAAATACCTATGAACCAACTCCTGTCTTCAGTGTCTTTATCTACACACGGACACTACAGTGGCGACGAAGTGGAAACGGACTTACCTGCAATTCGGCAGCACCTCAAGGACATCGATTCCTCCAGCGTCCAGAACACTCAAGGAAGTAAGAGAAACTGTGGTTTCACCAGCTGGCCAAGCTGGTGACAGGTACTGCGCTAATCCTTCCTGGGCGTCAGGCTGGAGCTCCAGCGGCGGGCTCTACAGCTGAGACAGGCAGCGAAATCGGAGGCAAGCAATAACGGACTGGGAGGGTGCACTCGAGAGACGGCCGGCGCGGCAAGCAGGTCAGCGTTTAGACCTCCGTCGGGAACGAGTCTCCAACAGTGAATAAACGGAAACCGCAGTAAAACCGCGTTGTTATCGGTAGTAGCGGCGGAAAAGCGCGGGAAGCGCCATATCGTTGCTACAGAGAGGAAAAAAAAAATAAAGCGCGGGAAGCGCCATATCTTTTCTGAAATGCCTAAATCTGGTAATATTGAGGCTTTTGATGGCAAAATAGAAAATCGGGCCACATACGTGGAAAGAGTAGAGGTTTATTGCACTGCAAATGGAATAACAGATGAAAAAAAAGCTTCAGTACTTCTGAACTTAATGGGCGCGAAGACATACGGGCTGTTACGAAATTTAATCACTCCAGCCAAACCAAAGGACAAGACTTTTAAAGAAATTGTTGATACCCTGCAGGAGCATTTAAACCCAACACCGCTGCTGATAGCGGAACGATTCAAGTTCTTCAAGAGAAATCAACACAAGAATGAAAGTAACGCTGATTACCTAACCAAATTAAGAAAGCTATCAAAGTACTGCCAATTCGGAGCAGGACTATCGGATTATCTTCGAGACAAATTTGTTTGCGGTCTCTTAAGTGAAGGAACACTAAAAAGACTGCTTTCTGAAAAAGATTTAACATTGGACAAAGCTTTCAGTATGGCTGTATCATACGAAGCAGCAGCAAAAGGAGCTGCAGAGATACAACAAGAGACACAGGACTTCGGCACCCATAAAATGACACAGGAGTTCGGAAGATGTTATCGCTGCGGCAGATCCACCCATAACCAGAGGGACTGCTGGTTCAAGGGCAAAGCATGCAGGCAATGTGGTAAGATTGGACACATTGCACGGGTATGCCAATCTGGACAAAATAAATCCACTGACAGAAAACAAAAAATCAATAAAGAAAAGTACAGGAAGGTACAAATGATGACGGACAATAGCTCCGAAGACCAGAATAGCGATAGCGACTCCGGAAACAAGAGACTAAGCTGTCTCAAATTACATAATGTACTTGCAAAAGAGGATTACCAAACCATTTGGGTTACCCTCACAATAGCAGGGTCCCCAGTTAAAATGGAGCTAGATACAGGATCAGCTCTAACCGTAATAAATCGACGAGATTACGAGAGGCTATTTTCGCATATACCTCTAAAAGACACATCCATTATCTTAAAAACATATACGGGGCAGAAAGTCTACCCCAAAGGAAAAATAAGGGTGCCTGTGGTATACAACGGCAAAGAAATACAAAAGTTGTATTTATACATTCTACAAGATGGTGGTCCACCGTTGTTGGGACGTGAATGGATAAGGAAGATACATTTAGACTGGCACTCCATTCAGGCACTGACGGTGACCAGTAAGGAAAAAAACAATGATGACATCATGCCTGAACGATTAAAAGACATATTGGCCAACGGCAAAGAAGTGTTTCAAGAGAAACTAGGAACCTTGAAAGGCATCACCGCCTCAATAAAAGTGGAAGATACAGCAATTCCAAAATTTTTTAAGGCAAGACCGGTGCCATACGCAATACGTCCGGCAGTCGAGGCAGAGCTGAAGAATTTGGAAAAGGCAGGCGTATTATCCAAAATAGATTGGAGCGAATGGGCAACACCCATCGTTCCAGTCATGAAAAAAACATTGAAAAATAACTCTGAGGAACAGAAAAAAATCCGCATCTGTGGGGACTTTAAGGTGACTGTAAACCCGGTCCTTCACACGGTACAGTATCCTCTTCCGAGGGTAGAAGATATTTTCGCCTCACTATCCGGAGGGAAACGTTTCACAAAAATTGACTTGGCACAGGCATATCTACAGATGGAGGTTGAGGAGACCTCTAAAAAGTATCTCACAATAAACACACACAAAGGCCTGTACCAGTACAATCGACTGGTTTTTGGAATAGCATCAGCTCCAGCTATCTGGCAAAGAGCTATGGAGCAAGTCCTGCAAGGGATTCCGGGGACTCAATGCTACCTAGACGACATCCTTATAACAGGAGAAAACAACAACGAGCACCGTGCCAATTTGGAGCAGGTGCTCACTAGGCTGAAAGAACGGGGCCTACGAGCAAATCGCCCCAAGTGCGAATTTTTCCAAAATCAGATATCATATTGTGGCCACATAATTAATAAGGAAGGGTTGCATAAGTCACCTGAAAAAATTGAAGCAGTTATAAAAGCCCCAGCACCTGAAAATATTTCACAATTAAGGTCATTCCTGGGATTAATAAATTACTATCATAAATTTTTACCGAACTTATCAACTATTCTACACCCTCTTAATGATCTTCTACAGACAGGAGTGATTTGGAAATGGAACGAAGACTGTAAACGTGCCTTCCATAAATGTAAAGACTTAATCACATCTGAGAAAATTTTGGCTCATTACAACCCATCACTACCAATCAGACTGGCGTGCGATGCATCCCCTTACGGCATAGGAGCGGTATTGTCCCATAGATTCCCTGATGGCTTGGAACGGCCGATAGCTTTTGCGTCACACTCATTGAACTCAGCTGAGCGTAACTATGCCCAGATAGACAGGGAAGCACTCAGCCTGGTATGGGGAGTGAAGAAATTCAACCATTACCTACACGGACAAAAATTTACCTTGCTGACTGACCATCAACCCCTCATCTCCATATTCAACCCTAAAAAAAGGTGTCCCCATTATGACGGCACAAAGACTACAGAGGTGGTCCCTTTTTCTAGGGGCACACCAATACAACATTGAATACAAAGGGTCAAAACAGCATGGGAATGCTGACGGTTTATCACGCCTACCGTTGCCAACGATAGAAGAGGCACCTACAGTAGACCCAGTAGAGATATTCCACTCTACCATAGTGGAATGTCTACCGGGACAAATTCTGCCATTGAAAGGGAGACAAGAAATGACCCTACTCTCTCACGGGTCTACGATTTAACAGTGAAGGGATGGCCAGCACATGGCGAACCACTGTTGCCAGCATTCTCGCAAAGAAGAGAACAGCTGTCAGTGTGCCGAGGAACCTTGATGTGTGGATCCAGAGTGGTGATTCCACCCAAACTCCAGGATAAAGTGCTAAAGGAGCTTCACGAGGGGCATCTGGGTGGAGTGAAAATGAAGAACCTAGCTAGGGCGTTTGTATGGTGGCCAGGTATCGATGGAGACATCGAAGACATGACCAAGAGCTGCCTAGGATGCCAGAAGGTCCAAAATGCTCCGCCACAGGCCCCTCTACATCCATGGGAGTGGCCCTCATCTCCCTGGCAAAGGGTGCACATCGACTTTGCTGGTGCATTTATGGACTCAATGTTCTTAATCGCAGTTGATGCACAGTGGCATAGTGGTTAGCACTGTTGCCTCACAGCGCCAGGGACCCGGGTTCGAATCCGGCCTCGGATGACTGTCTGTGTGGAGTTTGCACATTCTCCCCATGTTTGCGTGGGTTTCCTCCGGGTGCTCCGGTTTCCTCCCACAGTCCAAAGATGTGCAGGTTAGGTTGATTGGCTATGATAAATTGACCCTTAGTGTTAGGGGGATTAAATACATGGGGTTACGGGGATAGGGTGGGATATGTGTTGGTGTAGGGGTTACGTGGATCGGGTGGGATATGTGTCGGTGCAGGCTCGATGGGCCGAAATGGCCTCTATCTGCACTGTGGGGTTTCTGGTTTCTGGTTTCTGGTTTCACACTCCAAGTGGCCGGAGGTAATAAAGATGTCCTCCACCAGCACGGAAAAAACCATCACAGTATTAAGGACCATATTTGCCAGGAATGGGCTGCCGGAGCAGATATGTTCTGATAATGGACCGCAATTTGTGTCTGAAGAATTCAGAAAGTTCTTAAAGAACAATGGGGTAAAGCACTACACGTCCGCCCCATACCATCCCACCACCAATGGATTGGCTGAAAGGTTTGTCCAGACCTTTAAGAAGGCCATCAAGGCCATGGGTAATGAAGACATAAAACTTCAGCACAAGGTGGATAACTTCTTATTTGCATATAGGAATGCAACGCATATGGTTACTAACCAAACTCCTGCCATGATGTTCTACAATAGAAACCTAAGATGCCGGCTGGATTTGGTCAAGCCCAACATCCGAAGGGACGTGGAGAACCGGCAGTTTCAGGGCATGAATGAAAGGCCAACTAGGGCCTTCCAGATAGGCCAACCGGTTTTGGCCCGGGACTACTGTACCGAGAAATGGCAGCCTGGAACTATCTGCACACGATTAGGACCACTGATGTATACCGTGGACATCGGAGACAGCATAATAAGGCGCCATGCTGACCAAATCATCAAGTCATCCAAAAAGGGACAACCTACACCACCACTCTATACATCTAACGATGAAGTAGAGATACCCATATCTACCTCCGATCCGGTGATACTGGAGCCCGATGAACCCGACACTGGCCTTCAAGCCGAATCAGCCTTGCCAGAAGAACCTACTACACCACCAGAAACTACTTCACCCCCGAGGCGTTAACCGGACCGAGTCAGGAAGCCTCCTGAGAGACCAACTTATAATTAATTAATACAGCAATGTATATTATTTTGCATATAACATGTAATTAATAATTACTTAAAATATGATGTACTAATTAGCTAGAAGGGGAGGAATTGTGGTGTATGTGCCTTTAAGAGCAATTATGGTGTATGTGCCTTTAAGAGCCCCAGGTGTGCGTAATGCCGGTAATTGCCACTTGGGCTATATAAGCCTGTGTATTGTGTATATCCTTTAGAAACCCCCCCCCCCAGACTTGCTTAGTAAATACCTATGAACCAACTCCTGTCTTCAGTGTCTTTATCTACACACGGACACTACACATTTATGGACTCAATGTTCTTAATCGCGGTTGATGCACACTCCAAGTGGCCGGAGGTAATAAAGATGTCCTCCACCACCACGGAAAAAACCATCACAGTATTAAGGACCATATTTGCCAGGAATGGGCTGCCGGAACAGATCTGTTCTGATAATGGACTGCAATTTGTGTCCAAAGAATTCAGGAAGTTCTTAAAAAGCAATGGGGTTAAGCACTACACGTCCGCCCCATACCATCCCGCCACCAATGGATTGGCTGAAAGGTTTGTCCAGACCTTCAAGAAGGCCATAAAGGCCATGGGTAATGAAGACATAAAACTTCAGCACAGGTGGATAACTTCTTGTTCGCATACAGGAATGCAGCACATATGATTACAAACCAAACTCCCGCCATGATGTTCTTCAATAGAAACCTAAGATGCCGGCTGGATTTGATCAAGCCAAACATCAGAAGGGACGTGGAGAACCGACAATTTCAAGGCATGAATGAAAGGCCAACTAGAACCTTCCAGATAGGTCAACAAGTTTTGGCCCGGGACTACCGTACTGAGAAATGGCAGCCTGGAACTATCTGCACACGACTAGGACCGCTGATGTATACCATAGACATCGGAGAAAGCATAATAAGGCGCCATGCTGACCAAATCATAGAGTCATCCGAAAAGGGACAACCTACACCACAACTCTATACGCCTAATGATGAAGTAGAGATACCCATATCTACCTCCGATCCGGTGATACTGGAACCCGATGAACCCGACACTGGTATTCAAGCCGAATCAGCCTTGCCAAAAGAACCTACTACACCACCAGAAACTACTACACCACCGAGGCGTTATCTGGACCGAGTCAGGAAGCCTCCAGAGAGACTGACTTATAATTAATTAACTGCCGCAATGTGTAGATTATTTTTCTTGTAACATGTAATTAATGATTACTTAAAATATTATGTACTGGTTGGCTAAAAGGGAAGGAATTGTAGAGTATGTGCCTTTAAGAGCCCCATATGTACTGTAATGCCGGTAATGGCCACTCAGGCTATATAAGCCTGTATATTGTGTTGTATCAGTTAGTTCCCCTCCAGACTTTGTTTAGTAAACACCTGTGAAACCAACTCCTGTCTTCAGTGTCTCTATCAACACACGGACACAACAATACCACGGATAAGAGGCTTTAGTTATCAGAGAATCAGAGAATGATACAGCACAAAAGGTGGCCATTTGGTCCATCATGCTTGTGCCAGCTCTTTGGGAGAGCTATCCAATTAGTCCCACTCCCCTGCTCTTTCCCCATATCCTGGTAAATGTTTTCCCTTCAAATATTTATCCATTTCTCTTCTGAAAGTTACGCTTGAATCTGCTTCCTCCACCCTTTCAGGCAGTACATTTTCAGATCATAATAACTCGCTGGGTAAAAAACTGTTTCCTCATGGTGAGCTGACTGCAGTGAAGCGCCTGTTTGAGTTTCTAACTGAGGCGAACTTCTCTTTCCCAGGAGGAGAGACGAGAGAAACTGGGGCACTTCTCATTAGAACAAAGCAGGGTGAGAGGAGATGTGAGTGAGGTGTTTAAACTTGATCAACGACACCGACCAAAATATCAGAGACACTCCCTGTCCCTCAGGACCTGTGTCCAGGGGAGAAGCTGATGGGTTTATTAGATCATCTTTGGGTTAAATGTTCTGCTCGTGGAGCTGAGCCCCTAGTGTCAGCATCAAACACTCTCCAGTCAGGTACAGCACGGGTTAGATACAGAGTAAACCCATCAGCCGCTCCCCGACACAGATACCGAGGGACAGGGAGTGTCCGGGACAATGACATTTCTCACTCAATAAAGTATAAATTGATCCTGTACCTCTCCCCATTAATCCTGGGCTCCACACGGGGTGAATCCTGCTCCTGTTTCCCTTCCTGTAACAGCACTGAGCTAAACCCAGCCCATAATGAGCAGGGCTCAGGGAGGTTGGTTGCTAGGCACTGCAGTGATGTCATAAAGCAGGGCCATTCAGCCCAGCTGGGCATCTCCTTGTCCCTTTAAAGGTGGAGAGCCGGGACACCCTGTCTCCAAACACATCCCACCTGTTCATACTGAGAATCCCCAGGGAAGGCCCAAGGCCCAGAGTGTGGAACACAACCAAGGGGGAAAGAGGAGGGGAGAAGGGGAGGTACATCAAGGAATCTGGACTGAGGGACACCAAGCTTCAGTTTTAGAGCCTGTAGACTTCAGGAGGGGAAGACTGAGTTCAGTAGTTTTCAGATACAGGGAGAGAACAAGGAGCAGATGGGGAGACTGGTGTGGATTCCAGCACAGTGAGGATGTAGGGGGAGGGAGATTGTGTCGGGCCGTGTGTAAAGTCTGTGGGTTGTGCAGTTAATTACGACACAGACTTCAGGAGTAACATACAACAGGACTTTACTATTCGAAGGTCAGGGCGAATCTGCCCAATAAGTCATGCCACAGCACTTATATACCGGTGTGGTCACCGTCGGTATTACCGTATACAGAAGCCAAACAAGTAGTGCCACACCTAAAATAGTTCTCTTAAAGGTGAACGGTTACATACATAGTCTCTTAAAGGTAGACGGTTACATACACTACAATCCTCCCTTTTTAGCTTACAACATACGTATTTCCCATTAAACATACATTATATCATATATACAACTTTATGCAAGACAGTTCACAGATTCAGTCTCTCTGGAGGTTTCCGGACTCTGTCCGGATAACGCCTCAGTGGTGTCGTCATTCCTGGCGGGGTAGTAGGTGCTTCTGACAAAGTCGATTCGGCTTGAAAGACAGTGTCAGGTTCCTCTGATTCCAGTGTTACCAGATCGGAGGTAGGTGTTCTGGGTATCTCGGTTTCAACAGTAACCGGGTAAGGTGGTGAAGTAGGTTGGCCAGTTGTGGCTGACCCTATGATCTGGTCAACATGGCGCCTTATTATACTGTCCCCAAGATCCACCGTATACATCAACGGCCCTAGCCTTTTTCCAATAGTTCCAGGCTGCCATTTCTCGGTACGGTAGTCCCGGGCCAAAACTTGTTGACCTATCTGAAAAGATCTAGTGGCCCTTTCATTCATGCCCTGGAATTGCCGGTTCTCTACGTCCCTTCTGACGTTTGGCTTGAGCAAATCCAGCCGGCATCTTAGTCGTCTATTAAAAAACATCATGGCGGGAGTTTGATTTGTGACCGCATGTGTTGCATTCCTGTACGCCAACAAGAAGCTATCCACCTTATGTTGTAAATTAATGTCTTCATTACCCATGGCCTTCTTGAAGGTCTGGACAAACCTTTCAGCCAATCCATTGGAGGCGGGATGGTATGGGGCTGACGTGTAGTGCTTAACCCCATTGCTCTTTAAGAATTTCTTGAATTCTTCGGACACAAATTGCGGTCCATTATCAGAACAGATCTGTTCCGGCAGGCCATTCCTAGCAAACATAGTCCTTAACACTGTGATGGTTTTTTCCGTGGTGGTGGTGGTCATCTTTATTACCTCCGGCCACTTGGAGTGTGCATCCACCGCTATTAGGAACATTGAGTCCATAAATGGACCAGCAAAGTCAATGTGTACCCTTTGCCAAGGAGATGAGGGCCACTCCCATGGATGCAGCAGAGCCTGTGGTGGCGCGTTCTGAACCTTCTGACATCCTAGGCAGTTCTTAGTGATTTCTTCGATGTCTACATCGATGCCTGGCCACCATACAAGCGCTCTTGCTAGGTTCTTCATCTTCACTCCACCCAGATGTCCCTCGTGCAGCTCCTTTAACACCTTCTTTTGAAGTTTGGGTGGAATCACCACTCTAGATCCACACATCAGGGTTCCTCTACACACTGACAGCTGTTCTTTCCTCTGTGAAAATGCTTGCAGTGTTGGTTCGCCCTGTGCTGGCCATCCCCCCACCGTTAAATCATAGACTCGTGAAAGAGTCGGGTCATTTCTTGTTTTGTTTTCGATCATCGAATTTGTTATTGGTAGACACTCCACTATGGATGAGTGGAACATCTCTACCGGGTCCAATGTAGTCGCTTCTTCTACTATCGGCAATGGCAAGCGCGATAACCCATCAGCATTTCCATGCTGTTTGGACCTTTTGTATTCAATGTCATATTGGTGTGCCCCAAGTAACACGGACCACCTTTGTAACCTTTGTGCTGTCATGGTGGAAACGGCCTTGTTTGGGTTGAATATGGACACCAACGGCTGGTGGTCTGTCAGTAATGTGAACTTCTTACCTTGCAGGTAATGATTGAATTTCTTCACGCCCCACACAAGGCTGAGGGCCTCCCTATCTATTTGAGCATAATTTTGCTCCGCGGAGGTCAATGATCGGGACGCGAATGCCACTGGCCTTTCCGAGCCATTTGGTAACTTGTGTGAAAGTACTGCTCCAATTCCATAAGGGGAAGCATCACAAGCTAGACGAAGGGGTAACGTTGGGTTGAAATGAGCCAACACTTCTTCAGAGGTAATCAACTCCTTGCTTCTGCGAAAAGCCTTTTTACATTCCTCACTCCACTTCCATGGTATTTCTTTCCGCAACAGAGCATTCAGCGGATGCAGCACAGTGGATAGATTTGGCAGAAACTTGTGATAATAATTAATCAACCCCAAGAATGATCTTAACTGTGATACGTTTTCTGGAGCGGGGGCCTTCACGACAGCTTCTATCTTGTCAGGTGACTTGTGCAGCCCCTCTCGGTCAATGACATGACCGCAGTACGAGATCCATTTTTGGAAAAACTCACACTTCTTGCGATTAACTCGAAGGCCATATTCCTTCAACCTGGTGAGCACCAGTTTCAAATTTGTGAGGTGTTCTTCCTCGTCTTCTCCCGTAATTAGGATATTGTCTAAGTAGCACTGCGTGCTTGGAATTCCTTGTAATACCTGCTCCATGGCCCTCTGCCAAATTGCTGGAGCCGAAGCTACCCCAAAAACCAGTCTATTATAACGATACAATCCTCTGTGTGTGTTGATGGTGAGGTACTGGCGTGACTCTTCCTCGACTTCCATTTGTAAGTATGCCTGAGCCAGGTCTATCTTGGTGAAGTGTTTCCCTCCAGCCAACGAAGCAAAGATATCTTCAATCCGCGGAAGCGGGTATTGTACCGTGTGAAGCACCAGATTCACTGTGATCTTGAAGTCTCCGCAGATGCGGACCTTCCCCGGTCCCCCTGGCTTATTACTTGGTGAAGACTTCATGACGGGAACAATGGGCGTGGCCCACTCACTCCAGTCCACTTTTGACAGTACCCCTGATCGTTCAAGTTCTTCCAGTTCTGCCTCCACAGCTGGTCGTATCGCATAAGGTACCGATCTGGCTTTGAAAAATTTTGGGCTTGCATGTTCTGCAATCTTAACCTTTGCTTTAATTCCTCACAGTGTTCCCAGTCCTTGCTGGAATACCTCTTTAGCTTCGTCCAATATTCTGGACAACCGTTCAGGTTTGACATCTTCCTTTCCGGAATCCACCGTCATGGTGTTTAGTGAATGCCAGTCTATCTTTATTTTCCGGATCCACTCCCATCCCAGAAGTGGTGGACCTCCCTCAGGCAACACATACAGGTCCATCCTTTGGTTATCTTTATCCTTGTATCTCACCTTGACTTCTATCTTTCCCCGTGTATGTCTGTAGTACTAGTTCCGTATCCCGTAGTGGAATATGCTTGAATAACTTTTTATAGTCATGCTTATTCATGACCGTCAGCGCCGATCCGGTGTCCACTTCCATTTTCACTTGGACTTTTGCAATCTGTAGTGTGGTCCAGATAGTTTGTCGGTCAGCTTCATTACTCACATTGTGAACTCTCAAACTATCCAGTCCTTTGCAGTTGGAGTGTGAGTCCGACTTCTGTTCCTCCGGACTCTTCCTAGTCACCTCATGTACCTTTCTGTACCACTTTTGTGGTGACTCATTATTGTTGGTCTTCTTCCCTGACCGGCATACCTTAGCTATGTGACCAAGCTTGCCACATTTCCTACATTCTTGGTTTTTAAACCAGCATTGGTTCTGGTCGTGTGTTGTCTTTCCACAACGATAGCATTTCGTTGTACCCGAAGTAATTTGTTGTACCCTGAGTGCCGCTGCCTTTAGCTGCATTTCCGCAGTTCCTTTCACTGCGGCTTCGCTTGATGCTGCGATAAGGACAGCCTTATCAAGTGGAAGATCGTTCTCTTCAAGCAGTCATTTTTGTGTTTCTTCCTTCAACATTCCGCACACGAATTTGCCTCTCAGTGCCTCTTCCAGGTTGTCCCTAAACTGACAGTCTTTCGCTAGCCTCCGCAGTTCAACCAAGTATTCCGCGTTGCTTTCGTCTTTCCGTTGCGTTCTCGCATAGAATTTGAATCGTTCAGCCAACATCAACGGTGTAGGGTTCAAGTGGTCCTTCAGGACAGCCACAATATCATCGAAAGTCTGATCCGCCGGTTTAGCTGGCGCTAGTAGATGCTTCAAGAGCCCGTATGTCTTTGCGCCCATTGAGTTCAGCAAGGTTATAGCTTTGTCATCTTCTTCTATTTTATTGGCCTCACAATAGATCTCAATGCGTTCCACGTACGTGGCCCAGTCTTCTACTTCGGAATTAAAATCGTTGATGTTACCACGCTTAGGCATCTTCCTCTCTGGGAACAACACAAGTATTTCTTTAAATTATTATTTCTTTTTTTTTCTAAGATGGCGGTTTTCCCGCAAAAATGGCGGTTTCCCGCTCTTATCTTCTCTCCCCGCCCACTTCAATGGCGGTTTCCCGCTTCTGTCTTCTTCCCCGCCTAATGGCGGCTTCCCGCGTTTCTTCCCTGGCGGGAGGGGTACACTTTCCCCACGGGCGACGGCCGCTGGCTTTCAGGTTCACAGCCTGCGCGTCGGCTTCAAGGCTTTCCCTTTTTTTTTTTTATTTTATGGCAGGGCGACCGGCTCTGTGCACCCCGTTGACGGCGAACAGGTTCAGCCGCTGGGCTGGCTCTCGCACAGTTCCCCTTGCTCGGCTCTGCCTCTCTCCCGCTCGCTCGGCTCTACCGGCGCTGGTTACACCCCGTTGACGGAGGACAGTTCAGCCGCTGGACTGGCTCTCGCACAGTTCCCCTTGCTCGGCTCTGCCTCTCTCCCGCTCGCTCGGCTCTACCGGTGCTGGTTACACCCCGTTGACGGAGGACAGTTCAGCCGCTGGACTGGCTCTCGCGCAGTCGCTCTTGGTCGGCTCTGCCTCTCCCGCTCGCTCGGACCCCAATCGCGCCTCCCAGCCCTCTCGCAGTCCGGTGCTTCTCTCCCCGGCTGCGGCTGAGTTTCTCTCTTCCCGCGCCTACGCTCCCGGTCGCAGCGCTTCGTGGCTTCGGTCACCGCCCGGCTTTTCCCGCCGGTCGCGGTCTCTCACGATGCCGTTGGACCCGACTTTTTGTCCGGCTCCTTTTCCCCCTCGACCGTGGTCGAGTGCCCAGCCCTTATCCTCCGGCTATTCTTTTCACTTTCCCTTACTCACAGTCACCGTGGCAGAAGGGACAGTCAGTGCCTGTTGCTGATGGAAGTTTTTGTCGCTAAAGTCTTCCTCCTTTCTATTGCTGCAGCCTTGAGTTTTCTCCCAGCCGAATGACGAGGGCGGTTGCCTCTTTTCGACGCTCTTTCGTTGCTTTGAAATTATTGTTGCCGCAGGGTACGATCGGACTCGTCGCCACTGTAAAGTCTGTGGGTTGTGCAGTTAATTACGACACAGACTTCAGGAGTAACATACAACAGGACTTTACTATTCGAAGGTCAGGGCGAATCTGCCCAATAAGTCATGCCACAGCACTTATATACCGGTGTGGTCACCGTCGGTATTACCGTATACAGAAGCCAAACAAGTAGTGCCACACCTAAAATAGTTCTCTTAAAGGTGAACGGTTACATACATAGGCCTAGAAATTGGGTTTTGGCGCAGCCAGGGCTTTAGCGCCGGAAGTTAGTGCCGGCGCTAAGTTCCCCTGCGCGCGCCAAAAATTCAGTAGCGCCGCGCCCAAACGGCTGCCGGCGCTACTGGAGGGTTTCAGCGCCTCCCAATGGGCGCTACCTGCCCCATTGCGGCGCTGTTCCGGTGCTGCGGCGCCCGATGCGGTGCGGCAGGCTGGGGAAGTGCAGGCCTCCTCCTTCCGTTAAGGAGGAGCTGCCTGCACCCGACCGCTGGCCGTTGACGGCTGAATAAAAATGAGCCCGGCACCTCGGAGAAGTGCCGGGCTCGCGGCCCACACGCATCTGTGCCGCGGGGGGGTCTTGGAGGAGTCCGGGGAGGGAGGTGCGGGCAGGCGGCCGCTGGGGAAGCGGCCGGCCGCCGCGCGACCTTAATGCGCCGGCGCTAACTTCAGCAAGGCACCTTTTACAGAACGTTGCTTGCGGCTGCCACGGGCGAGGCGGCCGCAACTCAATTTCGGAGTTCGGATGGGTTACCACAGCAACCGGGACGCTGCGCACACCGATGACGTCATCGGTGCCGGCGCAGCGCTACCGGTGCAACGCCGCTTTAGGGCCCCACTCAATTTTTCAAATGGCCATAACTCTGGCGCTAGTCCCTCTAGCGCCTCAAAAGCGGCGCTAAGGCTAGTGAATTTCTAGGCCCTAGTCTCTTAAAGGTAGACGGTTACATACACTACACCGTGTATTAGGGGTGTAGGAGGGACAAGAGAGGAAAGGTCAGAGGAGCAATTACTGCAGCAGTACCCATAAATAGTGAGAGAGAGAGAAGGTGGGGGTTCGAGTGGACCAGGGACAGTCTGTTAAACTCTCTGTTTGCTGTGACCAGTTTTCCTTCAGTTAAAAATGGCCTCCTGTAGCCCAGTGACACAAACAGCCCATTAAACTCCACCAATGGCCTTTGGTCTGGTGAGTTCTCCCTTTGTGAAACATCGGCTGTTGTTAAAGCTTTTCACTCTGACACGCTCACACTGAGAAATGAGCTGCAGAACTGCCGACACCGTCAGCTTTAAGGAGACGTTTCCCTTTGAAGATCAGATTGTCCATTGAGTTTGATTAAACTGATGTTAAAGTAACAAGGCTGCTTTGCCATAGGTTAAAATCCAATGTTACAGGGGCTCACTGCCCTGGAGGGTTGAAGTGGGCCCTGTGATATAATAGAATTTTCTGTCCTGTCAGACTTGGACATCTTGTAGATCCATCTTTTGAAAAGTTGTGGGGACTCAGTTCTCAGATGGATTCCACTCAGTTTGTAACAAGTCCTCAATCAGCTCGTCTTATTGTCGAGATATCAAGGACCTGACACACTGTGTGTGTGTGAGACAAATCTCGTTTATTTGACATTGATACAGATTAAATTCCAGCCCAGTTATAGGGGTTACTAACATCAGCTGAAACAAACCCCAACTGTCCGAATGAACATGGTTCAGTCCTGGATGATTTAACAGCAGCAATAACAACAGAATCCAACCCCTGCAGTCACTTGTGAACTCGCTGGTGTGTCAGCAGGTTGGATGATGGACTGGATCCCTTCCCACACACGGGGCAGGTGAACGGCCTCTCCCCAGTGTGAACTCGCTGGTGTGTCAGCAGGTTGGATGATCGCCTGAATCCCTCCCCACACACTGAGCAGGTGAACGGTCTCTCCCCAGTGTAAACTCGCTGGTCTGTCAGCAGATACTTTGCACTTTCAAGAAGTCAAACAGGCGTTTCACTGCAGACAGGTCGCCATGGCAACACTGATAAGACATTCCACTGAATCGACTGGTTGGAAACTGTAATCAGATCAGGAGAAACAACAGAGTTTGCCGTTATTAACCACAATATAAGCTTAAACCAGAGTGAGTAATACATTAGATTATAATGTGTGATGAAAGGTTCTGACGGAAGGTCTGTGACCTGAACCATTAACTCTGTTTCTCTCTCCACAGACGTTGCCTGACCTGCTGAGGATTTCCAGCATTTTATCTCTTTATTTCAGATTTCCAGCATCCGCAGTATTTTGATTTTGTAATTGGATGGATCTTTCAGAGAGCTGCACAGGCACGATGGGCCAAATGGCCTCCTTCTGTGCTGTATCATTCTAGGATTCTGTGAAGTGTCGGTTAATGCAATTTAAGAAGCATCAAAGGGTTTGTGTCAGAATTTAACTGAGTATCGAGCCAACATGTCCAGGTTATGTAAACTGCGCCTGTTCACACTAGAAAGACAAGGTGGAGAGGTGATAGGATTGCTGTTTTTAGGATTCCAAAGGGACTGGATAATGTAGAGCACGATAAGTTATTTCACCCTGTCCAGAACAGTAGAACCAGAGGACACGGCCTGCACTTGAAGGGGGTAAATTCAAATCCAATCTGTGGGAACAATATTTCAGTGAGTGAGTGGTCAATCTATGGGACAGGCTCCCTAGGGAGACGGTGGAAGCAGTTCGTGTTGATTCATTCAAATGTAAATTGGGCCGATTTCATTCATAGAATAAGATTTTGGGACACAGTGTGTGAGTAATTTGAGACATGACGTGTGGTCATGGGGACAGTCTGTTAAACTCTCTGTTTGCTGTGACCAGTTTTCCTTCAGTTAAAAATGGCCTCCTGTAGCCCAGTGACACAAACAGCCCATTAAACTCCACCAATGGCCTTTGGTCTGGTGAGTTCTCCCTTTGTGAAACATCGGCTGTTGTTAAAGCTTTTCATTCTGACACGCTCACACAGAGAAATGAGCTGCAGAACTGCCGACACCGTCAGCTTTAAGGAGACGTTTCCCTTTGAAGATCGGATTGTCCATTGAGTTTGATTAAACTGATGTTAAAGTAACAAGGCTGCTTTGCCATAGGTTAAAACCCAATGTTACAGGGGCTCACTGCCCTGGAGGGTTGAAGTGGACCCTGTGATATAATAGAATTTTCCGTCCTGTCAGACTTGGACATCTTGTAGATCCATCTTTTGAAAAGTTGTGGGGACTCAGTTCTCAGATGGATTCCACTCATGCTCGGGAGGAAGAGGTGACTTTGGTCCGATGGCTCCTAAAGCTCTCCACCACTGGGGTTTTCCTCGCCTCATGTCTGGGTCTGTTGTAGACTCATTGATAGAGATTGATCGCCGTGATTAGTCAACAACTCCATTATTATTGTATCATGGGACTCCCAGGATGGTAGAAGGCCAATTAGATCAGAACCGAAATAATCCAGAGTAAGAAAGGAGAAACGGCCCAAAAATGGAGCAGTCAGCAACAGGACATCAATTAGTCTCCTCTTATCATAGAGTCAGCACAGACTCAACACAAAGTGTGTTTGAAACAAAGCTGATTTATTTGATATTTATCCAGAATATTAATCTCCAGCCCAGTAATAGGGTTATAAACATCAGCAGAAACAAAGCCCAACTGTCCGAATCATCCTGGTTCAGTCCTGGATGTGATTAACAGCAGCAATAACAGCAGAATCCAACCTCTGCAGTCGGTCATGAACTCGCTGGTGTCTCAGTAAGGAGGATGACTGAGTGAATCCCTTCGCACACATGGAGCAGGTGAATGGCCTCTCCCCAGTGTGAACAGTTTGGTGTGCCAGCAGGTTGTAGGAATCCATGAATCCCTTCCCACACGTGGAGCAGGTGAATGGCCTCTCCCCAGTGTGAACTCGCTGGTGTGTCAGCAGGTAGGATGAATCAGTAAATCTTTTCCCACATACGGAGCAGGTGAACGGCCTCTCCCCAGTGTGAGTGCGTTGATGTTTCAGCAGACCACTTGTGCTTTTAAAGCTCTTCTCACAGTCAGAACATTCAAAAGGTCTCTCATCAGTGTGAACATGTCGGTGTTCTGTGAGGTGGGATGACTGAGTGAATCCCTTCCCACACCCAGAGCAGGTGAACGGTCTCTCCCCGGTGTGAACACGCTGGTGTGTCAGAAGGTCAGATAAATCAGTGAATCCCTTTCCACACTCAGTACACATGAATGGCCTCGCCCCAGTGTGAACTCGCTGGTGTCTCAACAGGTGGGATGATCGGGTGAATCCCGTCCCACACACGGAGCAGATGAACGGCCTCTCCCCAGTGTGAGTGCGTTGGTGTTTCAGCAGGTGCTATTTGCTTTTAAAGCTCTTCTCACAGTCAGAACACTGAAATGGTCTCTTATCAGAGTGAACAAGTTGGTGTGTCAGAAGGTGGGAC
Organism: Somniosus microcephalus; assembly: GCF_052327205.1. Classification (NCBI taxonomy): domain Eukaryota; kingdom Metazoa; phylum Chordata; class Chondrichthyes; order Squaliformes; family Somniosidae; genus Somniosus; species Somniosus microcephalus. The sequence continues at coordinate 45,486,797 of NC_140990.1, forward strand.
GAACAAGTGAATCCCTTCCCACACACGGAGCAGGTGAAGGCCTCTCCCCAGTGTGGGTGCGTAGCTGTATCAGTAAATCCTTTTTACTTTTAAAGCTCTTCTCACAGTCAGAACATTTAAAAGTTTTGTTATCAGAGTGAACAAGTTGATGTGTCAGAAGGTGAGATGACTGAGCGAATCCCTTCCCACACACGGAACAGGTGAATGGCCTCTTCCCCAGTGTGAACTCGTTGGTGTGTCAACAAATCCTTTGTGCTTTTGAAGCTCTTCTCACAGTCAGAACATTTAAAAGGTCTCTTATCAGTGTGAACAAGCTGGTGTGTCAGGAGGGTTGATAAAGCATTAAGGCCTAGAAATTCAGTGGCCTGCGCCACCAGTTTGCGCCCAAAGAGGGCACTCAGTGGCTTTTGCGCCACTGGCCACACCTACCGTGATATTTAGCGGGGCGCTAATGGCGGCGTTAGCCTGTAGCGCTGCGCCGCCACCGATGACGTCATCGGTGTGCGCAGCGCCCCGCTATCGCCCCGATGGCCATATTTGGTCACGCCCGCCTCCTCAGCGCCGGCTGCAAACAGCGACCGGTACACAGGGGCCTACCTGTGGCTGTAGTGGCGCTAGTTAAGGTGGAGGTGCGGCCGGCCGCTTTTTCGGCACCCGCCTGCCCGCACCTCCATCCCCGGCCTCCTACACCACCCCCCCCCGCGGCATTGCCGGCTGTTTCCCGAGAGCCCGGCACTTCTCCTTGGTGCCGGGCTCATTTGCCGGCACTCGCGAGCGGGGATCGCGCTGTTGCAGGCACCTCCCCCTTAACAATGGGAGGAAGGCCTGCAGTACCGCAGCATGCCGTGCCGCAGCGTGTGGCGCTGCGGCCCTTAGCGCGCCGATATTCAGTTTCAGCGCCCCAAGCGGGGCGCGGGAAGCCTCGTTTAGCGGCCCGCTTCCATTTGGGGCGCAGAAACTGAATATCCGGATGGCGCAAGTGGCTCCGCGCGCAGCTGTAATTCCGGCGCCCAGGCGAGCTTGGCACCCCAAACTGAATTTTTAGCCCTAAATCCCTTCCCACATTCAATGCAGGTGAACAATCTCTCTCCAGTATGAACTCGTTGGTGTGTATAGAGACTGGATGACTGAGTGAATCCCTTCCCACACACGGTGCAGGTAAACGGCCTCTCCCCAGTGTGACTGTGTCGATGAGTTTCCAGCTCAGATGGGTAATTGAATCCCTTCCCACAGTCCCCACATTTCCACGGTTTCTCCATGGTCCGGGTGTCCTTGTGTCTCTCCAGGTTGGACGGTCAGTTGAAGCCTCGTCTACACAGAACACGTGTAGGGTTTCTCCTCACTGTGAACGGTGCGATGATTTTTCAGGCAGTGTAACTGGTTAAAGCTCTTTCCACAGTCATTGCACTGGAACACTCTCACTTGGGTGTGTGTGTCTCAGTGCTTTTCCAGTCACACTGATGTTTGAAATCTTTTCCCACAGACAGAACAGAAAAACATTTCTCCTTCCACATTGAAAGGCCGATGATATTCGGGTCCTGATGAATGCAGTGACTCTGTCGGATCTTGATACGATGTTGGTTTGAGTTTGTGGTGTGTAAATGCTGCCCTTCTCACAGCCTGTAAAAGGAATTTACAAAAGCCATCACTGAGAGTCCAGGATAGAAATTGACAAGATTCTCTCCTCCTGGTTCCTGGCCAAGGGGGCCGCGCATGCGCCCTGCTGCCCCCTGAGCCTCTCAAGATGGTGGCCGTTACCCCGGGCCTGTCACCGGGAGAAAGCCCCGCAGCTGCCGCCCCACTCGAGGCAAACGCCCGGCCCGGAGGCTCTTGTTCGGGGCCTGAGGCCCACCCTGGCTGTTTATAAAGTCTCCCCGCTGGTTCTATTGCTCCCCTGCGCTCCGCCTCCTCCCCGCTTCGGAATCTTCGCTCCGCCTTCCGCAGCCATCACCCGACTGGCGGCACTGCGCACGCGCGGGACCCGCCCCGCGCCTAGCCCCCCCCCGCGCCTGCGCACACCAGCCCCCTGCAGCATTGATAGGGCCTATTCTAGCCCACAATGTATTCTGGGTAAAAACTGCCGCCATTTTGGTCAACAACAATATGGCAGAAAAGTGAGTAGGATAGCTGAGGACAGAGATACCTTTGGAGTAGGGAACAGGAGGAGGATGAGCGGTGTGGCACAGAGCTGGAGAATCTACTAAACAGAGTGGCTTGCTAAACAGAGTGGTAAGGGGAATTTGGTGAGAATGGGAATTGGATGCCGAGGGGAAGGAGGTGCTCAGTAATTTAAACCATGGAGCAACAGTAAATAATAAATAATCGCACCGGAGGACACAGAAAAAGTGATGTTATAATCAACACACAGCAGAGTAAATTAACATAAGTACATCGAAAAGAGCAGCAATATCCCTTTGTGTGTTTAATCCCTTTAGTGTTAAGCTTGATTTATTAAGGATTAGTGCAAGTAAGTGTAAGTCAAAGGAAAACGATGTAAGTGATTCAATTCAAACTGCTTTTAAAGACGCTCATAACTGATAAATCGCGAAGTAATTAATCACAGTTCAAGAAATAAACTACAGATAACAAAAAATGAATTCATTCATTCATTAATAAAGACCAGGCAGTGTGTGGAGATTGTAGTATGTGGGAGTTTGTGAACAACGAGACTGTCCCAGACTGCCACATCTGCAGCAAATGTCTCTGCCTCATGACATTCCAGCTCAGAGTCGGTGAGCTGGAGTCCGAGCTAGAGACACTCCGACATATAAGGGAGGAGCAGAAATTACAGGATAATTTACTCAAGTACAGTCACACACCAGAAGAAAGCACAGGTGCAGGAAGGGGAGAGTGTGACTGTCAGTCAGCCGGGTAAGGGGAATGTAGGAGAAGTAGTGAAGGAAGTCCAGCAGACACTGCTCCTGTCCAACAGGTACAAAGTACTCAATACCTGTGAGGATAAGGAGAAAGACTGGGAAGGACAGCTAGAATGCTGCCCAAGGCACCATGGAACAGGAGGCTGTCCAAGGGGTGGAGGAGCAGAGTGGAAACATTGTCGTACAGGGGATTCTATAATTAGAAGGATAGCTAGTAGTCTTTACAGTCAGGATTGAGAGTCCCGGAGGGTGTGTTGCCTTTCTGTTGTCAGGATAAGGGACACCTCAAAATGGCTGGAAATGAATCTGGACACCAAATCCAGGGACCACTTACACTGAGACTATAAATGGAAATCAGAGAGCCTCAGTATGGAGAATGGTCATGGTGGTGAAACCTGCTCTAGTGAGGGCGAAAGGCGGGTAATGGATGAAGATATGACGGTGGAATCGGATGGTGACAGGTTATTTTCAGAAGCCCTTTTCAGGCAGGCTGATGATTGGATGTAACCAACCCAACACCTGGATCCACTTGTTCTTGTCCCCAAATCCCAAAGTCTAATGTCCCTGATGTATTTTTCTGTGAGAAATGTCGAGATGTGAAAGAAGGGAAAAAAATCAGGCTCCAGCCAGAAAGAATGTTCCTTAAATGAGCAATTCACGAGGCTGTTCCGTGACTCGTCTGTGTGAGGTTAAAAAACATGAAATGAAAAAGATTCATCCAGTGACACTGGTGTTGTTAATATTGGTTTTGAGCCCTAATCACTAATGCCTAAGTCTAACCTCCAATTGACTACCCCCAACCACTAGCCCCAATCCTAACCAATAACCACTAGCCCCAACCACTAACCCCAATCCTAACCAATAACCACTGGCCCCAACCACTAACCCCAATCCTAACCAATAACCACTGGCCCCAACCACTAACCCCAATCCTAACCAATAACCACTACCCCCAACCACTAACCCCAATCCTAACCAATAACCACTAGCCCCAACCACTAACCCCTAAGCCTACACCCTAACCCCAGCCCCTAACAAAGGATAATTGACAGGGATCAATGGAGGAGCTAAAGAATGGAAGTGTTTGAAACAATTATCTCGATGAAAGAAATAGTGTAAGGTATGTTAGTAACAAGAAATTAAATCAACGAGACCATCAAGCTCAGAAATTACTATTACAAAGATCAGAACCTTTCAAAGGTTATCACGTGCAGTACGTGTGGAGGAGTTTTACTAAATCAAATCCACAAAGAGTTAAATTATACAAATAATAACAGATTTCAAATCTTATGCAAGATAGTTCTATAAAGAATTGCAGATGAGTGTACTCTTTTGTGCTAATAAATAAACTGTAAATTAACTTAAAACATTAAAGGAAACAATAAATTAAATTAAAATTCCATTACCAGTGGTGATGATGCACTCCAGTCCCTGCGGTACCCACCAGTCATGGAAGGCCTCGAGCGTGCCGGCGGACACCGCGTGCTACATCTCCAGGGCCACCGGGCATGAACGTGGCTGTGGAAGAGAGGCAGGCAGTTGAGCCGAACGACCCCCTCGACCGCCCACTGCCTATACCAGCTGATGGCAGATGAGTGTAAGTGAGACACTACAATTCAGTCTATGACGCCCACAAGTCGTGTACTCAAACGGAGCAAGCTTGGGGTTTGATGTGGTAGAAGGCGAACTAGTTGAGAACGGAAATAACGTAGAGTAAGAAAAGGCCCAAAAATTAAACAGTCGGTAACAGAACATCAATTCGTCTTCTCTTATCATGGAGAAATCAAATATTTGACACACTGTGTGTTTGAAACAAAGCTGATTTATTCACTATTTATAGAGAATATTAATCTCCAGCACAGGTACAGGGGTTATTAAGATCAGCAGAAACAAACCATAACTGCTGGAATGAACATGGTTCAGTCCTCAATCCGATCACAGTAAATCATGTTCTATGCTGAGAGAAATGGGTTTCGATTGTGGGGCACCGGCACCAGTACTGGGATAAGAGGGAGCTGTTCCGTTTGGACAGGCTTCACTTGAACCATGCTGGGGCTAGAGTCCTGGTGAATCGAATAACTAGGGCTGTAGAGATCGCTTTAAACTAAATAGTGCGGGGGAGGGTCCAGGTGAGCGGGAATTTAAAAAGTCAATGAGAAATAAGAAAGCAATAGAGCAGGATAGAGATAGGGGAAATAATAACCAGAGTGTGACAGGAAGGGACAGAATGTTTAAAAATAAGAGTGCAACAGAAAATGGGGCCAAAACATGGAGAAATGGTAAAAAGACCAAGTTAAAAGCTCTATATCTGAATGCACGCAGCATTCGTAACAAGATAGATGAGTTGACGGCACAAATAGATACAAATGGGTATGACCTGATCGCAATTACAGAGACGGGGCTGCAAGGTGACCTGGGCTGGGAACTGAATATTCCAGGATATTTGACAATTCGGAAGGTTAACAGAAAGGAAAGAGGTGAGGTGAATTTCTTGGTAAAGGATGGGATCAGTGCAGTGGTGAGAAGTGATATTGACTCAGAAGATCAAGATGCAGAATCGGTTTGGGTGGAGATAAAAAATAATATGGGAAAAAGTCTCTGGTGGGCGTAGTCTACAGACCCCCGAACAGTAGCAATACTGTTGGACAGAGTATAAATCAACAAATAATGGAGGCCTGTAAAAAAGGTATGGTAATAATCATGGGTGGTTTTAATCGCCATATTGATTGGACAAATCAAATTGGCCATGGTAGCCTTGAGGAGGAGTTCATAGAGTGCGTCCGGGATGGTTTCCTAGAACAGTGTGTAATGAAACCAACCAGGGAGCAGACTATCCTGGATCTGGTACTGTGTAATGAGACAGAATTAATAAATGATCTCACAGTAAAGGATCCTCTAGGAAAGAGTGATCATAGCATGGTTGAATTTCAAATTCAGTTGGAGGGTGAGAAAGTTGCATCTCAAACAAGTGTCCTGATCTTAAACAAGGGCAATTACAATGGTGTGAGGGCAGAACTGGCTAAAGTGGATTGGAAAAATAAATTAAAGAGTAAGACAGTTGAAATCTCGAGCGGCAGAGCGGGGCTATAAAAGTCCCAGAGACCAGGTAAGGCCTCAGTGCGTCGGCGGGAATCTCGAGCGGCAGAGCGGGGCTATAAAAGTCCCAGAGACCAGGTAAGGCCTCAGTGCGTCGGCGGGAATCTCGAGCGGCAGAGCGGGGCTATAAAAGTCCCAGAGACCAGGTAAGGCCTCAGAGCGTCGGCGGGAATCTCGAGCGGCAGAGCGGGGCTATAAAAGTCCCAGAGACCAGGTAAGGCCTCAGTGCGTCGGCGGGAATCTCGACCGGCAGAGCGGGGCTATAAAAGTCCCAGAGACCAGGTAAGGCCTCAGTGCATCGGCGGGAATCTCGAGCGGCAGCAGCGGGGCTATAAAAGGCCCCAGAGACCAGGTTAGGCCTCAGTGCATCGGCGGGGATCTCGAGCAGCAGCAGCGGGGCTATAAAAGGCCCCAGAGACCAGGTTAGGCCTCAGTGCATCGGCGGGAATCTCGAGCGGCAGCAGCGGGGCTATAAAAGGCCCCAGAGACCAGGTAAGGCCTCAGTGCGTCGGCGGGGATCTCGAGCGGCAGCAGCGGGGCTATAAAAGGCCCCAGAGACCAGGTAAGGCCTCAGTGCATCGGCGGGAATCTCGAGCAGCAGCAGCGGGGCTATAAAAGGCCCCAGAGACCAGGTAAGGCCTCAGTGCATCGGTGGGAATCTCGAGCGGCAGCAGCGGGGCTATAAAAGGCCCCAGAGACCAGGTAAGGCCTCAGTGCGTCGGCGGGGATCTCGAGCGGCAGCAGCGGGGCTATAAAAGTCCTAGAGACCAGGTAAGGCCTCAGTGCATCGGCGGGAATCTCGAGCGGCAGCAGCGGGGCTGTAAAAGTCCTAGAGACCAGGTAAGGCCTCAGTGCATCGGCGGGAATCTCGAGCAGCAGCAGCGGGGCTATAAAAGTCCCAGAGACCCAGGTAAGGTTCACCAATCTCCAGTCTGGGAACTCGGAGGGAAGGAGAGAGGTAAAAAGTAATCCAAGTGTGACGTCACCAGAAAGAGGGTAAGTGATTGGTTGGTAAGTATTTCTCCCTTTTTAAGCTTAAATCTCTTTGGTTTATAGTTTCTAAGGTGTGATATTCACCATCTAGAATCGGGGCAGAGGGTATTTAAGAATAATATTAATAAATTTAATTAATTACATAGAATGGGAGATCAGGCGATGTGTTGCTGCTGCAATATGTGGGAGCTGGTGAACACCATTGATGCTCACGGTGATCACATTTGCAGTAAGTGTTGGCTGCTCGAGGAACTCCGGCTCCGTGTTGAAGAGCTGGAGTCCGAGCTTCAAACACTGAGACACATCAGGGAGGGGGAGAGTTACCTGGGCTCTGTGCATCACGAGGTATTCACACCAATTAGATTAATTAATTCAGATGTAGTCCGTGGCCAGGGTCAGGATGGTGTGACGAGAAGTGAGGCAGGTACGGGGATCCAGGAGGTAGTGTTGGAGGAGCCGCAGACCTTGCACTTGTCCAACAGGTTCGAGGCTCTTACTCCCTGTGAAGATGGGAACAGGGACTGTGGGGAGGATGAGCAACCTGACCACAGCACCGTGGAGCAGGGGACCATTCAAGTGGGGGGAGTTAAAAGAAATGTTGTAGTGGTAGGGGATAGTATCATTAGGGGGATAGATAGAGCTCTTTGCAGCCGAGAGCGAGAGTCCCGAAGGCTGTGTTGCCTGCCCCGGTGCCAGGGTTAAGGACATCTCCTCTGGACTGGAGAGAAACTTGGAGTGGGAGGGGGAGGATCCAGTTGTCGTGGTCCATGTTGGTACCAACAACATAGATAGGACAAGGAAGGAGGTTCTGCTGAGGGAGTTTGAGCAGCTAGGGGCCAAATTGGAAAGCAGAACCACAAGGGTAATAATCTCTGGATTATTACCTGAGCCACGAGCGAATTTGGCTAGGACAAATAAAATTAGAGCGTTAAATGCGTGGCTCAAAGCCTGGTGTGGAAGAAATGGGATTTGCTTCCTGGGACACTGGCACCAGTACTGGGGCAGGAGGGAGCTGTTCCATTGGGACGGGCTTCACTTGGCCAGTGCTGGGGCTAGAGTCCTGTTGGATCATATAACTAGGGCTGTAGAGAGGGCTTTAAACTAACTAGTGGGGGGGGGAGGTTCCTAGAGAGCAAATAATAAAAATTACAACAGAGAAGGTCATAGACTTAGGTAGCAGTGGGGAAATTAAAAACCAGAGCGTGTCAGGAAGGGGCAGAAGGTATGGAGTAAAAGGTAAAGTAATAAAAAGGGCAAAAGCAGGAACTAAGTGTCACAAAACATATTTGAAAGTTCTCTATCTGAATGCATGTAGCATTCGTAACAAAATAGATGAGTTAATGGCACAAATAACTACATATGGGTATGATCTTGTGGCCATTACAGAAACATGGCTGCAGGGTGACAATGCCTGGGAATTAAACATACCAGGTTATTTAACGATTAGGAAGGACAGGCAGGAAGGAAGGGGAGGTGGGGTGGCTATGTTAATAAAGGAAGGAATCACTGTAATACAGAGAAATGATATTGGGTCAAAAGATCAGGATAATGAAACAGTTTGGGTGGAGGTAAGGAATAAAAAGGGGAAAAAAACACTAGTGGGCGTAGTCTATAGGCCTCCGAACAGTGGCAACTCTGTTGGATGGAGTATCAATCAGGAAATAGTTGAGGCTTGTAATAAGGGAACATCTATAATTATGGGGGTTTTAACTATCATATTAATTGGACAAATCAAATTGGGCAGGGCTGCCTTGAGGATGAGTTCATTGAGTGTATTAGGGATGGGTTTCTTGAGCAGTATGTAACTGAACCGACCAGGGGGCAAGCAACCTTAGATCTGGTCCTGTGTAATGAGACAGGATTAATTAAAAATGTCCTAGTAAAGGATCCCCTTGGAATGAGTGACCATAACATGGTTGAATTCCATATTCAATTAGAGGGTGAGAAGGTTGGATCTCAAACAAGCGTGCTAAGCTTGAATAAAGGAGACTATGAAGGTATGAGAGCGGAATTGAGTAGAGTGGATTGGGAAAATAGATTAAAGGGTAAGACGATACATGATCAGTGGTGTACATTTAAGGAGTTATTTTACAACTTCCAAAAAAAATATATTCCACTGAGAAGAAAAGTGTGTAAAAGAAAAGACAGCCATCTGTGGCTAAGTAAAGAAATTAAGGATAGTATTCAACTAAAAACAAGAGCATATAAGGTAGCCAAATCTAGTGGGAGGATACAGGATTGGGAAAAGTTTAAAAGACAGCAAAAAATAACAAAAAGATTGTTAAGAAAGGGAAGATAGATTATGAAAGTAAATTTGCAAAAAATATAAAAACAGATAGTAAGAGTTTTTATAGTTATATGAAAAGAAAAAGGGTGGCTAAAGTATATGTTGGTCCCTTAGAGGATGAGACCGGGAAATTAATGGTGGGAAATATGGAGATGGCAAAAACACTGAATGAATATTTTACATCAGTCTTTAGAGTAGAAGACACTAAGAATATCCCAACACTGGACAAACAGGGGGCTAAAGGGAGGGAGGAGCTAAACACGATCAAAATCACTAAGGAAATGGTACTCGGTAAAATAATGGGACTTAAGGCGGATAAATCACCTGGACCTGATGGCTTACATCCTCAGGTCTTGAGGGAAGTGGCGGTAGGGATTGAGGATGCATTGGTAATAATTTTCCAAAACTCCCTGGATTCGGCAAAGGTCCCGGCAGACTGGAAAACTGCGAATGTAACACCCTTATTTAAAAAGGGCAGCAGACAGAAGGCTGGAAACTATAGACCGGTTAGCCTAACATCTGTGGTAGGTAAAATTTTGGAGTCCATTATTAAGGAGACAGTAACAGGACATTTGGATAATCATAATTTAATAGGACAAAGTCAGCATGGTTTTATGAAGGGGAAGTCATGTTTGACAAATTTGCTGGAGTTCTTTGAGGAAGTAACGTATAGGGTGGATAAAGGGCAACCAGTGGATGTAGTGTATTTAGACTTCCAAAAGGCATTTGACAAGGTGCCACACAAAAGATTATTGCTTAAGATAAAAAATCACGGGATTGGGGGTAATATTCTGGCATGGATAGAGGATTGGCTATCTAACAGAAGGCAGAGAGTTGGGATAAATGGTTCATTCTCAGACTGGCAATCAGTAACTAGTGGTGTTCCGCAGGGGTCAGTGCTGGGTCCCCAACTCTTTACAATCTATATTAACGATTTGGAGGAGGGGACCGAGTGTAACATATCAAAGTTTGCAGATGATACTACGATGGGAGGGAAAGTAGTGAGTGAGGAGGACATAAAAAACCTGCAAGGGGACATAGACAGGCTAAGTAAGTGGGCAGAGATTTGGCAGATGGAATACAATACTGGAAAGTGTGAGGTTATGCACTTTGGCAGGATAAATCGTAGAGCAAGCTATTATCTTAATGGCAAGAAACTGGAAAGTACTGAAGTACAAAGGGATCTGGGGGTCCTGGTGCACGAAACTCAAAAGGTTAGTATGCAGGTGCAGCAAGTGATTAAGAAGGCCAATGGAATGTTGGCTTTCATTGCTAGGGGGATAGAATATAAAAATAGGGAGGTATTGCTTCAGTTGTACAAGGTATTGGTGAGACCGCACCTGGAATACTGCGTACAGTTTTGGTGTCCATACTTAAGAAAGGACATACTTGCTCTCGAGTCAGTACAAAGAAGGTTCACTCGGTTTATCCCGGGGATGAGGGGATGGACATATGAGGAGAGGTTGAGTAGATTGGGACTCTACTCATTGGAGTTTAGAAGAATGAGAGGCGATCTTATTGAAACATATAAGATTGTGAAGGGGTTGGATCGGGTGGATGCGGGGAAGATGTTCCCGATGATGGGTGAAACTAGAACTAGGGGGCATAGTCTTAGAATAAGGGGCTGCTCTTTCAAAACTGAGATGAGGAGGAACTACTTCACTCAGAGGGTGGTCGGTCCATGGAATATGCTGCCCCAAAAAGCTGTAGAAGCTACATCATTACATAAATTTAAAACAGAAATAGACAGTTTCCTAGAAGTAAAGGGAATTAAGGGTTACGGGGAGCGGGCCGGAATTTGGACATGAGTCTAGGTTCGGATCGGACATGGCCCTGTGGGTAGCGGAGCGGGCCCAGGGGCCGTGTAGCCTGATCCTTCTCCTATTTCGTGTGTCCATTTCTGCTAGATTCAGGAGATGGTTCTGTGATAGTGGATTGGCGGTTAGGATCAGATCAGCCATGATCCTATTGAATGGCGGAGCAGGCTCGAGGGGCCGATTGGCCTACTCCTGCTCCTATTTCTTATGTTCTTATGTTCTTGTGTTCTTATGTAAATACAGAGGTGGACATTTAAGGAGATATTTCATAACTCTCAACAAAAATATATTCCAGTGAGAAAGATTTTAAGAGAAAGGAGCACCATCCGTGGCTAACTAAGGAAGTAAAGGATAGTATCAAATTGAAAACAAAGGCATACAATGTTGCCAAGATTGTGGGATTGTGGGAGACCAGAGGATTGGGAAATTTTTAAAAGCCAGCAAATGATGACTAAAAATAAATAAAGAGAAGATGAATTATGAGAGTAAACTGGCAAGAAATATTAAAATGGATAGCAAGAGCTTCGACATGTATATAAAAAGGAAGAGAGTAGCTAAAGTAAACATTGGTCCCTTAGAGGATGAGACTGGGGAATTAATAATGTGGAACGGGGAAATGGCAGACAATCTGAACAAATACTTTGTGTCTGTCTTCACGGTAGAAGAGAGCGGCGGCGGCGGGAAACTCGGCGACGGCGAGGCTATAAAGAGGCGGCAGAGACCAGGTAGGCCTCAGAGCGGCGGCAGCGAGGCTATAAAGAGGCGGCAGAGACCAGGTAGGCTTACCAATCTCAGAGAGATGGAGAGGAGTAAAAAGTAATCGAAGTGTGACGTCACCAGAAAGCAGGTAAGTGATTGGTTCGTGAGTATTTCATAGAAACATAGAAGATAGGAGCAGGAGTAGGCCATTCAGCCCCCTGAGCCTGCTCTGCCATTCAATGCGATCATGGCTGATCATCCAATTGCAGTACCCGGTCCCTGCCTTCTCCCCATACCCCTTGATCCCTTTAGCCTTAAGAAATATATCCAACTCCTTCTTAAATATATTTAATGAATTGGCCTCTACTGCCTTCTGTGGTAGAGAATTCCACAGGTTCACCACTCTCTGGGTGAAGAAATTCCTCCTCATCTCTGTCCTAAATGGCTTACCCCTTATCCTTAGACTGTGACCCCTGGTTCTGGACTCCCCGACCATCGGGAGCATCCTTCCTGCATATAGTCTGTCCAGTCCTGTCAGAACTTTATAAGTTTCAATAAGATCCCCTCTCATTCTTCTAAACTCCAGCAAGTACAAGTCCAATTGTCCCAATCTCTCCTCATATGTCATTCCTGCCATCCCAGGTATCAGCCTGGTGAATCTTCGCTGAACTCCTTCCATGGCAAGAACATCCTTCTTCAGATAAGGTGACCAAAACTGCAAACAATATTCAAGATGTGGTCTCACCAAGGCCCTGTACAACTGCAGCAAGACATCCTTGTTCCTGTACTCAAACCCTTTCACTACGAAGGCCAACATACCATTTGCCTTCTTAACCGCCTGCTGCACCTGCATGCTTACCTTCAGCGACTGGTGCACAAGGACTCGTTGCACTTCGCCTTCTCCCAATCTATTGCCATTCAGATAATAATCTGCCTTCCTCTTTTTGCCACCAAAGTGGATAACCTCACATTTATCCACATTATATTGCATCTGCCATGTTTTTGCCCAATCACCCAACCTATCCAAATCATCCTGGAGTTTCTCGACATCCTCCTCACAGCACACACACCCACCCAGCTTTGTGTCGTCTGCAAATTTGGAGATATTACATCTAGTTCCCTTGTCTAGATCATTAATATATATTGTGAATAGCTGGGGTCCAAGGACCGATCCCTGCAGTACCCCACTAGTCACTGCCTGCCACTTGGAAAAAGACCCGTTTATTCCAATTCTTTGCTTTCTGTCTGCCAACCAGTTCTCTATCCAAGTCAATACCTTGCCCCCAATCCCATGTGCCTTAAATTTACACGCTAGTCTCTTATGCGGGACCTTATCAAAAGCCTTCTGAAAGTCCAAATACACCACATCCACTGGTTCTCCCTTATCCATTTTACCAGTTACATCCTCAAAAAATTCCAGTAGATTAGTCAAGCACGATTTACCTTTTGTAAATCCATGTTGACTTTGTCCGATTCGGTCACTGTTTTCCAAGTGCTCTGCTATTACATCTTTTATAATGGACTCTAGCATTTTCCCCACTACCGATGTCAGGCTTACCGGTCTGTAATTCCCCGTTTTCTCTCTACCACCTTTTTTGAATAGTGGGGTAACATTAGCTACCCTCCAATCCATGGATACTGTTCCAGATTCCATCGAATGTTGGAAGATGATCAGCAATGCATCTACTATTTCTAGGGCCACTTCCTTAAGTACCCTAGGATGTAGATTATCAGGCCCTGGGAATTTATCGGCCTTCAATCCCATCAATTTCCCTAACACCATTTCCCTACAAATACTGATTTCTTTCAGTTCCTCCCTTTCATCAGACCCTATGTTCCCCGACATCTCTGGGAGGTTATTTGTGTCCTCCTTTGTGAAGACAGAACCAAAATATGTATTTAATTGGTCTGCCATTTCTTTGTTCCCCATTATAAATTCCCCTGATTCTGACTGCAAGGGACCTACGCTTGACTTCACCAATCTTTTTCTCTTCACATATCTATAAAAGCTTTTACAGTCAGTTTTTATGTTCCCTGCAAGCTTACTCTCTTATTCAATTTTCCCCTTCTTAAGTAATCCCTTTGTCTTCCTTTGTTGAATCCTAAACTGCTCCCAATCCTCAGGTTTACTGTTTATTCTGGCCAATTTATATGTCCTCTCCTTGGGATCTTTTGCTATCCCTAATTTCCCTTGTTAGCCACAGTTGAATCACCTTTTTTGATTATTTTTATGCCAAACTGGGATGAACAAATTCTGTAGTTCATCCATGCGGTCTTTGAATGTTTGCCATTGCCTATCCACCGTCAACCCTTTGAGTGACATTCCCCAATCAATCCTACCCAACTCGCACCTCAGACCATCGTAGTTTCCTTTATTTAAATTCAGGACCCTCGTCTCTGAGTCAACTACTTCATTCTCCATCTTAATCCAACATAGAAACATAGAAACAAAGAAGATAGGAGCAGGAGTAGGCCATTCGGCCCTTCGAGCCTGCTCCGCCATTCAATGAGATCATGGCTGATCATCCAAATTCAGTACCCTGTCCCTGCCTTCTCCCTATATCCCTTTAGCCTCAAGAAATATATCCAACTCTTTCTTGAATATATTTAATGAACTGGCCTCCACCGCCCTCTGTGGCAGAGAATTCCACAGGTTCACCACTCTCTGGGTAAAGAAATTCCGCCTAATTTCAGTCCTAAATGGCTTACCCCTTATCCTTAGTCTATGACCCCTGGTTCTGGACTCCCCAGCCATCAGAAACATCCTTTCTGCATCTAGGCTGTCCAGACCTGTCAGAATTTTATAGGTTTCAATGAGATCCCCTCTCAATCTTCTAAACTCCAGTGAGTATAAGCCCAATTGACACAATCTCTCCTCGTACGTCATTTCTGCCATCCCAGGTTTCAGCCTGGTGAATCTTCGCTGCACTCCCTCCATGGCAAGAACGTCCTTCCTCAGGTAAGGTGACCAAAACTGCACACAATACTCAAGGTCCGGTCTCACCAAGGCCCTGTACAACTGCAGCAAGACATCCTTGTTCTTTTACTCTAACCCTCTTGCTACGAAGGCCAACATACCATTTGCCTTCTTAACCGCCTGCTGCACCTGCATGCTTACCTTCAGCGACTGGTGCACAAGAACACCCAGGTCTCTTTGCACTTCCCCTTCTCCCAATCTATTGCCATTCAAATAATAATCTGCCTTCCTGTTTTTGCCACCAAAGTGGATAACCTCACATTTATCCACATTATAGTGCATTTGCCATGTTTCTGCCCAATCACCCAACCTTCGATCATATTATGATCGGTCTGACCTAAGGGGCCTTGTACAACAAGATTGCGAGTTAATTCTTTATCGTTACATAATACCCAGTCTAAGATGGCCTGATCTCTGGCTGGTTCCTCGACATATTGGTTCAGGAAACCATCCCGTAAACACTCTCGGAATTCCTCCTCCACAGTATTGTTACTAATTTGGTTAGCCCAATCTATATGTAGATTAAAGTCACCCATGATAACTGCTGTGCCCTTATTGCACGCTTCTCTAATTTCCCTTTTAATGCCATCCCCAACCTCTGCATTACTGTTTGGAGGTCTATATACCACTCCCACTAATGTTTTCTGCCCCTTGGTATTTCTCAGTTCTACCCATACAGATTCCACATCATCAAAGCTAATATCCTTCCTTACAATTGTGTTAATCCCTTCTTTAACCAGCAATGCTACCCCACCTCACTTTCCTTTTTGCCTATCTTTCCTGAATATTGAATACCCCTGGATGTTGAGTTCCCAGCCTTGGCCACCCTGGAGACATGTTTCCATAATCTCAATCAAATCATATTTGTTTACCTCTATTTGTGCAGCTAATTCATCCATCTTATTAGGAATGCTCCTTGCATTAAGACACAAGGCCTTCAGGCTTGTTTTTTTAACGCTCTTAGACCTATTAGAATTATTATTTATGGTGGCCATGTTTGATTTAAACCCTTGATTTCTCTGTCTGCCACTTTTCTTTTTCTCCTTCCTGTCTTGCTTTTATCCTTGTTTCCCTTTCCTCTGTCCCCCTGCTCAGGTTCCCAACCCACTGCCATTTTAGTTTAAACCCTCCCCCAGAGCACTAGCAAACACTCACCCTAGGACATCGTTCCCGGCCCTGCCCAGGTGCAAACCGTCTGTTTTGTACTCGTCTCACCTCCCCCAGAACCAGTTCCAATATCCCAGGAATTTGAATCCCTCCCCTTTGCACCATTCCTCTAGCCACGTATTCATCTGAAATATCCTTCTATTTCTACTCTGACTAGCACGTGGCACTGGTAGCAATCCTGAGATTACTACCTTTGTGGTCCTATTTTTTAATTTACCTCCTAACTCCCTATATTCAGCTTTTAGGACATCATCCCATTTTTTACCTATATCCTTGGTAACTATATGCACCACGACAACTGGCTGTTCACCCTCCCCTTACAAAATGTTCTGCAGCTGCTCTGAGACATGCTTGACCCTTGCACCAGGGAGGCAACACACCATCCTGCAGTCTCGTTTGCGGCCGCAGAAACGTCTTGGGTAAATTCAAAACAGAAGTCGATAGATTTCTGACTAGTAAGGGCATCAAGGGATATGGCGATAGGGCTGGTGAATGGAGTTGAGGCAGAAGATCAGCCATGATCTCATTGAATGGAGGAGCAGGCTCGATGGGCCGAATAGAAACATAGAAGATAGGAGCAGGAGTAGACCATTCGGTCCCTTGAGCCTGCTCTGTCATTCAATGAGATCATGGCTGATCATCCAAATTCAGTACCCTGTCCCTGCCTTCTCATGTCCCTTGATCCCTTTAGCCTTAAGAAATATATCCAACTCCTTCTTGAATATATTTAATGAATTGGCCTCTGCTGCCTTCTGTGGTAGAGAATTCCAGAGGTTCACCACTCTCTGGGTGAAGAAATTCCTCCTCATTTCTGTCCTCAAAGGCCGACCCCTTATCCTTAGACTGTGACCCCTGGTTCTGGACTCCCCGACCATCGGGAACATCCTTCCTGCATCTAGTCTGTCTAGTCCTGCCAGAATTTTATAAGTTTCAATGAGATCCCCTCTCATTCTTCTAAACTCCAGCGAGTATAAGCCCAATCGTCCCAATCTTTCCTCATACGTCATTCCTGCCATCCCAGGTATCAGCCTGGTGAATCTTCGCTGCACTCCCTCCATGGCAAGAACATCTTTCCTCAGATAAGGCGACCAAAACTGCACACAATACTCAAGATGTGGTCTCACCAAGGCCTTGTACAACTGCAGCAAGACATCCTTGTTCCTGTACTCGATCCCTCTCGCTACAAAGGCCAACAT
This sequence comes from Somniosus microcephalus, assembly GCF_052327205.1. Classification (NCBI taxonomy): domain Eukaryota; kingdom Metazoa; phylum Chordata; class Chondrichthyes; order Squaliformes; family Somniosidae; genus Somniosus; species Somniosus microcephalus. The sequence continues at coordinate 45,503,905 of NC_140990.1, forward strand.
ACCATTTGCCTTCTTAACCGCCTGCTGCACCTGCATGCTTACCTTCAGCGACTGGTGCACAAGGACACCTAGGTCTCGTTGCACTTCCTCTTCTCCTTTTCACATACCTATAGAATTTTAAAAGTCTCTATTAAAACCTGAGCCAGTGTGTTGTGAGACAAAGAGCCTTGTGTCCAATAAGGGGAATAAAGGCCCACAGCCTTCCCTGGCCCTGGGCCCTGAACAAGGGACTGGAGAAACTCGCTGCCCTGCGGATCAGACAATCAGCCGGCGCTAGTCCCGCCCCTCGGGCTCCCCGATTGGTTGGAGGACCCGCCGCCGGCTCGCTCCTCCAGCCCCGCCCCGCTGGCTCCCTATTGGTCAGAAGCTCCCGTCAATCAGGCCGCGGGCCCGGGTCACGTGTCCCCGAGGAGATCACGTGCACTGTCCAACTGACGCCGCTCGGTCCGGGGCCTCGCGGACTCTCAGGTTTTTCTATTTCGCTTTATTCTCGCCAGATCCACCCCTCCCCCCACCCCACGCGATTCTCCACCTAATCGGAACGGAGAAAACTCCCTTTGCGTCACCGATCGCGACTCTGGAACCGACACCAAAGTCTTTCCCCGGAATGCACCGCGCCGACTCCGTCCGACAGGATCCGAGTGCGCAAGCGCAGCTCCGAGTGGGGGAGGGGGGTGGGTCTCCTCTGGGCATGCGCGGTTCTTACCCTTGGTGACCGGGAGGGGTCGCTGTGTAGGACTCGGCCCAAACCACCGTCCCGCGTGCGCATGTGCAGACTCTCTGCTGTCAATCAACCATCAGCCAGAAGAGGTCGCTGGTGAGACCAATGAAGAAAGAAAGACTTGCATTTATATAGCGCCTTTCACCACCACCGGACAACCAATGAAGTGCTTTTGAGGTGTAGTCACTGTTGCAATGTAGGAAACCTGGCAGTTAATTAGCGCACAGCAAGCTCCCAGAAACAGCAATGTAATAATGACCAGATAATCTATCATTTTGTTATGATAATTGAGGGATAACATTGGCTAGGACACCGGGGATAATTCCCCTGCTCTTTCCCACATTACAACAGTGACTACACTCCAAAAGTACTTCATTGGCTGTAAAGCACTTCAAGACGTCTGGTGGTCATGAAAGGCACTATATAAATGCAAGCCTATCTTTCGCGAAATAGTGCCATGGGATCTTTTATATCCACCTGAGAGAGCAGACAGGGCCTCAGTTTAAAGTCTCATCCAAAAAAGGGCACCTCCGACAGTGCAGCACTCCCTCAGCACGGCACCAGAGTGTCAGTCTGGATTTTTGTGTTTTAAGTCTCTGGAGTGGGACTTGAACCCACAACTTTCTGACTCCGAGGTGACAGTGCTACCCACTAAGCCACTGGCTGACACTAAAGAACAAGCAGTTCTGATGAAAGTTCATCGACCTGAAACGTTAACTCTGTTTCTCTCTCCACAGATGCTGCCTGACCTGCTGAGTATTTCCAGCATTTTCTGTTTTTATTAAAGAAACGAGGGAGTGATTGCTGACAGGAAGAATGTTGGGTCATCCTGCGCATGCGCACATCCCTGGCGACTGAGGCGAAACACCGACTCGCCCCACCTGAGCCGCGCACGCGTACCAGATGTTGCGGCTCCGCAAATGTGCCCGATGTTCCAACCGCGGGGTTTTGTGCGCTGAGCATGCGCGTTGCGGACCGATAGGGACGGGCGATTGTGGAGCAGGAGGGAGAGCGCGGGGACCATGAGCACATGCGCGGGACTCAGTGTCAACAGAGCGCTTTCTGGAGCGCCGGGGCTTGTGGGTATTACAGCTGCCATTACTGCTGATCCTTTCAACCAACCTGTGCAGCAGCTGGGGCCTGAAAATCAGCTTCACTGCCCCTGGGTTCAGAAAGAGGAAAATTAAACAACAGTTTGCCTCTGATCCTTTTCTGATCTCAATTTACAGGGTTATAGAAGTGGAGCAGTTACAGGCGGGAAGCTCAGACCAAACATCACGTCAAGATCTGACAGAGTTGCTAGATTGATCAGAACCTGAATATCATCGGCCTTTGCACATGGAAGGAGCAAGCAGCGATCGCAGCGATGACAAACCGCACACGTGTTCGGTGTGTGGATGCGGATTCAGCCGATCGCCTGACCTGGTGAGACACGTGCACCATCACACCGGGGAGAAACCGGGTAAAGGTGGGGACGGCAGGAAGGGATTCAGTTCCCCGTCTGCATTGGAAGTTCAGTGGCGCAGTCGCACCAGGGACAGTCCGTTCACCTGCTCCGTGTGTGGAAAGGGATTTGTTTGTTCATCCCACCTGCAGACACACCAGCGAGTTCACACTGGGGAGAAACCATTTCAGTGTTCTGACTGTGGGAAGAGCTTTAAATGCCCCGGGGAACTGAAGGGACACCAGCTTGTTCACACTGATGAGAGAGCATTTCAATGTTCTGACTGTGGGAAGTGCTTTAAAAGCCCCCAGGATCTGAAGGGACACCAGCTTGTTCACACTGATGAGAGACCATTCCAGTGTTCTGACTGTGAGAAGAGCTTCAAAAGCCCCCGGTATCTGAAGCAACACCAGCAAGCTCACACCGATGAGAGGCCGTTTAACTGTTCTGACTGTGGGAAGAGCTTTAAAAGCTCCGGGGAGCTGAAGGGACACCAGCGCGTTCACACTAATGAGAGACCCTTTAAATGTTCTGAGTGTGGGAAGAGCTTTAAAATCCCCCGGGAGCTCAAGCAACACCAGCGCCTCCACACTGGGGAGAGGATATTCATCTGCTCTGAACGTGGGAAGGGATTCACTGAATCATCCAACTTGCAGACACACCAGCTTGTTCACACTGATGAGAGGCCGTTTAACTGTTCTGACTGTGGAAAGAGCTTTAAAAGCTCCGGGGAGCTGAAGAGACACCAGCGAGTTCACACTGGGGAGAGGCCGTTTAACTGTTCTGACTGTGGAAAGAGCTTTAAAAGCTCCGGGGAGCTGAAGAGACACCAGCGAGTTCACACTGGGGAGAGGCCATTCACCTGCTCCGTGTGTGGGAAGGGATTCACTGAGTCATCCCACCTGCTGGCACATCAGCGAGTTCACACTGGAGAGAGACCATTCACCTGCTCTGTGTGTGGGGAGGGATTCACTCAGTCATCCAACCTCCTGTCACATCAGCGAGTTCACACTGACAGGAGACCCTTTAAATGTTCTGACTGTGGAAAGATCTTTAAAAGCTCCGCGGATCTGAAGAGACACTGGCTCCTCCACACTGGTGAGAGGACGTTCACCTGCTCCGTGTGTGGGAAGGGATTCAATCATTCATCCAACCTCCTGTCACACCAGCTTGTTCACGCCGATGAGAGACCCTTTCAATGTTCTGACTGTGGGAAGAACTTTAAAAGCTCGAAGAGCCTTAAGAGACACCAGCGTCTTCACACTGATCATAGAATCTAACAGCACAGAAGGAGGTGATTCGGCCCATCTTGTCTGTGCCGGCTCTTTGAAAGAGCTGTCCAATTTATTCCCAAACCCCAGCTTTATTCTCATAACTCTGCAAACTAGTCCTCTTCAAGTACATGTCCAATTACCGTTTGAAAGTTCCTGTGGAACCTGATTCCAGCATCCTTTCAGATGGTGCGTTCCAGATCTTAACAACCCTCTGTGTGAAAACAATTCTCATTTCCCCTCTAGTTCTTTTAGCAACTATTTTAAATGTGACTTTTGGTTACCGACCCACTTGCCAGAGTGAACAGTTTCTCCCCACAAAACCCCCTCGCAATTTTGAACACCTCTATTAGGTCTTCTCTTAACCTTCTCTGCTCTAAGGGGAACAATCCCAGCTTCTCCAATCTCTCCACATAACTGAAGTCCCTCAGCCCTGGTACCATCCCGGTCAACCTCCTCTGTACCCTCTCCAAGGCCTTGACATCCTTCCTAAAGTGTGGTGCCCAGAACTGTACACAAGACTCCAGCTGAGGCCAAAACCCTGCAGATGTACAAAACCCTGGTTAGACCACACCTGGAGTACTGTGAGCAGTTCTGGGCACCACACCTTAGGAAGGATATATTGGCCTTGGAGGGAGTGCAGCGTAGGTTTACCAGAATGATGCCCGGACTTCAAGGGTTAAGTTACGGGGAGAGATTACACAAATTAGGGATGTATTCCCTGGAATTTAGAAGGTTAAGGGGTCATCTGATTGAAGTTTTCAGCATATTAAGGGGAACAGATAGGGTAGATAGAGAGAAACTATTTCCGCTGGTTGGGGATTCTAGGACTGGGGGCATAGTCTAAAAATTAGAGCTAGACCTGTTATGTCCGTGTATCTTAATGTTGTGTCCTTCAATAATCAGACAACAGACTGCAGGGAACGATTCAACAGGTGTTTACTGAATGAGGGTTACTCTAGAACTAAGTGTACAGATCACTACTCAGGGTTTATATACAGGTGTGGTCACTGCCGGTACTACAGTATACAGGAGCTGTAAAAAGTAGTTCTCCCCTTAAAGGTACATACATTACAATTCCTCCCCTTTTAGATTAACAGTACCATAACACTCATTTAACAATTAAATATCAAACTAATTACAATTAACACTTTTAACATGCAACATTAGCTGAAAATAGTCTTATTTATAAATTCAGTGTTTGGGGAGGCTTCCTGATCCTTTCTGGATAGCGCCTTTCCCGAGTGTCTTGCTCTTGGTGCGGAGGCGATTCTGGCCCCCTGTCGTCGGTTGGTTCATCCGCTTCCGATGCTACTGTTTCTGGGGTAGATGCTACCTGTACGTCGGGTTCATCACCAGGTACGTATGGGCGAGGCATGGGGTTGACTTGTTCCTGTGACTCTAGGATCTGGTCAGCATGGCGTCTCACAATGCTCTCCCCAACGTCCACTGTGTACATTAGTGGGCCCTGCCGTGTGCATATCGTTCCTGGCTGCCATTTCTCTGTTCGGTCATCGTGGGCCAAGACTGGTTGCCCTACATTGAAGCTCCTTGTTGGCTTCTCATGGATGTGCTGGAATTGCTTACTCTCAACATCTCTTCGTACGTTTGGTCTGAGCAAATCCAGGCGAGATCTTAACCTTCGGTTAAAGAACATCATGGCTGGGGCCTGGTTGGTGACTGCGCGTGTCGCATTCCGGTAGGCGAACAGGAAATTGTCCACCTTGTGCTGCAGCGGAATGTTTTCATTGTACATAGCCTTTATTGCCTTCTTAAAGGTTTGTACGAACCTCTCAGCCAATCCATTTGTGCTGGATGATACGGGGCGGATGTGTAATGCCTTACCCCATTCCTTTTCATAAATCTTCGAAACTCTTCGGACACAAAGTGTGATCCGTTATCAGAGCAAATCTGCTCTGGCAAGCCGTTCCTGGCAAAAATGGTCCGTAGGACTGCAATAGTTTTTTCCATGGTGGTGGAGGACATTTTGATCACCTCAGGCCATTTCGTGTGCGCATCCACGGCTATTAAAAACATTGAGTCCATGAATGGACCAGCAAAATCAATATGCACCCGTTGCCATGGAGATGAGGGCCACTCCCATGGGTGTAGAGGGGCATGTGGTGGTGCATTTTGGACCTTCTGGCATCCTGAACAGCTCTTTGTCAGGTCCTCGATTTGCTGATCGATCCCCGGCCACCACACATAAGCCCTAGCAAGACTTTTCATTTTCACCCCTCCCAGATGACCTTGGTGAAGCTCATTGAGCACTCTCTCCCTTAGCTTGGGTGGAATTACCACTCGGGATCCACACATCAAGGTCCCCTGGCATACTGACAGCTGTTCTCTTCCGGATGAGAATGCTGGCAACAGTGAGTCGCCATGTGCTGGCCATCCCTTCACCGTCAAATCATATACCCGAGACAGTGTCGGGTCATTTCGGGTTTCCTTCTCTATACCAGCATTAGTTACTGGCAAGCATTCAATTATAGTCGAATGAAATATTTCGACAGGATCCACTGCTGGTGCTTCCTCCGCAGTAGGCAGTGGCAGGCGTGATAGCCCATCAGCGTTTCCATGCTGTTTCGTGCCCTTATACTCGATTTCATATTGGTGCGCCCCTAGAAAAAGGGACCATCTTTGTAGCCGTTGCGCAGTCATCACCGGAACGCCCTTCTTTGGATTAAAGATGGAGACAAGTGGTTGGTGGTCAGTCAGCAAGGTGAACTTCTGCCCGTGCAGATAGTGATTGAACTTTTTCACTCCCCACACTAGGCTGAGGGCCTCCCTGTCAATCTGGGCATAGTTACGCTCGGCTGAGGTTAGTGATCATGGCGCAAAGGCTATTGGCCTCTCTGAGCCGTCCGAGAATTTGTGCGACAGCACCGCTCCAATGCCGTAAGGTGACGCATCACATGCCAACCGAATTGGTAATGCCGGGTTGCAATGGGCCAATACCTCTTTCGATGTGATTAGTGTTTTGCTCTTCTGGAAAGCTCATCTACATTCGTCACTCCACTTCCATGGCACCCCAGTTTGCAGTAGGGTGTTCAGTGGGTGTAGTATTGTAGACAAATTTGGCAAGAACTTATGGTAGTAGTTTACCAGCCCGAGGAATGACCTCAGTTGTGACACATTTTCCGGTGCTGGAGCCTTGACTACTGCCTCAATCTTCTCTGGGGACTTATGTAACCCCTCTTTATCGATAACGTGGCCACAATACGAGATCTGTTTTCTAAAAAACTCGCATTTGGGGTGGTTAGCTCAGAGCCCATATTCCTGCAATCTAGTGAGCACCTGCTCCAGGTTGGCAAGGTGATCACTGTCATTTTCGCCCGTGACTAGGATGTCGTCCAAATAACACTGGGTCCCTGGGATCCCTTGCAGGATTTGTTCCATTGCCCTCTGCCAAATAGCCGGAGCTGATGCTACCCCGAATACCAGCCGGTTGTATTGGTAGAGACCTTTATGGGTGTTGATTGTGAGGTATTTTTTTGATGCTTCTTCTACCTCCATTTGCAGATATGCCTGGGCCAGATCAATCTTAGTGAAGCGTTTCCCTCCAGATAGCGAGGCGAAAATATCTTCAATCCGCGGAAGTGGATATTGTACGGTGTGAAGGATCGGGTTCACTGTTACCTTAAAGTCCCCACAGATGCGAACCTTCCTTGGTTCCCCAGGCGTGCTGCTCAACGACTTTTTCATCACAGGGACGATGGGTGTAGCCCACTCGCTCCAGTCTACCTTGGACAGTACACCTGAACGTTCCAGACTCTCCAGCTCTGCTTCGACGGCTGGGCAGATCGCATAAGGTACCGGTCTGGCCTTAAAAAATTTTGGGCTTGCATTTTCTTCAATTTTAATCATCGCTGTCATGCCTTTTAGTGTTCCGAGTCCTTGCTGGAACACTTCTTTCACGTCAGTTAGGATCTTTGACAGTCGCCCAGGTGTGACGTCGTCATCCTTTTTGTCAGCCACAGTCAGTGCCTGTATGGAATGCCAATCTAGCTGTATCTTCCGGATCCATTCACGTCCTAGTAGTGGTGGTCCTCCATCTGGCAATACATATAGGTCCATTTTTGGTGTTTCCTTGCCGTTATATACAACGTTCACCCTTATTTTTCCTTTGGGGGTAGACTTTTTGCCCCGTGTATGTCTTCAAGACAATCTTTGTATCTCTCAAGGGTATATGTGAGAATAGCCGCTTGTAGTCCCTTCGGTTTATGACTGTTAGGGCTGATCCTGTGTCCAATTCCATTTTCACTTGGACTCCTGCTATCTTGAGCGTGACCCAGATAGTTTGGTGATCCTCCGTTTTGATCACATTATGTAGTTTCAGACAACCCAGCTCCTTGCTTCCGGAGTCTGTATCCCTTTTCTGTTTGTCTGAACTACTCTCTGTCACCTTATGTACCTTCTTGTACTTCTCCTGTGGAGATTTCTTGCTGCTGGTTTTCTTTCCCGACCTGCAGACTCTTGCTATGTGTCCTACTTTTCCACACTGTCTGCACACTTTGTCCTTGAACCAACAATCATTATGGTCGTGTGTTGTTCTGCCGCAGCGATAGCACTTCACTTTTCCGTATGACATTTCATTTGTGCCATATTCTTGCGGTCTCCGTTGTATCTCTGCAGTGCCCCATGCTGCTGCTTCATGTGATACTGCAATGCTGAAAGCCTTGTCCAGCGTAAGATCCTTTTCTGATAGAAGCCGTTTCTGGGTTCCTTCAATTTGAAGCCCACACACAAACTTGTCCCTTAAAGTATCTGCTAGTCCCGTTCCAAACTGGCAGTGTTTCGATAGCTTGCGCAGTTCCGTTAAATACTCAGCATTACTTTCATCTTTATGCTGGTTCCTTTTGTGAAACTTAAATCTTTCTGCTATCAGCAGCGGTGTGGGGTTTAAGTGGTCCTGCAGGATTGACACTATGTTTTCAAACACCTTTTCTACTGGCTTCTCTGGGGTTACTAGGTTTCGTAGTAAGCCATACGTTTTGGCACCCATTGAATTCAACAATACCAGCGTTTTCTTGTCATCTGGCACTTCATTCGCCTTGCAGTATACTTCTATGCGCTCGACATATGTCATCCAATCTTCGACTTCATTGTCGAACGCTGTGATACTGCCAGTCTTCGGCATTTTTGGGTGTGGTTAGACTGGCTTAAAATGGCGTCTCCCGCGCTTTCCTTTCTTCCCCGCTGTGGCTTAAGATGGCGTCTCCCGTGCTTCCCTTTCTTCCCCGCTGCAGCTTAAAATGGCGTCTCCCGCGCTGCTGCCAACGCCGCTCTCGGCGGTCCTCGTGGCAAATGGCGACGCCCTGTGGGTTTCGTGCGCTGCTCCTGCGTTGCTGCCAACGCCACTCTCTGTGGTCCTCGTGGCAATGGCAGCGCCTCGCATTTTCCTGCGCGCCTCTCTCCCCCGTTGACACTGCTCGGCCCTTGAACACCGGCTGCGCTCTGCGCATTTTCCTGCGTGCCTCTCTCCCCCATTGACACTGCTCGGCCCTTAAACACCGGCTGCGCTCTGCTCTCTCTCGCCTCTCTCCCCCGTTGACGCCGCTCGGTCCTGAACACCGGCTGCGCCCTGTGGGCTCTGCCCTCTCTCTCTCCCCCGTCGACGCTGCTCGGCCTTTTTCTGTGCCGCTCGGTCGGGCTCTAGCCCGTCGCTGTCCGGGAAGGGTCTGCGCAGTACCTGTTGCCAGCACATTTTGCTGGACCACCGTGACTGGAAAGCCAAGCCTGGCTTCCAACAGCCTCCCCTGCAATGCTCAAATCTCCGCTGGATGACTGGGCGGTTGCCCGTGGTCGACGCCCGTGCTTCTGGACTCGACCTTCTTCCACTGTTCTCCAGGAGCGAATCCCTGGGAGGTGATGCAGAGTTGCAGGTCGGTTCGAATCTGCTCGTCGCCAATGTTATGTCCGTATATCTTAATGTTGTGTCCTTCAATAATCAGACAACAGACTGCAGGGAACGATTCAACAGGTGTTTACTGAATGAGGGTTACTCTAGAACTAACTGTACAGATCGCTACTCAGGGTTTATATACAGGTGTGGTCACTGCCGGTACTACAGTATACAGGAGCTGTAAAAAGTAGTTCTCCCCTTAAAGGTACATACATTACAAGACCTTTCAGGAGTGAAATTAGGAAACACTTCTACACACAAAGGGTGGTAGAAGTTCGGAACTCTCTTCCACAATCGGTCATTGATGTTAGATCAATTGTTAATTTTAAATCTGAGATTGATAGGTTTTTGTTACCCAAAGGTATTAAGGGATATGGGCCAAAGGCGGGTGTATGGAGTTAGGTCACAGATCAGCCACGATCTCATTGAATGGCGGAACAGGCTCGAGGGGCTGAATGGCCTCCTCCTGTCCTATGTTCCTAACTAGTGATTTGTAAAGGTTTAGTGTAACTTCCTTGTTTTTGTATTCAATGGCCCTATTTACAAAGCCAAGTATCCCATACGCTTTCTGAACCGCCTCACCAACTTGCCGTGGCACTTTCAAAGATTTGTGAATATGCACCCCCAGGTCCCTCTGCTCTTGCACCCCCTCAAAATAGTCCCATTTAGATTATACGGCCTCTCCCTGTAGTTTCTCCCAAAGTGCATCACTTCACACTTATCCTCATTTAATTTCATCTGCCTTGTGTCTGCTCATTTCACAGTCTGTCTCTGTCCTCCTGAAGTCTGCTACTACTATGCTCACTATTTACTACGTTGCCAAGTTTTGTATCATCTGTAAACTTCAAACTTGTACACCTATACCCAAGTCCAGGTCACTTATATATAACAAAAGCAATGGTCCTAATCCCGACCCCTGGGGGAACCCACTGCATACTTCCCTCCAGTCAGAAAAACATCCCTCAGCACTGCTCACTGTCTCCTCTCCCTTAGCCAATTATATACCCAAATTACCATCAGCCCTTTAATTCCCTGTGCTTCTATTTTCCGAGTAAGTCTCTTATGTGGTACTTTATCAGATGCCTTTTGAAAGTCCATGTATACAACATCTGCTGCACTACCTTCATCAACCCTCTGTTACTTCATCAAAGAACTCAATCAGGTTAGTCAGACACGATTTACCTTTAACAAATCCATACTGGCTGTCCCTTATTAACCCATGTTTCTCCAAGTGAGAATTAATTTTGTCCTTGACAATGGTCTCCAGTCGTTCACTCATCACTGACATCAGACTGATTGGCCTGTAGTTACCAGGTTTATCCCTCTCCCCTTTTTTAAACAGGGGTGTAACATTTTCAATCCTCCAGTCCTCTGGCACCACTCCCATATATCTGAGGGAGATTGAAAGATTGTGGTCAGAGCTTCTGCTGTCTCCACCCTAGCTTCCCTCAGCAACCTAGGATGCATCCCATCTGGACCGGGTGACTTGTTAACTTTGAGTGATGACAACATATTTAGCACCTCCTTTCTATCCATTTTTATCCAATTTCTCTACTCCCCCCTCCTCTACTGCGACATTAACTTCATCCTCTTCTCTTGTGAAGACAGATGCTAAGTACTCATTCAGTACCTCAGCCACGCCCTCTGCCTCCGTATGATGAGCTCCTATTTGGTCCCTAATCGGCCCCACCATTCCTTTAACTATCCTTTTACTTTTGATACCTTTATAAAAGATTTTTGGGTTCCCTTTTATGTTACCCACTAATCTTTTCTTGTATTCTCCCCCTTGTGGCTCAGTGGGTAGCACACTTGCTTCTGGGTCAAGAAGGTTGTGGGTTCTAGTCCCACTCCAGGGACTTGAGCACATAAAGCTAGGCTGACACTCCAGTGCAGTGCTGAGGGAGTGCTGCACTGTCGGAGGTGCCGTATTTCTGATGAGACTTTAAACTGAGGTTCTGTCTGCTCTCAGGTGGATGTAGAAGATCCCATGGCACTATTTTGAAGAAGAGTAGGGGAGTTATCCCCGGTGTCCTGGCCAATATTTATCCCTCAACCAACATAACAAAAACAGATAATCTGGTTATTATCACAGTGCTGTTTGTGGGAGCTTGCTGAGCACAAATTGGCTGCCGTGTTTCCCACATTACAACAGTGACTCCACTTCAAAAGTACTTCATTGGCTGTAAAGAGCTTTGAGATGTCCGGCGGTCATGAGAGGCGCTATATAAATGCAAGTCTTTCTTTCATATCCTTTTTCAATTTCCCCCCACTCTCTGTATTCTCCTGGTTTTTGACTGTATTCTGTACCTGACATTTGTCGTAAACCTCCTTTTTCTGTTTTATTCTAACCTCTACATCCTTTGTCATCCAGGGAGCTCGAGCTTTGGACGCCCCATCTTTCCTCCTTATGGGAGTATGCTTGGTTTGTACCCGGTGTCAAATTTTGTTTTATAACGTGAACCGTGTTGGGACATTTTACGACATTAAAGATGTTATATAAATAGAAGTTGTTGTTATTGTCTGAAACTAACAAATGCCACAGGGAAAACTAACAGTATTATTACTCCCAAATATTAAATATTTTGTTCCACGGGGTTTATCTGCTTTTATTGATGAATTTAAAAGTCTCTATTAAAACCTGAGCCAGTGTGTTGTGAGACAAAGAGCCTTGTGTCCAATAAGGGGAATAAAGGCCCACAGCCTCCCCTGGCCCCGGGCCCTGAACAAGGGACTGGAGAAACTCGCTGCCCTGTGGATCAGACACTCAGCCGGTGCTAGTCCCGCCCCTCGGGCTCCCCGATTGGTTGGAGGACCCGCCGCCGGCTCGCTCCTCCAGCCCCGCCCCGCTCGCTCCCTATTGGTCGGAATCTCCCATCAATCAGGCTGTGGGTCCGGGTCACGTGTCCCCGAGGAGATCACATGCTCCATCCAACTGACAGGGCTGGGGCTTGAATCTGGGAGAAGGACCGCAGTAAGTGCGCCTCACCTGGGGACAGCGCGTCACAATCGGCCCCAGCGCACCTGAGCTGATCACCAGGTCCCGCCCCCTTGCTGCGCCGCCATTGGTTGGAGGACCCGCCGCCCACTCGGTCCTCCAGCCCCGCCCCACTCTTCCTATTGGTCCGGAGCTCCCGTCAATCACCCGCTGACACATCAGGTGAGAGAGCTCAGGGAGCGGGTTCATGAACCCCGGGGGAGGCTGTGAGATTCTCAGCAGCTCAGCTCTGCTCGGTGCTGTGTGAACGGGCTGCTCCACACCCCGGCTGCTGATGGGGAATGCCAGTGCAGAGGGCCCAGTGCAGAAGGCCCAGAGGAGAGTGTCCTAGGCGGGAGGCCCAGCACGGAGGACCCCAGGCGGGGGGCCTAGGGCGGAGCGGCTGGTCGACAGAAGCGGAGTCGGGAGATGCTGTGGGTGAGCATGCTGCACAGTTTCTAAAGTTGAAGAACGGTCTCCGGCCCGAATGAGTTCCAGCGGCCCTGCCTGTGCTCCATCTGGTGGCAGCTGTGAGGCTTTGTTTCGGTGTCGGGGGCCGGTTTGTGCGCCGCCATTTGGTGGAGGAAAGACAGACTGTTCCTATCTGTTGTGTATGTAACCTGTTCCGCCTTAAGAGAGCTTAAGTCTGTTCCACCTTAAGAGATGTACTACTTTCTCAGGCTGCTGTAGACGTAATACCGGGGGTGAACACACCGGTATATAAGCACTGTGCAGTAATCTTGTATTCAGTATAGTCCCTACCTCCAACCAGTAAAGACCTGTTTTTATTGTTACTCATTAGTCTGTTTTAATTAACTAAATAATTCACAGACTTAACACTGGCGACGAGTCAGGTTCTTACCCTGCGGCAGTTATTCCACGGCGGTTGAAGAGAGGTTTCAAACCTCACCACTCACCACCCTACTGGAAGTGACAGGCATTAGGACCCTGAAGCCTCCATCAGCTTGTGAACCGGAGTAGAAGACAGGACTGGGGAAGAGAGAGGTATAGGGCGATAGCGATCGGCAGATAAGGGCCGGGCCGCTTTCAAGTGCGAGGCGCAGCCGGGCCATCGATCGCATCCGCTGATAAGGGCCGCTTTCGGGGGCTGAAGGGAGACGGCGTCGGGGGACGGGTGAAGACCGCCAAGCGCGGGAAAACCGCCATTTTGTGGGCGGAGGACGACGGCAAGAGCGGGAAGCCGCCATCTTTGATAACAAGTAAAGAAAATAAAATCTGAGAAATTGCAAATCTACAATGCCTAAACACGGGAATATTAGCACCTTTGATAGTGACCTCGAAGATTGGGCCATATATGTTGAAAGAGTAAAAAATTATTGTAAGGCCAATAAAATTCGTGACCAAGATAAAGCTCTAACATTATTAAATTTAATGGGTGCGAAGACATACGGGCAATTGAAACACCTGTTATCACCAGATGAACCGGCGGATAAGACGTTCGATGAGATTGTTACTGTCCTGAAAGATCATCTAAACCCCACGCCGCTGATGCTAGCGGAACGATTTAAATTTTACGACAGAAGGCAGCTACAGCATGAAAGCAATGCTGAATATTTGCTGGAATTGCGTAAATTAGCGAAATATTGCCAGTTTGGAACAGGACTGACAGAGGCACTTTGAGACAAATTTGTGTGTGGTTTATTTAAACAGGATACACAAAAGCGACTGCTCGAGGAGAATGAGCTGACGCTTGAGAAGGCGGTCACTATGGCAGCAGCACACGAAGCCGCAGCGAGAGGCACGGCAGTAATGCAGCTACGGTCACCGGAGCTCAGTGCACACAAATTGGGTGTGAGTTCTGGCAAATGTTATCGTTGTGGAAAGACAACGCATGATCAGAACCAGTGTTGGTTTAAAAACCAAGAATGTAGAACTTGTGGTAGGCTTGGACATATAGCTAGAGTATGCAGGTCAGCGAAGAAGACCAGCACCAAGAAGTCACCGCAAGGGAAATACGCAAAGGTACACAAGGTGACCGAACAGGAGTCCGATTCAGACGCAAGCAGTATTGAACTGGCTAGCTTAAGGGTACTCAACGTTGGTAAGGGTGCAGACCTCCAGACAATTTGGGTTACTCTTCAGATAGAAGGAGTCCAAGTAAAAATGGAATTGGACACTGGATCGGCATTGTCGGTCATGAATAAGAAAGATTACAGAAGGTTATTCCAACATATTCCCCTACAGGATACGGAGATTATATTGACAACCTACACGGGGCAGAGAGTGTACCCCATCGGGACAATAAAGGTTGCAGTGGCCAACAAGGGCGAAGGAAGTCAAATAATGGACTTATATGTGCTACCGGAGGGAGGTCCACCACTACTAGGCCGGGAGTGGTTTAGAAACATAAATATGGACTGGCATTCGCTAAAAGCCATAAAGAGTGAGAACTCGGTGCAGATAATCAGCCCAGACTCTAGAACTGATGATGGTAAGACCAACCCATGTGCAAAAGACAAAGTTTCAGCACAGAATTCCACTGAGCAACAACAACATAGTTTAACAGAGAATTCTGAGTCTGTCAAGTCTACTGATATGCACATTTTTGAGGGACACTGGGCTCGAACTCAACTCCATTTCAAACTACAACAGCAATTAGAACAAATGATTTGCCGTTTTGAGCAAGAGATGAATGAAATAAAAAAGTTCTTTGTTACAGAGTGGGAGAATCTGGAAAGTCAACAGAAGCAACTGATGGAGAAAATGGAGCAGGAGCACACCAACCATCTGCGCGAGGAGGCCGAACGAATCAAAGCTGATTCAGGTTCTGAAGGTGCGTGCCATAATCTGGTGTCAGAAGAGTTAACGGTCAGCCAACTCCTTCATATGCTGAGGGACAAGACTCTGAAATGGGAAAAATTTGAACACGAGCTGCGATCTTCAAAGGAAAAGGGTTCGGAGCTCTCAAAAGTCATTGAGATGGCTGATGTGACGACACAGACTGAAACGACTGCAACAGAGCAGCCATTGGATGCCAAAAGTACGCTGACTCACGTCAATGTAGAACAACAGACCGCTGAAACAGCTGCTCCGGTAGAGGGATTGCATAGTCCGATCAATCAATCTCCAAAGGAAGTTGAAGTATTAAAATCACAAATGAGGTCACTAGTAAACGACTTGCTGAAAGCCCAGAAAAAGCTGGATGCAGAGGTACACATGAAGAAGTCTCTTCAGGAAAGATGTCTGGATTTGGAACAAGAGCTGGCTAACGTCCAGCTGGGTATGGAGGAAATAGACGACCCTCTCACTGGTCTAGCTCAGGACGACACCGAATATTACCATGACCTGGTGGACGACACCGAATATTACGATGTCCTGTCCTGCCCAGCTTGTAACTTCGACTCCCAAAGTGCAGAAATCATGGAGGAGCACCAAAAGTCTACGGAACATCGGGAGAAGCTGGCTCTACGACGGAAACAGGAGGAAGAGAAGAAGGAACTGCGCATGCAGCTGGCAGCTGTGGCAGCTGACAATGGAGCCCAGAGAGTCTCCAAGAAGCAGAAAAGGAAAAGTAAAAACAGAAGATGACCCATCTGAACCATTATCACCTCTACCAGATCACACACGTGGTCCCTCCGAACGGAGCCAAATCAGTTCGGAAGTTCAAGCTGTTAAATCCATGAAAGGACTATTGAATGAGTAACGTGAACCGACTACACCACAGAGATTGAATCTGTGAACTGTTTTCCGCAGAGACTGAATCTGTGATATGTTACGTTAAACATGAAGTTATATATGTATATATGTTATTACATTATGTTAAATGGGGGGGATGACTATAAAGCTAAGAAGGGAGGAGTGTTGTGTATGTAACCTGTTCCACCTTAAGAGAGCTTAAGCCTGTTCCACCTTAAGAGATGTACTACTTTCTCAGGCTGCTGTAGACGTAATACCGGGGGTGAACACACCGGTATATAAGCACTGTGCAGTAATCTTGTATTCAGTATAGTCCCTACCTCCAACCAGTAAAGACCTGTTTTTATTGTTACTCATTAGTCTGTTTTAATTAACTAAATAATTCACAGACTTAACACTGGCGACGAGTCAGGTTCTTACCCTGCGGCAGTTATTCCACGGCGGTTGAAGAGAGGTTTCAAACCTCACCACTCACCACCCTACTGGAAGTGACAGGCATTAGGACCCTGAAGCCTCCATCAGCTTGTGAACCGGAGTAGAAGACAGGACTGGGGAAGAGAGAGGTATAGGGCGATAGCGATCGGCAGATAAGGGCCGGGCCGCTTTCAAGTGCGAGGCGCAGCCGGGCCATCGATCGCATCCGCTGATAAGGGCCGCTTTCGGGGGCTGAAGGGAGACGGCGTCGGGGGACGGGTGAAGACCGCCAAGCGCGGGAAAACCGCCATTTTGTGGGCGGAGGACGACGGCAAGAGCGGGAAGCCGCCATCTTTGATAACAAGTAAAGAAAATAAAATCTGAGAAATTGCAAATCTACAATGCCTAAACACGGGAATATTAGCACCTTTGATAGTGACCTCGAAGATTGGGCCATATATGTTGAAAGAGTAAAAAATTATTGTAAGGCCAATAAAATTCGTGACCAAGATAAAGCTCTAACATTATTAAATTTAATGGGTGCGAAGACATACGGGCAATTGAAACACCTGTTATCACCAGATGAACCGGCGGATAAGACGTTCGATGAGATTGTTACTGTCCTGAAAGATCATCTAAACCCCACGCCGCTGATGCTAGCGGAACGATTTAAATTTTACGACAGAAGGCAGCTACAGCATGAAAGCAATGCTGAATATTTGCTGGAATTGCGTAAATTAGCGAAATATTGCCAGTTTGGAACAGGACTGACAGAGGCACTTTGAGACAAATTTGTGTGTGGTTTATTTAAACAGGATACACAAAAGCGACTGCTCGAGGAGAATGAGCTGACGCTTGAGAAGGCGGTCACTATGGCAGCAGCACACGAAGCCGCAGCGAGAGGCACGGCAGTAATGCAGCTACGGTCACCGGAGCTCAGTGCACACAAATTGGGTGTGAGTTCTGGCAAATGTTATCGTTGTGGAAAGACAACGCATGATCAGAACCAGTGTTGGTTTAAAAACCAAGAATGTAGAACTTGTGGTAGGCTTGGACATATAGCTAGAGTATGCAGGTCAGCGAAGAAGACCAGCACCAAGAAGTCACCGCAAGGGAAATACGCAAAGGTACACAAGGTGACCGAACAGGAGTCCGATTCAGACGCAAGCAGTATTGAACTGGCTAGCTTAAGGGTACTCAACGTTGGTAAGGGTGCAGACCTCCAGACAATTTGGGTTACTCTTCAGATAGAAGGAGTCCAAGTAAAAATGGAATTGGACACTGGATCGGCATTGTCGGTCATGAATAAGAAAGATTACAGAAGGTTATTCCAACATATTCCCCTACAGGATACGGAGATTATATTGACAACCTACACGGGGCAGAGAGTGTACCCCATCGGGACAATAAAGGTTGCAGTGGCCAACAAGGGCGAAGGAAGTCAAATAATGGACTTATATGTGCTACCGGAGGGAGGTCCACCACTACTAGGCCGGGAGTGGTTTAGAAACATAAATATGGACTGGCATTCGCTAAAAGCCATAAAGAGTGAGAACTCGGTGCAGATAATCAGCCCAGACTCTAGAACTGATGATGGTAAGACCAACCCATGTGCAAAAGACAAAGTTTCAGCACAGAATTCCACTGAGCAACAACAACATAGTTTAACAGAGAATTCTGAGTCTGTCAAGTCTACTGATATGCACATTTTTGAGGGACACTGGGCTCGAACTCAACTCCATTTCAAACTACAACAGCAATTAGAACAAATGATTTGCCGTTTTGAGCAAGAGATGAATGAAATAAAAAAGTTCTTTGTTACAGAGTGGGAGAATCTGGAAAGTCAACAGAAGCAACTGATGGAGAAAATGGAGCAGGAGCACACCAACCATCTGCGCGAGGAGGCCGAACGAATCAAAGCTGATTCAGGTTCTGAAGGTGCGTGCCATAATCTGGTGTCAGAAGAGTTAACGGTCAGCCAACTCCTTCATATGCTGAGGGACAAGACTCTGAAATGGGAAAAATTTGAACACGAGCTGCGATCTTCAAAGGAAAAGGGTTCGGAGCTCTCAAAAGTCATTGAGATGGCTGATGTGACGACACAGACTGAAACGACTGCAACAGAGCAGCCATTGGATGCCAAAAGTACGCTGACTCACGTCAATGTAGAACAACAGACCGCTGAAACAGCTGCTCCGGTAGAGGGATTGCATAGTCCGATCAATCAATCTCCAAAGGAAGTTGAAGTATTAAAATCACAAATGAGGTCACTAGTAAACGACTTGCTGAAAGCCCAGAAAAAGCTGGATGCAGAGGTACACATGAAGAAGTCTCTTCAGGAAAGATGTCTGGATTTGGAACAAGAGCTGGCTAACGTCCAGCTGGGTATGGAGGAAATAGACGACCCTCTCACTGGTCTAGCTCAGGACGACACCGAATATTACCATGACCTGGTGGACGACACCGAATATTACGATGTCCTGTCCTGCCCAGCTTGTAACTTCGACTCCCAAAGTGCAGAAATCATGGAGGAGCACCAAAAGTCTACGGAACATCGGGAGAAGCTGGCTCTACGACGGAAACAGGAGGAAGAGAAGAAGGAACTGCGCATGCAGCTGGCAGCTGTGGCAGCTGACAATGGAGCCCAGAGAGTCTCCAAGAAGCAGAAAAGGAAAAGTAAAAACAGAAGATGACCCATCTGAACCATTATCACCTCTACCAGATCACACACGTGGTCCCTCCGAACGGAGCCAAATCAGTTCGGAAGTTCAAGCTGTTAAATCCATGAAAGGACTATTGAATGAGTAACGTGAACCGACTACACCACAGAGATTGAATCTGTGAACTGTTTTCCGCAGAGACTGAATCTGTGATATGTTACGTTAAACATGAAGTTATATATGTATATATGTTATTACATTGTTAAATGGGGGGGATGACTATAAAGCTAAGAAGGGAGGAGTGTTGTGTATGTAACCTGTTCCACCTTAAGAGAGCTTAAGCCTGTTCCACCTTAAGAGATGTACTACTTTCTCAGGCTGCTGTAGACGTAATACCGGGGGTGAACACACCGGTATATAAGCACTGTGCAGTAATCTTGTATTCAGTATAGTCCCTACCTCCAACCAGTAAAGACCTGTTTTTATTGTTACTCATTAGTCTGTTTTAATTAACTAAATAATTCACAGACTTAACACTGGCGACGAGTCAGGTTCTTACCCTGCGGCAGTTATTCCACGGCGGTTGAAGAGAGGTTTCAAACCTCACCACTCACCACCCTACTGGAAGTGACAGGCATTAGGACCCTGAAGCCTCCATCAGCTTGTGAACCGGAGTAGAAGACAGGACTGGGGAAGAGAGAGGTATAGGGCGATAGCGATCGGCAGATAAGGGCCGGGCCGCTTTCAAGTGCGAGGCGCAGCCGGGCCATCGATCGCATCCGCTGATAAGGGCCGCTTTCGGGGGCTGAAGGGAGACGGCGTCGGGGGACGGGTGAAGACCGCCAAGCGCGGGAAAACCGCCATTTTGTGGGCGGAGGACGACGGCAAGAGCGGGAAGCCGCCATCTTTGATAACAAGTAAAGAAAATAAAATCTGAGAAATTGCAAATCTACAATGCCTAAACACGGGAATATTAGCACCTTTGATAGTGACCTCGAAGATTGGGCCATATATGTTGAAAGAGTAAAAAATTATTGTAAGGCCAATAAAATTCGTGACCAAGATAAAGCTCTAACATTATTAAATTTAATGGGTGCGAAGACATACGGGCAATTGAAACACCTGTTATCACCTGAAAGATCATCTAAACCCCACGCCGCTGATGCTAGCGGAACGATTTAAATTTTACGACAGAAGGCAGCTACAGCATGAAAGCAATGCTGAATATTTGCTGGAATTGCGTAAATTAGCGAAATATTGCCAGTTTGGAACAGGACTGACAGAGGCACTTTGAGACAAATTTGTGTGTGGTTTATTTAAACAGGATACACAAAAGCGACTGCTCGAGGAGAATGAGCTGACGCTTGAGAAGGCGGTCACTATGGCAGCAGCACACGAAGCCGCAGCGAGAGGCACGGCAGTAATGCAGCTACGGTCACCGGAGCTCAGTGCACACAAATTGGGTGTGAGTTCTGGCAAATGTTATCGTTGTGGAAAGACAACGCATGATCAGAACCAGTGTTGGTTTAAAAACCAAGAATGTAGAACTTGTGGTAGGCTTGGACATATAGCTAGAGTATGCAGGTCAGCGAAGAAGACCAGCACCAAGAAGTCACCGCAAGGGAAATACGCAAAGGTACACAAGGTGACCGAACAGGAGTCCGATTCAGACGCAAGCAGTATTGAACTGGCTAGCTTAAGGGTACTCAACGTTGGTAAGGGTGCAGACCTCCAGACAATTTGGGTTACTCTTCAGATAGAAGGAGTCCAAGTAAAAATGGAATTGGACACTGGATCGGCATTGTCGGTCATGAATAAGAAAGATTACAGAAGGTTATTCCAACATATTCCCCTACAGGATACGGAGATTATATTGACAACCTACACGGGGCAGAGAGTGTACCCCATCGGGACAATAAAGGTTGCAGTGGCCAACAAGGGCGAAGGAAGTCAAATAATGGACTTATATGTGCTACCGGAGGGAGGTCCACCACTACTAGGCCGGGAGTGGTTTAGAAACATAAATATGGACTGGCATTCGCTAAAAGCCATAAAGAGTGAGAACTCGGTGCAGATAATCAGCCCAGACTCTAGAACTGATGATGGTAAGACCAACCCATGTGCAAAAGACAAAGTTTCAGCACAGAATTCCACTGAGCAACAACAACATAGTTTAACAGAGAATTCTGAGTCTGTCAAGTCTACTGATATGCACATTTTTGAGGGACACTGGGCTCGAACTCAACTCCATTTCAAACTACAACAGCAATTAGAACAAATGATTTGCCGTTTTGAGCAAGAGATGAATGAAATAAAAAAGTTCTTTGTTACAGAGTGGGAGAATCTGGAAAGTCAACAGAAGCAACTGATGGAGAAAATGGAGCAGGAGCACACCAACCATCTGCGCGAGGAGGCCGAACGAATCAAAGCTGATTCAGGTTCTGAAGGTGCGTGCCATAATCTGGTGTCAGAAGAGTTAACGGTCAGCCAACTCCTTCATATGCTGAGGGACAAGACTCTGAAATGGGAAAAATTTGAACACGAGCTGCGATCTTCAAAGGAAAAGGGTTCGGAGCTCTCAAAAGTCATTGAGATGGCTGATGTGACGACACAGACTGAAACGACTGCAACAGAGCAGCCATTGGATGCCAAAAGTACGCTGACTCACGTCAATGTAGAACAACAGACCGCTGAAACAGCTGCTCCGGTAGAGGGATTGCATAGTCCGATCAATCAATCTCCAAAGGAAGTTGAAGTATTAAAATCACAAATGAGGTCACTAGTAAACGACTTGCTGAAAGCCCAGAAAAAGCTGGATGCAGAGGTACACATGAAGAAGTCTCTTCAGGAAAGATGTCTGGATTTGGAACAAGAGCTGGCTAACGTCCAGCTGGGTATGGAGGAAATAGACGACCCTCTCACTGGTCTAGCTCAGGACGACACCGAATATTACCATGACCTGGTGGACGACACCGAATATTACGATGTCCTGTCCTGCCCAGCTTGTAACTTCGACTCCCAAAGTGCAGAAATCATGGAGGAGCACCAAAAGTCTACGGAACATCGGGAGAAGCTGGCTCTACGACGGAAACAGGAGGAAGAGAAGAAGGAACTGCGCATGCAGCTGGCAGCTGTGGCAGCTGACAATGGAGCCCAGAGAGTCTCCAAGAAGCAGAAAAGGAAAAGTAAAAACAGAAGATGACCCATCTGAACCATTATCACCTCTACCAGATCACACACGTGGTCCCTCCGAACGGAGCCAAATCAGTTCGGAAGTTCAAGCTGTTAAATCCATGAAAGGACTATTGAATGAGTAACGTGAACCGACTACACCACAGAGATTGAATCTGTGAACTGTTTTCCGCAGAGACTGAATCTGTGATATGTTACGTTAAACATGAAGTTATATATGTATATATGTTATTACATTATGTTAAATGGGGGGGATGACTATAAAGCTAAGAAGGGAGGAGTGTTGTGTATGTAACCTGTTCCACCTTAAGAGAGCTTAAGCCTGTTCCACCTTAAGAGATGTACTACTTTCTCAGGCTGCTGTAGACGTAATACCGGGGGTGAACACACCGGTATATAAGCACTGTGCAGTAATCTTGTATTCAGTATAGTCCCTACCTCCAACCAGTAAAGACCTGTTTTTATTGTTACTCATTAGTCTGTTTTAATTAACTAAATAATTCACAGACTTAACACTATCTATAGTATGGTGCTTGAACAGCCATAAGGTGGGAAAAGAAAATGGGATAAAAGTAAAAAAGGAAAATAAAAGACAAAACAAGGTATATCGGGAAGGAATAACGAATGTCTTGATGGCTGGGTCCTGTGAGTGATAACAGCAAGAAGAAGGAAATTTGAGTACTCGTTTTCCTCTTTTACGGGATTTGAGAAAGTGGTCGGCTTCTTTTCTGTGGAAAGGTTGAAGACTGTGGATAAGGATTATGACATTATATGGTTGGATAACATCAAGTGAAGACGAGGAGTTATTAGACTGCCAATAGGACTGACATTGAACTGGTATTACTTGTTTTTGAAGAAGTTTCGGGTTCTGGTTAAAAGTAGTTTACTTGAAGTCTTAAGTGATTTTTTGATATGGTTGTGGGATTTTCTATATTGTGGTGTTATTTAGTGTTAAAGCCTTCCTTAATCGAATGAACGAACGCTCTAATGAACGCACGCATGCGGATACAAATATATGCACGCACGCACGCATACACAATGCGTTCGACCGAATGAAGGGCCCTCACTCCCCAAGTGACAGTCAGCTTGGTGAACGTGAGGCCTGCCGGACAGATGAACGAACACATAGGCATGCACGCAGATAGAAACGGCACACATGTACGCAGTCATGCACATGGAACTTACGCTTCAGCGAATGAACGGAGGAATGGAGGAATGAATGACTGAATGATTGAACAATGCCAGTTGGACTGGCGTGTACGGATTCTTGGTTTATTAAATAGTTGCAGTTTGTACTGTAAACATTATTGATTTACCTGTAAAATTTATTGTTGTATTTATATTGTTGACCATAATTGGTCAATGAATGTAATGGATTTACTATGTAACTGTTGAGTTGTATAAGTACTGTTGTACTTGAATGTTAATTTTTTTTTAAAAAGGACCACAGGTTATACCAAGGGAAAAAAATGAACCCCGGGGGGCCGCGGGCCGCTCACACCCCGAGCTCAGGGAGCGGGTTCGTCAACCCCGGGGGGACGCGGGCCGCTCACACCCCGAGCTCAGGGAGCGGGTTCATGAACCCCGGGGGGACGCGGGCCGCTCACACCCCGAGCTCAGGGAGCGGGTTCATGAACCCCGGGGGGACGCGGGCCGCTCACACCCCGAGCTCAGGGAGCGGGTTCATGAACCCCGGGGGGACGCGGGCCGCTCACACCCCGAGCTCAGGGAGCGGGTTCATGAACCCCGGGGGGACGCGGGCCGCTCACACCCCGAGCTCAGGGAGCGGGTTCATGAACCCCGGGGGGACGCGGGCCGCTCACACCCCGAGCTCAGGGAGCGGGTTCATGAACCCCGGGGGGACGCGGGCCGCTCACACCCTGAGCTCAGGGAGCGGGTTCATGAACCCCGGGGGGACGCGGGCCGCTCACACCCCGAGCTCAGGGAGCGGGTTCATGAACCCCGGGGGGACGCGGGCCGCTCACACCCCGAGCTCAGGGAGCGGGTTCATGAACCCCGGGGGGACGCGGGACGCTCACACCCCGAGCTCAGGGAGCAGGTTCATGAACCCCGGGGGGACGTGGGCCGCTCACACCCCGAGCTCAGGGAGCGGGTTCATGAACCCCGGGGGGACGCGGGCCGCTCACACCCCGAGCTCAGGGAGCGGGTTCATGAACCCCGGGAGGACGCGGGCCGCTCACACCCCGAGCTCAGGGAGCGGGTTCATGAACCCCGGGGGGACGCGGGCCGCTCACACCCCGAGCTCAGGGAGCGGGTTCATGAACCCCGGGGGCATGCGGGCCGCTCACACCCCGAGCTCGGGGAGCGGGTTCATGAACCCCGGGAGGACGCGGGCCGCTCACACCCCGAGCTCAGGGAGCGGGTTCATGAACCCCGGGGGCATGCGGGCCGCTCACACCCCGAGCTCGGGGAGCGGGTTCATGAACCCCGGGGGGACGCGGGCCGCTCACACCCCGAGCTCAGGGAGCGGGTTCATGAACCCCGGGGGGACGCGGGCCGCTCACACCCCGAGCTCAGGGAGCGGGTTCATGAACCCCGGGGGGACGCGGGCCGCTCACACCCCGAGCTCAGGGAGTGGGTTCATGAACCCCGGGGGACGCGGGCTGCTCACACCCCGAGCTCAGGGAGCGGGTTCATGAACCCCAGGGAGACGCGGGCCGCTCACACCCCGAGCTCAGGGAGCGGGTTCATGAACCCCGGGGGGACGGGGGCCGCTCACACCCCGAGCTCAGGGAGCGGGTTCATGAACGCCGGGGGGGACGCGGGCCGCTCACACCCCGAGCTCAGGGAGCGGGTTCATGAACCCCGGGGGGACGGGGGCCGCTCACACCCCGAGCTCAGGGAGCGGGTTCATGAACGCCGGGGGGGACGCGGGCCGCTCACACCCCGAGCTCAGGGAGCGGGTTCATGAACCCCGGGGGGACGCGGGCTACTCACACCCCGAGCTCAGGGAGCGGGTTCATGAACCCCGGGGGGACGCGGGCCGCTCACACCCCGAGCTCCGGGAGCGGGTTCATGAACCCCGGGGGGACGCGGGCTGCTCACACCCTGAGCTCAGGGAGCGGGTTCATGAACCCCGGGGGGACGCGGGACGCTCACACCCCGAGCTCCGGGAGCGGGTTCATGAACCCCGGGGCGACGCGGGCCGCTCACACCCCGAGCTCAGGGAGCGGGTTCATGAACCCCGGGGGGACGCTGGCCGCTCACACCCCGAGCTCGGGGAGCGGGTTCATCAACCCCGGGGGGACGCGGGCCGCTCACACCCCGAGCTCAGGGAGCGGGTTCATGAACCCCGGGGGGACGCGGGCCGCTCACACCCCGAGCTCGGGGAGCGGGTTCATGAACCCCGGGGGGACGCGGGCCGCTCACACCCCGAGCTCAGGGAGCGGGTTCATGAACCCCGGGGGGACGCAGGCCGCTCACACCCCGAGCTCAGGGAGCGGGTTCATGAACCCCGGGGGGACGCGGGCCGCTCACACCCCGAGCTCAGGGAGCGGGTTCATGAACCCCGGGGGGACGCGGGCCGCTCACACCCCGAGCTCAGGGAGCGGGTTCATGAACCCCGGGGGGACGCGGGCCGCTCACACCCCGAGCTCAGGGAGCGGGTTCATGAACCCCGGGGGGACGCGGGCCGCTCACACCCCGAGCTCAGGGAGCGGGTTTATGGACCCCCGGGGGGACGCGGGCCGCTCACACCCCGAGCTCAGGGAGCGGGTTCATGAACCCCGGGGGGTCGCGGGCCGCTCACGCCCTGAGCTCAGGGAGTGGGTTCATGAACCCCGGGGGGACGCGGGCCGCTCACACCCCGAGCTCAGGGAGCAGGTTCATGAACCCCGGGGGGGACGCGGGACGCTCACACCCCGAGCTCAGGGAGCAGGTTCATGAACCCCGGGGGGACGCGGGCCGCTCACACCCCGAGCTCAGGGAGCGGGTTCATGAACCCCGGGGGGACGCGGGCTGCTCACACACCGAGCTCAGGGAGCGGGTTCATGAACCCCGGGGGGGACGCGGGACGCTCACACCCCGAGCTCGGGGAGCGGGTTCATGAACCCCGGGGGGACGCGGGCTGCTCACACACCGAGCTCAGGGAGCGGGTTCATGAACCACGGGGGGACGCGGGCCGCTCACACCCCGAGCTCAGGGAGCGGGTTCATGAACGCCGGGGGGACGCGGGCCGCTCACACCCCGAGCTCGGGGAGCGGGTTCATGAACCCCGGGGGGACGCGGGACGCTCACACCCCGAGCTCGGGGAGCGGGTTCATGAACCCCGGGGGGACGCGGGCCGCTCACACCCCGAGCTCAGGGAGCGGGTTCATGAACCCCGGGGGGACGCGGGCCGCTCACACCCCGAGCTCAGGGAGCGGGTTCATGAACCCCGGGGGGACGCGGGCCGCTCACACCCCGAGCTCAGGGAGCGGGTTCATGAACCCCGGGGGGACGCGGGCCGCTCACACCCCGAGCTCAGGGAGCGGGTTCATGAACCCCGGGGGGACGCGGGCCGCTCACACCCCGAGCTCAAGGAGCGGGTTCATGAACCCCGGGGGGACGCGGGCCGCTCACACCCCGAGCTCAGGGAGCGGGTTCATGAACCCCGGGGGGTCGCGGGCCGCTCACGCCCTGAGCTCAGGGAGCGGGTTCATGAACCCCGGGGGGACGCGGGCCGCTCACGCCCTGAGCTCAGGGAGTGGGTTCATGAACCCCGGGGGGACGCGGGCCGCTCACACCCCGAGCTCGGGGAGCGGGTTCATGAACCCCGGGGGGACGCGGGCCGCTCACACCCCGAGCTCAGGGAGCGGGTTCATGAACCCCGGGGGGACGTGGGCCGCTCACACCCCGAGCTCAGGGAGCGGGTTCATGAACCCCGGGGGGGACGCGGGACGCTCACACCCCGAGCTCAGGGAGCGGGTTCATGAACCCCGGGGGGACGCGGGCTGCTCACACCCCGAGCTCAGGGAGCGGGTTCATGAACCCCGGGGGGACGCGGGCTGCTCACACCCCGAGCTTAGGGAGCGGGTTCATGAACCCCGGGGGGACGCGGGCCGCTCACACCCCGAGCTTAGGGAGCGGGTTCATGAACCCCGGGGGGACGCGGGCTGCTCACACCCCGAGCTCAGGGAGCGGGTTCATGAACCCCGGGGGGACGCGGGCCGCTCACACCCCGAGCTCAGGGAGCGGGTTCATGAACCCCGGGGGGACGCGGGCCGCTCACACCCCGAGCTTAGGGAGCGGGTTCATGAACCCCGGGGGGACGCGGGCTGCTCACACCCCGAGCTCAGGGAGCGGGTTCATGAACCCCGGGGGGACGCGGGACGCTCACACCCTGAGCTCAGGTAGCGGGTTCATGAACCCCGGGGGGACGCGGGCCGCTCACACCCCGAGCTCAGGGAGCGGGTTCATGAACCCCGGGGGGACGCGGGCCGCACACACCCCGAGCTCAGGGAGCGGGTTCATGAACCCCGGGGGGACGCGGGCCGCTCACACCCCGAGTGCGGCCTCCGGCCCCATTATTAAAACACTCAACATTATCCGCCCGCCGCTTCCCGGTTTCTCCCAATTCGCGCAGCAAAGGGGCCCTGCGCCAAACTCCGGGACAGACAGGAAGTCAGGGAGCGTCTGTAAATGAAGGAGAAATGGAGACTTTTCAGGGAGCGTGTGTAAATGCAGACTGGCCAGGGAGTGTCTGTAAATGGAGGAGAAATGGAGATTGGTCAGGGCGCATCTGTAAATGGAGGAGAAATAGAGACTGGCCAGGGAGCGTCTGTAAATGGAGACTGGTCAGGGAGCATCTGTAAATGGAGGAGAAATGGTGACTGGTCAGGGAGTGTCTGTAAATGGAGGAGAAACGGTGACTGGTCAGGGAGCGTCTGTAAATGGAGGAGAAATGGTGACTGGTCAGGGAGCGTCTATAAATGGAGGAGAAATGGTGACTGGTCAGAGAGCGTCTGTAAATGGAGGAGAAATGGTGACTGGTCAGGAAGCATTGGTAAACTGCTGTAATAAGAGTCAATGAGTGGAACGGGCCTACAGACTGAGTCCGCGCTTTAAGAAAGGGAAGAGAGACAATCTGGAGAGGAGAAAAGAAATAGTAGGAGAGCGAGCGATGAATCTCAAACAATGACCAGAGAGCGGGAGGAGTGTGGCGGATGGGAGATTTACAGCTTTGGGGGAACGAAAAGGGAAAGAATGTTCCTTAGCAACTAAATTGTCTGTTCTGAATATCTATCTTGTATTTGCAGTGATGACTTTTGTAAACTCCTTTTACAGGGTGTTAGAAGGGCAGGATTTGCAGGCAGGAAACTCAAACCAAACATCTCGTCATGATCTTACAGAATCACTTAATTCGTATATGATTGGCCTCTGATTAGGGAAGGAGAAATGTTTGTCTGTTCTGTCTGTGGCAAAATATTTAAATCATCATTGAGGCTGGAAAAGCACCGAGACATACACACCCGAGTGAGAGTGTTCCAGTGCACTGACTGTGGAAAGAGCTTTAACCAGTTACACAGCCTGAAAAAACATTGCACCGTTCACAGCGGGGAGAAACCGTACACGTGTTCTGTGTGTGGACGAGGCTTCAACCGATCGTCCAATCTGTTGAGACACAAGGACACCCACAGTAGGGAGAAACGGTATAAATGTGGGGACTGTGGGAAGGGATTTGGTTCCCCATCAGAACTGGAATCTCATTGGTGCAGTCACACTGGGGAGAGGCCATTTACCTGTTCTGTGTGTGGGAAGGGATTCATGACATCATCCAGTCTTCAGAAATATCAGCGTATTCACACTGGAGAGAGGCCGCTCACCTGCTCTGTGTGTGAGAAGGGATTCACTCAAACATCCACCCTGCTGGGACACCAGTGAGTTCATACTGGAGAGAGGCCGTTTACCTGCTCCATGTGTGGGAAGGGATTCAGTCTTTCCTCCACCCTGCTGAAACACCAGCGAGTTCACACCAGGGAGAGGCCGTTTACCTGCTCCATGTGTGGGAAGGGATTCAGTCTTTCCTCCACCCTACTGAAACACCAGCGAGTTCACACCAGGGAGAGGCCGTTCACCTGCTCCATGTGTGGGAAGGGATTCACTCTGTCAGGCAACCTTCTCATACACGAGCGAGTTCACACTGGGGAGAGGCCGTTCATTTGTTCTGTGTGCGGGAAGGGATTCACTACTTCATCCAACCTTCTAACACACCAACATATTCACACTGATAACAGACCTTTTAAATGCTCTGATTGTGAGAAGGGCTTTAAAAGCAAACAGGAACTGGTGACACACCAACGCACTCACACCGGAGAGAAGACGTTCACCTGCACTGAATATGGGGAGAGATTCGCTACATTATCCCAACTTCTAACACACCAGCGAGCTCATACAGAAGAGAGAACGTTCACCTGCTCCGTGTGTGGGAAGAGATTCACTCGCTCTTCCAACCTGCAGAAACACCAGCGAGTTCACATATGATTTCAGGGGTTGGATTCCGCTGTTATTGCTGCTGTTAATCACATCAAACAACAACAACTTGAATTTATATAGTGCCTTTAACGTAGGATAATGTCCCAAGGCATTGCACAGGAGCGTTCTCAAACAGAATTTAACACAGAGCCACTAAAGGAGTTATTAGGACAGATGACCAAAAGCTCCCTCAAAGAGTTAGGTTTTAAAGAGTGGCTTAAAGGAGGAGAGAGTGGTAGAGAATCAGAGAGGATTAGGGAGGGCAATCCAGAGCTTAGGGCCCAGGCAGCTGAAGGCACGGCCGCCACTGGTGGAGAGATTACTATCAGGGATGCACAAGAGGCCAAAGTTGGAGGAGCGCAGATACCTCGGAGGGTTGTAGGGCTGGAGGAGGTTACAGAGATAGGGAGGGCGAGACCATGGAGGGATTTGAAAACAAGGATGAGAATTTTAGAATCGAGGTGTTGCTGGACCGGGAGCCAATGTAGGTCAGCGAGCACAGGGGTGGTCGGTGAGCGGGACTTGGTGCGAGTTTAGGACACGGGCAGCAGAGTTTTGGATGAGCTCAAGTTTCTGGAGGGTGCAGTGCGGGAGGCCGGCCAGGAGTGTGTTGGAATAGTCGAGTCTCGAGGTAACTAAGGCACGGAAGAGGGTTTCAGCAGCGGATGTTCATTCTGGCAGTTGGGGTTTGTTTCTGCTGATAACGTCTATCATTGGGCTGGAGTTTAATATTCCGGATATATGTTAAATAATCAGCTTTCTTTCAAACACTGTGTCAACTGCTTGATGTCTTCAAGGTAATTGATGTCCCAGTTACTGATAATTTGTGCTTTTGCTCCTTTCTAACTCGAGATTATTTTAGTTCTCGGGCCTCCGGTTACTCTCATGGACAAGTCCCAGCTCCCCATACCTTCCAGAGTGCCTTTCCCAGCCTTGGTATCCAGGGAAGGTATTGGTAACACGCCCGGGATCACTCATCACAAAACCCAGTCTGTTAATCACTTTCAGCTACTGGGGCCTAACGTGTGACCCACAGCATCTCTCTCACCTTCGATGTGTGAATAGAGCATCACGCCTCAGAACCTGGTTTAAATTTAAATCCACTCAGCAAATTAAACAAAAGACAAACAAGTAAACACATCACGGCCCAATAATCCAGCTCTATATTCACAGGAGAAAGTCTGTTATCACACTCCTCGAGTGGATGGAATAAAGAAAGATCCCAAATGTAAGGGCCGCTCGAATCCATTGTAAATACCTTCCAAATCCTGACAGTAATCAAGAGGCTAATGGACTGTCGGCCTTTATCTCCAGGGGGTTGGAATACAGAAACGATGCTCCAATTGTACAGAGCCTTGGTCAGATCCCATCTGGAGAACTGGGCGCCGAACCTCAGGAAAGATATGTTGGCCTTGGAAATGGTACAGCACAGATTCAGCGGAGTGATACTGGCTGAGGGAGAGAAAGCAGAGAGTGGTGGTGAACGGTGTACGGAAGAATGAGAGGCAACATGAAGCAGATGGTACAATTTTAAATAGAGTGCAGGAACAGAGAGACCTGGGAGTGATGTACAGAAATCTTTGAAGGTAGCAGGACAAGGTGAGAAGGTTGTTAAAGGAGCGAATGGGATCCTTGGCTTTATTAATAGAGGAATAAAGTGCAAAAGCAAGGAAGTTAGGCTAAACCTTTATAAAACATTTGTTAGGCCTCAGCTGGAGTATTGAGTACAATTCTGGGCACCACTCTTTAGGAAGGATGTGAAGGCCTTTGACAGAGTGCAGGAGAGATTTACTGGAACGGTACATTTACAGACGCTCCCTGACCAGTCACCACTTCATAGACTGTTACAGCACAGGAGGAGACCATTCGGCCCATCGTGCTGATCCCAGCTCTTTGAAAGAGCTCTCCAATTAATCCCATTCCCTGCTCTTTCCCCACAGCCCTGTAATGTTTTCCCATCAAGTATTTATCCAATTCTCTTTCGAATGTTACTATTGAATCTGCCTCCAGCACCCTTTCAGGCAGTGCAGTCCCGATCACAACTCGCTGAGGAAAAAAAATGTTCCCTCAAGTCGCCTCTGATCCTTTAATTTGTGTTCTCTGGTTACCGACCCTTCTGCCACTTGAAGCAGTTTCTGCTTATTTACTCTATTAAAACCGTTCATGATTTTGAACACCTCTATCAAATCTCCTCTTAACCTTCTCTGCTCCAAGGAGAACAACCCCAGCTTCTCCAGTCTCCCCACGTAACTGTAATCCCTCATCCCTGGAACCATTCTAGTAAATCTCTTCTGCACCCTCTCCAAAGCCTTCGCATCCTTCCTAAAGTGTGGGGCCCAGAATTGGACACAAGACTCCAGCTGAGGCCGAACTAGTGTTTTATACTGGATTAGCATAAACCTCCTGAATTTTGTACTCAATGCCTCTATTTATAAAGCCCAGGATCCCAATTGCTTTATTATCTGGAGACGCTCCGCAGGTCAGGCAGCATCTGTAGAGAGAGAAACAGAGTTAACGTTTCAGGTCGATGACCTTTCGTCAGAACTGGAAAAAAAGCAGGAAATGGAACAGATTTTAAAGCAAGTTTAGGGGCTGGGAAATGGGGGAGGGGATGAAAGAACAAAAGGGAAGGTCTGAGAGGATAGAAGGCAGGAGAAGTAAAGAGACATTAAGAGATATTCAAGGCAAAAGGGGAGATGGTAATGGAACAGATTAAGAAACAAAGGATGGCTCTAGATGAAGTGGGAATTTAGAATCTAGAAGGAAGTCTGTTTTTATTTCAGATTTCCAACATCTGCAGTATTTTCTTTTGGCTTTATTATCTGCTTTGTTAACTTCGAAGATTTGTGCACAAACACCCCCAGGTCTCTCTGTTCTTGCACCCCCTTTAAAATTGTCCATTTAGTGTGTCTGGTCTCTCCTCATTCTTCCCACCAAAATGTATCACCTCACACTTTACTGTGTTGAATTTCATGTGCCGTGTGTCCGCCCATTCCACCAGCCTGTCTATGTCCTCTTGAAATTTATTACTATCTTCCTCACTGTTTGCTACAGTTCCAAGTTTCGTGTCATCTGCAAATTTAAAAATTGTGCCCTGTACCCACAAGTCCAAGTCATTAATGTCTATCAAAAATCAGTGGTCCTAGTACTGAACCCTGGGGGTAATATAGTAACATGGATAGAGGATTGGTTAATGGACAGAAAACAGAGAGTGGGGATAAACGGATCTTTTTCAGGTTGGCAGGCTGTAACTAGTGGGGTGCCGCAAGGATCAGTGTTGGTGCCTCAGCTATTTACAATCTATATTAATGACCTAGATGAAGGGACCGAGTGTAATGTATCCAAGTTTGCTGATGATACAAAGCTAGGTGGGACAGTAAGCTGTGAGGAGAACACAGAGTCTGCAAAGGGAGATAGATAGACTGCGTGAGTGGGCAGTAAGGTGGCAGATGGAGTGTAATGTAGGGAAATGTGAGGTTATTCACTTTGGTAGGAAGAATAGAAAAACAGAACTAGAAATTGGCCTGAGGCGCCCAAGCGGCGCAAAGTTCGCCTGGGCGCTGGAATTTGCGCCGCGATCGCCGCATTAGCGATCGTTGCAAATTCAGCCTCAGCACCCCAAGAGGGAGATGGGGCGAGGCTCGAGGCGCTCCGCGTCCCTCTTAGGGCGCTGAAAGTGAATTTCGCAGCGCTACGTGCCGCGGCGCCACATGCTGTGGCACGGCGTGCTGCGGTACTGCAGGCCTTCCTCCTGCTGTTAAGGGGGAGGGGCCTGCAACAACACGAGCCCCGATCGCGAGTGCCGGCAAAAGAGCCCGGCACCAAGGAGAAGTGCCGGGCTCGCGGGAAACAGCCGGCATTGCCGCGCGGGGGGGGGGGGGGGTACCAGGAGGCCGGGGACAGAGGTGCTGGCAGGCGGCCACCGAAAAAAGCGGCCGCCCCGCACCTCCACCTTAACTTGCGCCTCTGCCGGCGCAGCAAGGCCCCGGGAACCTGGCGCTGTTTGCGAACGGCACTACAGCGGCGTTCGCAAACAAATTTCACGATTGGGGCGCTAATGGGGCGCTGCGCACACCGATGACGTCATCGGTGGAGGCGCAGCGCAACAGGCTAATGCCACCATTAGCGCCCCCACTGAATATGGCGGAAGGCGCAGCCAGTGGCGCTACAGCCACTGACTGCCTCTAAAAGGTGGCGCTAGCCACCCAATTTTTAGCCCAATATGTTTTAAATGGTGAGAAACTTTCAAATGTTGGTGTTCAGAGAGATTTGGGTGTCCTCGTGCAAGAAACACAGAAAGCTAGCATGCAGATACAGCAAGCAATGAGGAAGGCAAATGGCATGTTGGCCTCTATTGCAAGGGGGTTGGAGTATAAGGGTAAGGAGGTCTTGCTCCAATTGTACAGGGCCTTGGTGAGACCAAACCTGGAGTACTGTGCACAGTTCTAGTCTCCTTATCTAAGGAAGGATATACTTGCCTTGGAGGCGGTGCAACGAAGGTTCACTAGATTGATTCCTGTGATGAGAGGGCTGTCCTATGAGGAGAGATTGTGTAGAATGGGCCGATACTCTCTGGAGTTTAGAAGAATGAGAGGTGATCTCATTGAAACATACAAGATTCTGAGGGGGATTGACAGGGTAGATGCTGAGAGGTTGTTTCCCCTGGCTGGAGAGTCTAGAACTAGGGGTCACAGTCTCAGGATAAGGGGTCGGCCATTTAAGGCCGAGATGAGGAGGAATTTCTTCACTCAGAGGGTTGTGAATCTTTGGAATTCTCTGCCCCAGAGGGCTGTGAATGCTGAATCTTTGAGTATATTCAAGGCTGAGATAGAGAGATTTTTGGACTCCTGGGGAATCAAGGGATATGGAGATGGGGTGGGAAAGTGGAGTTGAGGTCGATGATCAGCCCTGATCTTATTGAATGGCGGAGCAGGCTCGAGGGGCCGAATGGCCCACTCCTGCTCTTATTTCTTACGTTCTTATGTTCTAACACCACTGTATACCTCCCTCCAGTCCGAAAAATAGCCATTCACCACAACTCTCTGTTTTCTATCCCCTAGCCACTTTTGTATCCACACTGCTACTTCCCCTTTTATCCCATGGGCTTCAGTTTTGCTAACAAGCCCATTATGTGGTACTTTATCAAATGCCTTTTGAAAATCCATATACACAACATCAATTGCTCAGCCCTCATCCACCCTCTCTGTTACCGTATCAAAAAACTCAGTCCAGTTAGTCACACACGACTTGCCCTTAACAAATCCATGCTGGCTCTCCTTTATTAGTCCATGCTTGTCCAAGTGGCTGTTAACTTTCTCCCGGATTATTGCTTCTAAAAGCTTCCCCACCACCGACGTTATACTGACTTTTATTTATTTTTTTATTCATTGATGGGATGTGGGCGTCTCTGGCTAGGCCTGCATTTAGTGCCCATCCCTAATTGCCCTTGAGAAGATGGTGGTGAGCCACCTTCTTGAACCGCTGCAGTCCATATGGTGTAGGTACACACACAATGCTGTTAGGAAGTGAGTTCCCGGATTTTGGCCCAGCGACAGTGAAGGATCGGTGATACAGGTCCAAGTCAGGATGGTGTGTGGCTTGGAGGGGAACTTGTGATGTTCCCATGCATCTGCTGCTCCTTGTCCTTCTAAGTGGTAGAGGTCGCGGGTTTGGAAGGTGCTGTTGAAGGAGCTTTGGCGAGTTGCTGCAGTGTATCTTGTAGATGGTACACACTGCAGCCACAGTGCGCCGGTGGTGGAGGGAGTGAATGTTGAAGGTGGTGGATGGAGTGCCAATCAAGCGGGCTGCTTTATCCTGAATAGTGTCGAGCTTCTTGAGTGTTGTTGGAGCTGCACTCATCCAGGCAAGGCTGGTCCAGTTCAGTTTCTGATCAATGGTAACCCCCAGGATGTTGATAGTGGGGGATTCAGCGATGGTAATGCCATTGAATGTCAAGGGGAGATGGTTAGAGTCTCGCTTGTTGGAGATGGTCATTGCCTGGCACTTGTGTGGTGCGAATGTTACTTGCCACTTGTCAGCCCAAGTCTGAATGTTGTCCATGTCTTGCTACATATGGACACGGACTGCGTCAGTATCTGACGAGTCTCGAATGGTGCTGAACAGTGTGCAATCATCAGCGAACATCCCCACTTCTGACTTTATGATGGAGGGAAGGTCATTGATGAAACAGCTGAAGATGGTTGGGCTTAGGACACTGGCCTGAGGAACTCCTGCAGTGATGTCATGTGATTGAGATGAATGACCTCCAACAACCACAGCCAACTTCCTTTGTGCTAGGTATGATTCCAACCAATGGAGAGTTTTCCCCTTGATTCCCATTGACTTCAGTTTTGCTAGGGCTCCTTGATGCCACACTCGGTCAAATGTTGCCTTGATGTCAAGGGCAGTCACTCTCACCTCACCTCTTGAATTCAGCTCTTTTGTCCATGTTTGGACCAAGGCTGTAATGAGGTCAGGAGCTGAGTGGCCCTGGTGGAACCCAAACTGGGCGTCAGTTAGCAGGTTATTGCTGAGTAAGTGCCGCTTGATAGCACTGTCGACGACACCTTCCATCACTTTGCTGATGATTGAGAGTAGACTGATGGGACGGTAATTGGATCGGATTTGTCCTGCTTTTTGTAGACAGGACATACTTGGGCAATTTTCCACATTGCCGGGTAGATGCCAGTGTTGTAGCTGTACTGGAACAGCTTGGCTAGGGGCGCAGCTAGTTCTGGAGCACAAGTCTTCAGTACTATTGCCGGAATGTTGTCAGGGCCCATAGCCTTTGCAGTATCCAGTGTCTTCAGCCATTTCTTGACATCACGTGGAGTGAATTGAATGGGCTGAAGACTGGCATCTGTGATGCTGGGGACCTCAGGAGGAGGCCGAGATGGATCATCCACTCGGCACTTCTGGCTGAAGATAGTTGCAAATGCTTCAGCCTTGTCTTTTGCACTCACGTGCTGGGCTCCACCATCATATGTTCTTATGTTATGTTCTTATTGAGGATGGGGATATTTTTGGAGCCTCCTCCTCCTGTTAACTGTTTAATTGTCCACCACCACTCACGACTGGATGTGGCAGGACTGCAGAGCTTTGATTTGATCCGATGGTTGTGAGATCGCTTAGCTCTGTCTATCGCTTGTTGCTTCCGTTGTTTGGCATGCAAGTAGTCTTGTGTTGTAGCCTCACCAGGTTGACACCTCATTTTTCGGTATGCCTGGTGCTGTTCCCGGCATGCTCTCCTGCAGTCTTCGTTAAACCAGGTTGATCTCCCGGCTTGATGGTAATGGTAGAGTGAGGGATATGCCGGGCCATGAGGTTACAGATTGTGGTTGAATACAATTCTGCTGCTGCTGATGGCCCACAGCACCTCATGGATGCCCAGTTTTGAGTTGCCAGATCTGTTCAAAATCTGTCCCATTTAGCACGGTGGTAGTGCCACGCAACACGGTGGAGGGTATCCTCAACATGAAGACGGGACTTTGTCTCCACAAGGACTGTGCGGTGTTCACTTCCACCAATGCTGTCATGGACAGATGCATCTGCAACAGGTAGATTGGTGAGGACGAGATCAAGTAGGTTTTTCCCTCTTGTTGGTTCCCTCACCACCTGTCGCAGACCCAGCCTGGCAGCTATGTCCTTTCGGACTCGGCCAGCTCGGTCAGTTGTGGTGCTACCGAGCCACTCTTGGTGATGGACATTGAAGTCCCCCACCCAGAGGACATTTTGTGCCCTTGCTACTCTCAGTGCTTCTTCCAATTGGTGTTCAACATGGAGGAGTACTGATTCATCAGCTGAGGGAGGGCGGTAGGTGGTAATTAGCAGGAGGTTTCCTTGCCCATGTTTGACTTGATGCCATGAGACCTCATGGGGTCCTAAGTCAATGTTGAGGACTCCCAGGGCTACTCCCTCCCGACTGTATACCACGGTGCCACCACCTCTGGTGGGTCTGTCCTGCCGGTGGTGATGTCTGGGACATTGGTTGTAAGGTATGATTCGGTAATTATGACTATGTCAGGCTGTTGCTTGACTAGTCTGTGGGACAGCTCTCCCAATTTTGGCACAAGCCCCCAGATGTTGGTAAGGAGGACTTTGCAGGGTCGACAGGGCTGGGTTTGTCATTGTCGCTTCCGGTGCCGAGGTCGATGCCGGGTGGTCCGTCCGGTTTTATTCTTATTGTTTTTCGTAGCGGTTGTTTACAACCGAGTGACTTGCTAGGCCATTTCAGAGGGCATTAAGAGTCAACCACATTGCTGTGGGTCTGGAGTCACATATAGGCCAGACCAGGTAAGGACGGCAGATTTCCTTTCCTAAAGGACATTAGTGAACCAGATGGGTTTTTGCAACAATCGAATCATGGTCGCCATTACTAAGACTAACATTTAATTCCAGAACTAAATTGAATTGAATTTAAATTCCACCAGCTACCGTGGTAGGATTTGAACCCATATCCTCAGAGCATTTGACTGAGCCTCTGGCTTACTAGTCTAGTGACATAACCACTACGCCACTGCCTCCCCTGTAATTGACAGATTTATCCTTCTCCCCTTTTTCAAACAAGTGTGTAACATTTGCAATCCTCCAGTCCTCTGCCATCACCCCGGTATCTAAGGAGGATTGGAAAATTGTGGCCAGCACCTCCACAATTTCTACCCTGACCTACCTCAGCAACCTCGGATACCTCCCATCCGGACCGGGTGACTTATCCACTTTAAGTACTGCCAGCCTTTCTCGTACCTCCTCTATATCTACTTTTATATCATCCAGTATCCCAGCAACCTTCTCGTTTACTGTGACTTTGGCGAAGTCGTCTTCCTTGGTAAACACCTTGGTAAAAGGAACACGAGTTATTAAGATTGTTGGAATAAATTTACCTATGAGACAATCAGCTGCGAGAAAATTGACTAAAATAAATTGGTGTGATGCAACAAACATGGAATACACAAACAATGACCGTTTGTATTACATCACCAGCAGATCTACCAAGGCACGCCTCATCCTGGGCCAGAGGATCTGCTGTTTTACAACCGTAGGGATGTTATGCGATGTAATGGACCATTTATCAGAGCCACTGATTTAAGTGGGCAAAATATGTGTATTACCATGTTTATTGCATGGAAATTATAGCAATGACTGGGAGACCAAATTCAAGACAGAAGCACAGACGTGCCGGGAATCTACAGTGTTAATGTGGGGACTGTTAACGCTCCTGTGAAAGAAAGAAAGACTGGCATTTAAGTAGCGCCTTTCACAACCTCAGGACGTCCCAAAGCACTTTACAGCCAATGAACATAAGAACATAAGAACATAAGAAGTAGGAGCAGGAGTAGGCCATACGGCCCCTCGGGCCTGCTCCGCCATTCAATAGGATCATGGCTGATCCAAATCTAGACTCACGTCCACTTCCCTGCCCTCTCCCCGTAACCCCTAACTTCCTTATCTGCTAGGAAACTGCCTATCTCCGTTTTAAATTTGTTTAATGTTGCAGCTTCCACAGCTCTCTGAGGTAGCAAATTCCATAGATTTACTACCCTCTGAGTGAAGAAGTTTCTCCTCATCTCAGTTTTGAAAGGGCAGCCCCTTATTCTAAGATTATGCCCCCTAGTTCTAGTCTCACCCATCAGTGGAAACATCCTCCCCGCATCCACCCGATCAAGCCCCCTCACAATCTTATATGTTTTGATAAGATCGCCTCTCATTCTTCTGAACTCCAATAAGTAGAGTCCCAACCTACTCAACCTTTCCTCATACGTCAACCCCCTCATCTCCGGAATCAACTGAGTGAACTTTCTCTGAACCACCTCGAGAGCAAGTATATCTTTTCTTAAATATGGAAACCAAAACTGCACGCAGTATTCCAGGTGTGGCCTCACCAATACCCTGTATAACTGCAGCAAGACTTCCCTGTTTTTATACTCCATCCCCCTTGCAATAAAAGTCAAGATTCCATTGGCCTTCCTGATCACCTGCATACTAACTTTTTGTGTTTCATGCACCAGGACCCCCAGATCCCTTTGTACTGTAGCACTTTGCAGTTTCTCTCCATTTAGATAATAACTTGCTCTTTGATTTTTTCTGCCAAAGTGCATAACCTCACACTTTCCAATATTATATTCCATCTGCCAAATCTCTGCCCACTCACTTAGCCTGTCTATGTCCTTTTGCAGGTTTTTTATGTCCTCCTCACTCACTGCTTTCCCTCCCATCTTTGTATCAT
Source organism: Somniosus microcephalus (assembly GCF_052327205.1). Lineage (NCBI taxonomy): Eukaryota > Metazoa > Chordata > Chondrichthyes > Squaliformes > Somniosidae > Somniosus > Somniosus microcephalus. The sequence goes on from NC_140990.1 coordinate 45,543,838, forward strand.
CGGCAAACTTGGATATGTTGCACTCGGTCCCTTCCTCCAAATCGTTAATATAGATTGTAAAGAGTTGGGGTCCCAGCACTGACCCCTGCGGAACACCACTAGTTACTGATTGCCAGCCCAAGAACGAACCATTTATCCCAACTCTTTGTTTTCTGTTAGATAGCCAATCTTCCACCCATGCCAGTATATTACCCCCAATCCCGTGATTTTTTATCTTGATCAGTAATCTTTTGTGTGGAACCTTGTCAAATGCCTTTTGGAAGTCCAAATACACTACATCCACTGGTTCTCCTTTATCCACCCTGTATGTTACGTCCTCAAAGAATTCAAGCAAATTTGTCAAACATGATTTCCCCTTCATAAAACCATGCTGACTCTGTCCTATTAAATTATGTTTATCCAAATGCTCTGATATTGTTTCCTTAATAATGGACTCCAACATTTTGCCAACCACAGATGTTAGGCTAACTGGTCTATAGTTTCCAGCTTTTTGTCTACTTCCCTTCTTAAATAAGGGTGTTACATTAGCAGTTTTCCAATCTGCCGGGACCTTTTGAAGTGTAGTCACTGTTGTAATGTAGGAAACACAGCAGTCAAATTGCACACAGCAAGCTCCCACAAACAGCAATGTGATAACCAGATGATGTTTTTTGTGATGTTGATTCCGGGATAAATATTGGCCAGGACACTGGGGATAACTCCGAAGGCCGTAGGATGTTTTTTCTACATTATAGGCGCTATATAAATGCAAGTTGTTGTTGTTATTGACAGCGGGAACGGATTCAGTTGCCTGTCTGAGGTGGAAACTCATGGATACAGTCACACCAGGGAGAGGCCGCACACCAGCTGAGTGTAAAAAGAGATTCACTTGCTCATCTCACCTACTGACACAATTGCATGTTCACACAGGGGAGAGGCCGTTCACCAGCTGTGTGTGTGGAAAGGGATTCACTCGGTCATCCCATTTACTGACACACCAGCACAGTCACACCAGAGAGAGATCGGTTAGATACTTCACGTGTGGGAAGGAATTCACTCAGTTTTCCCACCTATTAACATTCCAGTGTTAAAAGGTCAAAGGATTTGAGACACAATACTGAAGAAAGGATGTTTAAATGTGTGTGGGAAGAAATTCACTCGTTCACCCACCTGCTGAAACACCAGTGAGTTCACAAGTGACTGCAGGGGTTGGATTCTACTGTTGCTGATGTTAATCACATCCAGGACTGAACTATAGCGGATGGCCCGTGCACTTGGGTTTCTGTATAATTTGCTTCCTAATTTTATGGCTTGGCCCTCCGGCCCCAATCTCACACCTATCACAGGTAATAATTTTCTATATGCTAATGGGGTCTTTCAATGGCGAGGCTTTTACCCAACATTCCCCGCGCAGGTGAATGTGCCCTATCCACACTACAGGAGCCCAGTGCGCAGGCGCTGCACTGGACAGAGATGGAGCATGCGCAGTGCGAGTAGAGGAAAAGGACAAAGGCTGGAGAGTCGCATCGGCAGCGGGTAATGGATGGCGGGGCTCGGGGGCGTAATGAACATGACATGTGCGCGGATAGGCTTCATAAACACCCGGAGTAGGCCGCAAGCCCCGATTAATAACCTAATGGTCCCGCGATTGCTGCTGCGGGGCTTTTTCCCAGTAATAGGCCCAGGTTAACGGCCGCCATTCTGGTAAAGGAGAGTGGGAAGCTTCACTGTGCGGCCATCTTGGTGCAGGAACAATGAGAGGGGGGAGCGGGGGGGGGCCGCATCAGGGCACCTGTACCCAACCTGATCCAAGTGCCCCGGGGGTGAAAACCATTGGTGGATTGTGTGTCATGTGTGTGTCCAGCTGCGGGTTTGATTGGTCAGTGACTCGCCCGGGTTACCCAGGGGTTTAAAGTCACAGCAGGGCGCATGCGCAGCCACCTTGGGACAGGCACCAGGAAGGGAGAATGTTCTCAATTTCTATCCTGGACTCACAGTGATGGCTTTTGTAAACTGAGAGTGTGCAGCTATCGGGAAAGATTGAACAGGTTGGGGATTTTTTCTTCAGAAAAGGGAAGACTTAGAGGAGACCTGATAGAGGTCTTTAAAATTATAAATGGCTTGGACAGGATAGATGTGGAGAGAATCCAAAACTGGGGGCCATAAATACAAGATAGTTACTAATAAATCCAACAGAGAAATGAGGAGAAATGTCTTTACTCAGAGAGTGGTTAGAATGTGGAACTCGCTAATACAGGAATAAAAACAGAAAATGCTGGAAATACTCAGCAGGTCAGGCAGCATCTGTAGAGAGAGAGACGTTTCAGGTCAATGACCCTTCGTCCGCACTGGAAAAAGTTGGAGATGTAACAGGTTTTTAAGCAAGTGTAGGGGCAGGAAGAGGGTGGAGGGGAGGAAAGAACAAAAGGGAAGGTCTGTGATAGGATGGAAGGCAGGAGAGATGAAGAGACAAAAGAGATGGTAATGGGACAAGTTAAGAAACAAAAGATGACTCTAGATGAAGTGTAAATGGCAAAGGCAGGAGGATCAACAGCTGCCATGTGAGAGAGAGAAAAGGATTGGGGCCGAGGTTATGGCCTGAAATTGTTGAACTCGATGTTGAGCCCAGAAGGCTGTAAAGAGCCTAATCGAAAGATGAGGTGCTGTTCCTCGAGCTTACGTTGAGCTTCATTGGAACAGTGTAAGAGGCCGAGGACAGAGAGGTCAGAGTGGGAGTGGAGCGGAGAATTAAAGTGACAGGCGACCGGAAGCTCAGGGTCACCCTTACGGACTGAATGGAGGTGTTCCGCAAAGTGGTCACCCAATCTGCGTTTGATCTCCCCAATGTAGAGGAGACCGCATCGTGAGCAGCGAATACAGTATACTAGATTGCAAGAAGTACAAGTAAATTGCTGTTTCACCTGGAAGGGGTGTTTGGGGCCCTGGACAGTGGGAAGGGAGGAGGTAAAAGGGCAGGTGTTCCACCTCCTGCGCTTGCACGGGAAGGTGCCGGGCGAAGGAGAAGGGGTGTTGTGGTGATAGAGGAGTGGACCAGGGTGATGCAGTGTGAGCGGTCCCTTCGGAATGCTGAAAGGGGAGGTGAGGGGAAGATGTGTTTGGTGGTGGGATCGCTAATACGGGAAGTGGTTGAAGCAAATATCTTTGATGCTTTCAAAGGAAACGAGATGCGTACATGAGAGAACGGAATAGAAACATATGCTGAAAGGCTGAGATGAGGTCGATGGAGTGGGAGGACACTTGTGTGGTGTGCGAACACACAGCACAGACTAGTTGGGCCGAATGGCCTGTGCTGTATATTCTATATAATTCTATATAAACTCCTTTTACAGGATATTAGAATGGGAGGATTTGCAGGCAGGAAGCTCAAACCAGACATCACATCAAGATTTGACTGAGTCACTCGCTTTATCAGGACCTGAATATCCTCAGCCTTTGATTGTGGAAGGAGAAATGTTTGTCTGTTCTGTCTGTGGGAAAAAATTTCAAACATCAGTTTGATTGGAAAAGCACCGAGACACACACACCCGAGTGAGCGTGTTCCAGTGCACTGACTGTGGAAAGAGCTTTAACCAGTTACACAGCCTGAAAAACATCACATCGTTCACAGCGGTGAGAAACCGTACACGTGTTCTGTGTGTGGACGAGGTTTCAACCGATCGTCCAACCTGGAGAGACACAAGGACACCCGCACCATGGAGAAACCGTGGAAATGTGGGGACTGTGGGAAGGGATTCAGGTGCCCGTCCAAGCTGGAAACTCATCGACGTTCTCACACTGGGGAGAGGCCGTTCACCTGCTCCGTGTGTGGAAAGGGATTCACTCAGTCATCCAACCTCCAGATACACCTGAGAGTTCACATCGGAGAGAGGCCGTTCACCTGCATTGAATGTGGGAAAGGATTCACTACTTTATCCAACCTGCTGAACCAGCAGGGTATTCACACAGATAAGAGACCTTTTTAAATGTCCTGACTGTGAGAAAAGTTTTAAAAACAGAAACAAACTGCTGACACACCAACGTATTCACACTGGGGAGAGACCGTTCACCTGCTCCACGTGTGGGAAGGGATTCACTTGGTCATCCAACCTGCTGACACACCAGCGAGTTCACACTGGGGAGAGGCCGTTCTCCTGCTCTGAGTGTGGGAAGGGATTCGCTCAGTTATTGCACCTTCAGAGACACCAGCGAGTTCACACCGGGGCGAGGCCATTCAGCTGCTCTGAATGTGGGAAGGGATTCGCTCAGTCATCCGAGCTTCTGATACACCAGCGAGTTCACACTGGAGAGTGGAGTTCACCTGCTCCATGTGTGCGAAGGGATTCACTCGTTCATCCGAGCTTCTGATACATCAGCGAGTTCACACTGGGGATAGGCCATTCACCTGCTCCGTGTGTGGAAAGGGATTCACTCAGTCATCCAACCTGCTGAAACACCAGCGAGTTCACAAGTGACTGCAGGGGTTGGATTCTGCTGTTATTGCTGCTGTTAATCACATCCAGGTCAGAACCATGATCATTCTGACAGTTATATGAACAGGAGGAGGCCATTTAACACCTTGAGTCTGTTCCGCCATTCAATGAGATCACGGCTGATCTGTGAGTGAACTCCACATAACTGCCTTTGCCCCATATCGGTTATTACCTTTCACCGAGCCCTGGGATCCAGGGAGGACACGGGCTTTACAAACACCGAGTACGTCCCCAGGCCCAAATCTAAAACAGTGAATATTCAGGAGAGGGAGAGGAACCAGTGATTGTACAACTGAATCCAGCCAGAGTCAGCACCTTCAAGGGAGGAGAGGGAGGGGAACCAGTGAGTGTAGAACTGAACCCAGCCAGAGTCAGCACCTTCAGGGGAGGCGAGGGAGAGGAACCAGTGAGTGTTGAACTGAACCCAGCCAGAGTCAGCACCTTCAGGGGAGGAGAGGGAGAGTAACCAGTAAGTGCACAACTGAACCTAGCCAGAGTCAGCACCTTCAGGGGAAAAGAGAGAGGGGAACCAGTGAGTGTTGAACTGAACCCAGCCAGAGTCAGCACCTTGAGGGGAGGAGAGGGAGAGGAACCAGTGAGTGTAGAACTGAACCCAGCCAGAGTCAGCACCTTCAGGGGAGGAGAGAGAGGGGAACCAGTGAGTGTAGAACTGAACCCAGCCAGAGTCAGCACCTTCAGGGGAAGAGAGGGAGGGCAACCAGTGAGTGTAGAACTGAACCCAGCCAGAGTCAGCACCTTCAGGGGAGGAGAGGGAGGGGAACCAGTGAGTGTAGAAATGAACCCAGCCAGAGTCTGCACCTTCAGGGGAGGAGAGAGAGGGAAACCAGCGAGTGTAGAACTGAACCCAACCAGAGTCAGCACCTTCAGAGGAGGAGAGGGAGGGGATCCAGTGAGTGTAGAACTGAACCCAGCCAGAGTCAGCATCTTCAGGGGAGGAGAGGTACCCTGTAGATTGCTGTATCTAACCCGTGCTGTACCTGCCCTGGGAGTGTTTGAAGGGACCGTGTAGAGTGAGCTTTACTCTGTATCTAACCCATGCTGTACCTGCCCTGGGAGTGTTTGATGGGACAGTGTAGAGGGAGCTTTACTCTGTATCTAACCCATGCTGTACCTGCCCTGGGAGTGTTTGATGGGACAGTGTAGAGGGAGCTTTACTCTGTATCTAACCCGTGCTAATCAGCCACTCAATTTGTTCAGCTGAATAATAAACTATTTCAGTTCAGTATTTGTTTTCTGAAGCTGTGTATAATTGTAATGGTGGGCCTGTGCTGTGAGTGTATTTATTTTCTGAAGCTGTGTGTAATTGTAATGGTGGGCCTGTGCTGTGAGTGTATTTATTTTCTGAAGCTGTGTATAATTGTAATGGTGGGCCTGCGCTGTGAGTGTATTGATTTTCTGAAGCTGTGTATAATTGTAATGGTGGGCCTGTGCTGTGAGTGTATTGATTTTCTGAAGCTGTGTATAATTGTAATGGTGGGCCTGAGCTGCGAGTGTATTGATTTTCTGAAGCTGTGTATAATTGTAATGGTGGGCCTGCGCTGTGAGTGTATTGATTTTCTGAAGCTGTGTATAATTGTAATGGTGGCCCTGCGCTGTGAGTGTATTTATTTTCTGAAGCTGTGTATAATTGTAATGCTGGGCCTGCGCTGTGACTGTATCCGAGTGTTGCTCCTGAGTATCCCAGCGTGCATGGCTCCAGCTGTCTGGGGTCTGGAATCACAGGGTTGAAGTTTCATTGACTTTCGTGATCGAATGACATGGAATATACAGCCCAGATACAGGCCATTCGGCCCCACTAGTCTCTGGTGCTGCTGTTTATCCTCCACACGAGTCTCCTCCCATTCTGTCTGCCTCATCTCAGCCTTTCAGCATATCTTTCTATTCCCTTCTCTCCTAGACTCATCTCATTTCCTTTTGAAAGCATCTGAGCTATTTACCACTTCCTGCGGCAGCGAGTTCCACATTCTAACCACTCTCTGAGTAAAGACATTTCACCTGATTCGCAAGTTTGTGCATTCCACCTCAGAAACCGTGAAGCCAAATGCCAGTTGAAAGTAACCTGGTGTGGAGCAACACTGACGCATTGCGAGCACCCTATCTACTTAGGAGTCACCCTTGACCGATGGCTCACCTTCAAGAACCACATCGAGAAGACAAAGGCAGAAGTGAGCACACGAAACAACATCCTGAATAAGCTCACTAACACAAGATGAGGAGCAAGCCTGAAAACATTGCGAACCAGTGCACTTGCTCTTTGCTATTCCACTGCCGAATATGCCTGCCCTGCATGGGAAAGGTCTACTCATGCCAAGAAGATGGATGCCGTTCTGAATGCAAGCTGCCGATTTATCACAGGTTGCTTAAAACCAACAAACACCAACAGCCTATATATCCTGGCGGGTATCGCTCCCCCTGATATAAGAAGAACGGTAGCCAGCAAGAAAGAGCGACTCTGTCAAACATCAGATGAGAGGCACCCTCTGAATTGTCATACACCTACACCCAGCCGCCTAAAGTCAAGGAAGAGCTTCATGAACAGTGTTGTTCCATTACAATCAACCTCATCTGAAGCCCGCATCGCCTTGTGGAAAGACCGGCTCGCCAGTCTTGAACAACCCCCAGCGATGGAAATTTTACCTGATGAAAGCCTTCCCCCCAGGAGCTAATTGCAATTGGGCAACCTGGAAGTGCCTTAACAGACTTAGGACCGGTGTAGGTTGCTCAAAGGTGTCACTAAACAAATGGGGATATTCAACCAGCCCGACAACTTGTGAATGTGGAACTGAGGCACAGACTATGCAACATCTCCTGCAATGCCCATCGTTAGAGGAACCCTGCACTGTTGCAGATCTTGCCGAATCCAACAACAAGGCGCAAAAATGTGTCCAGTTCTGGCTGGGCTATGTATAGACTGTCCGTGGACACGATAAGAAGAAGAAGAACCTGATTTCCTTGTTGGATTTATTAGTAACTCTCTTGTATTTATGGCCCTAATTTTAGATTCTCCCACAAGTGGAAATATTCTTTCCACATCTACCCTGTCCAACCCATTCATCATTTTAAAGATTTCTATCAGGTCACCTCTAAGTCTTCAGTTTTCTCAGGAAGTCCCAACGTGTTTAATCTTTCCCGATAGCTGTAATCTCTCAGTCCTTGTACCATCCTTGTAAATCTTTTTTGCACTTTCTCCCGTCCCTCGATCTCTTTTTTACAGTATGGAGACCAGAACTGTGCACAGTACGCCTGTGGGAAGTGTGGCCTGACCAGGTCCTATACAAGTTTCACATAACTTCACTACTTTTGAATTCTATACGCCTAGAAATAAATCCCACTGCTTTGTTAACATTGTTAATTGCTTTTCTGACCTGTGATGCTGCTTTTAAATGATTTGTTCACCTGTATCCCTCAATCCCTTTGCTCTTTTATCCCATTCAGTTTGTTATTTTCTAAGGTGTTGGTGATCTTTCTGTTTTTCCAACCAAAGTGCATCACCTCACATTTATCGATGTTATAGTTCATTTGCCACTTAAATGCCCAGTCTGCAAGTTTTTAAATATCTTCTTGTATTATGTTGCATTCTTCCTCAGTGTTAGCTATACCCCCTAGTTTGGTATCATCTACAAATTGAGTTCGTTAATCCTAAGTCCAAATCATTAATGTAAGGGAAAATGCTAGAATCTATTATTAGGGACGTGGTAACAGGGCACTTAGAAAATCAGAATATGATTGGGCAGAGTCAACACGGATTTATGAAAGGGAAATCATATTTGACAAATCGAAGAGTTTTTTGAGGATGTAACCAGCAGGGTAGATAAGGGGAACCAGTGGATGTAGTGTATTTGGATTTCCAAAAGGCATTCGATAAGGTGCCACACAAAAGGTTATTACACAAAATTAGGTCTCATGGGGTTGGGGGTAATATATTAGAATGGATTGAGGATTGGTTAATGGACAGAAAACAGAGAGCAGGAATAACCGAGTCATTTTCGGGTTGGCAGGCTGTAACTAGTGGGGTACTGCAAAAATCAGTGCTTGGGCCTCGGCTATTTACAATCTATATCAGTGACTTGGATGAGGGGCCCGAGTGTAATGTATCCACGTTTACTGACGATACAATGTCAGGTGGGAAAGTAAGCTGTGAGGAGGACACAAAGAGGCTGCAAAAGGGATCGAGAAAAGAACGTGGCAGATGGAATATAATGTGGAGAAGTGTGAAGTTGTCCACTTTGGTAGGAAAAATAGAAAAGCAGAATATGTTTTAAATGGTGGTCAATTTATTTGGGGGTTGAAATCTCCCATGATTATTATTCTATGCCTGCTACTCACCTCATAGATTTGCCTACATATTTCTTCCTCCAATTCCCTTCCACTATGTGGTGGTCTATAGTTTACCTCTATAGGGTGATAGATCCCTTCTTATCTTTTAACTCAATCCATAGAGATTCTGTAACTACCCTACTGCTGGTTGCATCTTTTATTTCTGACAGCTTTAACAAGTACAGCTACTCCACCTCCCCTCCCTCCTTCCTAAATGTGTTATATCCGGCATTACTTAGTTGTCAATCCTATTCTCTATGTAGCCATGGTTCAGCCATCCTACTGTATCCGAATCCTCTCTACAAATTGTTGCCTCCAGTTCATCCATTCTGTTTTGAATACTAGGTACATTGCTGTATCAACAGTTTTAATAGTTTTTATTTATTATTCCTCTCTTTGTTTTTAGTAGTTATTTTACCTTTATGCTGTTTGACTTCATCTGATCTCTGGTCATTCGTGTTCTCCTTATTCCTTCCTTTAGTTTGTCCTTTACACTCTTTTCCTGATTCTTTTATTGTTTGGTTTCTTTAATTTCGAGCAGTTGTCTCCCCCCATGTTATTAGTCTTATTTACAGCCCTGGTTATCCGTTCTGCTCAGACCTTGGTCCCAGCCCGGTTTGGGTCCCGGTGGTACAGCTCCCTCCTGTTCCAGTACTACTGCCAGTGTCCCATGAAATGGAACCCCTCTTTCCCACACCACTCCCTTAGCCACGTGTTGACTTTCCTAATCTGCTTCTCCCTATGCCAATTTGCACGTGGCTCGGGTAATAATCCCGAGATTATTATCCGTGAGGTCCTGATACTCCCTCAGAAGGACCTCTTCCCTAATCTTTCCTATGTCGTTGGTTCTGACATGGAGCACAATAACTGGAGCCTTCCGCTCCCTTTCCCGATTCTTTTACAGCCATTTTGAGATGTCCCTTACCCTGACACCAGAAAGGCAACACACCCTTCGGGACTCTCGATCCTGACTGTAAAGACTACTATCTATTCTTCTAATTATAGAATCCCCTATACGACAATGTTTCCACTCTGCTCCTCCACCCCTTGGACAGCCTCCTGTTCCATGGTGCCTTGGGCAGCATTCCAGCTGTCCTTCCCGGTCTTTCTCCTTATCCTCACAGGTATTGAGTACTTTGCACCTATTGGACAGGAGCAGTGTCTGCTGGACTTCCTTCACTACTTCTCCTACATTCCCCTTACCCGGCTGACTGACGGTCACACTCTCCCCTTCCTGCACCTGTGCTTTCTTCTGGTGTGTGACTGTACTCGAGTAAATTATCCAGTAATTCCTGCTCCTCCCTTATACGTCGGAGTGTCTCTAGCTCGGACTCCAGCTCACTGACTCTGAGCTGGAATGTCATGAGGCAGAGACATTTGCTGCAGATGTGGCCGTCTGGGACAGTCTCATTGTTCACAAACTCCCACATACTACAATCCCCACACACTGCCTGGTCTTTATTAATGAATGAATGAATTTATTTTTTGTTATCTGTAGTTTATTTCTTGAACTGTGATTAATTACTTCGCCATTTATCAGTTATGAGCGTCTTTAAAAGTAATTGGAATTTAATCACTTACCTCAATTTCCTTTGACTTACACTTACTTGCACTAATAAATCCTTACTAAGTCAAGCTTAACACTAACCACTAAAGGGACTAAACACACAAAGGGATATCGATATTTTTACCGATATACTTATGTTAATTTGCTCTGCTGTGTGTTGATTATAACATCACTTTTTCTGTGTCCGCCGGTGCGATTATTTATTATTTACTGTTGCTCCTTGGTTTAAATTACTGAGCACCTCCTTCCCCCTCAGCATCCAATTCCCATCCTCACCAAATTCCCCTTACCACTCTGTTTAGCAAGCCACTCCGTTTAATAGAGTCATAGGCCTAGAAATTCAGTAAAGCCATGTTTGGGGCGCTATGGCCGGGCGTTCGCTAAATTTTGCGCCCGGCGCAACTTAGCGCCACCTTCGCCGATATTCAGTTGCATCGCCCCAAGAGGTTGGAGCTGCGCTAAAGCAGGCGATGCACGAGTATCATAAGGCGCTAAGCCGGCGAGCTGGGGTGCTACCACCGAGGGCGGGCGCAGCGCAGGTGCGGCGAGTTGCTGATTGAAGGCAGACAGTCAGGCGCCGGTCAGCACTTAAAGGGGGAGGGTGGAATTGTTTGGCTGCCACGCCCTGCTCACTGCAGCCCTGAGGGAAGGCCTGACCAGTGCTATTTCAACTGCTCCACACCCAGGAGAATGGAGAAGCCAAGGGAGAGAGCGCAGTGCTTCGGCGAGGGTGACCTGAGGGTGCTGGTTGGCGCAGTGGAGCGCAGGCGCCATGTTCTGTGCCCTGAAGGTGGCAGGAGGCCGCTGCCCTCCGAATATCGGAGAGCCTGGAGGGAGGTGGCCAACAGGGTCACCTCCAACAGCGTGGTTGCCAGGACTCCCCTCCAATGCCGGAAAAAATTCAACGACCTCACTCGGGTTGTCAGGGTGAGTATCCTTTCCAGTATCCTCCTCATCCCTGCATGTGCTCCTCAGTTGATGGCCAAAGGGACCTGAAAGCCCTAAAGCCCAGCCCTCATCCAGCAGCTATGGGACTGTCATGAAAAGCACTTGCACATTCAGGAGTTTATACACTGTCAAGGCTATTCCACCATGGGAGGCTGTGCAGGCAAGATGAGGGCTTCACACTGTCAGGGCTATTCCACCATGGAAGGCTGTGCAGGCAAGATGAGGGCTTCACACTGTCAGGGCTATTCCACCATGGGAGGCTGTGCAGACAAGATGAGGGCCTCACGCTGTCAGGGCTATTCCACCATGGGAGGCTGTGCAGGCAAGATGAGGGCTTCACACTGTCAGGGCCATTCCACCATGGGAGGCTGTGCAGGCAAGATGAGGGCTTCACACTGTACTTAGAGGCCGTCCTTTCTCTTGCAGGGCAAGCAGGCCCATAACCGGAGACAGCAGCGACAGACCAGGGGAGGCCGTCCTGATCTGAAACAGCTCAGCAACCTAGAGGAGCGAGTGGAGCGGATCATGGCAGGCCGGCTGATTGGCCCCATCGCCACTGGAGATGCCGACCCTGTTCTGGGCACCAATGGTAAGGTCATCACCTTTTTGACCTCTCTCTTTCCACTTGCGCCTCACACCAGCATCCTTTGCCACCATCGAACCAATGCAGTGCATAGCAGCACTCATGCCTCCCTCGCTGCCGCCCTGTCCTCACACTAAAGCATCTCTTGTGCCTCCCTGCTTTCAGATGGTGACTCGCCAGGTGAGGAGGCGGCCCTCAAGCTGGCACTGTCTCGGAGTCAGAGATAGAGGAGGAGGAAGAGGAAGCCGGCCCATCAGGGACACCCTCAGCTGAGGCAGCCCATGGCCATGATGGGGACACGTCTTCCCTGGAGGGGAGCAGTGGGGGAAGGGTCGGAGGAGAGTGAAGCTCCGGGGCCCAGCGGCCTGCAGCAACGCGGGAGGGGTGAGGAAGCTCGGCGGCCTTCTCCCCGGAGGGTGAGTGCAGCCTCCAGTCCTGCTATGGTGAGCGCAGAGGAGGTGCGGCTCCTAGCGGAAATGGGCGCCCAGGCTGAGCGCAGGCACACTGAGCTCATGGCTGCAGTGGCAAGGATGCCTGACTCCATAGAGTCACTGGCAAGGAGTCTGCAGGAATTCGGGGCAGCACAGGCCAGGAGTCCGCAGGACGTCGCGGCAGCACAGGCCAGGAGTCAGCAACAATTCAGTGCAGCACAGGCCAGGAGTCCGCAGGACGTTGCGGCAGCACAGGCCAGGAGTCAGCAACAATTCAGTGCCGCACAGGCCAGGAGTCTGCAGGAATTCGGGGCAGCACAGGCCAGGAGTCTGCAGGACATCGCGGCAGCACAGGCTAGGAGTCAGCAGGACTTCGCTGCTTCACAGGCGGCTTCTAGCCAAGTGCTCAGTCGTGCCGTGCATTCACTGGCTGGTGTCATCCAGACACAGACCAGGGCCACACGGGCACTAACTGCTGCCACCCTCGCTGGATCGGCCAGGCATCGCCGGGGCACTCGCCACGCCGCAGCAGCCCAGCAGTCTGTGCTTCAGATTGCTGCACATGCTGCAGTGCTGGCCCGTGCGAGTGCCAGTGAATCAGCCGACCAGGGAGTGCCTGTGCTCTGTCAGGTTGGCAGCATTCCTGCAGCCAACACTGTCACTCCTCCACTGCAGCTGCCACCACCCATCGGATAGACTGCTGCCACCCAAGCAGAGTTGGAGCAGTCAGCAGCCGGCCCCTCCAGGCCCAGAGCTGGTCCAGTCCGACCCCCAAGGGCATCTGCCATCTCACCAACTGACCCTCAGCAGCCTTCCCCCAGCCTTACTGCAGCCACTGGGGTCTCATTGAGGAGGAGCTGCAGGGCGGGTAGGGGCCAGTCACGGAAGCGAGACGGATCACCCTCACAGGGAAAAAAGTAGAAGGTGTGGCCAAATGCGTTGTTTTTTGTATAAAGGCCGAGACTGGTGTATTTGTTTTTTATATAAAGGCCGAGACTGGTGTGTTTTTTTTGGGGGGGTTTCTATGAATTAGTTTGTCATGCGGGAAGGGCACAGAGTTATCAGAGTAAAAAATTCTCTTTAATCACACTGTCCATGTTTGCTTTTGGAAGTATTTGTTGCCTTGATCGGCTGAGGGCTTGTGGAGCGGCTACATTCATCTTCTTTCATTGGCACAAGCCATTCCCTGAGAGGAGGCCTAGAACTGATTTGCAAAAAGCCGCCGACAGACGGCCCTTGCACTTTGTGCCTCCCTCCCATCCTGGTCCTCCTCCTCCTCCTCCTCTGGTGGTCCTCCAATGTTTGCTGCTGGCAATGGCTAAGTCCTGCGGATAGCCAGGTTGTGCAGCATGCAGCATACGACAACGAAATGGGAGACTCACTCAGGCAAGTACTGTAGGGCTCTCCTGGAACGATCCAGACAGCGGAACTGTTGCTTGAGCACGCCGATTGTGTGCTCAAAGATGTTCCTGGTTGCTTGATGGCTCTCATTGTATCGTTCTTCAGCAGGGATGGTGGGTGCACAGAGCGGGGTCATCAGCCAGGTGCACAAAGGATAGCCTTTGTCCCCGAGAAGCCAGTCTCATGGGGGAGGCTGGGCCTTGAACATGTCTGCCACAGAAGTCTGGCGCAGGATGAAGGCATCGTGGCTGCTGCCTGGAAAGTGGGCATTGACAGCTAGTATGAGCTGCCTGTGGTCACACACCAACTGAACGTTGAGCGAATGGTAGCTGTTGTGTCCATGTGTTAATAGAGACACTGAAGGCAGGAGTTGGTTTCACAGGTGTTTACTGAACAAAGTCTGGAGGTGAACTAACTGATACAACACAATATACAGGCTTATATAGCCCGAGTGGCCATTACTGGGATTACAGTACACAGGGGGCTCTTAAAGGCACATACACTACAATTCCTCCCCTTTTAGCCAACCAGTACATAATATTTTAAGTAATCATTAATTACATGTTACAAGAACAATAATCTACACATTGCTGCAGTTAATCAATTATAAGTCAGTCTCTCAAGAGGCTTCCTGACTCGGTCCGGATAATGCCTCGGTGGTGTAGTAGTTTCTGGTGGTGTAGTAGGTTCTTTTGGCAAGGCTGATTCGGCTTGAATGCCAGTGTCGGGTTCATCTGGTTCCAGTATCACCGGATCGGAGGTAGATACTATGGGTATCTCTACTTCATCATTAGGCGTATAGAGTTGTGGTGTAGGTTGTCCCTTTTCAGATGACTCTATGATCTGGTCAGCATGGCGCCTTATTATGCTTTCTCCAATGTCCACGGTATACATCAGCGGTCCTAGTCGTGTGCAGATAGTTCCAGGCTGCCATTTCTCGGTACGGTAGTCCCGGGCCAAAACTTGTTGACCTATCTGGAAGGTTCTAGTTGGCCTTTCATTCATGCCTTGAAATTGCCGGTTCTCCACGTCCCTTCTGATGTTTGGCTTGATCAAATCCAGCCGGCATCTTAGGCTTCTATTGAAGAACATCATGGTGGGAGTTAGGTTTGTAACCATATGTGTTGCATTCCGGTATGCAAACAAGAAGTTATCTGCCTTATGCTGAAGTTTTATGTCTTCATTACCCATGGCCTTTATGGCCTTCTTGAAGGTCTGGACAAACCTTTCAGCCAATCCATTGGTGGCAGGATGGTATGGGGCGGACGTGTAGTGCTTAACCCCATTGTTTTTTAAGAACTTCCTGAATTCTTCGGACACAAATTGCGGTCCATTATCAGAACAGATCTGTTCAGGCAGCCCATTCCTGGCAAATATGGTCCTTAATACTGTGATGGTTTTTTCCGTGGTGGTGGAGGACATCTTTATTACCTCCGGCCACTTGGAGTGTGCATCAACCGCGATTAAGAACATTGTGTCCATAAATGGACCAGCAAAGTCGATGTGTACCCTTTGCCATGGAGATGAGGGCCACACCCATGGATGTAGAGGGGCTTGTGGTGGAGCGTTTTGGACCTTCTGGCATCCTAGGCAGCTCTTGGTCATTTCTTCGATGTCTCCATCGATACCTGGCCACCATACAAACGCCCTGGCTAGGTTCTTCATTTTCACTCCACCCAGATGCCCCTCGTGAAGCTCCTTTAGAACTTTATCCTGGAGTTTGGGTGGAATCGCCACTCTGGATCCACACATCAAGGTTCCTCGGCACACTGACAGCTGTTCTCTTCTTTGCGAGAATGCTGGCAACAGTGGTTCGCCATGTGCTGGCCATCCCTTCACTGTTAAATTGTAGACTCGTGAGAGAGTCGGGTCATTTCTCGTTTCCCTTTCAATGGCAGAATTTGTTACTGGTAGACATTCGACTATGGTAGAGTGGAACATCTCCACTGGGTCTACTGTAGGTGCCTCTTCTACCATTGGCAACGGTAGGCGCGATAAACCGTCAGCATTCACATGCTGTTTTGATCCTTTGTATTCTATGTCATATTGGTGTGCCCCTAGAAAAAGGGACCACCTCTGTAGCCTTTGCGCTGTCATAATGGGAACACCCTTTTTAGGGTTGAATATGGAGATGAGGGGTTGATGGTCAGTCAACAAGGTAAATTTTTGTCCGTGTAGGTAATGGTTGAATTTCTTCACTCCCCATACCAGGCTGAGTGCTTCCCTGTCGATCTGGGCATAGTTACGCTCAGCTGAGTTCAATGAGCGTGACGCAAAAGCTATCGGCCGTTCCGAGCCATCAGGGAATCTATGCGATAATACTGCTCCTATGCCGTAAGGGGATGCATCGCACGCCAGTCTGATTGGCAGTGATGGGTTGTAATGAGCCAAAACTTCCTTGGACGTGATTAAGCCTTTGCATTTATGGAAGGCACGTTTACAGTCTTCACTCCATTTCCAAATTACTCCTGTTTGTAGCAGTTCATTAAGAGGGTGCAGAAGAGTTGATAAGTTCGGTAAAAATTTATGATAGTAATTTATTAATCCCAGGAACGACCTTAATTGTGAAACATTTTCAGGTGCTGAGGCTTCTGTGATAAAAATAATAACTTCCGGGAAGTTATGTCATCACTTCCTGTGAACTGTGAACTATGAACTGTGTACATACCTCACTTCCTGTCATATGTCACTTCCTGTTGGACTGGTATAAATACTGGTCTGTTCAGTATTGTAAGAGGCTTCTACCAGAGGCATGGTAAAGACCTCTCTTGTATATTGTGTGTTTATAAGTTACTTAAAGCTTACTTTAAAGTTACTTGATGGTAAGTCTCCTTTTTCTTACATCAATTTAAGTAACTTAGTATTTACACTGACAAATACTAGACCTTCAGGCAAACTCGGAGGTTAAGGATCCAGGGAACCACCCATCATGGAGAAAATCCTTAGACCTATTCGTCTGGACTTGGACCCGAATACACCAGCAGCTGGCAGGGTATGGAAGCATTGGTATTGTACTTTTGAGAATTTTCTGGATGAATGTAAAGCGGATGCTCCTGCTAAATTGAAGATACTTGTCAATTATGTGACCCCAAAAGTGTTCGAATATGTTGATGAATGGGATAATTACGAAGAGGTGATTCGGGCACTTAAGAAACTGTATGCGAAGACCCCAAATGAGGTCTATGCTAGACATCTACTGGCCACAGCCCGACAAGGGCCAGGGGAATCAATTGACAAATTCCTGCAAGAACTTCGCAGGCTCAGCGTAGATTGTAACTTTCAGGCAGCCTCAGCTGAGCTGTACCGCCAAGAAATGATTCGTGATGCTTTCATCTGCGGGATTGCCTCTCCATTTATACACCAGCGTCTACTAGAAAGTAAAACACTTGAGCTACAAAAAGCTTTTGACGTAGCTTGTTCACTGGATTTGGCAAAGAGAAATGCAGACCTCTATCAGCTGCCCAGATCTCGATCTGCTGCTGTAGCTGCAACCAGACAATTCAAGCGGTCTCAGGTGAACCCTATCATGGGGGAATCTAATTCTGATAATTCTGATGAAGAAGAGGAGGACGACCCCACTTTAGCAGCCTCTTGGCAATCTAGGAAGGAATGCTTCTTTTGTGGAGATGCTTTTCACCCTAGGAAAACCTGCCCTGCTCGCAATGCAATCTGCAGTTATTGCGGGAAAAAAGGACACTTTTTGCTAAAGTTTGCCTATCAAGGGCCTCTACGAGGGCCAATCCAGCTAAGGCCTACCGAACTGCCCCAATTAGGGCCTATCAGGATGCTCCAGCTAGGACCTATCAAGCTTCCTCTCGAGCTCTCTCCCGAAGAAGCACACCAAGAGTTTTAGCCACTCTCTGTGCAACGACACCAATTACAGCTGCTTGCCCACAGAACCTGTCTCATGCAGCCACAAACATTTCAATTAAAGGGCATACCTTAGATGCCTTAATTGACTCAGGAAGTACTGATAGTTTCATTAAGGAACAGATTGTTGCGAAATTGAAACTACATGTCTTCCCATCAGACCAGGCAATTGCGATGGCCCAGTCATCACTTAATACCAGAATCTCTGGCTTTTGTGTTGTTGATATGACACTTCATGGTCGTATGTATCCCTCCACCCGACTTTCGGTGCTCAAGGACTTATGTAGTGATCTCCTCTTAGGGCTGGACTTCCAAAAACAGCATAAGAAACTCACCATTGAGTTTGGTGGATCCAAACCCGGACTTACTATTTCTAATATACCGTCTAAATTACCATTTTGTGCATTATCAGCAGCTTCACTTGATGAACCCTCATTATTTGCCAGTATTCCGCCTCAATGCAAACCGATAATAATGAAATCGCGGCGCTTTAATCAGGAAGACCAATCTTTTATTGCGGCTGAAATCTCTCGACTTCTAGCAGAGGATATCATTGAACCATGTTCGTCGCCCTGGCGGGCTCAAGTCGTCATTGTCAAGAACCCTCTAAAACCTCACAAACAGCGACTATGCATCGATTATTCGCAAACCATCAATCAATATACCGACTTGGACGCCTACCCATTGCCACGCATTGATGATATGGTTAATAAACTGGCCGAATACAAAGTGTTCTCAACTTACGATTTAAAAAGTGCCTATCATCAGTTACCCTTGAAGGTCTCAGATAAGCAGTACACAGCCTTTGAGGCTAATGGACGGCTGTACCAATTTCGTCGCCTCCCATTCGGGGTTACTAATGGAGTGGCTGTCTTTCAACGGGCAATGGATGGCCTGGTTAAGCAGGAAAACCTAAGGGACACTTTTCCCTATCTTGATAACATTACCATTGCAGGTCACGATCAACAGGAACATGACTCCAACCTCCAAAAATTTCGGGATGCCCTCCATCGCCGTAATTTGACCCTGAATGAATCCAAATCTGTTGAGTCGCAACCGACCATCAACATCCTTGGCTACTGCGTAGGCAATGGTATCATTAAGCCAGACCCAGAAAGACTTCGCCCGCTCCAAGAGCTCCCGTCACCTAAGAATCCGGCTTCTTTACGTCGGGCTCTCGGTCTGTTTGCATACTACGCTAAATGGATTCCTCATTTTTCGGACAAAATCCAACCCTTGCTGCATGCTAGATCATTTCCACTGGGAACAGCGGCTGTTGCAGCCTTTAACCTTCTCAAAAAACAGTTGGAGAAAGCGGCTCTTCACTCCATTGATGAGAATCTCCCTTTCGTGGTTGAATGTGATGCCTCGGAGGTGGCGATCTCGGCTACTCTGAATCAGGAAGGTCGTCCTGTAGCATTTATGTCCAGGACCTTACAAGGTGCCGAGCTACATTATCCTCCGGTTGAGAAAGAAGCCACAGCCATCATAGAGGCAGTACGGAAGTGGAACCATTTTCTAGCTCGCCAGCACTTTACATTGATCACGGACCAACGATCAGTCGCCTTCATGCTCGATAATCGAAAACGAACCAAAATTAAGAATAATAAAATACAACTTTGGAGGATGGAACTGGCCTCTTTTGGTTATACCATTCTCTATCGGCCTGGCAAGGAGAATGTGGCCCCGGACACCCTCACACGGGCATTCTGCTCCACTATGTCATCCTCCACTCTCATGGATGTCCACAATGGTTTGTGTCATCCTGGCGTTACGCGCATGCTACATTTCGTACGATCACGGAATCTCCCTTTTTCCACTGGAGATGTAAAGAAAATATGCTCAGAATGCCGGCTTTGTGCGGAATTAAAACCTCAGTTCTTCCGCCCCTCAGATGGTATACTCATACATGCAACCCAACCGATGCAATGACTTAGCATCGATTTTAAGGGCCCAGTGCCCTCTTCAACTCGGAACACATATTTGCTCACCATGATCGACGAATATTCACGTTTTCCGTTTGCCTTCCCCTGCTCCAATATGCTGGCATCCACAGTAATCTGCTGCCTTGAGCAGGTATTTTCTCTCTGTGGCATGCCGGCTTATATTCACTCAGATCAGGGTCCATCCTTTATGTCAAGGGAACTCAAGGACTACCTCTCAGAACGGGGAATTGCTACAAGCAAAACAACACCATACCATCCCATCGGAAATGGGCAGGTAGAGAGGTATAACGGTATCATCTGGAATTCCGTACGTCTCACTTTAAGATCTCGGGGCCTACCAGACCAGCAATGGGAAACAGTGCTTCCGGATGCATTGCACTCTATACGGTCCCTGCTTTCTACAGCCACAAATACTACACCTCATGAGCGGTTCTTTGGATTCCAGCGTCGCTCATCTCATGGGACATCACTCCCGTCATGGCTAACTACTCCTGGACCTGTATTACTCCGAAGATACGTTCGGACGTCTAAAAATGACCCTCTTGTAGACGAGGTCGAACTAACCGATGCCAACCCCACCTATGCAAACATACGATATTCCGACAGCCGAGAATCTACCGTATCATTACGGGATCTGGCTCCCTGCCCACCAGGACCTAGTGGGACATCGGGTGATGGCATTTCACCAGGAAACTCTTGGGACCTATCGGGTACCCCTCTCCAGGATCCTGATCGGACACCAACTAGCTTGGTGCCGGTAGAACCCCGTGCTCAAGGTTGCGACCCTCCCAGTACCGTGCATGAAAGTACTGATCCGCCACAGACCAGCTCTGCACCTCCCTCTGAACAGAGGCAGTCCGACTTTGAACCTATTGGGGCTCGTACTCGAAGCCATGATCTCCCCGACCCTTCA
Source organism: Somniosus microcephalus (assembly GCF_052327205.1). Taxonomy (NCBI): domain Eukaryota; kingdom Metazoa; phylum Chordata; class Chondrichthyes; order Squaliformes; family Somniosidae; genus Somniosus; species Somniosus microcephalus. Next base: position 45,564,304 of record NC_140990.1, read on the forward strand.
CAGGGCAATCCAGGCCACACAGACTCTGACCAATGGCCAACCGCATGTAAGCGGACCAGCGACCCTCTACGACGGGAATCCAAATGGGTGCGACTCTTCCTTGTTCGGCGGCTGCGGACCAAAAGGTAGACCACAGCCTCCTAATCCTGCAGGAGGGAAGAATGTGATAAAAATAATAACTTCCGGGAAGTTATGTCATCACTTCCTGTGAACTGTGAACTATGAACTATGAACTGTGTACATACCTCACTTCCTGTCATATGTCACTTCCTGTTGGACTGGTATAAATACTGGTCTGTTCAGTATTGTAAGAGGCTTCTACCAGAGGCATGGTAAAGATCTCTCTTGTATATAGTGTGTTTATAAGTTACTTAAAGCTTACTTTAAAGTTACTTGATGGTAAGTCTCCTTTTTCTTACATCAGCTTCTATGACCGCTTCAATTTTTTCAGGTGACTTATGCAACCCTTCCTTATTAATTATGTGGCCACAATATGATATTTGATTCTGGAAAAATTCGCACTTGGGGCTATTTGCTCGTAGGCCCCGTTCTCTCAGCCTAGTGAGCACCTGCTCCAAATTGGCAAGGTGCTCATTGTCATTTTCTCCTGTTACAAGGATGTCGTCTAGGTAGCATTGAGTCCCCGGAATCCCTTGGAGGACTTGCTCCATAGCTCTTTGCCAGATAGCTGGAGCTGATGCTACTCCGAAAACCAACCGATTGTACTGGTACAGGCCTTTGTGTGTATTTATCGTGAGATACTTTTTAGAGGCCTCTTCAACCTCTATCTGTAGATATGCCTGTGCCAAGTCAATTTTGGTGAAACGTTTCCCTCCGGATAGTGAGGCGAAAATATCTTCTATCCTCGGAAGAGGATACTGTACCGTGTGAAGGACCGGGTTTACAGTCACCTTGAAATCTCCACAGATGCGAATTTTTCTCTGTTCTTCAGATTTATCATTATTCAACGTTTTCTTCATGATCGGGACGATGGGTGTTGCCCACTCGCTCCAATCTATCTTGGATAATACGCCTGCCTTTTCCAAATTCTCCAGCTCTGTCTCGACTGCTGGACGAATTGCGTATGGCACCGGCCTTGCCTTAAAAAACTTGGGAATTGCCGCATCTTCCACTTTTATTGAGGCGGTGATGCCTTTCAAGGTTCCTAGTTTCTCTTGACACACTTCCTTGGCGTTGGCCAAGATGTCTTTTAATCGTTCAGGTATGACGTCATCATCATTTTTTTCCTTACTGGTCACCGTCAGTGCCTGAATGGAGTGCCAGTCTAAACTTATCTCCCTGATCCATTCACGTCCCAACAGTGGTGGACCACCATCTTGTAGAACGTATAAATACAACTTTTGTATTTCCTTGCCATTGTATACAACAGGCACCCTTATTTTTCCTTTGGGGTATACTTTCTGCCCCGTATATGTTTTCAAGATAATGGATGTGTCTTTTAAAGGTATATGCGGAAATAGCCGCTCATAATCCCGTCGATTTATGACAGTCAGAGCTGATCCTGTATCTAGCTCCATTGTAACTGGGGACCCTGCTATCGTGAGGGTAACCCAAATGGTCTGGTAATCTTCTTTGGCAATTACATTATGTAATTTGAGACAGCTTAGTCTCTTGTTTCCGGAGTCGCTATCACTTTTCTGGTCTTCGGAGCTACTGTCCGTCATCATTTGTACCTTTCTGTACTTTTCTTTATTGATTTTCTTTTTCCTGTCCGTGGATTTTTTTTGTCCAGATCGGCATACCCGTGCAATGTATCCAATCTTTCCGCAGCAGTCCCTCTGGTCATGGGTGGATCTGCCGCAGCGATAACATCTCTCGAAACCCTGTGTCATTTCATGGGTGCCGAAGTCCTGTGTCTTTTGCTGTATCTCTGCAGCTCCTCTTGCGGCTGCTTCGTATGATACAGCCATACTGAAAGCCTTGTCCAGTGTCAAATCTTTCTCCTTCACTTAGGAGACTGCAGACGAATTTGTCTCGAAGAGAATCTGCCAGTCCTGCCCCAAATTGGCAGTGCTTTGATAGCTTTCTTAATTCGGTGAGGTAATCAGCGTTACTTTCATTCTTGTGCTGATTCCTCTTGAAGAATTTGAATCGTTCCGCTATCAGCAGCGGTGTTGGGTTTAAGTGCTCCTGTAGGGTATCAACAATTTCCTTAAAATTCTTGTCCTTTGGTTTGGCTGGGGTGATTAAGTTTCGTAACAGCCCGTTTGTCTTTGCGCCCATCAGATTTAGAAGTACTGACGCCTTTTTATCATTTTCTATTCCATTTGCTGTGCAATATACCTCCACTCTTTCCACATATGTGGTCCAATCCTCTATATCATTATCAAAAGCATCACTATTGCCAGCCTTAGGCATCCTGGAAAAAAAAATGGTGCTTCCCATGCTTTCCCGCCGCTGCTGCTGCTGACAACACTGTTTTCCGCGTTTTTTTTATTTTTTTATTTTTTTTAATTTACAGGTGGAGACTCGTTCCCGCCGGACTCTCTCTGCTAGGTCCGAACGCCGACCTGCTTTGCAGTGCCGGACGTCTCCCGAGTGCTCCCCCCCCGTCTGTTTCTGCTTGCCTCCGCCTTCGCTGCTTGGCCTCGCTGCAGAGCCAGCCGATGGAGTCCCAGCCCACCGCCCAGGAAGGATTATTGCAGTACCTGCCACCAGCTCGACTAGCTGGTGAAACCACAGCTTCTTTTTTTTCTTGCTTTTCTTCGACTTTGGACGTCTGAGGAATCGATGTCCTTGAGGTGCTGCCGAATTGCAGGTAAGTCCGTTTCCAATTCGTCGCCACTGTTGTGTCCGTGTGTTAATAGAGACACGGAATGCAGGAGTTGGTTTCACAGGTGTTTACTGAACAAAGTCTGGAGGTGAACTAACTGATACAACACAATATACAGGCTTATATAGCCCGAGTGGCCATTACCGGCATTACAGTACACAGGGGGCTCTTAAAGGCACATACACTACAGTAGCCCTTCCGGTTGCGGTAAACCTCGGCACTCTCTAGAGGTGCCCGCAAAGCCACATGCGTGCAGTCAATGGCGCCCTGCACCATGGGAAAGCCCGCTAATGCTGCAAATCCCATTGCACGCTCTTGCTGCTTGTCCATGGTCATGGAAGGAGATGAACTGACGTCTCCTTCTGAAAAGGGCATTGGTCACCTGGCGGATGCAGCAATGTACCGCGAACTGGGAGATGTTGGAAATGCCACCAGTAGCGGATTGGAAGGAGCCGGTGGCATAGAAGTTGAGAGCCACCGTCACCTTCACAGCCACCGACAGAGACGTCCTACTCCTCAGCTGTGGCTGCAGATCTCTCTGAAGCATGTGGCAGATCTCTGTGACCACCTCCCTTCTGAATCGCAGCCTCCGAACACACTGCTCCTCAGACATGTTCAGATATGAGAACTGCTGGCGGTATACCCTGGGTGGGTAAGGCCTCCTGTGCCGACGCCTTTGGCCCTTCTCCGTCTGGCCATGACTGGCACTCTCTCACGGCGTCTCTGAGCCCTTTGAATACAATGCAGTAAGCCAATGTTTGCACCCATTGCAGCCCCCATTATATGTCTCGAGTCAATGCTATGGCACTGAAAGTTAAATGCAAGTGCAAAGCTCTGGCCTGAAGCCACAAGTACCTGAGCGAGTGTTGAGTCAAACCAGAAAGCTCTCTCCCTTTGTCTCTCTCCAAATATCCGTCTCTCACAAAGAAGGAGTGGAGCAAAATGGCTGACATTTATACTGCAGGAGGAGTCCCCTTTAATTTGTGCCCCCCGCGCCCCGCAGCGACTGGGAAACGTTCCCCTTTACCAGTCGCTGGGGGCGCCAGACGCACAATAGGCCGGCGCCACTGAATTTCCGGTTCGGGGCGCACAAAGGGCGTTGCTCCATGAAATGACGTCAGGATCTGCGCGCGCAGCTGAGCGCGCGCAAAGGTTTTGCGCCGGCGCTAAATCTTAACTGAATTTCGCGAGAGGCGCAGATCGCGCCATGCCCGGGCGCTAGCCACTTCGCGCCCCACTTCTTGCCCTCTTAAGGTGCTAGCGGCTGGCGCTAACAACTGAATTTCTAGGCCTTAGAGTTATAACAATCAGAAGGAGGCCATTCGGCCCATCGAGTCCTTGCCGGCTCTCTGTAGAGCAATCCAGTCAGTCCTATTCCCCCGCTCTATCCCCGTAGCCCTGCAAGTTTATTTCCCTCAAGTGCCTATCCAGTCTCCCCTTGAAAACATTGAGTGTCTCCGCTTCCACCACTTCCGTCGGCAGCGAATTCCAGGTCCTCACCACTCGCTGCGTAAAAAAGTTTTTCCTCACATCCCCCCTGTATCTCTTGCCCAAAACCTTAAATCTGTGTCCCCTAGTCCTTAAACCAGCAATTAGTGGGAGCAGCCTTTCCCCGTCTAGCCTATCCAAACCCATCATAATCTTGTACACCTCTATCAAATCACCCCTCAACCTCCTCTGCTCCAATGAAAACAAATCCAGCTTCTCCAACCTGTCCTTGTAGCTAAGATCCCCCATCCCTGGAACCATTCTGGTAAATCTCCTCTGCACCCTCTCAAGGGCCTTCACATCCTTCCTAAAGTGTGGTGACCAGAACTGGACGCAATACTCCAGTTGTAGCCTAACCAGCGCTTTATTAAGGTTCAGCATAACTTCTCTACTTTTGTACTCAATACCTCTATTTATGAAGCCCAAGATCCCATATACTTTGTTAAGCATTCTCTCAATATGTCCCGCCACCTTCAGGGACCTATGCACATTAACTCCCAGGTCCCTCTGTCCCTGCACACTCTTTAAAATTGTGCCATTAAGTGTATATTGTCTCTCCCTGTTCCTTCTGCCAAAATGCATCACCTCACTCTTCTCTGTATTAAACTCCATCTGCCACTTGTCTGCCTGTTCTGCTAGCCTTTCTATCTCCCGTTGCAGTCGATTGGTATCATCATCGCTGTTTGCCACACCCCCAAGTTTGGTGTCATCGGCAAATTTAGAAATTCTAAGGCTAAAGGGATCAAGGGATATGGGGAGAAGGCAGGGACAGGGTACTGAGTTTGGATGATCAGCCATGATCTCATTGAATGGTGGAGAATGGCCTACTTCTGCTCCTAGCTTCTATGTTTCTGTATTCCAATATCCAGGTCATTTACATATATATCAAAAAAAGCAGTGGCCCCAGCACTGACCCTTGGGGAACACCACTGTCTACCATCCTCCAGTCTGAGAAACAGCTATTTACCACAACTCGCTGTTTTCTGTCCTTAAGCCAATTCCTTATCCAAGCTGTCACTGACCCACCTATTCCATGAGCCTCAATTTTTTTAACCAGCCTTCTATGTAGTACTTTGTCAAACGCCTTCCTAAAATCCATGTACACAACATCCTTTGCATTCCCTTCATCAATCCTCTCTGTTACTTCATCAAAACATTTAATTAGAGTAGTCAAACACGATCTTCCTTTTACAAACCTGTGTTGGCTCTCCTTAATTAGCTTAAACCTTTCCAAATGCCCGTTAATATTTTCCTTGATTATTGTTTCTAAAACTTTACACACCACCGATGTTAAACTGACCGGCCTGTAGTTACTAGGATTGTCCTTACACCCTTTCTTGAACAATGGTGTCACATTTGCCACTTTCCAATCCTCAGGCACCTCCCCTGCATCTAGTGAAGATTGAAAATTATGGCAAGCCCTTCCGCTATCTCCTCCCCGAATTCCCTTAGCAACCTGGGATGCAAGCCATCTGGACCAGGTGACTTGTCCACTCTAAGCATACCCAGCCTTTCTAGTACATCCTATCTATCAATTTTCACCCCTTCCATTCCTTCTACCTTTTCCACTTCTACCGATATTTTGTCAGCATCCACCTCCTCAGTAAACACCGATACAAAATACTCATTGAGTATTCTAGCCTTGCCCTGCGCCTCTAAGCATATATCACCTTCTTTGTCTCTAATAGGCCCCACCCCACCTCTTACTACCCACTTACTGTTTACATGCCGGTAGAAGATTTTTGGGGTCCCTTTAATGTTAACCGCCATTCTACTTTCATTCTCTTTGCCAATCTTATTTTCATAGATACATAGAAGATAGGAGCAGGAGTAGGCCATTCGGCCCCTCAAGCCTGTTCTGCCATTTAATGAGATCATGGCTGATCATCCAAATTCAGTACCCTGTCCCTGCTTTCTCCCCATATCCCTTGATCCCTTAAGCCTTAAAAAATATATCTAACTCCTTCTTGAATATATTTAATGAATTGGCCTCAACTGTCTTCTGTGGTAGAGAATTCCACAGGTTCACCACTCTCTGGGTGAAGAAATTCCTCCTCATCTCTGTCCTAAATGGCCTACCCCTTATCCTTAGATTGTGACCCCTGGTTCTGGACTCCCCCGCCATCAGGAACATCCTTCCTGCATCTAGTCTGTCTAGTCCTGTTAGAATTTTATACGTTTCAATGAGATCCTCTCATTCTTCTAAACTCTAGCGAATATAAGCCTAATCGATCCAATCTCTCCTCATACGTCATTCCTGCCATCCCAGGTATCAGTCTGGTGAATCTTCGCTGCACTCTCTCCATGGCAAGAACATCCTTCCTCAGATAAGGTGACCAAAACTGCACACAATACTCAAGGTGTGGTCTCACCAAGGCCCTGTGCAACTGCAGCAAGACATCCTTGCTCCTGTACTCGAATCCTCTCGCTATGAAGGCCAACATACCATTTGCCTTCTTAACTGCCTGCTGCACCTACATGCTTACCTTCAGCGACTGGTGCACAAGGACGCCCAGGTCTCGTTGCACTTCCCCTTCTCCCAATCTATTGCTGTTCAGATAATAATCTGTCTTCCTGTTTTTGCCACCGAAGTGGATAACCTCGCATTTATCCACATTTTACTGCATTTGCCATGCATCTGCCCAACCACCCAACCCGTCCAAATCATACTGGAGTTTCTCTGCATCCTCCTCACAGCACACACGCCCACCCAGCTTTGTGTCATCTACAAACTTGGAGACATTACATCTAGTTCCCTCGTCTAGATCATTAATATATATTGTGAATAGCTGGGGTCCTAGCACTGATCCCTGCGGTACCCCACCAGTTACTGCCTGCCACTCGGAAAAAGAGCTGTTCATTCCAACTCTTTGCTTCCTGTAGTGTATGTACCCGTCTACCTTTAAGGAAACTATTGTATGTAACCGTTCACCTTTAAGAGAACTACTTTAGGTGTGGCACTACTTGTTTGGCTTCTGTATACTGTAATACCGACAGTGACCACACCAGTATATAAGTGTTGTGGCAGGATTGCTGGGGCAGATTCGCCCTGACCTTCGAATAGTAAAGACCTGTTTGTTTGTTACTCCTGAAGTCTGTGTCGTTATTAACAGTACAACCCACAGACTTTACAGTGGTGACGAGTCCGATCGTACCCTGCGGCAAGACTACCAAAGCAACTAAAGAGCGTCGAAGAGAGGCAACCGCCCTCGTCATTATGCTGGGAGAAAACACGAGGCTGCAGCAATAGAAAGGAAGAAGACTTAGCAACAAAAGCTTCCATCAGCAACAGGCACTGACTGTCCCTTCTGCCACGGTGCGGAGTGAGCCGATCAGCAGGAAACAAGGCGGCCGCGGAGACTGTGAGTAGGGGAAAGTGTAACGAAATCCGGAGGATAAGGGCTGTGCACTCGACCACGGTCGAGGGGGAGCGGAGCCGGTCAGAAAGTCGGGTCCAACGGCGTCGTGAGATAGCCGGGCAGCGACCGAAGCCACGAAGCGCTGAGACCGGGAGCAGGCGCGGGAAGAGAGAAACTCAGCCGCAGCCGGGGAGGGAAGCACTGGACTGCGTGAGGGCTGGGAGGCGAATGGGAGCCGAGCGTGTGGGAGAGGCAGAGCCGACCAAAGGAGGCTGCGCGAGAGCCAGTCCAGCGGCTGAACTGTTCTCCGCCAACGGGGTACCCAGCACCGGTAGAGCCGAACGTGTGGGAGGGAGAGACAGAGCCGAGCAAGGGGAGAGAGACTGCGCGAGAGCCAGTCCAGCGGCTGAACTGTTATCCGTGAACGGGGTGTACCCAGCGCCGGTAGAGCCGTGCGAGCGGGAGAGAAAGACAGAGCCGAGTAAGGGGAGCTGTGCGGAAGCCAGCCAGTGGCTGAACCTGTCCACTGTGGGGAAAGCGTACCCCTTCCACCAGGGAAGAAACGCGGGAAGCCGCCATTAGGCGGAGAAGACGACAGAAGCGGGAAACCGCCATTGAAGTGGGCGGGGAGAGAAGGAAAGAGCGGGAAACCGCCATTTTCGCGGGAAAACCGCCATCTTAACTGCCATTGAAATGGGCGGAGAGAGAAGGAAAGAGCGGGAAACCGCCATTTTCGCGGGAAAAACCGCCATCTTAGAAATAAACAAATAAATAAGAATACTTAAAGAAATACTTGTGCTGCTCCCAAGGAAAGAAAGCTGCCTAAGCGAGGGAATATTAACGATTTTAATTCTGAGATAGAAGACTGGGCCACGTACGTGGAACGCATAGAGATTTATTGTGAAGCCAACAAAATAGAGGAAGACGACAAGGCGATAACATTGCTAAACTCGATGGGGGCAAAAACATACGGGCTCTTGAAGCATCTAATAGCACCAGATAAACCGGCGGATCAGACTTTCGAAGAGATTGTGGCTGTGCTGAAGGACCACTTGAACCCCACACCGTTGATGCTGGCTGAACGTTTCAAATTCTATGCAAGAACGCAGAGGAAAGACGAAAGTAACGCAGAATACTTGGTCGAACTGCGTAGGCTGGCGAAATACTGCCAGGTCAGAGGGAATCTGACAGAGGCACTGCGAGACAAGTTCGTATGTGGATTGTCCAAAGAAGGGACGCAAAAGCGACTACTGGAAGAGAACGACCTCACACTAGACAGGGCTGTTCTTATAGCTGCATCGCACGAAGCCGCAGCGAAAGGAACGGCAGAAATGCAGCTAAAGGCGGCGGCACTCGGGGTGGACCAAATTACCTCGAATACAACAAAATGCTATCGTTGTGGGAAGACAACGCACGACCAGAATCAATGCTGGTTTAAGAACCAAGAATGTAGGAAATGTGGCAAACTGGGTCACATCGCAAAGGTATGCCGGTCAGGGAAGAAGACCAACAACCAAAGGAAGCCACCACAAGAAAAGTACAGCAAGGTACACAAGGTGGCTGAGAAGAGTTCAGACGAACAGAATTCAGACTCAGACCCAAACAACCAGGAGCTGGGTAGTCTGAGAATTCACAATGTGGGGAGGGAAGCTGATCTACAAACTATCTGGGTCATGCTAAGAATAGCTGGAGTCCAAGTAAGAATGGAGTTGGACACTGGATCAGCTCTATCAGTCATCAGTCGAAGGGACTACCACCGGCTATTCTCTCACATACCCTTAAGGAATACCAAGTTCGTATTACAGACATACACGGGGCATAAAGTATACCCCATGGGGAAGATAAGAGTCAAGGTGAGAGAGAGGGGTAAAGAACACCCAAGAATGAACTTGTACGTATTACCTGAGGGAGGACCACCACTTCTAGGACGGGAGTGGATTAAGAAAATAGACATGGAATGGCACTATCTAAAAGCCATCACGAGTGAGGACTCGGTACGAGCAATCAGCTCAGATTCTGGAACGGATGACGATAAGACTAACTCAAATATGGAAGACAAGGCTGAAATGGACTTGCCGACTATGGTGGAGAAAACGAAGACAGGCATAAAGGCTTATGCTACCGAGAAGGATAAAGCTTCAGAGCAGAACTCCAGGTTGACAGAGAATTCTGAGCCTGTCCAAGTTAAGGACTTATCCACGACGGAAGAACACAGAGCCCGGACTCAAACGTATCGCAAAATACAACAACAATTAGAACAGTTGAGTTACCGTCTCGTACAAGAGATGAAAACAATGGAACAATTCTGGGACACCGAATGGGAGAACCTGGAAAGACAACAGAGGCAGCTAGCTCAAGCTGAGAGCGACCATAGGGCCATCATGGCTAAGTATCGATCACATCTCCCTGATGCTGTTCAAGAGTTAGAATATTTGCAGAACGAAACAAATGAAGAGGAATCTTCAGGCAGCCAGGATTTTATCCCAGTTCCTCTCTACGACTCCTTACAAGCAGAGTGTAAGAAGTTGAAAGAACAGTATGAACAGGCCCAGGCTACAATTCTGGAGGGGGTTAACTCGGCAACCTCCGAAAAGCTAGTTTTAGTGAAAGCATATGAGCAACTAAAGGTTGAACATGAGCAAGAAGTCCAAAGGATGCAGGAAATGTTTGAGGAGCTCCAGGCCAAGACAGACTCATCGGTAGAGATTCCATCCATCGATGAAAAATTGGAGGTGGAAGACATGGCAGAACATGGAATCCAAGAGGTTCAAGAACTCATAAAAGTACTGAAGGAAACCCAAGACAAATATGAGGCGGAAATGACCAGGGTTCAACAACTTGAAGAACATAGTCAACTGGGAATCCGGGCAGTGGAAGGAAAGGCAACTGGAAGAGAAACAGAGACTGGAAGAATGGCCCCTGAACTGGAGCTAGAGAGCATCAAGGCGCAACTTCTTCGAGCGCTTAAAACCCAAGCACCAGAGGGAAAGGTGGATGAAATAGAGAAGAAGCTGATCCACAGTGTCCCCGGGGAAGAGTTAACGACCAGCCAACTCCTTCACAGGCGGAGTGACAAGACTCCACAAGGGGAACACGAGCTTCAGGCTTCAAAGGGAAGGAATTCAGAGCTTCCAAAAGGGATGGAGATAGCTGAGGTGGCAACACAGCTTTTACAAGGATGCCAAAAGGACGCTGAATTACGTCAAATTGAACAGAAGAATGGGGAAACAGCTACTCCAGTAGAAGGAGTAAATAGCTGGATAACGCAATCCCCGATGGAAGGGAAGGTATTGAACTCACAAATGAGGATAGTAGTGAAGGAATGGCAGACAACCCAGGAAGAGCGTGATGAATATGAATGTATGAGGAAGTCTTTTCAAGAAAGATGTCTAGGGAAGGAACCACAGTCGGCTAACGTCCAGATGGGTAAGGAGGAAGTAGAAGGCCCTCTCGCTGGCCTAACTCAGGACGACCCCGAATATTACCATGACCTGTTGAGTGACACTGAATATTACGAGGATCTGGTCTGCCCAGTTTGTGAGGAAAACTCCCAAAGTGCTGAAATCAAGATGAAACACTTAAGGTCTAAGGAACATAGAGAGTTGGTGGTGCTACAGCTGGCAGCCGAGAAAGGAGCCCCGAGAGTCTCAAAAAGGCAGAAAAGAAAAAGAAGAGGCAGAAGACAATAACTATCTAAAATATTATCACTTCTACCAGCTCAGGAGGGGACCTACGAAAGGAGCTAAATTAGTTGAAAAGTGGGAAATTATCAAGACAGCCAGTTGGTTATAAAAGTCGGCACTGCCGGTTCAACAGGACGAAAGTTCAAGCTGTTACGTCAAGGAAAAGGCTATGGAGGAGTCACACTATCCATGTGAACCGGCTACACCAAAGAGATGTTGTTCAGACCAAGTCAAGATCGGAGACTGAATCTGTGAACTGTTCCCGCAGAGACTGACTTTGTGAACTGTTTCCCACCGAGATTATATCTGTAAAGTGTTTCATATGAAGTTGAAGATATGTATGTTTAATGGGGACTCTGTAAGTAATAAGCTAAAAAGGGAGGATTGTAGTGTATGTACCCGTCTACCTTTAAGGAAACTATTGTATGTCACCGTTCACCTTTAAGAGAACTACTTTAGGTGTGGCACTACTTGTTTGGCTTCTGTATACTGTAATACCGACAGTGACCACACCAGTATATAAGTGTTGTGGCAGGATTGCTGGGGCAGATTCGCCCTGACCTTCGAATAGTAAAGACCTGTTTGTTTGTTACTCCTGAAGTCTGTGTCGTTATTAACAGTACAACCCACAGACTTTACACTTCCTGTCTGCCAACCAGTTCTCTATCCAAGTCAGTACCTTACCCCCAATCCTGTGTGCTTTAACTTTGCATGCTAATCTCTTATGCGGGGCCTTATCGAAAGCCTTCTGAAAGTCCAAAAACACCACATCCACTGGTTCGCCCTAATCTATTCTCCCTCTCATTAGACCCTATGTTCCCCGACATCTCTGGGAGGTTATTTGTGTCCTTCACACCCCCGCTCTGGTCCTCCCTTGAAGAATTCACCTGACATGCATCATACACCCTCCTTTTTTTGTTTCATCATCTTCTCTGTCTCCCTCATCATCCAAGGAGCCCTTGCTTTGGTTCCCTTACCCTTCCCTCTTGTTGGAATGTACCTAGCCTGTAGTTGGAACATCTCCTCCTTAAAGATCACCCATTGTTCTGTTACAGTTTTTCCTGTCAGTCTTTGGTTCCATTTTACCCTGGTTAGATCCTTTCACATCCCATTGAAGTTAGCCCTTTTCCAGTTTAGAAGTTTCACTCTAGATTGTTCCTTGCTCCTCTCCATTGCTAATCTAAATCTTATGATACGATGATCACTCGTACCCAAGTGTTCCCCAACAGACACTTGGTCAACCTGACTCACCTCATTCCCCAGCACCAGATCCAGCAATGCCACCTATCCTAGTTGGGCTAAGAACATTTTGGTCAAGGAAATTCTCCTGAACACATTTCAGGAATTCCTCCCCCTCCTTTCCCTTTACCCTAGCATTATTACAATCGATATTTGGGTAATTAAAGTCCCCCAATATCACCAATCTATAGCTCTTGCATATCTCTGCGATTTCCCTGCAGATTTGCTCCTCTACCTCCCTCTCACTATTTGGAGGCCTGTAGAATACCCCCAATAGCGTGATCATACCCTTTTTGCTCCTCAACTCTAAACAAATGGATTCTGTCCTTGTCCCCTCAAGAACATCCTCCCTTTCCAACACTACAATGTCTTCCTTAATCAGTACTGCCACCCCACCTCCCTCTTTTCCTTCCCTATCTTTTCTGAACACCATGTACCCTTGAATATTAAGTACCTAGTCCTCACCGTTTTTAAGCCACGTTTCCGTTATTGCCACAACATCATATTGCCACATGGCTAATTGTGCTTGTAGCTCACCAACCTTATTCACCACACTTTGTGCGTTGACGTATATGCATTCTAAACCCATTATTACATTTTTCATAGTCTCTTAGTCTGCTCCTATCTAATATGGTACTACTACCACCTCTAGTACTATCTTCTCTAGTACTATCCAACACACTCACTCTTTTATGCACCTTATTCCTCTTTTCTACTCCTATATGCTGGTGCCCATCCCCCTGTCAAGCTAGTTTAAACCCTCCCCAACAGCACTAACAAACCTCCCCACGAGAATATTGGTCCCACCTCTATTGAGGAGTGACCCGTCCAACTTGTACAGGTCCCACCTTCCTCAGAAATGGTCCCAATACCTCAGGAATCTAAAGCCCTCCCTCCTGCACCATCTCACCAGCCACGCATTCACCTGTTCTATCCTCCTATTCCTGTACTCACTCGCACATGGCTCCTGGAGTAATCCGGAGATTACTACCTTTGAGGTCCTGCTTTTTAATCTCTCTCCTAGCTCCCTAAACTCTGCCTGCAGGACTTCATCCCTCTTTCTGCCTATGTCGTTGGTACCGATATGGACAATGACCTCTGGCTGTTCACCCTCCCCCCTCAGAGTGTCCTGCAACCACTCAGTGACATCCTTGACCCTGGAACCAGGGAGGCAACATACCATCCTGGAGTCACGTCTGCGGCCGCAGAACATAAGAAATAGGAGCAGGAGTGGGCCATTTGGCCCTTCTAACCTGCTCCGCCGTTCAATGAAATCATGGCTGATCTTTTGCCTCAACTCCATTCACCGGCCCTATCGCCATATCCCTTGATGTCCTTACTGGTCAGGAACCTATCGACTTCTGTTTTGAATATACCCAATGACTGAGCCTCCACAGCCTTCTGGGGTAGAGAATTTCATAGATTCACCACCTCTGTGTGAAGAAATGTCTTCTCATCTCAGTCCTGAATGGCCGACCCTTTATCCTGAGGCTGTGGCCTCTGGTTCTAGACTCCCCAGCCAAGGGAAACATTCTCCAAGCATCCACCCTATCAAGCCCTGTAATAATTGTGTATGCTTCAATGAGATCCCCTCTCATTCTTCTGAATTGAAGAGAATACAGGCCTGGTTTACTCAATCTCTTCTCATACTACAGTCCTGCCATCCCAGGAATCAATCTCGTGAACCTTCGTTGCACTCCCTCTATGGCAAGTATATCCTTCCTTAGGTAAGGAGACCAAAACTGTACACAGTACTCCAGGTGTGGTCTCACCAGGGCCCTATATAATTGGAGTAAGACTTCTTTACTCCTGTACTCAAATCCTCCTGTAATGAAGGCCAGCATACCATTTGCCTTCCTAATGGCTTGCTGCACCTGCACATTCACTTTCAGTGACTCATGTACAAGGACACCCAGGTCCCTTTGAGCATCTGCATTCCCCAATCTTTCACCATTTAGGAAATACTCTGCCTTTCTGTTTTTTCTACCAAAGTGGATAACTTCACATTTATCCACATTATATTCCATCTGCCATGCTCTTGCCTGTCTGCTCCCCTAACTATCGAATCCCCTACCACTATTGCTCTTCCACTCTTTTTCCTCCCCCCCCCCCGTGCAGCTGAGCCACCCGTGGTGCTGTGGACTTGTCTCTGGCTGCACTCCCCAGAGGAACCATCGCCCCACCAGTACTCAGAACAGAATGCTGGTTGGAGAGCGAGTTCACTCCGGGGACTCCTGCACTACCTGCCTGGTCCTCCTCTTCTGTCTGCATATTCTTAAGCTGCGGGGTGACCACCTCCAGAAATGTGCTGTCCACGTAACCCTCAGCCTCACGGATGCACCGCACTGACTCCAGCTGCCGCTCAAGCTCCGAAACCCGTAGCTCGAGTTGCTGTAGCTGGTGACACTTCCTGCACATGTGGTCCTCCAGGCTACACGAGGCGTCCAGGACTTCCCACATGACACAGGATGTGCACTCCACCGGACTGAGCTGCCCTGCCATGCCTCTATTTAATAGACTAAGAACTAACTTAGCAGAAATAAACTTAAAACTTGAAGAAAAACACTCACCAGCTACTAAGCAATCAGCTCCTTCCCTTGTGCCGATGTCACTTTTTCTACTCTGACATCACACTTTCGGATTCTGTCTCCATTGAGTTGCTGCCTCTCTCGCTCTGCTCCCGCTTTCGTCTCGCCCAGGTCCGCTACCTCCTCTTCCTCTCTGATGCGCCATCAATAACTCCAAAAGACTAAGAGTTAAACTTATAACAAGTAGGCTTTTATTAGTAAAAGAATACGAGCATGCCTCTGCTGGTAGACCGATCCTTAAAGCCAGGGGGACTGGAGGTCAATCACCTTTATACCTGGGCTTAGGGGTGGAGCCAGGGGCGGAGCCAGCTGAGGCATGCCCAGACATGTTCTGTACAGGCAGATTAGTGGTTTACCACACTCTCGCACTCTTTATAGCGCCGCTGCTTCCGCTCCTCTCGCTGCTGCTCCCGCTCCTCTCACCGCTCCTCTCACTGGCCTCTCGCCACTGCTCCATCTCCTCTCACTGGCCTCTCACCGCTCCTCTCACTGGCCTCTCGCCGCTGGTATGCTGGAGGGCCTTCCATGGCACCGGAGGGACTGGAGTCAATTGTCGACACCGGCAACAGTATTCTGATTTCATTTAATTATAATTTGGAGTTGATTGTTTGTGCCCTTTAAAAAGGGGGCTCTCTCGGTAATGTAGAAACATAGAAGATAGGAGCAGGAGTAGGCCATTCGGCCCCTCGAGCCTGCTCCGCCATTCAATGAGACCAGGGCTGATCATCCAAATTCAGTACCCTGTCCCTGCCTTCTCCCCATATCCCTTGATCCCTTTAGCCTAAAGAAATATATCTAACTCCTTCTTGAATATATTTAATGAATTGGCCTCTACTGCCTTCTGTGGTAGAGAATTTCACAGGCTCACCATTCTCTGGGTGAAGAAATTCCTCCTCAGCTCTGTCCTAAATGGCTTACCCCTTATCTTTAGACTGTGACCTCTGGTTCTGGACTCCCCGGCCATTGGGAACATCCTTCCTGCATCTAGTCTGTCTAGTCCTGTTAGAATTTTATAAGTTTCAATGAGATGCCCTCTCATTCTTCTAAACTCCAGCGAATATAAGCCTAATGTGACATCGATTGATGACAATGTCATTCTAATTGGCATTTTAAAAGTGTCGACCATCCTTTTGTGCCTCCCAGGCTTGGCAATGATCAAAGTCTGAGTTCATGGATACAGCTCGTTAGATTATGAGTCTTACTATATAACTATAATAATATTATTTGAATGTTACAATAAGTATTCCTTTGTAGAATCTCCCATATGAATAATTTGCACTCATTTAGTGTAGTTGTATTATTGTAGAATCTACATGTTAAAAATAAATCCTGTGCTGAAGGGGAGTAAGGTGTGTGGAGTGTTTCATTGGAGATCTCGAACTCAACTAGCAATATAAATCAATGTAAAATGGACACCAATCTCCTCCTGTCTGATATAAACCAGCCCCACAGTCACTGACACCAATCTCCTCCTGTCTGATATAAACCAACCCCAGTCACTGACACCAATCTCCTCCTGTCTAATATAAATCAACACCACAGTCACTGACACCAATCTCCTCCTGACTGATATAAACCAACCCCACAGTCACTGACACCAATCCCCTCCTGTCTAATATAAACCAGCCCCAGTCAGACACCAATCTCCTCCTGTCTGATATAAACCAACCCGTCAATGACACCAATCTCCTCCTGTCTGATATAATCCAACCCGTCACTGACGCCAATCTCCTCCTGTCTGATATAAACCAACCCCATAGTCACTGACACCAATCTCCTCCCGTCTGATATAAACTAACCCCACTGTCACTGACACCAATCTCCTCCTGTCTGATATAAACCAACTCCACAGTCACTGACACCAATCTCCTCCTGTCTGCATAAAAATAAAACAAAAAACAAAAAAGGTGACTCAACCGTGGCTAACAAGGGAAATTGGGGATAGCATAAGATCCAAGGAGAGGACATATACTTTGGCCAGAAAAAGCAGCAAACTTGAGGATTGGGAGCAGTTTAGGATTCAGCAAAGGAGGACAAATGGATTAATTAAGAGGGGGAAAATAGATTATGAGAGTAAGCTTGCAGGGAACATAAAAACTGACTATAAAGCTTCGATAGATATGTGAAGAGAAAAAGATTGCTGAAGTCAAGCGTAGGTCCCTTGCAGTCAGAATCAGGGGAATTTATAATGGGGAACAAACAAATGGCAGACCAATTAAATGCATACTTTGGTTCTGTCTTCACAAAGGAGGACACAAATAACCTCCCAGAGACGTCGGGGAACATAAGGTCTAATGAGAGGGAGGAACTGAAAGAAATCAATATTTGTAGGGAAATGGTGTTAAGGAAATTGATGGGATTGAAGGCCGATAAATCCTCAGGGCCTGATAAGCTACATCCTAAGGTAATTAAGGAAGTGGCCCTAGAAATATCAAATGCATTGCTGGTCATCTTCCCAAAATTCTATAGACTCTGGAACAGTTCCCATGGATTGGAGGATATCTCCTGTCTGATATAAACCAACCCCACAGTTACTGACACCAATCTCCTCCTGTCTGATATAAACCAACCAGTCACTGACACCAATCTCCTCCTGATATAAACTAACCCCACAGTCACTGACACCAATCTCCTCCTGTCTGATATAAACTAACCCCACAGTCACTGACACCAATCTCCTCCTGTCTGATATAAACCAGCCCCACAGTCACTGACACCAATCTCCGGTGTATGTCGGACTGAAGTTGTTTACAATCCTCATGAGCTTTTACGTTGTTCCTAGTTGAGTTCGAGATCTCCAATGAAACACTCCACACACCATAATCCCCTGAGCACAGGCTTTATTTTTAATATGTCAATTCTGCAAAAATACAACTCTTATAATAAATGAGTGCTAAAGATTCATATGGGAGTTTCTACAAAGGAATACTTATTGTAATATTCATATAATATTATAGTTATATAGCAAGACCAATAATCTAACAAGCTGTGTCCATGAACTCAGACTTTGATAATTGCCAAGCCTGGGAGGCACGAGAGGATGTTCGACACTTTTAAAATCCCAATTAGAATGACATTGTCATCAATCGATGTCAAATTACCGAGGGGGCCTCCTTTTTGAAGGGGCACAAACAATCAACTCCAAATCATAATTAAATCGCATGCGGTTTATTTCATCTTAAAAGGGATAATTGGAGCCTGTTCTGTCTGAGGTGATTACAAGCTAATAGTTCACTAGACACGGGTCTTTAATACAAAGTCCACAATATTAAACATACATGTAAACAAAACAAAGCAAGACTTTACTTTTATGATTAATTAAACTTGTTTCACTTTCAGTCAGGAACCGATCACAGTTTTACACCAATATCTGATTTGACAGCATGTTTCCAGCATTCACCGTTGTTCTTCCTGACTCTAAACACAGTTGTAAAGGAGCCTTCTGTTCCGTGCCTAGGAGCTCTGAACCATGGCAAAGAGCAGCTGGGTCACATTTCTTACACACCTCAGGATTAACTCACGGAGACTTTGCTGTCAGTGAAGAGAGACAAGAAAGACCAAAGTGTCATTTGTCCCTCTCAGTGTGGCCCTGAAGGACTGAGTCCAGGCTGAAGTTCTGTTCCCGCCGTACGATCCTCCCCCAGATTGTCCTTTCTGAGTTCCAGCCAGGTGATGCTAAACACTCAGGTGGGAAAGATGAAAATCTACAACAATGTGTTTAAAGCAAAGCTGATTAATTTCACATATATCCAGAATATTAATCTCCAGCCCAGTTATAGGGGTTATTAAAATTAGCAGAAACCCCAAGAATGTCAGAAACATGGTTCAGTCCTGAATGCAATTAACAGCAAAATCCAACACCTGTAGTCACGTATGAACTCGCTGGTGTCTCAGCAGGTGGAATGGCCGAATAAATCCCTTCGCACACACAGAGCAGGTGAATGGTCTCTCCCCAGTGTGAGTGCCTTGGTGTGTTTGCAGATCCCTTGTGCTTTTAAAACACTTCTCACAGTCAGAGCATTTAAAAGGTTTCTTATCAGTGTGAACTCGCTGGTGTCTCAGCAGGTTGGATGACTGAGTGAATCCCTTCCCACACATGGAGCAGGTGAACGGCCTCTCCCCAGTGTGGAGACGCTGGTGAGTCAGCAGGTTGCATAACTGAGCGAATCCCTTCTCACACACGGAGCAGGTGAACGGCCTCTCCCCAGTGTGATTGCGTCGATGAGTTTCTAGCTGGGATGGGGCATTGAATCCCTTCCCACAGTCCCCACATTTCCACGGTTTCTCCGTGGTGCGGGTCTCCTTGTGTCCCTCCAGGTTGGACGATCAGTTAAAGCCTCGTCCACACACACAGCACGTGAACGGTTTCTTTCCGCTGTGAATGGTGCGATGTTTTTTCAGGCTGTGTAACTGGTTAAAGCTCTTTCCACAGTCAGTGCACTGGAACACTCTCACTCGGGTGTGTGTGTCTCGGTGCTTTTCCAGTCACACTGATGTTTGAAATCTTTTCCCACGGACAGAACAGACAAACATTTCTCCTTCCACATTCAAAGGCCGATGATATTCAGGTCCTGATGAATCGAGTGACTGTCAGATCTTGACATGTTTGGTTTCAGTTTCCTGTCTGCAAATCCTCCCCTTCTAATACCCTGTAAAAGTTTACAAAAGTTATAACTGTAAGTACAGGATAGAAATTTAGAACAGACAATTCTAGTTTCTATAGAACAGACAATTCTAGTTTCTATTGAACATTCCACGGATGTTGCCTGGCCTGCTGAGTTTTTCCAGCATTTTCTGTTGTTATTTAGGATTTCCAGCATCCGCAGTATTTTGCTATCGAACATTCTTTCCTCTCTTTTTCCCCCAAAGCTGTAAATCCCCGTCCCACACACTCTCCCTCCTCCCTGTGCTGAAATCTAAACCCATCGCACCATCTCCAACATTTCTTTCCTCCACTCCCAGTTTTCCCCCTCCCTCTACTCTGGTTGGGTTCAGTTCTACACCCGCTGTGTGCAGAGTGAGAATAAAATCAATGAGCTGCTGATTTTCTCTGCTGGTCACTGGGCCTTTTTGGATGGACCAATCGGGTGAGACTGGGTTGCCCCAGGGTCACCAGACAAGAATCAGCCCAACAAGGCTCCCTTTCAGGGGCCACTAATATGGGAGAAACATGTCGTCCAATCAAACTGACAGAGACCCTGAAGCCCCGCCCACCCTTTGTTCCTGCCCAAAGTACCGCGCATGCGCCGTTAGACCCGCCCTGTCCAAGATGGCGGCCGGTGACCCGGATCAGCCGGGTGGTCACTGACCGAGCCTGTAACCGGGGAACCACGGGGCCTCTGGGCTCTTATTCGGGGCCTCAGGCCTACACCAGGTGTTTATAAATCTTTTAAACCCACCCGCGGATCCAATCCGTCCCCTGCGTCCACAATCTCCTTCCGCCTCCCGACCACTGACCCGCCTGTTCCGCTCAATCCATCGCCACCACTCGCACTGCGCATGCTCAGAGCACCCAGTTACTGCGCCGCCGCACTGGGCTCCTGTCGTCATTGATAGGGCACTTTCCCCCTCCCGGGGGATTCTGGGTTAATCCACCGCCATTGAAAGCCCCGATTGGGGAACAGATTTTTTTCTCACATCGAAGTTTTGGGCCGGAGGGGGCAATAACAAAAATGAATGAATAAATAATTTTCAAAAATCAGTGTGCGGACCTGCAGTATGGACAATCTACAAGTTGGCTAAGATCAGGCTGTTTAGATTTAAGGGCCGGTGAGCAGAATGGACGCAAATTCCGCTACAAAAAAATAAATCGGTGGGTAGAAGTTACGGGAAGTTTCTCGGATTGGAAGAAAGTGAGAAGTGTTGTCCTGCAGGGATCCTTGCTAGGAACACTGTTGTTGACCATCATCAGGGGTTGAGCACCACGATGGAACATTAGAGAGGTGAAACAAAGTGCACAGAGAATTGGGAGAGAGAAATATCAGTAGAGTAAAGAATAGTTCAGAAATAGGAAGGATCAGACAGGCCAAATGCGAGGCAGTCTAAGATGGAGTTGGAGTGCATGTGTGTAAATGCACGGGATGTGGTAAATAACATTGGTGAACTGCAGGCACAAGCAGCCACATGGGACTCTGATAAAGTGGCAAGGACAGAGACCTGGCTCAAACAAGGGGAGGATTGGGAACTCAATATTCCTAGCTACCAGGTATTCAGGGAAGGAATATGGGGTGGCAGTATTGATCAAATAAAGCATTATAGCTCTGGAGAGGGATGATGTATGTGAGAGGTCCAAAACAATCTATTTGTTTAGATTTAAGGAACAATAGAGGGACTATTATGCTACTGGGTGTATACTATAGGTTATCATATAGTGGGAAGGAGATAGAGAAGCAAATTTGCAGGCAAATTACAGAAAGATGCAGGAACTAGTGTAGTGATAATGGGGGCTTTCAATTATCCGAATATAGACTGTGATAGTAACATTGTAAAGGTCACTGAGGGGGAGAAATTCCTGAAATAGTAAAACGGTTGTCAAAGGAAGGGTGGGGATGGTTAAGGACCAAATAGGAGATATTCTTGTGGAGGCAGAGGTCATGGTTGAGGTTCTAAATGAGTATGTTGCATCTGTCTTTACTAAAGAAGAGGATGCTGCCAATGTAGCAGTAAAAGAGGAGGTAGTAGCGATATTACATATAATAAAAATAGATAAAGAGGAGGCACTTAACAGGTTGGCAGGCCTCAAAGTAGAAAAGGCACCCAGATGGATGGGATGCATTCTAGGTTACTGAGGGCAGTAAGGGTTGAAATTAAGGAGGCTCTGACCACAATCTTCCCATCCTCGTTCGATATGGAGGTGGTACCAGAGGACTGGAGGACTGCAAATATTACACACCTGTTTAAAAAGCGAGAGCTGGATAAACCGTGCAACTACAGGCCAGTCAGTAAGGGAAACTATTAGAGACAATAATCCGGGACAAAATTGATTGGCATTTGGAAAATATGGGGTTATAAATGAAACTCAGCGTGGATTTATTAAAAGCAAATTGTGTTTGACTAACTTGATTGAGTTCTTTGATGAAGTAACAGAGAGGGCTAATGAGGGTAGTGCGGTTGATTTTGTGTATTACTGGGAAACAAGGATGGCAATTTTAAACTTGAGGCATTGCTGGACCAGGAGCCAGTGTAGGTCGGTGAGCGCAGGGTGATGGGTGAATAGGACATGGTGCGAGTTAAAATACGGCAGGAAAGTTTTGGATGAGCTGAAGTTTACAGAGGTGGAAGGAGGAGGCCAGCTGGGAGAGAATTGGTGTAGTGAAGTCTGGAGGTGTCACAGGCATGGACCAGGGTTTCAGCAGCTGATGGGCGGAGACAGGGGCAGAGACAGGCGGTTTTACAGAGGGTGAAGGAGGGGGCCAGCTGGGAGAGCATTGGTGTAGTGAAGTCTGGAGGTGTCACAGGCATGGACCAGGGTTTCAGCAGCTGATGGGCGGAGACAGGGGCAGAGACAGGCGGTTTTACAGAGGGTGAAGGAGGGGGCCAGCTGGGAGAGCATTGGTGTAGTGAAGTCTGGAGGTGACACGGGCACGGACCAGGGTTTCAGCAGCTGATGTCAAGCCCCCACAGCGGGTGTAGAACTGAACCCAACCAGAACAGAGGGAGGGAGAAAACTGGGAGTGCAGGAAAGAAATATTGGCGATGGTGCGATGGGTTTGGATTTCAGCACAGGGAGGAGGGAGAGTGTGTGGGATGGGGATTTACAGCTTTGGGGGAACAAGAGAGGAAAGAATGTTCCATCCATTCTGAATTTCTAGCATGTACTTAGAGTGATGACTTTTGTAAATTCCTTTTACAGGTATTTGAAGGCTGAAATTGCAGTCAGGAAACTCAAACCAAACATCACAACAAGATCTGACAGTCACTCGATTCATCAGGATCCGAATATCATTGGCCTTTGAATGTGGAAGGAGAAATGTTTGTCTGTTCTGTCTGTGGGAAAAGATTTCAAACATCAGTGTGACTGGAAAAGCACCGAGACACACACACCCGAGTGAGAGTGTTCCAGTGCACTGACTGTGGAAAGAGCTTTAACCAGTTACACAGCCTGAAAAAACATTGCACCATTCACAGCGGGGAGAAACCATACACGTGTTCTGTGTGTGGACAAGGCTTCAACTGATCGTCCAACCTGGAGAGACACAAAGACACCCGCACCATGGAGAAACCGTGGAAATGTGGGGACTGTGGGAAGGGATTCAGTTCCCCGTCCCAGCTGAAAACTCATCAACGCAGTCACACTGGGGAGAGGCCATTCACCTGCTCCATGTGTGGGAAGGGATTCACTTGGCCATGTCACCTGATAAGACACCAGAGAGTTCACACTGATGAGAAACCTTTTAAATGCTCGGTCTGTGAGAACAACTTTAAAAGCTCTGAGAGACTGATTGGCACCAGCGAGTTCACACTGAAGTGAGACTATTCAGTTGCTCTCACTGCGAAAAGAGATTCAAGCACTCACCCAATCTCACTGAATACCAGCGTGTTCACACTGGGGAAGAGACCTTTTCGATGCTCTGTCTGTGGAATCAGCTTTAAAAGCACTGGTGAGCTGAGTAAATACCAACGAGTTCACACTGACAAGAGATCTTTCAACTGCACTGACTGTGGAAACAGATTTAAATGTGTTGCAGATCTGATTAATCACCAGCGAGTTCACACTGATGAGAGACCATTTCAATGCTCTGACTGTGGGAGCAAATTTAAAAGTTCAGAGGGTTTGATTAAACACCAGCGAGTTCACACTGACGAGAGACCATTTCAATGATCTGAAAGTGGGAACAGCTTTAAACACTCGGCAGAGCTGATTAAACACCAGTGTGTTCACACTGGGGAGAGACCTTTTAAATGCTTGGACTGCGGGAAAAGCTTTAAACACTCTGTGAGTCTGATTAAACACCAGCGAGTTCACACTGATGAGAGACCATTTAGTTGCTCTCACTGTGGGAAGAGATTCATCCAACCTTATGGCACACCAGTGTGTTCACACGAGGGAGTGGCCATTCATCTGCTTCATGTGTGCGAAGGAATTCTCCCAGTCACCCAACCTGCTGACACACCAGCGAGTTCACCAGTGACTGCAGGGGTTGGATTCTGCTGTTTTTCTGCTGTTAATCACATCCAGGACTGAACCATGTTCACTCTGCTGGTGTTAATAACCCTTCTAACTGGGGTGGAATTTAATATTAAAAGAAAAGAAAGACTTACATTTATATAGCACCTTTCACGACCACCGGATGTCCCAAAGCGCTTTACAGCCAATGAAATACTTTTTTTTTAAAGTGTAGTTACTGTTGTAATGTAGGAAATGTGACAGCCAATTTGGGCACAGCAAGCTCCCACAAACAGCAATGTGATAATGACCAGATCATCTGTTTCAGTGATGTTGATTCTGGATATATGCCAAATAAATCAGCTTTGTTTTAAACAGTGTGTCAATTCCTTGGTTTTTCCATGATAAGAGGAGACTAATGGAATTCCTGCTACCAATTGTTCAATTTTTGGGCCTTTTCTCCAGTCTTACTCTAGAATTTTTAAGTTCTCATAAATTTGGTTACCCTCATGGACAAGTCCCAGCTCCCCATATCTTCCAGAGAGCCTCTCCTAGCCTTGGTAGCCTAACTGTAAGATCCTAACCCGAATCATTAACGTAATCCTGAACCCCAACCCCTGACTGTATCCCCCTGCCCACAGCCCTCACTTCTATCACTGATCCCTAAAGTGCCCAGTCTCAATAGTAATTGTGATGTCAATGGGGGTGCAGAGGTCAACGGCCAGGTTATTTTTGAATATATAACCCGCGACCTCTTCCACCTAGAAGGACAAGGGCAGCAGGCGCATGGGAACACCATCCCCTCCAAGTCACACACCATCCTGACTTGGAAATAAAGCGTTGTTCTTTCATTGTCGCTGGGTCAAAATCCTGGAACTCCCTCCCTAACAGCACTGTGGGAGTACCTTCACACACGGACTGCAGCGGTTCAAAAAGGCGGCTCACCACTCCCTTAAGGGCAATTAGGAATGGGCAATAAATGCTGGCCTTGCCAGTGGCGCCCACATCCCATGAAAGAATAAAAAATGTTTTCCTCGCCTCACTTCCTAGTCCAATTGCGCCTCTTCTGTTCCTCAACCACTTCATTCACCCAAGACCCATAGTATTATTTAGAGGGCAGGCCGCTGATACGCGTAAAAAAGTTGCAATTATCAAGAATTTCTTCACATCCTCAATGGCGGCTGTTCGTACCCAGAATGCCGCGCGGTTGGGAATACGCCCTATCTGAGTGACGGGGGCCTGGTGCGCAGGCGCAGTAGAGCCGGGTTCCTGGGCCACCTGGAGGAAGATGGTGGTCGGGACAGGGTGGACTCGGTAGGAGAGGGCGGGCGGGCGCGGTGGGAGAATAAACCACAAGGCCGGCTTTATAATAAAGGGGCTGCGGCCTTAGAGCCGAATAACAGCCCCCAGGATTCATCCAGCTCCGGGCGGCGGCTGTGAGGCTTTCTCCCGGGGACAGAAGGAGGAATTGGAGCCACAGGTGGGCAGGGAAGCTTCACAAACACCCGGTGTAGGCCTCAGGCCCCGAATAAGAGCTCACAGGCCCCGGGTTTACCCCGCGGGGACAGGCCCGGCCGCCCGGGTCAGCGGGGTCACTGGCCGCGATCTTGGGCAGGGCGGGGTCACTGGCCGCCATCTTGGGCAGGGCGGGATCACGGTGCATGCGCGGCTAACTTGGAACAGAGCGTGGGTGGGGCTTCAGGGTCCCAGTGACCAGGAGAGGCAATCATTGACTCATTGATTTTATTCTCACTCTGCACACAGCGGGTGTCTCACGATTTTCATAAAAGATTTCAGACATCAGTGTGACTGGATAAGCACCGAGACACACACACACCCGAGTGAGAGTGTTCCAGTGCACGGACTGTGGAAAGAGCTTTAACCAATTACAGAGCCTGAAAAAACATCACACCATTCACAGCGGGGAGAAATCGTACACGTGTTCTGTGTGTGGACGAAGCTTCAACCGATCATCCAACCTGGAGAGACACAAGGACACCTGCGCCATGGAGAAACCGTGGGAATGTGAAGACTGTGGGAAGGGATTCAATTACCCATCCCACCTGGAAACTCATCAACGCAGTCACACTGGGGAGAGACCGTTCACCTGCTCCATGTGTGAGAAGGGATTCACTCGGTCATCCAGCCTGCTGACATACCAGCGAGTTCACACTGGGGAGAGGCCGTTCACCTGCTCCGTGTGTGGGAAGGGATTCACTCATTGTTCCACCCTGCAGAAACACAAACTTGTTCACTCTGATAGGAGACCTTATAAATGTTCTAAGTGTGAGCTGAGCTTTAAAAGTTCAAGTGGTCTGCTGAGACACCAACACACCCACACCAGGGAGAGGCCGTTCACCTGCTCCGTGTGTGGGAAGGGATTCTCTAATTCATCCAACCTGCTGACACACCAGCGAGTTCACTCTGATGAGAGGCCTTTTAAATGCTCGGACTGTGGGAAGTGCTATAAAAGTTCCGGGGAACTGACATGCCATCAACATGTTCACACTGGGGAGAGGCCGTTCAGGTGCTTTCACTGCAGGACTGGGTTCAAGCAATCCTCAGAACTCACTGTACACCAGCGCACCCACACTGGAGAGAGGCCGTTCACCTGCTCCATGTGTGGGAAGGGATTAACTAATTCATCCCACCTCACTTCACACCAATTTGTTCACACCAATAAGAGACCTTTTCAATGTTCTGACTGTGAGAAGAGCTTTAAAAGCAGAAATGATCTGCTGAGGCACCAGCGAGTTCACAAGTCACAGCAGGGGTTGGATTCTGTTGTTATTGCTGCTGTTAATCACATCCATGACTGAAATATGTTCATTCTGACAGTTGGGGTTTGTTTCTGCTGACGTTAATGACCCCTATAATTGGGCTGGAGTTTAATATTCTGGATATTTGTCAAATAAATCAGCTTTGTTTTAAATACCTTGTTGTGAATTTCTCATCTCTCTCCACTGACAGCAAAGTCCTCATGTGGGTTAATCTCGAGGCATGTAAGAAATGTGTCCCAGCCGCTCTCTTCCATGGTTCAGAGCTCCTAGACACAGAACAGAAGGCTCCTTTACAACTGTGTTAAGAGTCAGGAAGAACAACGGTGAATGCTGGAAATGTGCTGTCAAATCAGAGATTGGTGTAAAACTGCGATCTGCTCCTGACTGAAAGTGAAACGGCAGGTTTAAGTTTCCAGTCTAAGAATGACTGTGGTCATTATTCTATGTAGATTTAACATGTTTGTGTGACAGTCCTGAGTCTACCATTTTAAGTCAGGCATTAACCCATTTAAAATAAACCCATTTAAGATAAATTGGTTAAAGTCTGCATTAAAATAGCAGAGGGAGGAGTTCACAGGGGCCTGTTAACTGCTGGTACAATTATACAACAGACATTTGATCTCCAGATAAAGAAGGACCTGCAGCGTGTTTCCAGGAATTCCCTGTTTTATTGATGTGTGTGTGTTAGACACCAGGATAACTAAAAATACACCTGGAACATCCACGGGGTGTTACTCTGGGATCACTCCCGCTGTGGAACTCCACCACTGACCCTGCTGAAGGTTGTAGGCTCAGGGAGTGGGGCCTCCAGGAGTGGACAGGTTGGGTGATTGGGCAGAAACATGGCAAATGCACTATAATGTGGATAAATGTGAGGTTATCCACTTTGGTGGCAAAAACAGGAAGGCAGATTATTATTTGAATGGCAATAGATTGGGAGAAGGGGAAGTGCAAAGAGACCTGGGTGTTCTTGTGCACCAGTCGCTGAAGGTAAGCATGCAGGTGCAGCAGGTGGTTAAGAAGGCAAATTGTATGTTGGCCTTCGTAGCGAGAGGGTTCGAGTACAAGAACAAGGATGTCTTGCTACAGTTGTACAGGGCCTTGGTGAGACCGCACCTTGAGTATTGTGTGCAGTTTTGGTCGCCTTACCTGAGGAAGGACGTTCTTGCCATGGAAGGAGTGCAGCGAAGATTCACCAGGCTGATACCTGGGATGGCAGGAATGACGTATGAGGAGAGATTGTGTCGATTGGGCTTATACTCACTGGAGTTTAGAAGATTGAGAGGGGATCTCATCGAAACCTATAAAATTCTGTCAGGCCTGGACAGACTAGATGCTGGAAGGATGTTTATGATGGCCGGGGAGTCCAGAACCAGGGGTCATAGTCTAAGGATAAGGGGTAAGCCATTTAGGACTGAAATGAGGTGGAATTTCTTCACCCAGAGAGTGGTGAACCTGTGGAATTCTCTGCCACAGAGGGCGGTGGAGGCCAGTTCATTAAATATATTCAAAAAGGAGTTGGATATATTTCTTAAGGCTAAAGGGATCAAGGGATATGGGGAGAAGGCAGGGACAGGGTACTGAATTTGGATGATCAGCCATGATCTCATTGAATGGCGGAGCAGGCTCGAAGGGCCGAATGGCCTACTCCTGCTTCTATCTTCTATGTTTTTATGTTTCTATGGACAGTAAGGAAGCTGGGCTTCAGTATCCTGACAAATATATGGTGTGAAACCAGAGGAATCCTTACTAAGGAACCATGTGGGTATTTACCGCCCAGCGTAGGTCTAGGTGTGAATGATCCCTGACTCCCCGAACTGTCTTACACTGAATCCAGTTTGGATCAAGATGAATTCAGTTTACAGGAGAATAGGGACAAATATAACCCAGAATTGAGGGAGACAAAAGCAGCCATTAGAGAAGCTCAGAGATCTTTGTAAAAGAAGATGCTGCACAATTGTGGTAATAATAGTAAAAGCTTTTCCAGCTATGTCAGGGGTCAGAAGACCATTAAAGATGGTTTAAGGCCACTGAAAGACAGTTCAGGGCAGATTGGAACAGATTCCCAGGCTGTGACAGAGCTGTTAAATTATTATTTCACATCAGTCTACGCTCCTGTGGATGATGCTCAGATACCAGCTGTGGGATGTGCTGTCGACAAAATAACATCATAAATATTAAAATAGAAAGGGATGTCATCTTGGATAAAATAGGAAATCTGAAATTAGATGGAGCTCCAGGTTCAGATGATATCCACCTGAGATGGGACGGTGCTCTGTGAGCACTTTGCCCGTATCATCAACAACTCCATAGAGTCAGGGATTGTTCCCTGAGATTGGAAGGTAGCTCACCTCGCTCACATTTTCCAAATCGAGGACAGATCAGAGCCGGGGAACTACAGGCCCATCAGTGTGACCTCGATCACAGGGAAGATGTTTGAAGGGATCCTGAGAGATGCTGTTTATGATCACTGGGGAAAGGGAAGGGGCCGTTAGAGAGACTCAACATGGCTTCCGGAAAACAAGGTCACGTTTACAAACTAGCTGGAGTTTTGTGAAGAAGTTGCGAGGTTGGTGGATGAGCGGAATCCGGTTGACATTGTCGACCTCAGGGGTGTCAAACTCATTTTCTATGGTGGGTCTGATCCGATATCCTGGCCCTTGGCGTGGGCCACATTCAGCAAAAGTTATTAAAATAGGAATAAATGAAGATAAACTATATCAGTGATTATTTACAGTTAGATTTTATTTACAGCTGCTGCTGCTCCCGATCCCTGGCACCTCTCAGCTTGAACCATTGCATCAACATTTGGAGCAAGTGACTGGGCTGAGGCCAGTCCTGGATAAAAACATGAGGATCACTTGTCACCACAGAACCTTGTTACCCAACCACTGACCCTGGAAGTGAATTCCACAGCCTCACAACTCTCTGTGTGAAGAAGGTTCTCTCGATCATTGTTCCAAATCTCCTACATTTAATCTTGTATCTCTGGCTCCTTGTCTTGATCTCTCAACCACTGGAAACAGCCTGATTCGATCTACCCCATCCCACCTTTCATCATTTTAAACATTTCTATCATATCGCCCTGGAATATGTGTTGAACATGAGAAGGACGAGTCCGAACAGAAAGGAAACAAAGTCAGAATGGGCCCGAGACTGATCCACCTACCATTCTGGTCAGGAATGCACCTGTACTTCCTGTACTCCTTTTTGTCTGCGATGTGGGCGTCGTTGGCAAGGCTGGCATTTATTGCAATTATTGCCCCTCTATTTGCTCTTGAGAAGGTGGTGATGAGCCGCCTTCTTGAACCGCTGCAGTCCGTGTGGTGAAGGTCCTCCCACAGTGCTGTTAGGGAGGAAGTTCCAGGATTTTGACCCAGCGACGATTATATTTCCAAATAAGGATGGTGTGTGACTTGGAGGGGAACTTGGAAGTGGTGGTGTTTCCATGCACCTGCTGCCCTCGTCCTTCCAGGTGGAAGAGGTCGCGGGTTTGGGAGGTGCTGCCGAAGAAGCTTTGGCGAGGTCATGGGTTTGGGAGGTTAACCAAAGGTTTTTAGGGATATGGGTCAAAGGCAGGTATATGGAGTTAGGTCACAGATCAGCCATGATCTCATTGAATGGTGGAACAGGCTCGAGGGGCTCAATGGCCTTCTCCTGTTCCTATGCTGCCGAAAAAACCTTGGCGAGTTGCTGCAGTGCATCTTGGTGGTGGATGGGGTGCCGAGCAAGTGGGCTGCTTTGTCCTGGATGGTGTCGAGCTTCGAGTGTTGTTGGAACTGCACTCATCCAGGCAAGTGGAGACTATTCCATCACACTCCTGACTTGCACCTTGTAGATGGTGGAAAGGCTTTGGGGAGTCAGGAGGTGAGACACTCGCCGCAGAATTCCCAGCCTCTGGCCTGCTCTTGTTGCCACCTGATCTGTTTACAACCACAACTGGCTGCCTCAGTGATTATTAGATAAACCACAAGCACACAACACTCTCTGCTGCACACACCTTGTAAACATTATCTCTGGGCCTCACAGTGAGGAGGTAAACGGCAAGAAGAGGGGAAAAGAGGAGCCCTTCCTTCCCATGGCAATCTGCGTGCTTTACTCTGTAACCTCTACTCTTCAAATAAAGTCACTCCCTGCGGGCTCTTTTCAAGGTTTCTTTGGTGACCTTTTCCCGCAGTTCGGAATATTGACAACACGGCCGACCTGCATCATTGGTGACATCACAATGACTATTGACAACACGGCCGACCTGCATCATTGGTGACATCACAATGACTATTGACAACACGGCTGACATGCATCACTGGTGACATCACAATGACTATTGACAACACGGCCGACCTGCATCACCGGTGACATCACAATGACTATTGACAACACGGCTGACCTGCATCACCAGTGACATCACAATGACTGTTGACAACACGGCTGACCTGCATCACCAGTGACATCACAATGACTGTTGACAACAAGGCCGACCTGCATCACCGGTGACATCACAATGACTATTGACAACACGACCGGACTGCATCTCCGGTGACATCACAATGACTATTGACAACACGGCCGACCTGCATCACCGGTGACATCACAATGACTATTGACAACACGGCCGACCTGCATCACCAGTGACATCACAATGACTGTTGACAACACGGCCGACCTGCATCACCGGTGACATCACAATGACTATTGACAACACGGCCGGACTGCATCACCGGTGACATCACAATGACTATTGACAACACGGCCGGACTGCATCTCCGGTGACATCACAATGACTATTGACAACACGGTCGATCTGCATCACCGGTGACATCACAATGACTATTGACAACACGGTCGACCTGCATCACCAGTGACATCACAATGACTATTGAAAACACGGCCGACCTGCATCACCGGTGACATTACAATGACACTGAACGGTTTAGGGTTCGTGGTCGGATCCTTGTGGTTCGGGTTTGTGGTGGTGGTTATGGGTTAGTGGTTAGGGTTAGGACTAGGCGTTAGGGTTAGAGGTTAGTGGATATGATATGGGTTAGGATTCGTGGTTAGTGGTTTGGCGTTAGGAGATAGTGATTGAGGTTACAAACCACTATTGACAATGCCAGTGTCACTGGACATGTCCTTTTTCTTTTCATTTTTTGATGTGTGCTCTATACACACATCGAAGGTGAGAAAGAAGCAGAGGGTAATGGTTGATGGGTGTTTTTGTGACTGGAAGGCTGTTTCCAGTGGGGTTCCGCAGGGCTCAGTACTAGGTCCCTTGCTTTTTGTGGTATATATTAATGATCTAGACTTGAATATAGGGGGTATGATTAAGAAGTTTGCAGATGATACTAAAATTGGCTGTGATTGATACTGAAGAAGGAAGCTGTAGACTGCAGGAAGATATCAATAAATTGGTCAGGTGGGCAGAACAGTGGCAAATGGAATTCAATCCGGAGAAGTGTGAAGTAATGCATTTGGGGAGGGCTAACAAGGAAAGGGAATACACATTAAATGGTAGGACACTGAGTAGTGTAGAGGAACAAAGGGACCTTGGAGTGCATGTCTACAGATCCTGAAGGTAGCAGGCCAGGTAGGTAAGGTGGTTAAGAAGGCTTACGGAATGCTTGCCTTTATTAGCCGTGGCATAGAATACAAGAGCAGGGGGGTTATGCTTCAACTGTATAAAACACTAGTTAGGCCACAGCTAGAGTACTGCATGCAGTTCTGGTCACCACATTACAGGAAAGATGTGATTGCACTAGAGAGGGTACAGAGGAGATTTACAAGGACGTTGCCGGGAGTAGAGAATCTTAGCTATGAGGAAAGACTGGATAGGCTGGGTCTGTTTTCCTTGGAACAGAGGAGGCTGAGGGGAGAACTTATTGAGGTGTATAGAATTATGAGGGGCCTAGATAAAGTGGATAGAAAGGACCTATTTCCCTTAGCAGCGGGGTCAAAAACCAGGGGTAAGTGGTATTAGGCTGGATAGCTCTTTGTTGGCCGGCGCGGACACGATGGGTCAAAATGGCCTCCTTCTGTGCTGTAACTTTCTACGATTCGATGTTGTGGCTCACACGCTAAGTCCAGTTGCTGAAAGTGATTAACAGACTGGGTTTTGTGTTTAGTGATTCCGGCCGTGTTACTGAGACTTTCCCTGGATACCAAGGCTAGGAGAGGCACTCTGGAAGGTATGGGGAGCTAGGAGTTGTCCATGAGAGTAACTGAAAGTATGAGAACTGAACTAAGCTATAATTAGAAAGGAGAAAAGGCCCAAAAATGGAACAGTCAGTAACAGGACATCAATTAGTCTCCTCTTATCTTAGAGAAATAAAGAACACAACAGTGTATATTTACACCAAAACTGGCTTGACAGATATCCAGAAACTTAAACTCCAGCCCAGTTAAAGGGGTTATTAACATCAGCACAAACAAACAAAGGATCAGATTAATGGCAGAATCGAACCCCCTGAACTCGCTGGTGTCTCAGTAGGTGAGATGTTCGACTGAATCCCCTCCCACACACACAGCAGGCGAATGGCCTCTCCCCAGTGTGAACTCGCTGGTGTGTCTGGAGATTGGATGCAGAAGTGAATCCCTTCCCACATACAGAACAGGTAAACGGCCTCTCCCCAGTGTGAACTCGCTGGTGTTGAATGAGGTGAGATGACTGCCTGAAGCTCTTCTCGCAGTGAGTGCAACTGAACGGTCTCTCTGTGTGAACAAGCTGGTGTTTAATTAGATCTGCAGAGAGTTTAAAGCAGTTCCCATAGTCAGAACATTTAAAAGGTCTCTCGTCCGTGTGAACTCGCTGGTGTAACTGGAGGCTGGATGACAGAGTGAATCCCTTCCCACACACAGAGCAGGTGAAAGGCCTCTCCCCAGTGTGACTGCGTCGATGAGTTTCCAGCTGGGATGGGTAATTGAATCCCTTCCCACAGTCCCCACATTTCCATGGTTTCTCCGTGGTGTGGGTGTCCTTGTGTCTCTCCAGGTTGGATGATCGGTTGAAGCTTCGTCCACACACAGAACACGTGTACAGTTTCTCCCCGCTGTGAATGGTGCAATGTTTTTTCAGGCTGTGTAACTGGTTAAAGCTCTTTCCACAGTCAGTGCACTGGGACACTCTCACTCAGGTGTGTGTGTCTCGGTGCTTTTCCAGTCACACTAATGTTTGAAATCTTTTCCCACAGACAGAACAGACAAACATTTCTCCTTCCACATTCAAAGGCCGATGATATTCGGGTCCTGATGAATGGAGTGACTCTGTCAGATCTAGATGTGATGTTTGGTTTGAGTTTGCGGTGTGTAAATGCTGCCCTTCTCACAGCCTGTAAAAGGAGTTTACAAAAGCCATCACTGAGAGTCCAGGATAGAAATTGACAAGATTCTCTCCTCCTGGTTCCTGGCCAAGGGGGCCGTGCATGCACCCTGCTGCCCCCTGAGCCTCTCAAGATGGCGGCCATTAACCCAGGCCTGTCACCGGGAGAAAGCCTTGCAGCTGCCGCCCCGCTCGGGGCAAACGCCCGGTCCGGAGGCTCTTGTTCAGGGCCTGAGGCCCACCCCGGGTGTTTATAAAGTCTCCCCGCCGGTTCTATTGCTCCCCTGTGCTCCGCCGCCTCCTCCCCACTCTGGAATCTTCTCTCCGCGTTCCACCGCCATTACCCAACTGGCGGCACTGCGCACGCGCAGGACCCACCCCGCAACTTGGCTTGAGGGTGTTGCACGGAGCAGTCCGGTGTAATAAAATGTTAAGTAGGTTCACAGACTCCCAGGCTGCTAGCTATTTTTGCGGCCGAGAGGAGTCCGTGTTCCATGCTTATGTGAAATGTGAGAGGTTGCAGCCCCTGTTCCATTATTTGAAGGGGCTGCTCCTCGATTTTTGGCTGCACTTCAGTCCCACGCTCCTGATCTTCGGTCACCCGGTGAGGAGGGGAGCGGGCGGTTCGGAGGACATCCTCGTAGGACTGCTCCTGGGCCTGGCCAAAGAGGCCATTAATAGGTCCAGGCAGCAGGCGGTCGAGGGGTTCGTTTGGCCCGATTGCCTGCCTCTCTTCTGTGGCCATGTTCATGCCCGGGTGGCCCTGGAGATGGAGCACGCAGTGTCCGCCGGCACGCTTGAGGCCTTCCGCGACCGGTGGGCACCTCGGGGACTGGAGTGCATCATCACCCCGACAAACCAAATTTTAATTTAATTTGATAAGTTTTATTTAAAGTTTTATTAAGTTACAGTTAATTTACAGTTAACCGGTTCCAACAACAAGAGGACCCACCCCGCTCCGAACCCTCCCCGCGCCTGTGCACACCGGGCCCTGCAGCATTGATAGGGCCTATTCTAGCGCGCGGGGTGTTCTGTGTGGAGAGACTTGCTACACAGAATGGTAAGGGGAATGTGGTGAGAATGGGAATTGGATGCAGAGGGGGAAGGAGGTGCTCAGTAATTTAAACCAAGGAGCAACAGTAAATAATAAATAATCGCAGCGGTGGACACAGAAAAAGTGACTTTAAAATCAACACAGCAGAGCAAATTAATATAACTATAATCGGTAAGAGCAGTGATATCCCTTTGTGTGTTTAGTCTCTTTAGTGGTTAGTGTTAAGCTTGACTTAGAAAGGGTTTATTATTGCAAGTAAGTCTACTCTTTTGGTAGGAACCATAAACTAATAAACTGTAACTAATAAAACTTTAAATTAAACTTAACAAATTAAATTAAAATTTTGTTGGCCGGGGTGATGATGCACATCCAGTCCCTGTGGCCTATTGGCTCGAGTGTGCCAGCGGACACCGCGTGCTCCATCTCCAGGGCCACCTGGGCGTGAACATGGCCGCAGAAGAGAGGCAGGCAATCGGGCTGAGCGACCCCCTCAACAGCCCGCTGCCTGGACCTGTTTATGGCCACTTTGGCCAGGCCCAGGAGCAGTCCTATGAGGAGGTCCTCCAATCTGCCCATTCCCCTCCGCACTGGGTGACCAAAGGTCAGGAGCGTGGGTGCAAGTTTTTTAAAAATTTGTTTATGAGATGTGAACGTCGCTGGCAAGGCCAGCATTTATTGCCCATCCCTAGTTGCCCTTGAGAAGGTGGTGGTGAGCCACCTTCTTGAACCGCTGCAGTCCATGTGGTGATGGTACTCCCACCACAGTAACTGTAAGTCAAAGGAAAATTATGTAAGTGATTAAATTCTAACTGCTTTTAAAGATGCTCAGAACAGATACATAGCGAAGTAATTAATCACAGTTCAAGAAATAAACTACAGATAACAAAAAATAAATTCATTCATTCATTAATAAAGACCAGGCAGTGTGTGGGGATTGTAGTATGTGGGAGTTTGTGAACAACGAGACTGTCCCAGACTGCCACATCTGCAACAAATGTCTCTGCCTCATGACATTCCAGCTCAGAGTCAGTGAGCTGGCGTCCGAGCTAGAGACACTCCGACGTATAAGGGAGGAGCAGGAATTACTGGATAATTTACTTGAGTACAGTCACACACCAGAAGAAAGCACAGGTGCAGGAAGGGGAGAGTGTGACTGTCAGTCAGCCGGGTAAGGGGAATGTAGGAGAAGTAGTGAAGGAAGTCCAGCAGACACTGCTCCTGTCCAACAGGTACAAAGTACTCAATACCTGTGAGGATAAGGAGAAAGACTGGGAAGGACAGCTAGAATGCTGCCCAAGGCACCATGGAACAGGAGGCTGTCCAAGGGGTGGAGGAGCAGAGTGGAAACATTGCAGTATTGGGGATTTGAAAATTCCGCGGTGGGGAATATGCCGCACCCAGACTACAGGAGCACAGTGTGCAGGCGCGGTAGGGGAGGGTATATTGAGCATGCGCAGTGCGGTACTGGAGACGGACAGACGGAGAGGAACAGAAATAACAACAGAAAATGCTGGAAAAGCTCAGCAGGCCAGGCAACATCCGTGGAGAGAAAAGAGAGTCGAGGTTTCGGGTCTAACCCTTTTTCAAAACTGGAAAGGAAATGAAATAGATCGAAAGACAGGGCTGGGAGAGAAGAAAAGAAGTAGAGAGACATTAAGAGGTATTCAAAACGAGATGAGATGGTGATAGGACTAGTGGAGACAAAAGACGGCTCTAGATTAGTTGTGAAATGTTCTGGCAGAATGGGAGACAGCTGCCATGTGGGAGAGGGAAAAAAAGGGGGGGAAAACAGCCAAAACAAAGGTGTGGATAAAATATAAGCAAAAATGTAATGGGGGCCGAGGTTATGATCTGAAATTGTTGAACTCGATGTTGAGTCCAGAAGGCTGTAAAGTGCCTAATCGGAAGATGAGGTGCTGTTCCTCGAGTTTACGCTGGGTTTCCGTGGAACAATGCAAGAGCCCGAGTACAGTGAGGTCTGAGGGGGATTGGGGCGGTGAATTAAAATGACAGGCAACCGGATGCTCGGGGTCCCCCTTACGGACTGAACGGAGGTGTTCCACAAAGCGGTCACCCAATCTGCGTTTGGTCTCCCCAATGTAGAGGAGACTGCATCGTGAGCAGCGAATACAGTATACTAGATTGCAAGAAGTACAAGTAAATCGCTGTTTCACCTGGAAGGGGTGTTTGGGGCCCTGGACAGTGGAGCGATTCCGCAGTGTGTAAGAATTGAGGAGCGCAGAGGCGTAATGGACCGGTAGGAAGGTAGGTAGGTGAGGCGGCTTCATAAATAACTGGGGTAGGCGGGAAGCCCCGAATAATAACCTGAAGATCCCGTGTTTGCAGCTGCGGGGATTTCTTCTGCTAACAGGCCCAGGTTAACGGTCGCCATCAGGAACATAGTGGGCGGGGCTTCAGTGTCTGCTTCCAACCGGGTCCCAGTGCCCGGGAGAGACAATCAATGTCTCAGTTATTTTATTCTCACTCTCCACACAGGGGATCTCTCCCCATCTCTCCTGAAGGTGCTGGTAAGTGCCAAGCTTAGAGTTTACATGTCATAGAATTGTAAAAGAGCCCCAGAAGGTTGTGGGTTCAAGTCCCACTCCGGAGACTTGAGCGCAGAAATCTAGGCTGACACTCCAGTGCAGTGCTGAGGGAGTGCTGCACTGTCAGCGGTGCCGTTTATTCAGATGCAACGTTAAACCGAGGCCCTGTCTGCTCTCTCAGGTGGGCATAAAAGATGCCGGGACATTATTTCAAAGAAGAGCAGAGGAGTTACTCCTGGCGTCCTGGCCAATATTTATCCCTCAATCAACTTCATTAAAAAAAAAACTGATAATCTGGTCATTCTCACATTGCTGTTTGCGGGAGCTTGCTGTGCACAAACTGGCTGTTGCCTGACCTACACTGAACAGTGACTACGCTTCAAAAAGTATTTCATTGGCTAAAAATCGCTTTGGGACATCCAAGGTTGTGAAAGACACTATAGAAATGCAAATCTTTCATTCATTCAGAGCTGTGCCTGCATGTACAGTCCCAGGGTTGGAATCCCCATGCACAGTCGCAGGGTTAGAAACACCAGGTACAGTCCCAGGGTTAGAATCCCCATGTACAGTCCCAGAGTTAGAATCCCCATGTACAGTCCCAGGGTTGGAATCCCCATGTACAGTCCCAAGGTTAGAATCCCCATGTACAGTCCCAGGGTTGCAATCCCCATGTACAGTCCCAGGGTTAGAATCCCCATGTACAGTCCCAGGGTTAGAATCCCCATGTACAGTCCCAGGGTTAGAATCCCCATGTACAGTCCCTGGGTTAAAATCCCCATGTACAGTCCCAGGGTTAGAATCCCCATGTACAGTCCCAGGGTTAGAATCCCCATGTACAGTCCCAGAGTTAGAATCCCCATGTACAGTCCCAGGGTTAGAGTCCCCATGTACAGTCCCAGGGTTAGAAATCCGTGTACAGTCCCAGGGTTATAATCCCCATGTACAGTCCCAGGGCCAGAACCCCATGTACAGTCCCAGGGTTAGAATCCCCAGGTACAGTCCCAGGGTTAGAATTCCCATGTACATTCCCAGGGTTAGAATCCCCATGTACAGTCCCAGGGTTAGAATCCTCACATACAGTCCCAGGGTTAGAAACCCCATGTACATTCCCAGGGTAAGAATCCCTATGTACAGTCTCAGGGTTAGAATCTCCATGTACAGTCCCAGGGTTAGAATCTCCATCTCCAGTCCCAGGGTTAGAATCCCCATGTACAGTCCCAGGGTTAGAATCCCCATGTACAGTCCCAGGGTTAGAATCCCCATGTACAGTCCCAGGGTTAGAATCCCCATGTACAGTCCCAGGGTTGGAATCCCCATGTACAGTCCCAGGGTTAGAACCCCCATGTACACTCCCAGGGTTAGCATCCCCATGTACAGTCCCAGGATTAGAATCCCCATCTACAGTCCCAGGGTTAGAATCCCCATGTACAGTCCCAGGGCTAGAATCCCCATGTACAGTCCCAGGGTTAGAATCCCCATGTACAGACCCAGGGTTAGAATCCCCATGTACAGTCCCAGGGTTAGAATCCCCATGTACAGTCCCAGGGTTAGAATCCCCATGTACAGTCCCAGGGTTAGAATCCCCATGTACAGTCCCAGGGTTAGAATCCCCATGTACAGTCCCAGGGTTAGAATCCCCATGTACAGTCCCAGGGTTGGAATCCCCATGTACAGTCCCAGGGTTAGAACCCCCATGTACACTCCCAGGGTTAGCATCCCCATGTACAGTCCCAGGATTAGAATCCCCATCTACAGTCCCAGGGTTAGAATCCCCATGTACAGTCCCAGGGCTAGAATCCCCATGTACAGTCCCAGGGTTAGAATCCCCATGTACAGACCCAGGGTTAGAATCCCCATGTACAGTCGCAGGGTTAGAATCCCCATGTACAGTCCCAGGGTTAGAATCCACATGTACAGTCCCAGGGTTAGAATCCCCATCTACAGTCCCAGGGTTAGAATCCCCATTTACAGACCCAGGGTTAGAATCCCCATGTACAGTCCCAGGGTTAGAATCACCATGTAAAGGCCCAGGGTTAGAATCCGCATATACAGTCCCAGGGTTGGAATCCCCATGTACAGTCCCAGGGTTAGAATCCCCATTTGCAGTCTCAGGGTTGCAATCCTCATGTACAGTCCCAGAGTTAGAATCCCCATGTACAGTCCCAGGGTTAGAATTCTCATGTACAGTCCCAGGGTTAGAAACCCCATGTACAGTCCCAGGGTTAGAATCCTCATGTACAGTCGCAGAGTTAGAATCCCCATGTACAGTCCCAGGGTTAGAATCCCCATGTACAGTCCCAGGGTTAGAATCCCCGCGTACAGTCCCAGGGTTAGAATCCCCATGTACAGTCCCAGGGCCAGAATTGCCATGTACAGTCCCAGGGTTAGAATCCCCAGGTACAGTCCCAGGGTTGGAATTAGCAAGTACAGTCCCAGGGTTAGAATCCCCACGTACAGTCCCAGGGTTAGAATCCCCATGTACATTCCCAGGGTTCAAATCCCCATGTACAGTCGCAGGGTTAGAATCCCCATGTACAGTCCCAGGGTTAGAATCCCCATGTACAGATCCAGGGTTAGAATCCCCATATACAGTCCCAGGGTTAGAATCCCCATGTACAGTCCCAGGGTTAGAATCCCCATGTACAGTCCCAGGGCTAGAATCCCCATGTACAGTCCCAGGGTTAGAATCCCCATGTACAGACCCAGGGTTAGAATCCCCATGTACAGTCCCTGGATTAGAATCCCCATGTACAGTCCCAGGGTTAGAATCCCCATGTACAGTCCCAGGGTTAGAATCCCCATGTACAGTCCCAGGGTTAGAATCCCCATGTACAGTCCCAGGGTTAGAATCCCCATCTACAGACCCAGGGTTAGAATCCCCATGTACAGTCCCAGGGTTAGAATCCCCATGTAAAGGCCCAGGGTTAGAAGCCCCATATACAGTCCCAGGGTTGGAATCCCCATGTACAGTCCCAGGGTTAGAATCCCCATGTACAGTCTCAGGGTTGCAATCCCCATGTACAGTCCCAGAGTTAGAATCCCCATGTACAGTCCCAAGGTTAGAATCCTCATGTACAGTCCCAGGGTTAGAATCCCCATGTACAGTCCCAGGGTTAGAATCCTCATGTACAGTCCCAGAGTTAGAATCCCCATTCACAGTCCCAGGGTTAGAATCCCAATGTACAGTCCCAGGGTGAGAATCCCCGCGTACAGTCCCAGGGTTGGAATCCCCATGTGCAGTCCCAGGGCCAGAATCCCCAGGTACAGTCCCAGGGTTAGAATTCCAATGTACATTCCCAGGGTTGGTATCCCCATGTACAGTCCCAGGGTTAGAATCCCCACGTACAGTCCCAGGGTTAGAATCCCCATGTACAGTCCCAGGGTTAGAATCCCCATGTACAGTCCCAGGGTTAGAATCCCCATGTACAGTCCCAGGGTTAGAATCCCCATGTACAGTCCCAGGGTTAGAATCCCCATCTACAGACCCAGGGTTAGAATCCCCATGTACAGTCCCAGGGTTAGAATCACCATGTAAAGGCCCAGGGATGGAATCCGCATATACAGTCCCAGGGTTGGAATCCCCATGTACAGTCCCAGGGTTAGAATCCCCATTTGCAGTCTCAGGGTTGCAATCCTCATGTACAGTCCCAGGGTTAGAATCCCCATGTACAGTCCCAGGGTTAGAATCCTCATTTACAGTCCCAGAGTTAGAATCCCCATGTACAGTCCCAGGGTTAGAATCCCCATGTACAGTCCCAGGGTTAGAATCCCCGCGTACAGTCCCAGGGTTAGAATCCCCATTTACAGTCCCAGGGCCAGAATTGCCATGTACAGTCCCAGGGTTAGAATCCCCAGGTACAGTCCCAGGGTTGGAATTCCCATGTACATTCCCAGGGTTGGAATCCCCATGTACAGTCCCAGGGTTAGAATCCCCACGTACAGTCCCAGGGTTAGAATCCCCATGTACATTCCCAGGGTTCAAATCCCCATGTACAGTCGCAGGGTGAGAATCCCCATGTACAGTCCCAGGGTTAGAATCCCCATGTACAGATCCAGGGTTAGAATCCCCATATACAGTCTCAGGGTTAGATTCCCCATGTACAGTCCCAGGGTTAGAATCCCCATGTACAGTCCCAGGGCTAGAATCCCCATGTACAGTCCCAGGGTTAGAATCCCCATGTACAGACCCAGGGTTAGAATCCCCATGTACAGTCCCTGGATTAGAATCCCCATGTACAGTCCCAGGGTTAGAATCCCCATGTACAGTCCCAGGGTTAGAATCCCCATGTACAGTCCCAGGGTTAGAATCCCCATGTACAGTCCCAGGGTTAGAATCCCCATCTACAGACCCAGGGTTAGAATCCCCATGTACAGTCCCAGGGTTAGAATCCCCATGTAAAGGCCCAGGGTTAGAATCCCCATATACAGTCCCAGGGTTGGAATCCCCATGTACAGTCCCAGGGTTAGAATCCCCATGTACAGTCTCAGGGTTGCAATCCCCATGTACAGTCCCAGAGTTAGAATCCCCATGTACAGTCCCAGGGTTAGAATTCTCATGTACAGTCCCAGGGTTAGAATCCCCATGTACAGTCCCAGGGTTAGAATCCTCATGTACAGTCCCAGAGTTAGAATCCCCATTCACAGTCCCAGGGTTAGAATCCCAATGTACAGTCCCAGGCTTAGAATCCCCGCGTACAGTCCCAGGGTTGGAATCCCCATGTACAGTCCCAGGGCCAGAATCGCCATGTACAGTCCCAGGGTTAGAATCCCCAGGTACAGTCCCAGGGTTAGAATTCCCATGTACATTCCCAGGGTTGGTATCCCCATGTACAGTCCCAGGGTTAGAATCCCCACGTACAGTCCCAGGGTTAGAATCCCCATGTACATTCCCAGGGTTCATATCCCCATGTACAGTCCCAGGGTTAGAATCCCCATGTACAGTCCCAGGGTTAGAATCCCCATGTACAGACCCAGGGTTAGAATCCCCATATACAGTCCCAGGGTTAGAATCCCCATGTACAGTCCCAGGGTTAGAATGCCCACGTACAGTCCCAGGGTTAGAATCCCCATGTACAGTCCCAGTGTTAGAATCCCCATGTACAGACCCAGGGTTAGAATCCCCATGTACGGTCCCAGGGTTAGAATCCCCATGTACAGTCCCAGGGTTAGAATCCACATGTACAGTCCCAGGGGTCGAATCTCCATGTACAGCCCCAGGGTTAGAATCCCCATGTACAGTCTCAGGGTTGGAATCCCCATGTACATTCCCAGTGTTAGAATCCCCATGTACAGTC
This sequence comes from Somniosus microcephalus, assembly GCF_052327205.1. Lineage (NCBI taxonomy): Eukaryota > Metazoa > Chordata > Chondrichthyes > Squaliformes > Somniosidae > Somniosus > Somniosus microcephalus. The sequence goes on from NC_140990.1 coordinate 45,607,547, forward strand.
CCAGGGTTAGAATCCCATGTACAGTCCCAGGGTTAGAATCCCCATGTACAGTCCCAGGGTTAGAATCCCCATGTACAGTCGCAGGGTTAGAATCCCCATGTACAGTCCCAGGGTTAGAATCCCCATGTACAGTCCCAGGGTTAGAATCCCCATGTACAGCCCCAGGGTTAGAATCCCCATGTACAGTCCCAGGGTTAGAATCACCATGTACAGTCCCAGGGTTAGAATCCCCATGTAGTCTCAGGGTTAGAATCCCCATGTACAGTCCCAGGGTTAGAATCACCATGTACAGTCCCAGGGTTAGAATCCCCATGTATAGTCCCAGGGTTAGAATCCCCATGTACAGCCCCAGGGTTAGAATCCCCATGTACAGTTCCAGGATTAGAATCCCCATGTAAAGTCCCAGGGTTAGAATCCCCATGTACAGCCCCAGGGTTAGAATCCCCATGTACAGTCCCAGGGTTAGAATCCCCATGTACAGTCGCAGGGTTAGAATCCCCATGTACAGTCCCAGGGTTAGAATCCCCATGTGCAGTCGCAGGGTTAGAATCCCCATGTACAGTCTCAGGGTTAGAAACCCCATGTACAGTCGCAGGGTTAGAATCCCCATGTACAGTCCCAGGGTTAGAATCCCCATGTACAGTCCCAGGGTTAGAATCCCCATGTACAGTCCCAAGGTTAGAATCCCCATGTACAGTCCCAGGGTTGCAATCCCCATGTACAGTCCCAGGGTTAGAATCCCCATGTACAGTCCCAGGGTTAGAATCCCCATGTACAGTCCCAGGGTTAGAATCCCCATGTACAGTCCCTGGGTTAAAATCCCCATGTACAGTCCCAGGGTTAGAATCCCCATGTACAGTCCCAGGGTTAGAATCCCCATGTACAGTCCCAGAGTTAGAATCCCCATGTACAGTCCCAGGGTTAGAGTCCCCATGTACAGTCCCAGGGTTAGAAATCCGTGTACAGTCCCAGGGTTATAATCCCCATGTACAGTCCCAGGGCCAGAACCCCATGTACAGTCCCAGGGTTAGAATCCCCAGGTACAGTCCCAGGGTTAGAATTCCCATGTACATTCCCAGGGTTAGAATCCCCATGTACAGTCCCAGGGTTAGAATCCTCACATACAGTCCCAGGGTTAGAAACCCCATGTACATTCCCAGGGTAAGAATCCCTATGTACAGTCTCAGGGTTAGAATCTCCATGTACAGTCCCAGGGTTAGAATCTCCATCTCCAGTCCCAGGGTTAGAATCCCCATGTACAGTCCCAGGGTTAGAATCCCCATGTACAGTCCCAGGGTTAGAATCCCCATGTACAGTCCCAGGGTTAGAATCCCCATGTACAGTCCCAGGGTTGGAATCCCCATGTACAGTCCCAGGGTTAGAACGCCCATGTACACTCCCAGGGTTAGCATCCCCATGTACAGTCCCAGGATTAGAATCCCCATCTACAGTCCCAGGGTTAGAATCCCCATGTACAGTCCCAGGGCTAGAATCCCCATGTACAGTCCCAGGGTTAGAATCCCCATGTACAGACCCAGGGTTAGAATCCCTATGTACAGTCCCAGGGTTAGAATCCCCATGTACAGTCCCAGGGTTAGAATCCCCATGTACAATCCCAGGGTTAGAATCCCCATGTACAGTCCCAGGGTTAGAATCCCCATGTACAGTCCCAGGGTTAGAATCCCCATGTACAGTCCCAGGGTTGGAATCCCCATGTACAGTCCCAGGGTTAGAACCCCCGTGTACACTCCCAGGGTTAGCATCCCCATGTACAGTCCCAGGATTAGAATCCCCATCTACAGTCCCAGGGTTAGAATCCCCATGTACAGTCCCAGGGCTAGAATCCCCATGTACAGTCCCAGGGTTAGAATCCCCATGTACAGACCCAGGGTTAGAATCCCCATGTACAGTCCCAGGGTTAGAATCCCCATGTACAGTCCCAGGGTTAGAATCCCCATGTACAGTCCCAGGTATAGAATCCCCCTGTACAGTCCCAGGGTTAGAATCCCCATCTACAGACCCAGGGTTAGAATCACCATGTACAGTCCCAGGGTTAGAATCCCCATTTGCAGTCTCAGGGTTGCAATCCTCATGTACAGTCCCAGAGTTAGAATCCCCATGTACAGTCCCAGGGTTAGAATCCTCATGTACAGTCCCAGGGTTAGAATCCCCATGTACAGTCCCAGGGTTAGAATCCTCATGTACAGTCCCAGAGTTAGAATCCCCATGTACAGTCCCAGGGTTAGAATCCCCATGTACAGTCCCAGGGTTAGAATCCCCACGTACAGTCCCAGGGTTGGAATCCCCATGTACAGTCCCAGGGCCAGAATCGCCATGTACAGTCCCAGGGTTAGAATCCCCAGGTACAGTCCCAGGGTTAGAATTCCCATGTACATTCCCAGGGTTGGTATCCACATGTACAGTCCCAGGGTTAGAATCCCCACGTACTGTCCCAGGGTTAGAATCCCCATGTACAGTCCCAGGGTTAGAATCCCCATGTACAGTCCCAGGGTTAGAATCCCCATGTACAGTCCCAGGGTTAGAATCCCCATGTACAGTCCCAGGTTTAGAATCCCCATCTACAGACCCAGGGTTAGAATCCCCATGTACAGTCCCAGGGTTAGAATCACCATGTAAAGGCCCAGGGTTAGAATCCGCATATACAGTCCCAGGGTTGGAATCCCCATGTACAATCCCAGGGTTAGAATCCCCATTTGCAGTCTCAGGGTTGCAATCCTCATGTACAGTCCCAGAGTTAGAATCCCCATGTACAATCCCAGGGTTAGAATCCTCATGTACAGTCCCAGGGTTAGAATCCCCATGTACAGTCCCAGGGTTAGAATCCTCATGTACAGTCCCAGAGTTAGAATCCCCATGTACAGTCCCAGGGTTAGAATCCCCATGTACAGTCCCAGGGTTAGAATCCGCGCGTACAGTCCCAGGGTTAGAATCCCCATGTACAGTCCCAGGGCCAGAATTGCCATGTACAGTCCCAGGGTTAGAATCCCCAGGTACAGTCCCAGGGTTGGAATTCCCATGTACATTCCCAGGGTTGGAATCCCCATGTACAGTCCCAGGGTTAGAATCCCCACGTACAGTCCCAGGGTTAGAATCCCCATGTACATTCCCAGGGTTCATATCACCATGTACAGTCGCAGGGTTAGAATCCTCATGTACAGTCCCAGGGTTAGAATCCCCATGTACAGATCCAGGGTTAGAATCCCCATATACAGTCCCAGGGTTAGAATCCCCATGTACAGTCCCAGGGTTAGAATCCCCATGTACAGTCCCAGGGCTAGAATCCCCATGTACAGTCCCAGGGTTAGAATCCCCATGTACAGACCCAGGGTTAGAATCCCCATGTACAGTCCCTGGATTAGAATCCCCATGTACAGTCCCAGGGTTAGAATCCCCATGTACAGTCCCAGGGTTAGAATCCCCATGTACAGTCCCAGGGTTAGAATCCCCATGTAGAGTCCCAGGGTTAGAATCCCCATCTACAGACCCAGGGTTAGAATCCCCATGTACAGTCCCAGGGTTAGAATCCCCATGTAAAGGCCCAGGGTTAGAATCCCCATATACAGTCCCAGGGTTGGAATCCCCATGTACAGTCCCAGGGTTAGAATCCCCATGTACAGTCTCAGGGTTGCAATCCCCATGTACAGTCCCAGAGTTAGAATCCCCATGTACAGTCCCAGGGTTAGAATCCTCATGTACAGTCCCAGAGTTAGAATCCCCATGTACAGTCCCAGGGTTAGAATCCTCATGTACAGTCCCAGAGTTAGAATCCCCATTCACAGTCCCAGGGTTAGAATCCCAATGTACAGTCCCAGGGTTAGAATCCCCGCGTACAGTCCCAGGGTTGGAATCCCCATGTACAGTCCCAGGGCCAGAATCGCCATGTACAGTCCCAGGGTTAGAATCCCCAGGTACAGTTCCAGGGTTAGAATTCCCATGGACATTCCCAGGGTTGGTATCCCCATGTACAGTCCCAGGGTTAGAATCCCCACGTACAGTCCCAGGGTTAGAATCCCCATGTACATTCCCAGGGTTCATATACCCATGTACAGTCCCAGGGTTAGAATCCCCATGTACAGTCCCAGTGTTGGAATCCCCATGTACAGACCTAGGGTTAGAATCCCCATGTACGGTCCCAGGGTTAGAATCCCCATGTACAGTCCCAGGGTTAGAATCCCCATGTACAGTCCCAGGGGTCGAATCTCCATGTACAGCCCCAGGGTTAGAATCCCCATGTACAGTCCCAGGGTTAGAATCCCCATGTACAGACCCAGGGTTAGAATCCCCATGTACAGTCCCTGGATTAGAATCCCCATGTACAGTCCCAGGGTTAGAATCCCCATGTACAGTCCCAGGGTTAGAATCCCCATGTACAGTCCCAGGGTTAGAATCCCCATGTAGAGTCCCAGGGTTAGAATCCCCATCTACAGACCCAGGGTTAGAATCCCCATGTACAGTCCCAGGGTTAGAATCCCCATGTAAAGGCCCAGGGTTAGAATCCCCATATACAGTCCCAGGGTTGGAATCCCCATGTACAGTCCCAGGGTTAGAATCCCCATGTACAGTCTCAGGGTTGCAATCCCCATGTACAGTCCCAGAGTTAGAATCCCCATGTACAGTCCCAGGGTTAGAATCCTCATGTACAGTCCCAGAGTTAGAATCCCCATGTACAGTCCCAGGGTTAGAATCCTCATGTACAGTCCCAGAGTTAGAATCCCCATTCACAGTCCCAGGGTTAGAATCCCAATGTACAGTCCCAGGGTTAGAATCCCCGCGTACAGTCCCAGGGTTGGAATCCCCATGTACAGTCCCAGGGCCAGAATCGCCATGTACAGTCCCAGGGTTAGAATCCCCAGGTACAGTTCCAGGGTTAGAATTCCCATGGACATTCCCAGGGTTGGTATCCCCATGTACAGTCCCAGGGTTAGAATCCCCACGTACAGTCCCAGGGTTAGAATCCCCATGTACATTCCCAGGGTTCATATACCCATGTACAGTCCCAGGGTTAGAATCCCCATGTACAGTCCCAGTGTTGGAATCCCCATGTACAGACCCAGGGTTAGAATCCCCATGTACGGTCCCAGGGTTAGAATCCCCATGTACAGTCCCAGGGTTAGAATCCCCATGTACAGTCCCAGGGGTCGAATCTCCATGTACAGCCCCAGGGTTAGAATCCCCATGTACAGTCTCAGGTTTGGAATCCCCATGTACATTCCCAGGGTTAGAATCCCCATGTACAGTCCCAGGGTTAGAATCCCATGTACAGTCCCAGGGTTAGAATCCCCATGTACAGTCCCAGGGTTAGAATTCCCATGTACAGTCGCAGGGTTAGAATCCCCATGTACAGTCCCAGGGTTAGAATCCCCATATACAGTCCCAGGGTTAGAATCCCCATGTACAGCCCCAGGGTTAGAATCCCCATGTATTGTCCCAGGGTTAGAATCACCATGTACAGTCCCAGGGTTAGAATCCCCATGTAGTCTCAGGGTTAGAATCCCCATGTACTGTCCCAGGGTTAGAATCACCATGTACAGTCCCAGGATTAGAATGCCCACGTACAGTCCCAGGGTTAGAATCCCCATGTACAGTCCCAGTGTTGGAATCCCCATGTACAGACCCAGGGTTAGAATCCCCATGTACGGTCCCAGGGTTAGAATCCCCATGTACAGTCCCAGGGTTAGAATCCCCATGTACAGTCCCAGGGGTCGAATCTCCATGTACAGCCCCAGGGTTAGAATCCCCATGTACAGTCTCAGGGTTGGAATCCCCATGTACATTCCCAGGGTTAGAATCCCCATGTACAGTCCCAGGGTTAGAATCCCATGTACAGTCCCAGGGTTAGAATCCCCATGTACAGTCCCAGGGTTAGAATCCCCATGTACAGTCGCAGGGTTAGAATCCCCATGTACAGTCCCAGGGTTAGAATCCCCATGTACAGTCCCAGGGTTAGAATCCCCATGTACAGCCCCAGGGTTAGAATCCCCATGTACAGTCCCAGGGTTAGAATCACCATGTACAGTCCCAGGGTTAGAATCCCCATGTAGTCTCAGGGTTAGAATCCCCATGTACAGTCCCAGGGTTAGATTCACCATGTACAGTCCCAGGGTTAGAATCCCCATGTATAGTCCCAGGGTTAGAATCCCCATGTACAGCCCCAGGGTTAGAATCCCCATGTACAGTTCCAGGATTAGAATCCCCATGTACAGTCCCAGGGTTAGAATCCCCCTGTACAGCCCCAGGGTTAGAATCCCCATGTACAGTCCCAGGGTTAGAATCCCCATGTACAGTCGCAGGGTTAGAATCCCCATGTACAGTCCCAGGGTTAGAATCCCCATGTGCAGTCGCAGGGTTAGAATCCCCATGTACAGTCTCAGGGTTAGAAACCCCATGTACAGTCGCAGGGTTAGAATCCCCATGTACAGTCCCAGGGTTAGAATCCCCATGTACAGTCCCAGGGTTAGAATCCCCATGTACAGTCCCTGGGTTAGAATCCCCATGTACAGTCCCAGGGTTAGAATCCCCATGTACAGTCCCAGGGTTAGAATCCCCATGTACAGTCCCAGGGTTAGAATCCCCATGTACAGTCCCAGGGATACAATCCCCATGTACAGTCCCAGGGTTAGAATCCCCATGTACAGTCCCAGGGTTAGAAACCCCATGTGCAGTCCCAGGGATACAATCCCCATGTACAGTCCCAGGGTTAGAATCCTCATGTACAGTCCCAGGGTTAGAATTCCCATGTACAGTCCCAGGGTTAGAATCCCCATGTACAGTCCCAGAGTTAGAATCCCCATGTACAGTCCCAGGGTTAGAATCCCCATGTGCAGTCCCAGGGTTAGAATCCCCCTGTACAGTCCCAGGCTTAGAATCCCCATGTGCAGTCCCAGGGTTGGAATCCCCATTTACTGTCCCAGGATTAGAATCCCCATGTACAGTCCCAGGGTTAGAATCCCCATGTACAGTCTCAGGGTTAGAATCCTCATGTACAGTCCCAGGGTTAGAATCCCCATGTACAGTCCCTGGGTTAGAATCCCCATGTACAGTCCCAGGGTTAGAATCCCCATGTACAGTCCCAGGGTTAGAATCCCCATGTACAGTCCCAGGGTTAGAATCCCCATGTACAGTCCCAGGGATACAATCCCCATGTACAGTCCCAGGGTTAGAATCCCCATGTACAGTCCCAGGGTTAGAAACCCCATGTACAGTCCCAGGGATACAATCCCCATGTACCGTCCCAGGGTTAGAATCCCCATGTACAGTCCCAGGGTTAGAATCCCCATGTACAGTGCCAGAGTTAGAATCCCCATGTACAGTCCCAGGGTTAGAATCCCCATGTACAGACCCAGGGTTAGAATCCCCATATACAGTCCCAGGGTTAGAATCCCCATGTACAGTCCCAGGGTTAGAATGCCCACGTACAGTCCCAGGGTTAGAATCCCCATGTACAGTCCCAGTGTTGGAATCCCCATGTACAGACCCAGGGTTAGAATCCCCATGTACGGTCCCAGGGTTAGAATCCCCATGTACAGTCCCAGGGTTAGAATCCCCATGTACAGTCCCAGGGGTCGAATCTCCATGTACAGCCCCAGGGTTAGAATCCCCATGTACAGTCTCAGGGTTGGAATCCCCATGTACATTCCCAGGGTTAGAATCCCCATGTACAGTCCCAGGGTTAGAATCCCATGTACAGTCCCAGGGTTAGAATCCCCATGTACAGTCCCAGGGTTAGAATCCCCATGTACAGTCGCAGGGTTAGAATCCCCATGTACAGTCCCAGGGTTAGAATCCCCATGTACAGTCCCAGGGTTAGAATCCCCATGTACAGCCCCAGGGTTAGAATCCCCATGTACAGTCCCAGGGTTAGAATCACCATGTACAGTCCCATGGTTAGAATCCCCATGTAGTCTCAGGGTTAGAATCCCCATGTACAGTCCCAGGATTAGAATCACCATGTACAGTCCCAGGATTAGAATGCCCACGTACAGTCCCAGGGTTAGAATCCCCATGTACAGTCCCAGTGTTGGAATCCCCATGTACAGACCCAGGGTTAGAATCCCCATGTACGGTCCCAGGGTTAGAATCCCCATGTACAGTCCCAGGGTTAGAATCCCCATGTACAGTCCCAGGGGTCGAATCTCCATGTACAGCCCCAGGGTTAGAATCCCCATGTACAGTCTCAGGGTTGGAATCCCCATGTACATTCCCAGGGTTAGAATCCCCATGTACAGTCCCAGGGTTAGAATCCCATGTACAGTCCCAGGGTTAGAATCCCCATGTACAGTCCCAGGGTTAGAATCCCCATGTACAGTCGCAGGGTTAGAATCCCCATGTACAGTCCCAGGGTTAGAATCCCCATGTACAGTCCCAGGGTTAGAATCCCCATGTACAGCCCCAGGGTTAGAATCCCCATGTACAGTCCCAGGGTTAGAATCACCATGTACAGTCCCAGGGTTAGAATCCCCATGTAGTCTCAGGGTTAGAATCCCCATGTACAGTCCCAGGGTTAGATTCACCATGTACAGTCCCAGGGTTAGAATCCCCATGTATAGTCCCAGGGTTAGAATCCCCATGTACAGCCCCAGGGTTAGAATCCCCATGTACAGTTCCAGGATTAGAATCCCCATGTACAGTCCCAGGGTTAGAATCCCCCTGTACAGCCCCAGGGTTAGAATCCCCATGTACAGTCCCAGGGTTAGAATCCCCATGTACAGTCGCAGGGTTAGAATCCCCATGTACAGTCCCAGGGTTAGAATCCCCATGTGCAGTCGCAGGGTTAGAATCCCCATGTACAGTCTCAGGGTTAGAAACCCCATGTACAGTCGCAGGGTTAGAATCCCCATGTACAGTCCCAGGGTTAGAATCCCCATGTACAGTCCCAGGGTTAGAATCCCCATGTACAGTCCCTGGGTTAGAATCCCCATGTACAGTCCCAGGGTTAGAATCCCCATGTACAGTCCCAGGGTTAGAATCCCCATGTACAGTCCCAGGGTTAGAATCCCCATGTACAGTCCCAGGGATACAATCCCCATGTACAGTCCCAGGGTTAGAATCCCCATGTACAGTCCCAGGGTTAGAAACCCCATGTGCAGTCCCAGGGATACAATCCCCATGTACAGTCCCAGGGTTAGAATCCTCATGTACAGTCCCAGGGTTAGAATTCCCATGTACAGTCCCAGGGTTAGAATCCCCATGTACAGTCCCAGAGTTAGAATCCCCATGTACAGTCCCAGGGTTAGAATCCCCATGTGCAGTCCCAGGGTTAGAATCCCCCTGTACAGTCCCAGGCTTAGAATCCCCATGTGCAGTCCCAGGGTTGGAATCCCCATTTACTGTCCCAGGATTAGAATCCCCATGTACAGTCCCAGGGTTAGAATCCCCATGTACAGTCTCAGGGTTAGAATCCTCATGTACAGTCCCAGGGTTAGAATCCCCATGTACAGTCCCTGGGTTAGAATCCCCATGTACAGTCCCAGGGTTAGAATCCCCATGTACAGTCCCAGGGTTAGAATCCCCATGTACAGTCCCAGGGTTAGAATCCCCATGTACAGTCCCAGGGATACAATCCCCATGTACAGTCCCAGGGTTAGAATCCCCATGTACAGTCCCAGGGTTAGAAACCCCATGTACAGTCCCAGGGATACAATCCCCATGTACCGTCCCAGGGTTAGAATCCCCATGTACAGTCCCAGGGTTAGAATCCCCATGTACAGTGCCAGAGTTAGAATCCCCATGTACAGTCCCAGGGTTAGAATCCCCATGTGCAGTCCCAGGGTTAGAATCCCCATGTACAGTCCCAGGGTTAGAATCCCCATTTACTGTCCCAGGATTAGAATCCCCATGTACAGTCCCAGGGTTAGAATCCCCATGTACAGTGTTAGGGAAAAATTTGGTTTAAGGGATATAAAGGGGTCCTTAATATTCGACCGGTTTAAAACTATCTGAAAGGCACCATTTAGTCTTGTTAGCTGGGAAACAAATGCAAAGCACCATGGGATACTTGGCTACATTAACCCTTTTAGACTAACATAAATCGAAATTAGCTGACATTCTGAAATGTTGCTTGTAAATACAACCTGGTAACTGTTTAGAAAGAGCCTGTTCTTGGAAGGGATAAGAATACAAAGGCACGATTAAGAAGCAGCAGCAAATAAGGCCTTGAGGAAGTATTCAGCCAGCTGCATAATTCAACGTGGCTTTTGTATCCAGCTATCCATGTCTCTGCTGGAAAATACTTTCCCATACTGATAACAAAAGTAAGAGATAGCTCATGAATATGAAGCCTCCTACAGTTGACAAGCTTTTTGCTGACGTATTCAGGGGGTACTCGAGTTCGAAGGACAGGCTTAGTAGTTGATTGATTAACCATGTAAACCAATGAAGTATCAATATTCCCATGTATACACCCCATTGGTAATAAGTGGGTTTTTTCTAATGAACTGTATAAACTAAGCTGTCTCGTGACTTTTCCTCTGAGAACGGAGCCTCCAGCTGAGGTTGGCTGAAGTGGTTCTCCCGTGTGCACTTGTAATAAACTATTGATCTGGGATTAACACCTGAGTCTGTTTGTTCTGTTTTACCATCCAGATTTTCCTCGCTTACAGCTTGATGTCAGAAGTGGGATACCACCGGACTGCTGATCGATCTTCCACAATGACCTACACGGAGGGGGTGAGTAGCAATATTCACCCTTAACGTGGAAGTCCGCGAGGCGGATCGGGGTAGCGGTGGTATAAAGAACAGCGAGTGAAGGAGCAACAGGCTTCAGGTGTGGACCAATAGGACGCGTTTTAGGGTATAAATAGGCGCTAGCCGGGAAAAGCGCAGGGTTTAGGAAAGACACAAATCGGGCAGGATTGGTGCTAGCCGGGAAAAGCGCAGGGTTTAGGAAAAAGTCAAACCGGGCAAAAAAAAGTGTTGAGTGTCGCCGACGGCCAGAAGAGAGAGCCGGGGGAGATGAGCTAAACTGGAGCTTCTCTGGGGATAGGGAGTCCTCGCGACACTAAATACCGGGTGACGACCTGGTGGGATTAGAGCATAACTGTTTGTCTGCTTAGAGCATAAGTGTTTGTCTGTCTAGAGCATAAGTGTTTGTCTGTCTAGAGCATAAGTGTTTGTCTGTTTAGAGCATAAGTGTTTGTCTGTTTAGAGCATAAGTGTTTGTCTGTCTAGAGCATAAGTGTTTGTCTGTCTAGAGCATAAGTGTTTGCCTGTCTAAAGTGTAAGTTTTGTGTCGTCATTCCAATAAAACATAAGATTGGATCCTTGAGAGTCACGGGGTGATCGACACGGACAAGGGTGGTGCACTATCTCAAACACCTTGCCTGAGCCTGAATTAAGGGGACGTAGTCCCACGTGATGGCCAGGATCAAGTAGGTGTAGGGAACTAAACACCACAGGATCGTGATCCCGTGACGAGTGAGTGTGCACTAAATAAGTGTGTGTGAGTGAATGATAGAGTAACATAAGAACCAGAATCGCGATCCCGTGACGAGTGTGTACAAAAAATAAAGTATACGATAAGGCAACAATAAAACAAGATGCCAAAAACTAAGCAAGACAAGGATACCCTCACTGAGACCAGTGATGATTATGGTCCAGAAGGAAGTTTAGAAAGATATTTGTATATGAAGAATATAAAAGGGAAATCCCGGGAATGAGGAAAGTGGGCTGGGATCCAAAAAACGATTCCAGCCGGCAGTTTAGGTGGTGGCAAGCGCAGGATAAAAAGATACAAAAAAAAAGGACCGCGATAATGATCCTACTGGCTTTCAATTGTCGTCTGAAGGATAAAATTAGGGAAAAAGCTGTATGGCAAGCACCATTAACTAGTGAAGTTCCAAAACCTACCGCCCCCATATACCCTGTTCTGTCCACATTAAAACAACTCGCAATAAACTAAGAACTATTGAGAAGTAAGTCAGAAGTTATATAGAATGCCTAAAAAGGATGCAGAGATAAAGAAGGAAAAAGATCTAATTTACAGGCTAACCAATTTGAAAACTCAGCAAAAAACCCCCAGAGATTTGGAAAGCCAGGCAAAGCTGATGAGTCACCGATTTAAAAAGGAAAAAATAAACTTAAAGCTTTACTAACATGGAAGTTATTAACATCTATGCTGAGGCAAATAAAATACAAGATTTGCTGAGTGAAAGGAACCTTGAGAATATGCTGGAATTTCAGTTTGTGTGAAAGTGTGTTAGAGTGTGAACGTTTTCCTGGCTGTGAATGTTTAAGAAGTTACAATATTCCTTTGTCTGAAAGTCTGTCCTTAAAAAAAAAAGAAAAATGTCTGTTGTGTGTTTTAGCTCCACCCACTTCTCTGTGTTAAAAAAGCTTTTAACCGTTTTGTCTTATCTTGGATTTTGGAAGTTTTAAGAATGTGCGAATAAGATTGTGCCCCCAGAATTGGAAAAAAAACTTTGAACTAATTTAAGTTAAGCTGGTGTGTAAAAAAAACTGAGAAGAACAAAAACAATTTGTTTAACAAAAGATTAAGTTTCAGTCTAAGATTTAACCTTGGAGTTGTGGTTGCTATGGTGAAGTCTTCCAGAGCAGTTTGATTTGATTTGTTTAAATGTTGAAAAACTAATTTTTCTCCAGTTATATTCAATGTTTTTATAGTATTTTGGAAAGACATCTGAAGAAAGGACAATAAGAAATATGACGTAATTTACTGTTTTCTGCAAGAATGGGCTATTTTGTTTTGTTTTGCCTGTTCATTGTTGATGCAGAGGATGGGCTTCGGCCTTGACATTACAGTTGCCGGTGTGCCTGGAAGAAAATGAATTTGAATGTGAATGTTTGCAGGGCATGAATGATTGTTTCTTCGTTGAAATGGCTTCCTTCTTTCTTTTCCAAGTGATACTGGTTGGTTGAAAGGGGGATTGGTTTGGATTGAATTGGAGTTGTGAGGTGGGTTAACTTATTGAAGCCGGACTTTCATTGTGGCCACGGGGTGTGGATTGGTGTAGTCCGAATTGAATGAGATAACTCTGCTCCGCAAGAACATCTGATAGTGGCAGGTCCCTCTACAATATTTGATTGACTATGGTACTGGGAGCCATACAGAATGCGGGACTAAAGTTAAACCCTAGAAAGGTACAGGTAGGGAAGGGTGAAGAAATCTACCTAGTATACATAATAACACAAGGGAAGAGACAAATGCCCAAAAACAGATGGGAGGGGCACTAGGACCAAGGGGAAAGCTAGCTGATCAAAGGGGGGAAACCATCCCAGGAGTTGGTGGACTGGGGCCCCGACCATGAATTAAAGCAATCCAAGAAACAGGGCAATGAAGCCTAAGTGTTCGTGTTTAGTTAAAGTGTGAAAACACAACTGTCTTTTTCGATCGGGAATTTTTATTTTATTTACGAGAAGTGATGCAATTGCATAAGGCTGATAATGTTTTGCTCCACCTTCAAAAGCCTGCAAAGGAGTTAACCCTTTCCACTGACAGCTGTTTAAGTTCATCAAGCAACAACTTTAGTATGAAGTTTAAAGATATTGCACATTATTAAATTTAAGTTTCTTAATGTTAAGTTAATATTTCCCCACAGTGATCGAAGGAAAATTATGATTTGATAAATGGAAGTTATCTTGTAAACTAATTGTGTGATAATGTGCAACATGAGCTTGTACTGGTAGTGCTAGATTTAACCGATATGGCCTTACCTACGTGGTGTTCTAAGAAAACTCAACAATTATATTAATAGCTTCTAACTCAAGTGTTAAAACAAGGCGCGACATGGAATGGAGGTGGGCACCATAAAAAACACAAACAGATATGGAGACGTAAAAGGTCTGTGATAAATGACGCAGCAACTGCCTTTAATATGGGTACCTCAGTTGTTAATACTATTGAAATTGTTAGATCATGGTAATTTCAGTGGACCACACTGATCTGAGGTCAACATACTAAAATTAAAGTTTGCGAGTCCGGTGGTAAGTTTTAAATAGTCGATTTATTGCATCACTTGATTTACACTGTTTGACTTCCTTTATCCGACTAACATCATATTCAAAATGGCTGGTTTTTATACAGCAGCAGATGTACCCACCCCCTTTATTACCATTGGCTCAGCAGCATGCATGCAGAGCTATGGTTGGTTTAACTACATCACACTGATTGGATCTCTGATACATCAATCATTCCTTTGTTCTCTAGTTAAGCAGAATCATCACTTTCAGTTTTAAGCTAAGATCAGCACTTTCACAGTTTAAGCTAAATCAGCATTTTCATTGTTCTCAGTTTTTAAGTCAGCCGATGTGATGTTACCAGCTGTGATTGGATCTGATACATCACACCATCCTTTGGCACGTGGTCAGCTTAAGCATAATCAGATTTCTTTAAATCATTCGATTTTAATCATATTAAAATCTATGTTATTAAAATATATATATATATTCCCTAACACTCCCCCCTTTGATTCTTTCAAAAATTGAATCATAAAAATAAAGAGTCAGATTAAAAATATAATCAATCATTGCTGTGTTTTGCCACTGTCCGGATCAGTGGCTTTTGCACAAATTTACATCAACCAGGATTTTACGTGGCCACAGTAAAAGTTTGGTTTTAATAAGTTAATTCATTTCATGATCTTAAATTAATTAGTGCATCTTAAAAAGTGGGAGGAGCTCCCCTCAGCTTATGGCTTTGAAAAATACATTCAGGTAAAAATTAAAAAGTAAAAAGGTACAAAACAATCTAGCAACTAAATATAACATGCCCCTTTAAGATGTAAAAACGGTCTGCGGCGACCTGCAAGGCGTCTTGGCCGCGGGGCAGCAGCCGCCTGGTGGCAAGCACATTTAATCAACAGAAACACACAATTTGATCCCCATCCTATTGTACAAGGCCTCCTTCTTAGCTTTCTGAGGAATGTTTTGTCAAGATTCTTCAATGGCATTTTATGGCTTCGTGGCTCCTTGTTATCTAGCAGGTGCTATCCTCCCTGTTTCCTTGCATTTTACCATTCCCTTATCATTTCTATTTGTCTTTTGATGCTTGATATTCGACCTTTCTGGCATATATGCTATCTTTTTCCGCTTGCCTGTTGTCAGTCCCTGGTCTAAGAATTAAAACCCATCTTTGAATCTAACAGCTATTCCTTACAATTCCCTTCTTTGAGAAGGAAATATCCTTATTGATTTCTCACAATCGGCTCTTGACTAATCTAGCTAGCTCTTATTGCACTCTCAACTTGGGCGTTAGTTAGTAGGGAGTCTTAAAGATTTCTCCCTTCCTTACAGTCCATTCCTTTGAGGGGGAGGAGCAACCTCTGACCCCTTACTCAAATTCAATTCACTGTTCCGGTGTTCCAATTCTGCCCGCCTGGGACATCCTCTGTTTCTTCTATCTTTCCTGATGTTACCCCGCCTGGGGTCTCCTCTACATTACTTCGGATCTTCTCTTTCAGTGTGCTCAATTAATTTGTTAGTGCTTGTCAGTCATGGGCATGAGTACCCAATTGGCTTATGTATCAAAGTCTTAGTACACACGTTACATATATCAAATACACTATCATTACAAGTTGGATAGCTACCAGAGCATGTGAAATAATACAAACCTAAGGGTGTGCTGATGTATTAAGCCCAATATCCCACCAATGTGAGTTGTCCCCTATGCTGTCAATTTCAATATCTATTCTCGAGTTGTCTTGCTCCAAAACATAAAAATGCTTTAGGGAGGAGTTCAGTCGCATCATGAGCTCACTGAAACCCACAAACAACAGGGGAATGTCGTATCCGAGTATCCGAATTGTGCCACATAATTGTGTAGCTCATACTTAAAAATGTATTGGTTGATGGGACAGGTCCTGTTAGACCCATAAAGCATGGTAATTGCAGTAGTCGTGACACAGGAGGCACCACTAAAATCACCTCATACTGGATTCGTACTGGTTTTTCCCACGCTCTGTTACCTACAAAACACAATTATTACAGTCACAGTTAAATTCAGTCTTACAATCATTTCAAGCGACATTACAGTTTAACATCTAATCAACATATCATGGATTTAAAAGATTCTCCAGATCTCTCTTTTGCTCGTATCCATCTTGTGGATAATTCTTACTAAACATGATTTCTCCTTAGCCCTCAATTGTCCCAATCCAGATTCCATGTAACTCTCCACTTCAACTTCAACTTCAATTCCTCTAACAGGTACCAGTGTGTTTAACTCTATTCTGATTGTTTCATCAATTAGATAGTTTCTCGATGGAGTATGTGTCAATGCTTTAAAAGTTGTCTCGCTCTCCTGAGCCACATTAACCATTTCATGTCTTGCTGTTGTCAAGTAACTGAGCATGTCTGAGACCCGTTCTTCAGTGTAAATTCACCATACATTCCTGGATGGTAATTACTTCATACGTAACAAATCACATTTGCACACTCATACCGGTATCTCAATATCATGCCACACATGCCATCCGATACAAGCCTTTCTCGGGCTTTCAGGTATCTTATCGAAAGATTGTAGTTGTCTAATGGCTGAATACTTCTTCAAGGTCTTACTTGCTGCTATTTAAGCTTTGACCTGAGCTCTTGGCCCTCTGCCTGTAATCTGGCCACTTCAGCCTGCTTGATTTCAAGCTGATTTTTAGCAGTAACTAGCCCTACATTAATCTCTTCCATTTCTTTCTCCTGAAGTGCTCTTTCCTGTAGTTGTGCTTTCACTAATGCGGTTCTCTCAGCTATTAGGCTCTCTAAAAGCATAATCTGTTGCTTAAAGTTATTCTCAAGATTCAACTTTTCTTTTTCCACGGTCTCTATTGTTGCCTGACTTTTCTCAATGTTTTCCGAAAACTGCTTTAACCTGTCAACTTTTTCAAGTAAAGCATCTTCCTTCTCAGCTAGAAGGGAGGCAAGAGAATTTTCATTCTGCTTTGACTTCATTAATTTATTCTCCAAGTCTGAAACCAGTTCTTCCTTGGTCTGGCAATCTACCTGGAGATTTAGTAAGCGGTCGTTCAAATTATTTTCTTCTGGTTTCAGATCATCGAGTTCAGACTGATTTTTTTTTTTCAGTTTTGTTTCTGCTCTTTTAAACTGCCTGAGAGCATTTTGCAAGTTCTCATTCAGTAGTGTAATTCTCCTGTTTCAATCTTACACTCTCGATCACTATCCTTTAATTACATGTGGGATATGTGCATTCCGTCCTTCACTACCCCAATATTCTGTATTCGGTGCACCTCTCGTCCTTGGGCTTGGGGTGCCATTATGGTATTACCAATACCAACCCTAGGAGCCCATTCAGTAGTGCCTTGGGCTTGGGGTGCCATTACGGTATTACCAATACCAACCCTAGGAGCCCATTCAGTAGTGAGTTTTCTTAGAACACCACGTTGGTAAAGCCGTATCGGTTAAATCTAGCACTACCAGTACAAGTTCATGTTGCACATTATCATGCAATTAGTTTACAAGATAACTTCCATTTATCAAATCATAATTTTCTTTCTATCACTGTGGGGAAATACTAACTTAAAATTAAGAAACTTAAATTTAATAATGTCCCATATCTTTAAATTTCATACTAAAGTTGTTGCTTGGTGAACTTAAACAGCTGTCAGTGGAAAGGGTTAACTCCTTTGCAGGATTTTAAGAAGGTGGAGCGAAACCTTATCAGGCGCAATTGCGTCATTTCACGTAAATTTAAAAAAACTTTCCTGATCGAAAAAGACAGTTGTGTTTTCACACTTTAACTAAACACGAACAGAACAGATAAAACAGAACAAAATAGCACATTCTTGCAGAAAACAGTAAATTACATCATATTTCTTATTGTCCTTTCTTCAAATGTCTTTCCAAAATACTGTAAAAACATAACTGGAGAAAAATTAGTTTTTCACATTTAAACAAATCAAATCAAACTGCTTTAGAAGATTTCACCATAGCAACCGCGACTCCAAGTTTAAATCTTAGACTGAAACTTAATGTAACATTGTACAGTTTGCACTGCAAGTACAAAAATCTATCACAATCTTTTGTTAAAAAAACTTTTTGTTGCTCTTCTCGGTTTTTACACACCAGCTTAACTTAAATTATTTCAAAGGTTTTTTTTTTTCAATTCTTGGGGCACAATCTTATTCACACATTCTTAAAACTTCCGAAATCCAAGACAAGACAAAAGATTTAAACGCTTTTAACACAGAGAAGTGGGTGGAGCTAAAACACACATAACAGGATCTTTCTTTTAAAGAACATCTAATCAGACAAAAGAAATACTGTAACTTCTTAAACATTCATAGTCATTTTTCAAGGTTCCTTTCACTCAGCAAATCTTGTGTTTTATTTGTCTCAGCACAGATGTTAATAACTTCCATGTCAGTAAAACTTTAAGTTTCTCTTTTTTTTCCCTCTTTTTCCATCGGCGTCTCAGCATTTCCTGGCTTTCCAAATCCCTGTTTTTTTTCTTCCTTTGCTGAGTTTTCAGATTGGTTAGCCTGCAAATTAGATCTTTTTCCTTCTTTATCTCTGCTGTGTTCAGCCCCGAGTGTTCCAACCAGTTAGTTTTAAATCGCCCGTCGTACTCTAACACTTCCTCCGTCCCTTTCTGTTGACAGGCTATGATCTTTCCCCAATCCATTTTTGCAGGGCTAATCACTTGTAACCACTGTTGGATCGCATCCCATCCGGCATCTAATTCTTGCTCATCATTTCCCAGGCCAGTCTTTACTTTGCTGTGTAACTTATTTCCCTCTCTCCTGGGTATCATTACAATCAAAATTTGGACTCCGTCACACGGGTGGAGTTGGTACTTCACCCTTTCTTCCCCATTTTCTTTCTTCTCATACTCCTTTTCTACTCTTTTCCTTTTCTGTCTCAATGGGGCCAAATGGGGTCCTGTTTTCTCTTCTTCACTTTCACTGACATTACTAGAGGATCCCGAGTCGGTCTCTTGACCTGCTTCTTGTCTTCCTCTGCCACGACCTTCCCTCTTTATTACCATTGGCTCAGCAGCATGCATGCAGAGCTATGGTTGGTTCAACTACATCACACTGATTGGATCTCTGATACATCAATCATTCCTTTGTTCTCTAGTTAAGCAGAATCATCACTTTCAGTTTTAAGCTAAGATCAGCACTTTCACAGTTTAAGCTAAATCAGCATTTTCATTGTTCTCAGTTTTTAAGTCAGCCGATGTGATGTTACCAGCTGTGATTGGATCTGATACATCACACCATCCTTTGGCACGTGGTCAGCTTAAGCATAATCAGATTTCTTTAAATCATTCGATTTTAATCATATTAAAATCTATGTTATTAAAATATATATATATATATTCCCTAACAATTTGGTGACACTGGATCAAAAGGTTGGAGACCTAGGGGGAGAAATTCGGTTGTTAGCGCCACCAATTAGCACCTAAAGAGGCCGAGAAGTGGGGCGCTAGCCAATTTCCAGGTGGGCGCAAGGCGCCTAGCACCTCGCCCCATATTGAGCATGCATTTAGCGCCGGCGCTAAATCTTAGCGCCCACTCATTGTCGCAGGCTGATTATGACATCATTTGAGTGTGCAACGCCTTTTGGGCACCCCGGACCAGAAATTCAGTGGTGCCCCCCTCCGTAGCGCCTGGCGCTAATAGTGACAGCTTACCTGGACCTTACCAAGTCACTCTCGGGCTGGAGGAGCGTTATTTAAAGGGGACTGGTGTGGTTTAAAAGCGGCAGCCATTTTTGGAGCACAACTTCCTCGAGAGCTACAAAGAGTTGCTGAGCTGCACACTGAGAGCCATTTGACCACTGAGCCAGCGCAGGCAGACGATCTTCAGCCTTCTGACCATCACCTTGCTGTTGGTGAGCCTTAACAATGGGGAACCTTCCTGTGGACACTTATTATGGGGGCTGCATTGGAGGGGAACGTCCTGCTGCTGAATCATCTGGAAAGGGCACTGAGACGCTGGGAGAGGGGAGCGGGCATGGCCAGACGGAGGAGGGCCAACAGACGCCGCCACAGCAGACCTTATGCTGCCAGGGTTTTCCGACAGCAGTTTTCCTACATGAACATGCCGGAGGAGCAGTGTGTCAGAAGGCTGCGATTTAGAAAGGAGGTGGTGACTGAGCTGTGCCAGCTGCTTCAGCCAGATCTGCAGCCTCAGATAAGGTGCAGGACATCTCTGTCGGTGGCTGAGAAGATGCCTGCTGGCCTGAACTTCTATGCGAGCAACTCTTCTCAGGCTGCGCGTCAGAGGCTGATCAGAAGTAGCTTCTGGGCCCCTCTCACGGAATGCTTGCTGCCATTCCAAGAACAGGAATGGAACCGGTCTGATACCCCCAAGCCTGTGAAGGGCAAGATGCATGTAAATAGCAGGCATGGCCATTGTAAATGAAGAAAGTGTTTCATTAAACAAAATGTGGTTCCTTCAAACATGAGAAAGCTATGGCAACAGAAAGCAAAACTAATACACTGACACATAACTGCCTCTCACACCCAGGAGACTGTCCAAAACAAAAATCACATTCCGGCCATCTTCCTTGGCCTTGATTCCACTGCGCCAACCAAAGCATCCAATGCCCCATCAGTGAGGCGTTCCGCCCTCTGCCTCACCCTTTCCATGTCTTGCTAGGCTGGTGCGCCACAGGTAGGCTCCCACCGCTTTGAAGGCCTACAAGGCAGTGAGTGTGTCTGGTGATGCCAATTGACCTGCCCCTTTAAGAGCTGGCCGGCGCAACTGTGTCTCAGGGAAAGTGATTATTGACAGCACCCTTGTTGCGCCCCGCCGCCGCGAAATTGCGTTGCGCCGCCGGGTTAGCACCTTAAGAGTAGCGTGCAGTGCCTGATTTAGCGCCGCAATCACCTTTAGGGGCGCTGCAACCCAATATCGTGCCAGATGGCGCTAAATCGCAACTGGCGCTAGGCTTTGCGCTTCGCCAGAACTAGCGCCCCAAACGGGGCTATACCCAATTTCTCCCCCCTAGGGTCTCGCATTAAAGATGTATTACAAAGACAAATGAAAATACAGATAAAGAATTATCTGAGGATCAAACGTTGACCATACATCTGCAAAAGATAGCTACAGTGCTAGAAACACACGCCCAAACCATTAATAAATTAATAAAAGAAGAGTACAATGCATCTCAGCAGGCGGCTGCTAATGACATATGTAGCACATATGGTAACTGGATTGTGGAACAAACCTGAGAAACCCTGGCCCAGATACAGGCAGGGGAAGTACCCTTATGGATAACGAATCAACAATTAAGGGTGAACCTGACCGGTGGGCACAAGGGGGACGGTACCTCTAAACAGGCAGTAGCAGGCAGGAGCTTGACGGATTGCCAGCTGAGAGCAATGGTTCGGGTGCACCCCACACAAGTCGAGTGTAAACCTGACGGGGGAGGGCTCCTAGGGTTGGTATTGGTAATACCGGTGATGGCGCCCGAAGCCCAAGGACGAGAGGTGCACCGAATACAGAATATTGGGGTAGTGAAGGATGGAATGCACATATCCCATCACAATATGTTACCATATGCTGTAAAGATTAAAGGGAATTTGGCTGGAACAAAATTGGAGGGATGTGTTACTAGACACGCTATCACCATATGTCCACATAGTATTGGGCACAGTCCAGAAGCACAGTGTGGGTTTAACAATACTGGTACCAATCAGGATATTAACTGTACCATGGAGGCCCTAGAGGCGGATTTAAAACCCACTCAAGTGGCATATGCCGGAAAGGGTGAACATTGTGTTACAACTAATTTGAAAATGTTTAAATATGCCAATCTAACTTGTGATATTCCAAGTTCAGAGTTCTGCTTCATTCCTGAAATCCCGGTACGGATTGGACACGAGGAATTGGTGGAGATACACCAGTATAACCTCACCACCTTACAAGTTTCTGAAGATATCAAGAAAGACTTAAAAGACTATCAGAACACATTTAGGTATCCGATACCCCCATTGCCTGAACACTTGAAAGTATTGCGAACAGAGATCCGCCTCTCCCAGAAGGTTTATTATAACCTACAACAGAACAATAAGAACATTAAGCATGACCTTTGGAGTTGGGGACTGAATATACAGATCCATCCTTGGATTAGATTAATTTCACGTGTATTAGTAGTAGTGCAGTTTGTTGTAATGTGCGTCTTGATTTTCATGGCCTGTAATAAATGTCATAGGCAGAGGATGAAAAGGTTGGCCAAGGCAGTAAAGCAGGGACTGGGTGAGAATGTCCCCAGTGCCTCTTTGATCTCAACAAAGGACACATCTGAGTGGTACCGGGAGTAGTATATACCGGGGTAAGGTGCATATGAAAGGGGAGACAATCATAGTTTGATAGGACTATCAGATGTTCTGCCTCTCTTCCACCCGGACTGGTGGCCACCACGAAGGGAACCTGGTTAAGATGAGGTACAGCATCCTGCATATAGGTGATGGATAAGGGTTGGCTACCTTGGGCTTAGCCAAGGGCCAAAAGGGTGGATTGTTAGGATAAAATTTGGTTTAAGGGATATAAAGGGGTCCTCAATATGCGACCATTATAAAACTATCTGAAAGGTACCATTTAGTCTTGTTAGCTGGAAAACGAAACGCAAAGCACCATGAGATACTTGGCTACATTAACCCTTTTAGACTAACATAAATAGAAATTAGGTGACATTCTGAAATGTTGCTTGTAAATACAACCTGGTAACTGTTTGGAAAGAGCCTGTTCTTGGAAGAGATAAGAATACAAAGGCACGATTAAGAAGCAGCAGCAAATAAGGCCTTGAAGAAGTAGTCAGCCAGCTGCATAATTCAACGTGGCATTTGTATCCAGCTAGCCATGTCTCTGCTGGAAAATACTTTCCCATACTGATAACAAAAGTAAGAGATAGCTCATGAATATGAAGCCTCCTACAGTCGACAAGCTTTTTATTGACGTAGTCAGGGGGTGCTCGAGTTCGAAGGACAGGCTTAGTATTTGATTGATTAACCATGTAAACCAATGAAGCATCAATATTCCCATGTATACACCCCATTAGTAATAAGTGAGTGTTGTCTAATGAACTGTATAAACTAATCTGTATTGTGACTTTTCCTCTGGGAACGGAGCCTCCAGCTGGGGTTGGCTGAGGTGGTTCTCCCGTGTGCACTCGTAATAAACTATTGATCTGGGATTAACACCCGAGTCTGTTAGTTCTGTTTTACCATCCAGATTTTCTTCGCTTACAATAATGGACTCTAGCATTTTCCCCACTACCAATGTCAGGCTTACCGATCTATAATTCCCCATTTTCTCTCTACCACCTTTTTTGAACAGTGGGGTAACATTAGCTACCCTCCAATCCATGGGAACTGTTCCAGAGTCTATCGAATTTTGGGAGATGACCAGCAATGCATCTACTATTCCTAGGGCCACTTCCTTAAGTACCCTAGGATGTAGATTATCAGGCCCTGGGGATTTATCGGTCTTCAATCCCGTCAATTTCCCTATCACCATTTCCCTACAAATACTGATTTCTTTCAGTTCCTCCCTCTCATTAGACCCTATGTTCCCCGACATCTCTGGGAGGTTATTTGTGTCCTCCTTTGTGAAGACAGAACCAAAATATGTATTTAATTGGTCTGCCATTTCTTTGTTCCCCATTATAAATTTCCCTGATTCTGACTGCAAGGGACCTACGCTTGACTTCACCAATCTTTTTCTCTTCACATATCTATAAAAGCTTTTACAGTCAGTTTTTATGTTCCCTGCAAGCATCCACCCTGTCAAATGTAGTATAAATGTAGAGAAGTCTTGATGCAACTTTACAGGGCGCTGGTGAGACCGCACCTGGAGTCAGTGCAGAGAAGGTTCACGAGGTTGATTCCTGAGATGAAGGGGTTGACTTATGAAGAAAGGTTGAGCAGGTTGGGCCTATACTCATTGGAGTTTAGAAGAATGAGAGGTGATCTTATTGAAACATATAAGATACTGAGGGGGCTCGACAAGGTAGATGCAGAGAGGATGTTTCCCCTGGTGGGGGTATCAAGAACTAGGGGGCATAGTTTCATTATAAGGGGTCACCCATTTAAGACGGAGATGAGGAGGAATTTCTTCTCTCAGAGGGTCGGGATTTTTGGAATTCTCTGCCCCAGAGAGCTGTGGAGGCGGAGTCATTGAATATATTCAAGGCGGAGATTGACAGATATTTGAACTACAAGGGAGTCAAGGGGTGTGGGGAGAGAGCGGGAAAGTGGTGTTGAGGCCTAGAGTGGATCAGCCATGATCTTTTTGAATGGCGAAGCAGGCTTGAGGAGCCGATTGGCCCACTCCTGCTCCTGTTCCTTATGTTCTTATATTAATAGCAGCAATAACAGCAGAATCCAACCCCTGTAGTCATATGTGAACTCGCTGGTGTGTCCGCAGGCTGGAGTGCTGAGTGAATCCCTTCCCACACACGGAGCAGGTGAATGCCCTCTCCCCAGTGTGAACTCGCTGGTGTGTCCGCAGGCTAGATTGCTGAGTGAATCCCTTCCCACACACGGAGCAGATGAACAGCCTCTCCCCGGTGTGAAGTCACTGGTGTGTCCGCAGGTGGCATGACTGAGTGAATCCCTTCCCACACACGGAGCAGGTGAACAGCTTCTCCCCGGTGTGAACTCACTGGTGTGTCAAAAGGTGGGATGATTGAGTGAATCCCTTCCCACACACGGAGCAGGTGAACGGCCTCTCCCCAGTGTGACTGCGTCGATGAATTTGCAGCTGTGATGGGTAATTGAATCTCTTCTCACAGTCCCCACATTTCCAGGGTTTCTCTGTGGTGTGGGTGTCCTTGTGTCTCTCCAGGTTGGATGATTGGTTGAAGCCTCGGCCACACACAGAACACGTGTACAGTCTCTCCCCACTGTGAATGGTGCGATGTTTTTTCAGGCTGTGTAACAGGTTAAGGCTCTTTCCACAGTCAGTGCACTGGAACACTCTCACTCGGGTCAGAAGCTCCCGTCAATCACCCGGGCAGTGTGAGCTGAGCATGCACGGACCTTGGCAGCAGCCGCTGACACATCGGGTGAGAGAGCTCAGGGAGCGGGTTAATAAACCTTGGGGTGACGTGGGCTGCACACACCCTGAGTGCGGCTCCAGGCCCCATTATTCAAACACTCAACATTATCCACTTCACAAACACCTGGGGTGGGCCTCAGGTCCCGAACAAGAGCATCCGGGCCGGGCGTTTGCCCTGAGTGGGGTGGCAGCTGCGGGGCTTTCTCCCGGTGACAGGCCTGGGGTAACGGCCACCATCTTGAGAGGCTCAGGGGGCAGCAGCGCGCATGCGTAGCCCCCTTGGCCAGGAACCAGGAGGAGGAGAATCTTGTCAATTTCTATCCTGGACTCATAGTGATGGCTTTTGTAAACTCCTTTTACAGGCTGGGAGAAGGGCAGCATTTACACACCGCAAACACAAAGCAAACATCACATCAAGATCTGACAGAGTCACTCCATTCATCAGGACCCGAATATCATCGGCTTCTGAATGTGGAAGGAGAAATGTTTGTCTGTTCTGTCTGTGGGAAAATATTTCAAACATCAGTGTGACTGGAAAAGCACCGAGGCACACACCCGAGTGAGAGTGTTCCAGTGCACTGACTGTGGAAAGAGCTTTAACCAGTTACACAGCCTGAAAAAACATCGCACCGTTCACAGCGGGGAGAAACCGTGCACGTGTTCTGTGTGTGGACGGGGCTTCAACCGACTGTCCAACCTGGAGAGACACAAGGACACCCGCACCATGGAGAATCCGTGGAAATGTGGTGACTGTGGGAAGGGATTCCATTATCCATCCCAGCTGGAAACTCATCAACGCAGTCACACTTGGGAGAGGCCGTTCATCTGCTCTGTGTGTGGGAAGGGATTTAATCGATCATCTAACCTGCTGACACACCAGCAAATTCACACTGAGGAGAGGCCGTTCACCTGCTCCGTGTGTGGGAAGGGATTTAATCGTTCATCCAACCTGCTGAGACACCAACGAGTTCACAAGTGAGTGCAGGGGTTGGATTCTGCTGTTATTGCTGCTGTTAATCACATCCAGGACTGAACCATGTTCATTCTGACAGTTGGGGTTAGTTTCTGCTGATGTTAATAACCCCTATAACTGGGCTGCAGTTTAATATTCTGGATATATAGCTGATTGACTTGTCGGGGCTGCAGTGTTTATTTAAGAACCGCTCTCTGATCTTTCCCCTTAATTTCTGATGAGAGTCCCTGAATTATTTTACAATAAAATTATGAACGTTTACTTCAATCCTAAATTGATCTTTGGTACAAAATCTACAATTCAGTGTCTGAAAGGTTCCACTGATTAACATCTCCAATTAGAAAGTGCTGATTAATCCTCGATGACAATTCTTACTGACTTGCACATTACACACAGTGGCACCTCCATTATCCACCAGAAAGAAGGGGAATGGGAATTGGTGGAGAATCGAGAATCCCCAAATGTTGCCCCTCCCGTCTGGTACAGCAATCTCCTCGGTACGGGAATGGAGACAAGTCCAGTTATAGTGACGGGATGAGTTAAAGGTATTTACTCAGACGGGCAGGAGGTGGGAAGTGGTGTTCCACGGGGATCAGTGCTGGGACCACTGTTGTTCACCATTTACATGAATGATTTGCACTTGAGAATCAGAAGTACAATTTCAAAATTTGCAGATGACACTAAATTGGGGGGTGTAGTTAATACTGAGGAAGACTGTGATAGCATCCTTGCAGAATTATTCAGTTGTGTTCAGTAAATAGCAGCATCTTTTAATTTGCTTTGACTGATCACATCATTATATAGTTATGTGAAAAACAAAAATCATTAACAGCTCCCAATTTCAGAATTGTCAGATTCAAACTCAACTTCTTCCAAGTACAATCTAACATTTCAAAAATTGTAATGGATGTAGGCGAGATATTCGGACTGTTGTCTAACACAATCCAAACACACTGACACACAGACAGATGGGCAGGTGTAGCTTCACAGCGAATCCTTTCAAGCCTCATTAAAAAGTGGCAGACTGGCAATCCATTGTTCACTAATGGAGTTGTGATCTTTGTAAATTAAGAAAGGAAATACATGGAAATGTGTCAAAGAGTTGATTAACAGAGTGAGGCACCATCTCCCTTTGATTTCTATTTCTGACACCAGGCAACAGAAAAAGGTCATTACAACACGACACAAACAGACTCTTCAGGTGTGAGACATCAGACTTCAGAACAACACGTCTGCCAGCTCTGGCCACAAACCTCAGTACAGTCAACCTTTCAGCAGCTGCAGCACTGATTAAATAACTAGGGGGGAGAAATTCGGTTGCTAGCACCAGCGATTAGCGCCTAAAGAGGCCGAGAATTGGGGCATTACCCAAATTTCGGGTGGGCGCAGTGAACCCAGCACCTCTCACCATATTGAGTGGTCTTTTAGCGCCGGCGCTAAGTCTTAGCGCCCGCGCCTGGGCGCAGGCAGATCATGACGTCGTTTCAGTGTGCAACGCCTTGCTGGTGCCCCGGACCGGAAATTCAGTGGCGCCCCCCTCTGTTCCGCCCAGCGCTAATAAGTATAGCTTCCAGGAACGTTCCCCAGTAGCTCTCGGGCTTAGGGGGGCGCGATTTAAAGGGGACTGCACTGGTATAAAAGCGGCAGCCATTTTGGGAGCACAACTTATTTGACATTTACACAGATTGGAACAGTTGAACTCTGAGCCATTTCACTACTGACCCAGCGCTGCCAGAGGACCTTCAGCCTTCATACCATCACCCTGCTGCTGGTGAGCGCTTACACCCTTTTTAATTTCTGGTGACCTATTATTATGGGGGCTGCTTTGCAGGGGAACGTCCTGCTGCTCGACCATCTGGAAAGGGCACAGGGATGGAGGGAGAGAGGGCCAGGAATGGCCAGATGGAGGAGGGCCAACAGACGTCACCACACCAGACCGTATGCTGCCAGGGTATTCAGGCAGCAGTTCTCTTACCTCAACATGTCGGAGGAGCAGTGTGTTAGGAGGCTGCAATTCCGAAAGGAGGTGGTGACTGAGCTGTGCCACCTGCGTCAGGAAGATCTGCAGCCGCAGATAAGGTGCAGGACCTCTCTGTCGGTGGCTGTGAAGATAACAGTGGCATTGAATTTCTATGCGACCGGCTCCTTTCAGTCAGCAACTGGGGACATTGCCAACATATCCCAGTTTGCGGTGCATAGCTGCATCCAGCAGGTTACAGATGCCCTGTTTAAAAGGCGGCGTCAGTACATCTCCTTCAAAGTGACACCAGAGAAGCAGTGGGAGCACGCAGAGGGCTTCGCAGCAATAGTGGACTTCCCCATGGTGCAGGGCGCCATTGACTGCACGCACGTGGCTTTGCGGGCGCCTGTACAGAATCCTGAGGAGTTCCACAACCGCAAGGGGTTCCACTCCTTGAATGTGCAGCTGGCCTGTGACCACCGACAGCTGATCCTGGCGGTCAATGCACAGTTCCCAGGCAGCAGCCACGATGCTTTCATCCTGTGCCAGACTTCAGTCGCTGACCTTTTCGAGGCCCCGGCTCACCCAGAAGGCTGGCTTTTCGGCGACAAGGGCTATCCACTGTGCCCATGGCTGATGACCCCGCTCCGTACGCCCAGCACCCCTGCAGAAGAGCACTACAACGTCAGCCATCAGGCGACGAGGAACATTGTGGAGCACACAATCGGCATGCTCAAGCAACGGTTCCGCTGTTTGGACCATTCGGGAGGAGCCTTGCAGTACTCACCAGAGAAAGTCTCCCACTTCGTCGTTGTCTGCTGCATGCTCCATAACCTCGCCACCCTGTGCACCCAGCCAATGCCAGCAGACATTGAAGGACCAGCAGGAGGAGGAGGAGCAGGAGGAGGAACAGGAGGAGCAGGAGGAGGAGGAGGAGGAGGAGGGCCAAGATGGGAGGGCCCGAGAAACTGGAAGGGCCGTCCGTCTGAGGCTGATAAGGAGTCGGTTCTAGGCCCCTCTCACGGACTGCTTGGTGCCATTGGAAGACCACGAATGGAACCATTCGGATAACCCAGAGCCTATGAAGGCCACAATGATTGTAAATAGCAGACATGGCCAAAGACATTAAAAATCTTCTTTTATTTTGAAAACTGTGCTTCCTTCCAACATGACAAAGCAATGGCAACTGAGAGCTTAACCAACAAACTAACACATAAGTGGCTCGCACACCCGGGAGACTATCCAAAACATGACTAACATTCAGACCACCATCCACGGCCTTGATTTCTAGAAATAGGACGTTTCTGCAGCTCCTTCTACTCTTTCCCCTTTGATGGAGATCTACTTCTCTTGCGAGAATGGCCCCTTCCCTCCCTGCAGCTCCTCTGTAATGGGACCCCAGTGGCTGCATGAAGGCTGGGGGACGCCTGCTGACTGTCCGAAAGTGCTGATGCCCCTGAGGGACGGCCTGGACGGACTCTGGGCTTGGGAGGGCCGGATGCTGACTGCTCCAATTGGGCATGGGTGGAAGCAGTCTGTCCTGCAGGTGATGGCAGCTGCAGTGGAGACATGCCAGCGTTGGCATCAGGAATGCTGACATCCTGAGAGCGGACTCCAGCTCCGTGGTCGGCCGACACACTGGCACTCTGATGGGGTAGCACTGCAGCATGCGCACCAATTGGCTGGTCCACAGATTGCTGGCCTGATGTGGTGCTGCAAGGGCCCCAGGTAATCCTGCCTGAACCATGGAGGGTGGCAGCAGTCAGTGCTTGTGTGGCTCAATCTGCCTCTGCATAAGGCCAGCGAGGGACTGCGTGGCAGGTGCCAGTGCATCGGTGAAGCCCTGGACAGACCTTTCCAGTGATGTCGCAATGCCCTGGACAGTCCTTTCCAGTGATGTCGCGACGCCCTGGACAGTCCTTTCCAGTGATGTCGCGACGCCCTGGACAGTCCTTTCCAGTGATGTCGCGACGCCCTGGACAGTCCTTTCCAGTGATGTCGCGACGCCCTGGACAGTCCTTTCCAGTGATGTCGCGACGCCCTGGGCAGTCTTTTCCAGGGCTGCCCCACAGCCCTGGGCATCCTTTCCTGTGCTGCCCCGAAGTCCTGCACAATCCTTGCCAGTGTCTCAACGGCTTCAGGCATCCTTCCAACTGCAGCCATCAGCTCAGTGTGTCTGAGTCAAGCCTGGGCACTCATTTTGGTGAGGGAACGCACCTCTTCTGCGCTCTGTGCAGCAGTCATCGTGGCCTGACACGCCCTCCCTCCCGAACCTCCCTCCCCCCCTTGCGCTGCTGGAGGCCGCTGTTTCCTGCAACTGGTTCCTCCTCAGATCCATCCCCCCCACTCCCTTCCAGGGAAGCACTATCCCCAGTCTGCAGATGGGCTGGCTCACCTGAGGGTGGGACGGATGGTCCGGCTTCCTCCTGCTTGTCGCCTCCGGAGTCAGTGTCCCTGGCAGCTAGGTGGCCCGGCTCCCGAGCTGGTGATGCAGCATCTGAAAGCAGGGAGGTTGAAGAGTGGATTTAGCGAAAGGCCAGGGTGGTAGCAAGGGATGCAAGAGTGCTGCAATGCTCTGACATGGGTCCAGACTGAAAAAGCATGCTGGTGGGGGGAACAAGTGGAAGGAGAGAGTTCAAAAAGGTGATGACCTTACCATCACTGTGCATAATGGGGTCGGCAGCTCCAGTGGTGACAGGACCACTCATCCAGCCTCCAACAATCTGGTGGACTCTTTCCTCCAGGTCCGTCAGTTCCTGCAGCTGAGGAGGGCCCCCTCCAGTACGAATCTGTTCCCTTCAGTTCCTGTCCAGCTTGCCCTGCAGGAGAAAGGACGGGAAGTTCTGAAACATGCTGCCCTGAGTTGTCATCTCATGCCCCCCCATGGTGGATCAGCCCTTACAGTATGCCCTGAGTTGTCATCTCATGCCCCCCCATGGTGGATCAGCCCTTACATTATGCCCTGAGTTGTCATCTCATGCCCCCCATGGTGGATCAGCCCTTACAGTATGCCCTGAGTTGAATGTGCGTGTGCGTTCCCAGAAAGGGCCATGGGTGCTGGCTGACAGATGGCCATTGGGGCATCGCGCACCCTCTGGCCATAAAGTCAGGTGCAGATGGAGGGATGAAGAAGATTGCCAATAAGCCACTCACCCTAACGACCCAAGTGAGATCGTTGAACTTCTTCCTGCATTGCACAGGACTCCTGGGCGCCACGCTGCTGGAGTTGACTCTTTGACAAACGTCCCTCCAAGCTCTGCGGTACTCGTTCTGAGGAGGCCTCTTGCCATTGTCAGGGTACAGCACTGCTCACCGGCGCTCCACTGCGCCAACCAAAGCCTTTCGGAAAAGCGCTCCACTCTCTGCCTCACCCTCTCCATCTTGTCAAAGTTTGCAATGCCTCAGTTTGCACAGCGCCGAAATTGAGGCCTACAGGGCGATGAGCCTGGCTGCTGAAGCGAAATGACCCGCCCCTTTAAGAGCTCGCCGGCACCTGCATGTCTCGTGGTCATCGATTATTGACAGCACCTGCGCTGCGCCCGTCCGCCCAGATATTGAGTAGCGCCGGCAGGTTAGCGCCTTAGGAGTCCCGTGCAGCGCCTGATTTAACGCCGCAATCACCCTCAGGGGTGCAGCAACCCAATATTGCTGGAGGTGGCGATAAGTTGCACCTGGCGATAAAATTTGCGCATCGCCAATTCTAGCGCCCCGAGCGGGGCTATACCCAATTTCTCCCCCTAGTAGTTTAACATGTCTAGTAGAGCTTTTGTATCAAAATAGAAGCAATGTAGTTGTGACACACACAATTAATAATTACATCACAATGTGATTGTGAGGATCGATTATCACCTCTTGATACCTTCCGTATCCACCAGTCGAGGAAGGTATCAGGTGAACCGGTGGACACCGCCTGCTCCCTCTCCAGGGCCACCCGGGCAGGGACAAGACCACGGGAGAGGCAGGCAGCCAGAGTGACCCCCCAGGGGCCCCGCCCATCCTGGACCTACAAATTGCTGTTTTCACCAGGCCCAAGAGCAGGTCCAGGAGAAGATCCTCCCACTTACCCACCCCCCTCCGCACCGGGCGGCCAAAGATTAGGAGCGTGGGGCTAAAGTGTAACCAAGAGTTGAGGAGCAGCTCCTTCAGGTAACTATACAGGGGCTGCAACCTCTCACACTGAATATATACACGGCCCGTGGACTCCTCAAGGCCGCAAAAACCACATCTGGCCTTGGAGTCCGGAAAGAAGCTTAAAAACTGTTGCACACGACAGCTCCTTACAACAGTCTCCACCCCAGATCCCCAATGGTGCAGGGAAGGACCCCCGCGTAGAGAGCCCTCCACTGGGGAACCTCGCCTCCACCGGACAGCAAGATGACCCGCCAGTCTGATTGAGATTGGGCAATAAACTAAATTAATCAATAAATGATACAGAAACCCGAGTCCCCGGGTCCTCAGCCCTGGTGTGAAGTACGCTGGCCACCAATTTTCCGTTACTGACTCGCACCTCAGGCCCCGCCCAGTCTGGTTTAATTGCTAAATGTTTCCTAACTCGGGTTCAGGCCTGTCATTCTGAGGGAAACAAGGCCTCAGTTATTGGTGTGTCCCCCCGAGCTGCTGTTAATGGCTTTAATAAACTGGCAGCAAGGTTGTTTTTTAAAGGTGGAAAGTGGTGAAAAACGCCACTAGCGATGCCTCAAAACTCACAGACAGAGAAATCCACTTCATCAGCGCCCCTGCCACAGGACTCAATATCCACCCCCTCCACCACTGGTGCATTGTGTCTGCAGTATGTACGGTCTACAAGATGACCATGGTCAGGCCGTGTGGAGTCAAAGGTCAGGCAGCAGAATGGATGGAAAGATCGCAACAAACTTCCCTTAACTCCAACCCTCTGATTGCTGTTTTGTAGCCAGCTTTCCATCCATTCTGCTGCCTGGCCCTTCACTCCACACGGCCTGACCTGGGTCATCTTGTAGACTGTACATACTGTTTATGGATAACTAGCTGGGTAGAAAACAGGAAACAGAGAGTAGGGGTTGGGAGTAGCTAATCAAACTGACAAAAGGTGAGAAATGGTGTTCCACAGGGATTTCAAATATCAGTGTGACTGGAAAAGCACCGAGACACACACACCCGAGTGAGAGTGTTCCAGTGCACTGACTGTGGAAAGAGCTTTAACCAGTTACACAGCCTGAAAAAACATCGCACCGTTCACAGCGGGGAGAAACCGTACACGTGTTCTGTGTGTGGACGAAGCTTCAACTGATTGTCCAACCTGGAGAGACACAAAGACACCCGCACCACGGAGAAACTGTGGAAATGTGGGGACTGTGGGAAGGCATTCAATGACCCTTCCCAACTGGAAATTCATCACCGCTGTCACACTGGGGAGAGACCGTTCACTTGCTCCGTATGTGGGAAGGGATTCACTCGCTCATCCATTCTCCAAACACACCAGCGAGTTCACACTGACGAGAGACCATTCAGCTGCACGCACTGTGGGAAGAGATTCAAGCAGTCATCCAACCTCATTCTACACCAGCGAGTTCACACTGGGGAGAGGACGTTCACCTGCTCCGTGTGTGGGAAGGGATTCACTCGCTCATCCATTCTCCAGACACATCAGCGAGTTCACACTGACGAGAGACCATTCAGCTGCACGCACTGTGGGAAGAGATTCAAGCAGTCATCCAACCTCATTCTACACCAGCGAGTTCACACTGGGGAGAGGCAATTCACTTGCACTGTGTGCGGGGAGGGATTCAGTCGGTCATCCCACTTGCTGACACACCAGCAAGTTCACAGCGGAGAGAGGTCTTTCACCTGCTCCGTGTGTGAGAAGGGATTCGCTCATTCTTCCGAGCTTCTGACACACCAGCGAGTTCACACTGGGGAGAGGCCATTCACCTGCTCTGTGTGTGGGAAGGGATTCACTCAGGCATCCCACCTGCTGACACACCAGCGAGTTCACACTGCGGAGAGACCGTTCACCTGCTCCCTGTGTGAGAAGGGATTCAATCTCTCATGCAACCTGCTGAAACATCAGCGAGTTCACAAGTTCACAAGGGTTGGATTCTGCTGTTATTGCTTCTGTTAATCACATCCAGGACTGAACCATGTTCATTGTGACAGTTGGGGTTTGTTTCTGCTGATGTTAATAACCCCTATAACTGGGCTGGAGTTTAATATTCTGGATATATAGCTGATTGACTTGTCGGAGCTGCAGTGTTCGTTTAAGAACCGCTGTCTGATCTTTCCCCTTAATTTATGATGAGAGTCCTTTAATTGAGTTGAGGAGCAAAAAGAATATGATCACACTATTGGGAGTATTGTATAGGCCTCCAAATAGTGAGAGGGAGGTAGAGGAGCAAATCTGCAGGGAAATCGCAGAGATATGCAAGAGCTATAGAGTGGTGATATTGGGATTGGGATAATGCTGGGGTAAAGGGAAAGGAGGGAGAGGAATTTCTGAATTGTGTTCAGGAGAATTTCCTTGACCAATATGTTCTTGGCCCAACTAGGAAGGAGGCATTGCTGGATCTGGTGCTGGGGAATGAGGTGAGCCAGGTCGACCAAGTGTCTGTGGGAGAACACTTGGGTACGAGTGATCATCATATCACAAGATTTAGATTAGCAATGGAGAGGAGCAAGGAACAATCTAGAGTGGAACTTCTAAACTGGAATAGGGCTAACTTCAATGGGATGTGAAAGGATCTAGCCAGGATAAAATGGAACCAAAGACTGACAGGAAAAACTGTAATGGAATAATGTGTGATCTTTAAGGAGGAGATGTTCCAAGTACAGGCTAGGTACATTCCAACAAGAGGGAAGGGTAAGGGAACCAAAGCAAGGGCTCCTTGGATGATGAGGGAGATAGAGATGATGATGAAACAAAAAAAGAGGGTGTATGATGCATGTCAGGTGAATTCTTCAAGGGAGAACCAGACCAAATACAATAAGTTGAGAGGGGATGTGAAGATGAAAATAAGATTGGCAAAGAGAGAATATTAGAGTAGAATGGCGGTTAACATAAAAGGGAACCCAAAAATCTTCTACCGGCATGTAAACAATAAGTGGGTAGTAAGAGGCGGGGTGGGGCCTATTTGAGACAAAGAAGATGATATATGCTTAGAGGCGCAGGGCAAGGCTAGAACACTCAATGAGTACTTTATATCGGTGTTTACTAAGGAGGTGGATGCTGACAAAATATCGGTAGAAGTGGAAATGGTAGAAGGAATGGAAGGGGTGAAAATTGATAGACAGGATGTACTAGAAAGGCTGGGTATGCTTAAAGTGGACAAGTCGCCTGGTCCAAATGGCTTGCATCCCAGGTTGCTAAGGGAATTGGGAGAGGAGGTAGTGGAAGTGCTTGCCATAATTTTCCAATCTTCCCTAGATGCGGGGTAGGTGCCTAGGATTGGAAAGTGGCAAATGTGACACCATTGTTCAAGAAAGGGTGTAAGGACAATCCTAGTAACTACAGTTTAACATCAGTGGTGGGTAAAGTTTTAGAAACAATAATCAATGAAAAAGTTAATGGGCACTTGAAGAGGTTTAAGCTAATTAAGGAGCGCCAACATGGGTTTGTTAAATGAAGGTCGTGTTTGACTAATCTAATTAAATTTTTTGATGAAGTAACAGAGATGATTGATGAAGGGAATGCAATGGATGTTGTCTTTTTTTGTTGTCTTGTTGCCTCCTTGAAAAGGTGTAACATCCCCACCGACACCTGGGAATCCTGGCCCAAGACCGCACAAAGTGGAGGAGAAGCATCCGGGAGGGTGCCGAACACCTCGAGTCTCTTCGCCAGGAGCAAGCGGAAGCCAAGCGCAGGCAGCGCAAGGAGCGCACATCAATCCAAGCACCCCACCCACCCACCCCTTCAACCACCGTCTGCCCCACCTGTGACAGAGACTGTAGGTCCCGCATTGGACTCATCAGTCACCTGAGAACTCATTTTTAATGTGGAAGCAAGTCATCCTCGGTTCCGAGGGACTGCCTAAGAAGAAGGATGTTGTCTACATAGATTTTCGGAAGGCATTTGACAAAGTACCACATAGAAGGCTGGTTAACAAAATTGAAGCTCATGGTGGGGCACGGTAGCATAGTGGTTAGCACTGTTGCCTCACAGCGCCAGGGACCCAGGTTCAAATCTGGCCTCGGGCGACTGTCTGTGTGGAGTTTGCACATTCTCCCTGTGTCTGCGTGGGTTTTCTCCGGGTGCTCCGGTTTCCTCCCACAGTCCAAAGATGTGCAGGTTAGGTTGATTTGGCTATGATAAATTGACCCTTAGTGTTGGGGGATTAAATACGTGGGGTTACGGGGATGGGGTGGGATGTGTGTCGGTGCGGGCTCGATGGGCCGAGATGGCCTCTATCTGCACTGTGGGGATTCTGTGTGATTCTGTGAATTGTTGGGTCAGTGGCAGCTTGGATAAGGAATTGGCTTAAGGACAGAAAACAGCGAGTTGTGGTGAATGGCTGTTTTGCAGACTGGAGGATTTTCCGTTACTAACTTGCACCTCAGGCCCCGCCCAGTCTGGTTTAATTACTAAATGTTTTCTAACTCGGGCTCAGGCCTGTCATTCTGAGGGAAACAAGGCCTCATTTATTGGTGTGTCCCACCCGAGCAGCTGTTAATGGCTTTAATAAACTGGCAGCAAGGTTTTATTTAAAGGTGGAAAGTGGTGAAAAACGCCACTAGCGATGCCTCAAAACTCACGGACAGAGAAATCCACTTCATCAGCGCCCCTGCCACAGGACTCAATATCCACCCCCTCCACCACTGGTGCACTGTGTCTGCAGTATGTACGGTCTACAAGATGACCACGGTCAGGCCGTGTGGAGTCAAGGGCCAGGCAGCAGAATGGATGGAAAGATCACAACAAACTTCCCTTAACTCCAACCCTCTGATTTCTGTTTTGTAGCCATCTTTCCATCCATTCTGCTGCCTGGCCCTTGACTCCACACGGCCTGACCTGGGTCATCTTGTTGATCTTACAAACTGTTTATGGATAGCAAGCTGGTTACAAAACAGGAAACAGAG
Organism: Somniosus microcephalus; assembly: GCF_052327205.1. Taxonomy (NCBI): domain Eukaryota; kingdom Metazoa; phylum Chordata; class Chondrichthyes; order Squaliformes; family Somniosidae; genus Somniosus; species Somniosus microcephalus. The sequence goes on from NC_140990.1 coordinate 45,644,514, forward strand.
AGTAGGGGTTGGGAGTAGCTACTCAGACTGGCAAAAGGTGGGAAGTGGTGTTCCACAGGGATCAATGCTGGGATCACTGTTGTTCACCATTGACAGAAACGATTTGGACTCGGGAATCAGAAGAATAATTTCAAAATTTGTCCATGACACCAAATTGGGAGGAAGAGTTAATACTGAGGAAGACTGACAACATGCAAGAAGACAATAAGCTTCCAGAATGGGAGGGTAATTAGCAAATTAATTTTAAGATAGGTGGTGCATTTTGGTAGGAATAATAAGGAGGCCACATACTACTTGGAAAATAAGAATCTAAATGGGGTAGAGGAGCAAAGGGATCTCGGGGTCCAGATACACAAATCACTAAAAATAGCGATGCAGGTTAATGAGGCCATAACAGGAGCAAACAATGGTCTGGGGATCATTTCTAGAGAGATAGAATTAAAAAGCAGCAAAGTTATGTTAAACTTGTATAGGACCTTGGTTAGACCACACTTGGAGTACAGTGCACAGTTCTGGTCACCATGTTATAAAAAGGATATAGGGGCACTGGAGAAGGTGGAAAAAGGCTTTGCAAGGATGATCCTAGAACTGAGAGGATATACTTATCAGGAAAGGCTGAACAGGCTGGGGCTCTTTTCTCTAGAATAAAGAGAAGGCCGATGGGTGACCTGATCAAGGTCTTTAAGATGATGAAAAGGTTATATAGGGTGGACCTGGAGAAAATGTTTCCACTTGTGGGGAGTCCAAAACTACAGGTCATAAATATAACACAGTCTCTAATAAATCCAATGGGGAATTCAGGAGAAACTTCTTTACCCAAAGAAAGGTCAGAATGTGGAACGTGCTACCACAAGGAGTAGTTGAGGTGAATAGCACAGATACATTCATGGGGAAGGTAGATAAGCCCATGAGGGAGAAAGGAATAGAAGGATATGCTAATAGGGTTAGATGAAGAGTGGTGGGAGGAGGCTCGTGTGGAGCAGAAACACCGGCATTGACCAGTTGGGCCGAATGGCCTGTTCCTGTGCTGTACACTCTGTAATTCTATGTAACTCTGTGTAACTATGTCTTCTGACAAATCTGGATAAGCTTTTACTATTATTACCATAATTGTGCAGCATCTTCTTTTCGAAATATCTCTTAACTTCTCTAATGGCTGCTTTTGACTCCCTCAATTGTGGGTGATGTTTGTCCCTATTCTCCTATAAACTTAATTCATCTTGTTACAAACTGGGTTCAATGTAAGACAGTTCGGGGAGTCAGGAGTCTTTCACCCCTAGACCTACGCTGGCCAGTAAAATGCCAGACGGTTCCTCAGTAAGGATTCCTCTGGTTCCTCACCATATATTTGTCAGGATACTGAAGCCCAGCTTTCTTACCGTCCACTCCTGGAGGCCCCACTCCCTGAGCCTACAACCTTCAGCAGGGTCAGTGGTGGAGTTCCCCAGCAGGAGTGATCCCAGAGTAACTGTCGGGATCGCACCCCGGTGGCTGTTCCGGGTCGTGTATTTTTAGTTATCCTGGTGTCTAACATGCACACATCAATAAAACAGGGAATTCCTGGAAACACGCTGCAGGTCCTTCTTTATCTGGAGATCAAATGACTGTTGTATAATTGTACCAGCAGTTAACAGGCTCCTGTGAACTCCTCCCTCTGCTATTTTAATGCAGACTTTAACCAATTTATATTAAACAGATTTATTTAGAGTCAGGACTGTCAGACAAACACGTTAAATCTTCATAGAATAATTACCACAGTCATTTTTTGACTGGAAACTTAAACCTGCTGTTTCACTTTCAATCAGGAACAGATCGCAGTTTTACACCAATCGCTGATTTGACAGCACGTTTCCAGCATTCACCGTTGTTCTTCCTGACTCTAAACACAGTTGTAAAGGAGCCTTCTGTTCCATGCCTAGGAGCTCTGAACCATGGAAGAGAGCGGCTGGGACACATTTCTTACAGGCCTCGAGATTAACCCACACGGCGACTTTGCTGTCAGTGAAGAGAGACGAGAAAGACCAAAGTGCCGTTTGCCCCTCTCAGTGTGGCCCTGAAAGACTGTGTCCAGGCTGAAGTTCTGTTCCCGCCGTACGATCCTCCCCCAGATTGTCCTTTCTGAGCTCCAGCCAGGTGATGCTAAACACTCAGATGGGAAAGATGAAAAACTACAACAATGTGTTTAAAGCAAAGCTGGTTTATCCAGAATATTACAAGGTTTATTGACATCAGCAGAAACAAACACAAACTGTCAGAATGAACATGTTTCAGTCCTGGAAGTGTTTAACAACAGCAGAATCCAACCCCTGCAGTCACATGTGAACTTGCTGGTGTGTCAGTAGGCTGGATGATCGATTAAATCCCTTCCCACACACAGAGCAGGTGAACGGCCTCTCCCCAGTGTGAGTGCATTGGTGTGTCAGCAGATCTTTTGCGCTTTTAAAGCTCTTCCCACAGTCAGAACATTTAAAAGGTCTCTTATTGGTGTGAACAAGTTGGTGAGCCAGTAGATGTTGTGACTGAGTGAATCCCTTCCCACACATGGAGCAGATGAATGGCCTCTCCCCAGTGTGAACTCGCTGGTGTGTCACAAGGCCGGATGACTGAGTGAATCCCTTCCCACACACGGAGCAGGTGAACGGCCTCTCCCCAGTGTGAACTCGCCGGTGGACAGTGAGTTCAGATGACCGCCTGAATCCAGTCCCGCAGTGAGAGTACCTGAACGGTCTCTCATCAGTGTGAACACGTTGATGGCACATCAGTTCCCCAGAACTTTTGTAGCTCTTCCCGCAGTCCAGGCATTTAAAAGGTCTCTCGTCAGTGTGAACTCGCCGGTGCTTCAGCAGATTTGATGACTGAGTGAATCCCTTCCCACATTCGAGGCAGGTGAATGGCCTCTCCCCAGTGTGAACTCACTGGTGTGTCAGCAGGTCACGCGATCGCCTGAACCTCTTCCCGCAGTGAGAGCAGCTGAACGGTGTGTAACCGGTGTGAATGTACTGGTGCTCCATCAGTGCCTCAGGGCGTTTAAAGCTCTTCTCGCAGTTGGAGCATTTAAAGTCTCTCTCATCAGTGTGAACCCGTTGGTGTCTCAGCAGGGCAGAAAAATGAGTGAATCCCTTCCCACACACAGAGCAGGTGAACAGCTTCTCCTTGGTGTGAATGCGCTGGTGTGTCAGCAGGGCAGATGACTGAGTGAATCCATTCCCACACACGGAGCAGGTGAACGTCCTCTCCCCGGTGTGCCTGCGCCGATGAGTTTCCAGCTCAGACGGGTAATTGAATCCTTTCCCAGTCCCCACGTTTCCACGGTTTCGCCCCAGTGTGACTGCGCTTGTGTCTCGACAGGCTAGATGATCGATTGAAGCCTCATCCACACACAGAACATGTGTACAGTTTCTCCCCACTGTGAACGCTGTGATGTTCAAACACCAATGATATTCAGGACCTGATGAATCGAGTGACTTTGTCAGATCTTGATGTGATGTTTGGCTTGAGCTTTCTGTCCACAAATTCTCCACTCCTCATACCCTGCAAGATGAATTTAAAACAGGAAAAAGAGAGCGTGAGAGAGAACCCACAAAAAAAACAAAGGCAGGCTGTGAAATTGAGCTCAATGAATCTGGTCATTTGTGGGGCCAGCAGCAGAAAACGTGACTGTGAAAGCTGCCGGATTGTCACAAAATCCCAACTGGTTCACTGATGTCCTCGAGGAAGGGAACCCGCCACCCATATGGGCCTAAACAAGACTCTCGCCTATATGGGAGGAGAGAGGTGGGAGCGAAAGGGGGGGGAAGGAGAGGGACTTTATACATCTGCAACTCGACAAGAACTTTGACAGACCTCTCCCACCTTGAAGGACAAGGTGCCAGGGAAGACCATCACCTCCAAGTTCCCCACCAAGTCACACACCATCCAGACTTGGACATCTATCGCCATTCCTTCATCGTCGCTGGGTGAAAATCCTGGATCTCCTTACCTGGCAGCATTGTGGGAGTACCTTCACCACACGGACTGCAGCGGTTCAAGAAGAAGGCCCAGAATCACCTTCTCAACGGGAAACTGAGGACTGGCAACATATGCTGGCCTTGACAGTAACGCCCACATCCCACGAATGAATTAAAAAATCTGCAGATGTAAACTGGATGGGGGTACAGTAGTCTTCCCTGTTACTTTCCTCTGATCCCATCCCTTCTTCCAATCTCACACCCTGCTGTGTTTTCACTATCCCCTCTGATCTTCCCCTCTCTGACCCCGAACGATCAGTCCTCAGCAAAGGCCTGAGCTTCATCCCCTTACACCCCCATCTTAATGAATTTCGAGCTCGGCACGATACTGAGCTCTTCGTCCGTCGCCTTCATCTCCGTGCCCACTTCTCTGGCCAGGAGTCTTCCCCCCGCACAGCTGATCCTTTCTCCCGCTTTCTAAATTCTCGTTCTACTTGGACCCCTCCCTCTGGCCTCTTACCCTCTCTAGATCTTTTCATTGCCAACTGCCAATGTGACATCGGCCGTCTCCATTTCTCTGCTCCCCTCACTCACTCCAACCTACCTCCCTCTGAACTTGCAGCACTCCGTTCTCTCTGATCCAACCCTAACATTATCATTAAACCTGCTGATAAGGGTGGTGCTGTTGTTTGGTGAACCGACCTCTACCGTGCGGAAGCTGAATGCCAACTCTCCAACACCTCCTCCTACCTTCGCCTGGACCATGACCCCACTAGCAAACATCAAGCCACAGTTTCCAAGCCTGTCACTGACCTCATCTCCTCTGGAGATCTTCCCTCCATGGCCACCAACCTCATAGTCCCCCAACCCCGCACAGCCCGCTTCTACCTCCTTCCCAAGATCCACAAACAGAACTGCCCTTGTAGACCCATCGTTTCAGCCTGTTCTTGCCCCATGGAGCTTATCTCTTCCTATCTCGACTTTATCTTTTCTCCCCTTGTCCAGTCTCTTCCCACCTACATTCGCGACTCTTCCGACGCCCTCCGTCACTTTAACAGTTTCCAGTTTACTGGCCCCAACCGTCTCCTTTTCACCATGGACGTCCAATGCCTCTACACCTCCATCCCCCACCAGGACGGCCTTCAGGCGCTCCGTTTCTTCCTTGAACAGAGGCCCAACCAGTCCCCATCCACCACCACCCTCCTCCGCCTGGCTGAACTTGTTCTCACATTGAACAACTTCTCCTTTGACTCCACTCACTTCCTCCAAATTAATGGTGTTGCTATGGGAACCCGCATGGGCCCTAGCTATGCCTGCCTGTTCATGGGATATGTGGAACATTCTTTGTTCCAGTCCTACTCAGGTCCCCTCACTCACCTCTTTTTCCGGTACATCGATGACTGTATTGGTGCCGTTTCCTGCTCTCGCCCTGAACTGGATAAGTTCATTCACTTTACTTCCAATTTCCACCCTTCCCTCACCTTCACATGGTCCATCTCCGACTCTTCCCTTCCCTTCCTTGACTTCTCCGTCTCGATTTCTGGCGATCGGCTTTCAACAAACATCCACTACAAGCCCACCGACTCCCACAGCTACCTGGACTACGCTTCCTCCCACCCCGCTTCTTGTAAGGACTCTATTCCATTCTCCCAGTTTCTCCGTCTCCGCCGCGTCTGTTATGATGATGCCACCTTCCATACTAGTGCTTCTGACATGTCTTCCTTTTTCCTCAACCGAGGATTCCCCTCTACTGTAGTTGACACGGCCCTTGACCGTGTCCGTTCTAATTCCTGCACTTCTGCCCTCACCCCTGCCCCTCCCTCCCAGAACCACGATAGGGTTCCCCTTGTCCTCACCTTTCACCCCACCAGCCTCCACATTCAACGGATCATCCACCGCCATTTCCGCCACCTCCAACGTGATCCCACCACCAAACACATCTTCCCCTCACCTCCCCTTTCAGCATTCCGAAGGGACCGCTCCCTCCGCGACACCCTGGTCCACTCCTCAATCACCCCCAACAGCCCTTCTCTTTCACCCGGCACCTTCCCGTGCAAGCGCAGGAGATGCAACACATGCCCTTTTACCTCCTCCCTTCCCACTGTCCAGGGCCCCAAACACCCCTTCCAGGTGAAACAGCGATTTACGTGTACTTCTTGCAATTTAATATACTGTATTCACTGCTCACGATGCGGTCTCCTCTACATTGGGGAGACCAAACGCAGATTGGGTGACCGCTTTGCGTAACACCTCCGTTCAGTCCGTAAGGGTGACCCTGAGCTTCCGGTCGCCTGTCACTTTAATTCACCGCTTCACTCCCACTCTGATCTCTCTGTCCTCGGGCTATTACATTGTTCCAATGAAGCTCAACGTAAGCTCGAGGAACAGCACCTCATCTTTCGATTGGGCACTTTACAGCCTGCCGGACTCAACATCGAGTTTAACAATTTCAGATAATTATCCCTGCCCCCATTTTTCATGCAGTATGATTTTTGCCATTCCCATTTGCAACATTTTATCTTTCCTGCCTCTTACAAAAGCACAGGGTGTTCTTTCTATTTCTTCCTCCCCTCCTAAACCCCCACCCCTGTCTCTGCACCTGCTTAATATGTTACATTTCCAGCTTTTTCCAGTTCTGATGAAGGGTCCCAGACCTGAAACATTAACTCTGTTTCTCTCTCCACGGATGCTGCCTGGCCTGCTGAGTATTTCCAGCATTTTCTGTTGTTATTTCAGATTTCCAGCATCCGCAGTATTTTGCTATTACAGTAGCATAGTGGTTATGTTACTGGACCAGTAATCCAGAGGCCTGGACTAATGATCCAGACATAAATTCAAAACCCACCAAAGCAGCTGTGGAATTTAAGTTCAGTTGATTAAATAAATCTGGAATAAAAAGCTAGTATCTGTAATGGTGACCATGAAGCTATTGGGTTGTCGTAGAAACCCATGTGGTTCATTAATGTCCTTTAGGGGAGGAAATCTGCTGTCCTTAGCCAGTCTGGCCTATATGTGACTCCAGACCCACAGCAATTCGGTTGATTCTGAACTGCCCTCTGTGGTTCAAGAAAGTGACTCACCACCACCTCCTCAGGGGCAATTAGGGATCGGCAATAAATGCTGCTTGCCAGCGACGCCCACATCCCATGAATTAATTAACAAAAACTGGATTAAAAGCCTTTACAGAAATACTTGTTCCTAAAACAATACTCTTTTACATTGTAGGGACAGTGTCTGTTTAACAACCTAATCTCCCCCAGAATCCACCTCCCTTCACAGTCCCACATTGGAAATTGTTGGGTCCTCCTGGGCTCAGAAGTACTGGGGGTTAAACCCAGCAGCTTCTCCTCCATCTCCACTCCAGCTCAAACTGCAGCAACAAAAAGACCTACACAGGCGGCCAGGGACTGACTTCCGCATCCAGCGCCCGCCCTGATACAAGCCGGCTCTGGATTGGCGGCTCTGCTGTGTCGATCCAGTTGTGGTTTCTCCTGTCCGGTCACTCAATTCACAATTCACAATTCAAATCGCTTTATTGGCATGATAAGTTACATCTTATGTTGCCAAAGCATCAAAATACATTTATGGTTGAGCACATAAACGCAGTTCTATTCATACAGTGTATAAACAGGTATATCCCTGAGTGTATAAATATACATTCGCATTGTTTATATATATTCTTTTCTTAGTTTACTGGTTGTCCCTCTGTTCATGGCAAGCTGTAACATAGTGTGCCGCCAGTGTTACACAGCTTCTCTCCTCTCCCAGTAGGAATGGGAGTTTTTGGATGTCATTCAGATTTCTGAATTCAGGGCATATTTGTGAGAATTTTTGGTAGAAATTCTCCCTGATGTCCTGATATTTTCCACAGGCTGTGAGGAAGTGCATCTCTGTCTCCACTACTCCCTGACTGCAGTGAGAGCATATCCTGTCTTCTCTTGGCAGCCTGGTCTGCCTGTGTCTGCCTTTTTCGATCGCTAGGCTATGTTCACTCCCGCGCATGCTCAGCTCACTCTTCCCGTGTGATTGACGGGACTCCGGACCAATAGAAAGAGCGGGGACCGAGCGGGCGGCGGGTCCCCCAACCAATCGGAGTGTGCGAGGGGCGGGGCTTTTGCTTTAAACCTGAACAACGGGAGGTGAGCTGAGCTGAGCATGCGTGGGAGAGGGTGCAGCAGGTCAGAGGGAGGCGGGTTAATGAACCCCAGGGGGACGCGGGCTTCACACACCCCGAGTGCGGCCCCAGGCCCGATTATAAGAGCAGTGAACATTACCCGCCTCCACCCGCGGGTTCCCGTTTCACTCCGGCCCGAATTTCAACAAAGCGCCAAACTCCGGGACAGACAGGAAGTGAGTCAGGGAGCGTCTGTAAATGAAGGAGAAATAGAGACTGTTCAGGGAGCGTCTGTAAATGGAGGAGAAATGGTGACTGGTCAGGGAGCATCTGTAAATGGAGGAGAAATGGTAACTGGTCAGGGAGCGTCTGTAAATGGAGGAGAAATGGTGACTGGTCAGGGAGCATCTGTAAATGGAGGAGAAATGGTGACTGGTCAGGGAGCGTCTTTAAATGGAGGAGAAATGGAGACTGGTCAGGGAGCGTCTATAAATGGAGGAGAAATGGAGCCTGGTCAGGCAGCGTCTGTAAATGGAGGAGAAATGGTGACTTGTTAGGGAGAGCGTCTGACAATGGAGGAGAAATGGTGACTGGTCAGGGAGCATCTGTAAATGAAGGAGAAATGGTGACTGGTCAGGGAGCGTCTTTAAATGGAGGAGAAATGGAGACTGGTCAGGGAGCGTCTATAAATGGAGGAGAAATGGAGCCTGGTCAGGCAGCGTCTGTAAATGGAGGAGAAATGGTGACTTGTTAGGGAGAGCGTCTGACAATGGAGGAGAAATGGTGACTGGTCAGGGAGCATCTGTAAATGAAGGAGAAATGGTGACTGGTCAGGGAGCGTCTTTAAATGGAGGAGAAATGGAGACTGGTCAGGGAGCGTCTGTAAATGGAGGAGGAATGGTGACTGGTCAGGGAGTGTCTGTAAATGTAGGAGAGATGGCGATTGGTCAGGGAGCATCAATAAATGGGGGTGAGACGGAGACTGGTCAGGGAGCGTCTGTAAATGGAGGAGAAATGGAGACTGGTCAGGGAGCGTCTGTAAATGAAGGAGAAATGGTGACTGATCAGGGAGCATCTGTAAATGGAGGAGAAATGGAGACTGGTCAGGGAGCGTCTGTAAATGGAGGAGAAATGGTGACTGGTCAGGGAGCGTTTGTAAATGAAGTAGAAACATAGAAGATAGGAGCAGGAGTAGGCCATTCGGCCCTTCGAGCCTGCTCCGCCATTCAATGAGGTCATGGCTGATCATCCAAATTCAGTACCCTGTCCCTGCCTTCTCCCCATATCCCTTGATCCCTTTAGCCTTAAGAAATATATCCAACTCTTTTTTGAATATATTTAATGAACTGGCCTCCACCGCCCTCTGTGGCAGAGAATTCCACAGGTTCACCACTCTCTGGGTGAAGAAATTCCTCCTCATTTCAGTCCTAAATGGCTTACCCCTTATCCTTAGACTATGACCCCTGGTTCTGGACTCCCCGGCCATCAGAAACATCCTTCCTGCATCTAGTCTGTCCAGGCCTGACAGAATTTTATAGGTTTCGATGAGATCCCCTCTCAATCTTCTAAACTCCAGTGAGTATAAGCCCAATCGACACAATCTCTCCTCATACGTCATTCCTGCCATCCCAGGTATCAGCCTGGTGAATCTTCGCTGCACTCCTTCCATGGCAAGAACATCCTTCCTCGGGTAAGGTGACCAAAACTGCACACAATACTCAAGGTGCGGTCTCACCAAGGCCCTGTACAACTGTAGCAAGACATCCTTGTTCCTGTACTCGAACCTTCTTGCTACGAAGGCCAACATACCATTTGCCTTCTTAACCGCCTGCTGCACCTGCATGCTTACCTTCAGCGACTGGTGCACAAGAACACCCAGGTCTCTTTGCACTTCCCCTTCTCCCAATCTATTGCCATTCAAATAATAATCTGCCTTCCTGTTTTTGCCACCAAAGTGGATAACCTCACATTTATCCACATTATAGTGCATTTGCCATGTTTCTGCCCAATCACCCAATCTGTCCAAATCGTACTGGAGTTTCACGACATCCTCCTCACAGCTTACCCTCCCACCCAGCTTTGTGTCGTCTGCAAATTTGGAGATATTACATCCAATTCCCTCGTCCAGATCATTAATATATATTGTGAACAGCTGGGGTCCTAGGACCGATCCTTGCGGTACCCCACTAGTCACTGCCTGCCACTCAGAAAATGACCCGTTTATTCCAACTCTTTGCTTTCTGTCCGCCAACCAGTTCTCTATCCAAGTCAATACCTTGCCCCCAATCCCACGTGCCTTAATTTTGCACGCTAATCTCTTATGTGGGACCTTATCGAAAGCCTTCTGAAAGTCCAAATACACCACATCCACTGGTTCTCCCTTATCTATTTTACCAGTTACATCCTCAAAAAATTCCAGTAGATGAGTCAAGCACGATTTAGCTTTTGTAAATCCATGTTGACTTTGTCCGATCCTGTCACTGCTTACCAAGTGCTCTGCTATTACATCTTTTATAATAGATTCTAGCATTTTCCCCACTACCGATGTCAGGCTTACCGGTCTATAATTCCCCACTTTTTCTCTACCACCTTTTTTGAATAGTGGGGTAACATTAGCTACCCTCCAATCCATGGGTACTGTTCCAGATTCTATCGAGTTCTGGAAGATGATCAGCAATGCATCTACTATTTCTAGGGCAACTTCCTTAAGTACCCTAGGATGTAGATTATCAGGCCCTGGGGATTTATCGGCCTTCAATCCCGTCAACTTCCCTAACACCATTTCCCTACAAATACTGATTTCTATCAGTTCCTCCCTGTCATTAGATCCTATGTTCCCTGACATCTTTGAGAGGTTATTTGTGTCCTCCTTTGTGAAGACAGAACCAAAATATGTATTTAATTGGTGATGCGCCATCAATTACTCAAAAGACTGAGGTTAAGCGAGTAACAATCAGGCTTTTATTAACTAAAGAATGAAGGTCTAGTCTCGAGTGGTCGACCCGTCCAGAATACTAAGGGACTGGGAGGTAGTCACTTATATACCTGGAATAGTGGGAGGAGTCAGCCGAGGCATGTCCAGACCTGTACCTAGTGGAATACACATACACATACAGACAGGTATAACAGTGGTTTACCACATTCACCCCTTGTTTAAAAATGAGTCCGGCGGGGTGAAGTGTATTTAAAAGTTCGTGTATTGGAGTCTCTCCGGAGGTCTTGTCTGCCGCTGTGATCGACGTGGCGACGGCAGGGGTGGTGGAGCTTCCGGCGTCGCGTCCCGTGTAGGCTGGGGCCCTGGAGTGTAGTCCTCGTGGGTGACGGTCCAAGGCGAGCCGGCTGCTGGGGTTGGATATCGGGTCGTGGGGGGGGGTGGTAATGGGTAGTGGGTTACAGTGGTCCCCGAGGGTGCGAGGTCTCGTATGGAGACTGTGTCCTCCCGCCCGTCCGGGTACGCAATGTAAGCGTACTGGGGGTTGGCGTGGAGGAGGTCGACCCTCTCGACCAGGGGGTCTGTTTTATTGGCCCTCACGTGTCTTCTCAGTAGTACCGGCCCTGGGGACGTCAGCCATGGCGGTAACGATGTCCCCGATGTGGACTTCCTTGGGAAGACAAACATTTTCTCGTGAGGGGTGGCATTGGTGGCAGTGCAGAGCAGTGACCGAATCGAGTGGAGCGCATCGGGGAGCACCTCCTGCCAGCGGGAGGTCGGAAGGCCCCTAGACTTTAAGGCTAGTAGGGCGGCCTTCCAAACTGTTGCATTCTCTCTTTCCACCTGTCCGTTCCCCCGGGGGTTGTAACTGGTGGTCCTGCTTGTGGCTATACCCCTAGCGAGCAGGTACTGGCGGAGTTCGTCGCTCATAAACGATGAGCCCCGGTCGCTATGGATATAGCTGGGGAAACTGAACAGGGTGAAGAGGCTGTTCAGAGACTTAATGACCGTGGCACTGGTCATGTCCGGGCAGGGGATAGCGAACGGGAACCGGGAGTACTCGTCAATGATGTTGAGGAAGTACACATTGCGGTCGGAGGAGGGGAGAGGCCCTTTGAAATCGACGCTCAGGCGTTCGAAAGGGCGAGTGGCTTTTATCAGGTGGGCTCTGTCTGGTCTATAAAAGTGCAGTTTGCACTCAGCGCAGACTTGGCAGTTCTTGGTCATGGTCCTGACCTCCTCGATGGAGTAAGGCAGGTTGCGGGCCTTGATGAAGTGGAAGAACCTGGTGACCCCCGGGTGGCAGAGGTCATTGTGGAGGGCCCTCAGCCTATCGATCTGCACGCTGGCGCAGGTGCCACGCGATAGGGCGTCTGGGGGTTCATTGAGCTTCCCAGACCAGTACAAGATCTCATAATTGTAGGTGGAAAGTTCGATTCTCCACCTCAAGATCTTGTCATTTTTGATTTTGCCCCTCTGCTTGTTGTTGAACATAAAAGCAACTGAACGCTGGTCAGTGAGCAGGGTAAATCGTTTTCCGGCCAGGTAGTGCCTCCAATGACGCACAGCCTCCACGATAGCCTGGGCCTCCTTCTCGACCGCGGAGTGTCTGGTCTCCGGGCCCTGGAGGGTTCGTGAGAAGAATGCCACAGGTCTCCCCGCCTGATTAAGGGTGGTGGCCAGAGCGAAGTCTGACGCATCGCTTTCCACCTGGAAGGGGATGGATTCGTCCACTGCGTGCATGGTGGCTTTGGCAATGTCTTCCTTGATACGGTGGAAGGCTAAGCGGGCCTCTGCCGTCACGGGAAAAGAGGTGGACTTGATCAGCGGACGGGCTTTGTCTGCATAGTAGGGGACCCACTGAGCGTAGTAGGAAAAAAACCCTAGGCACCTCTTCAGAGCTTTTAGGCAGTGGGGCAGTGGGAGTTCCATAAGGGGACGCATTCGGTCCGGGTCGGGACCGATGACCCCGTGTTCCACAACACAGCCAAGGATGGCGAGGCGGTCTGTGCGGAATATGCACTTCTCCTTGTTATATGTCAGGTTCAGGAGTTGGGCGGTGCGGAGGAATTTCTCGAGGTTTGTGTCATGGTCCTGCAAGTCATGGCCGCAGATGGTCACATTATCTAGGTAAGGGAAAGTGGCCTGCAGCTCGTTTTGATCGACCATCCGGTCCATCTCCCTTTGGAAGATGGAGACCCCGTTGGTAATGCCGAAGGGAACCCTAAGGAAGTGATAGAGGCGGCCGTTTGCCTCAAAAGCAGTATACTGGCGGTCCTCAGGGCGGATAGGGAGCTGGTGGTACGCTGATTTCAGGTCAATGGTCGAAAAGACGCGGTACTGCGCGATCTGGTTGACCATGTCAGCTATGCGGGGGAGTGGGTAGGCGTCCAGCAGGGTGAAGCGGTTTATTGTTTGGCTGTAGTCGATGACCAGGCGTTGTTTCTCGCCGGTCTTAACGACCACAACCTGGGCTCGCCAGGGGCTGGAGCGGCCCTCAATAATCCCCTCCTTCAGGAGCCGTTCCACTTCGGTTTTGATGAAAACCCTGTCCCCAGCACTGTATCGCCTGCTCTTTGTGGCGATGGGCTTACAGTCGGGGGTGAGGTTAGCAAACAGTTGGGGGGGTGGGACTCTGAGTGTGGAGAGGTTGCATCTGGTGCGCGGCGGGCAATTTGGAGGCTGCTGGCTGCGGACTGTGAGTGGGGGGAGGGGGCCACCGTACGCCATCGTAACGCTTTTGAGGTGGCACTGGAAATCCAACCCCAGTAGAACGGCAGCGCAGAGGTCGGGCAGGACCAGGAGTTTAAAATTATTGAACACAGTCCCGTCTACTACTAGTGTCACCACGCAGTAGCCGCCAATGTCCGCTGACTGGGACTCGGAGGCCATAGAAATCCGCTGGTGCGCAGGCAGGACTGGGAGAGAGCAACGCCGCACCGTGTCGGGGTGGATGAAGCTCTCTGTGCTCCCGGAGTCAAAAAGGCAGTTTATTGCATGGCCGTTTACCTTATCGTCCATTTTGGACCGAGCTAGCTGGTGCGGTCTCGTTTGGTCCAGCGTCACAGAGGCCAGCGTAGGGGTCGGTGTATCGCTGCGAGTATCAGATGGGGGGGGTTGGTGGTCTGCTGCGTCCCGGCTGGTGTCCAAGATGGCGGCGTCCATGATTCCCATGTGGCTGGAGTCGTCCAAGATGGCTGCTGCTGTGGTGGTTCGCACATGGCTGGGGAGGCCCAAGATGGCGGCCCGCACGGCCCACACGCGGTGCTGTTGGGGGCCCAAGATGGCGGCTCGCACGGCCCACACGCGGCGCTGCTGGCGTTCAGGGTGGCTTTGGCCTTGCAGACGCTGGCGTAGTGTCCCTTTTTCCCGCAGCCCGAGCAGGTCGCATTCTTCGCCAGGCAGCGCGCTCTGGAGTGTTTGGCCTGGCCACAGAAGTAGCATTTCTGGCCTTGGGATACTGCTGTCTGGCTTTGGGACACTGCTGCGGGAGTTGGGCCGTTGTTGGGCTGTGGCTGGGGTGGCACAGTGCTATGGGGCTGTCCTACCGTGTCCCAGGTTGTCATTCCCCGCGGCGTCCACGGTGCAGAGGAGTAGGCATCCATGCCCCGGAAGGCTGCGTCCAGCGTTAGTGCGATGTCGGAGGCTTTGTCGAGGGTGAGGTCACTCTGCTCCAGCAGTCGCTGTCGGGTGTAGTTGGACCTGTGGCCCGCTACGAAGGCATCCCGGATCAGTTCCTTCGTGTACTTAGTGGGCGTTACCGCCTTACACCCACAGGCCCGGGCAAGCATGGACAGTGCTTGGAGGTATTCCTCAGTCGATTCCCCAGGTTGTTGCTTGCGACTCCCCAGAAGGTGCCTAGCGTATACTTCGTTCACAGGGCGCGTGTACTGGGTCTTGAGGAGCTGGAGGGCGGCTGTGTACGAGGTCGCGTCCCGGATGACTGAGTACACTCGGTGGTTCACCTTGGAGAACAGGACAGTTTGTCCGCATCCGTTTCGACCGCAGTGGAGGCAGTCAGGAATGTCTCGAAGCACGTGAGCCAGTGAGCAAACTTGGTGGAAGCGTCCGCTTCCCGACTGTCCAGGTCCAGGCATGCTGGTGTGAGGATCTTCTCCATTATAAAAAATTTAGTTAATAAAATTGATGCGCCATCAATTACTCAAAAGACTGAGGTTGAGCGAGTAACAATCAGGCTTTTATTAACTAAAGAATGAAGGTCTTGTCTCGAGTGGTCGACCCGTCCAGAATACTAAGGGACTGGGAGGTAGTCACTTATATACCTGGAATAGTGGGAGGAGTCAGCCGAGGCATGTCCAGACCTGTACCTAGTGGAATACACATACAGACACAGACAGGTATGACAGTGGTTTACCACACCTGGGATGTAGATTATCAGGTCCTGGGGATTTATCGGCCTTCAGTCCCATCAATTTTCCTAACACCATTTCCCTACAAATACTGATTTCTTTCAGTTCCACCCTTTCATCAGGCCCTATGTTCCCCGGCATCTCTGGCATCTCCTTTGTGAAGACAGAACCAAAGTATGAATTTAGTTGGTCTGCCATTTCTTTGTTTCTCATTATAAATTCCCCTGATTCTGACTGCAAGGGACCTACGCTTGACTTCACCAATCTTTTTCTCTTCACATATCTATAAAAGCTTTTACAGTCAGTTTTTATGTTCCCTGTTAGCTTACTCTCATATTCTATTTTCCCTTTTGTTCTGTCCTCCTCACGACTATGATTCGACCGACAGCTAAACCCTCATCACCAAACAGGAGGCGTTGTTACTTTTAATCCAGTTTAATGACACAGGGTGAAACTACAAAGAGAGCAAGAAATTACAACATCGAATAAGGCCGATTGGTATTACAATCACGATCTGAATACACAAAATAAACATAGGACAGTAGAATGAAACGTTACCACTATAACTCAATGGTTCTATTACAATTTGAGGTAAATCTGATACAACAATCAAAGGTCTAACAGATGAATGCCAGCGGAAAGACTAATAGCCAGCCACATGGAAACTCCACAAAGTGCAATATTTTAACTCATCTGGCCGCAAATATCAAGAAATGGTGGCATAGATCAAACATAAAGACATCTGATAAAAAAGCTACTTACAGACAATGCCAATCAAAGGGGGAAACTGAAAAGGATGGCGTGAGATGCTGCAGAATCACCAGCCATGATTTCTGGCTCCCTCGTGGTTGTGTTTTACTTTCACTTTCTCATCATGTCACATGACATAAATCAACAATAAGGAGGTAAATAGTCAATCTATCTGGATGATATTCTGGTGACAGGAAGAACCGACCAGGAGCATCTGAGCACTCTGAGAGAGGTACTACAAAGATTGGATAAGGCTGGGTTACGGCTCAAGAGGAGTAAGTGCACTTTCCTGGGGAATGAGGCCGTGTTCCTGGGACATAGAGTGGATGCCACAGGGCTCCATCCAATCAAGGAGAAGGTACAAGCACTGCAGGAGGCCCCAGCTCCTACAAATGTGACTGAGTTAAAAGCTTACCTGGGACTGCTAAACTATTATAACAGGTTTTTACCAAACTTGGCAACAGTGTTAGCACCTCTTCACAAACTTCTGCGCAAGGAGACACAGTGGCAGTGGGAAGAGGAGCAGAGGGTTTCATTTGAACAGTCCAAGAAACTGATACTGTCCTCGGATGTGTTGGTTCACTACAATGCAGAGAAAGACATCATTCTCTCTTGTAACGCTTCACCTTACGGGGTGGGGGCGGTTCTTTCACACAGCTTGGAAGATGGAACTGAAAGACCAATAGGGTTTATGTCTCGAACTCTGACCCCAGCGGAAAAAAACTATTCCCAGTTAGATAAAGAGGGATTAGCAGCAATGTTTGGGTTACAGAGGTTTCACAAGTACATATATGGCAGGAAATTCACCATATGCACCGATCATAAACCTCTTCTATCTCTTTTTAATGAGATGAAAACAGTACCACAGATGGTGTCACCCCGGATCCAGAGGTGGGCAGTGACGTTGAGGGCATATGAGTATATCATCATTTACAAGGCGGGCAAGTACCATGGGAACGCAGATGCCTTGAGCCGTCTTCCGCTACCAGGTACACCTATCCGTGCAGCTCCAGAGGACAGAGTTTTGATGTTGGAGGACACGGATATGGCAATTGTGACCGCAGAACAAGTAAGGACTTGGACAGGTAAAGATCCAGTACTGTCTAGAGTCCGAGAATATGTGATGAGGGGTTGGCCACAACATCCGGAAGGGACTGATTTCACACCTTACAGTGTCAGGAAAACAGCTGAGTGTTGTGGGGAGCTCGAGTGATTATTCCACAGCCAGCACGACAGTCTATCCTAGTGCAACTACATCAGTGTCATCCTGGAGTTTCGCGTATGAAAGCATTGGCAAGGAGTTACTTGTGGTGGCCAAAGCTAGATGAGGAGATAGAAAATCTAGTCAAGACATGCAGCACTTGTCAAGTACACAGGAAGGCACCAGCAGCGGCTCCACTCCACCCCTGGGAGTGGCCGGATAAACCATGGAGAAGATTACATGTAGATTATGCTGGTCCATTCATGGGAAAGATGTTCCTCATAATCATTGATGCACATTCCAAATGGATGGATGTGTATCCTGTAAATTCTGCTTCATCTACTGTTACTATAGACTGCCTGCGTAGGAGTTTTAGTAATCAAGGGATACCAGAGATCGTAGTAAGTGACAATGCCACGTGTTTTGTGAGTACAGAAACAAAAGAGTTCATGAGAAACAATGGCATAGTGCAGGTGACTTCAGCTCCATATCATCCATCTTCAAATGGACTTGCGGAGAGAGCCATACAAACCTTTAAGGAGATGATGAAAAAAAGTGCGGAAGGGAGTTTGGCAGCAAAAGTGTCACGTGTTCTGTTCAGCTACAGAATAACACCTCAATCTACCACAGGACTCTCTCCTGCTGAGTTGTTTTTAGGATGTCGACTACGCTCCACTCTTGACCTGGTTCACCCAGACCTAAAAAGGAAGGTGGAAAACCAACAAATCAAACAAAAGGAGAACCATGACAGAAGGACAAAGCCGCAGTTTTGGAGAAGGAGATGAGGTCCTTATCAGGAATTTCAGTTATGGTCCAAAATGGATTCCTGGCATCATAGACTCAATGACCGGTCCAGTATCATATACGGTCATGGTGGGAACTGGTCAGGTAGCACGCAGACATGTGGATCAGATACTGACCAGACAAAGGGAAATCGAACTGGAGGTTCCAGAGGAAATGTTGGAGGACAAGTTGGTCCCCAGTTATTCAAATGCATTGGGGGTACCAACACCACGAACAGAGCCAGTTATACCTGGACCCCTTCATCAAGAGGAAACCATCGTAGCAGAGTCAGATACTCTGAGTACTGCTCAGGAGTGTTAGATCCATGTGTTAATGGAGACACGGAATGCAGGAGTTGATTTAACAAGTGTTTACTGAACAAAGTCTGGAGGTGAACTAACAACACAAGATGCTACGCAGGCTTATATACCCGAGTGGTCACTACTGGTACTACAGTATACAAGGGCTTCAAAAACATAGTTCCTCTTAAAGGTACATACACTACAATTCCTCCCCTTTTAGATAAATAGTACATAACATTTTAAGTAATCATTAAATAACATTTTTACAAGAACAATAATATACACATTTGCTGAAGTTAATCAATTACAAATTCAGTCTCTCTGGAGGCTTCCTGACTCGGTCCGGATAACGCCTTGGTGGTGTAGTAGGTTCTTTTGGCAAGGTCGATTCGGCTTCAATGCTAGTGTCGGGTTCATCTGGTTCCAGTATCACCGGATCGGAGGTAGATACTATGGGTATCTCTGCTTCATCACTAGGCGTATAGAGTTGTGGTGTAGGTTGTCCTTTTTCGGATGACTCTATGATCTGGTCAGCATGGCGCCTTATTATGCTTTCTCCAATGTCCACGGTATACATCAGCGGTCCTAGTCATGTGCAAATAGTTCCAGGCTGCCATTTCTCGGTACAGTAGTCCCGGGCCAAAACTGGTTGACCTATCTGGAAGGTTCTAGTTGGCCTTTCATTCATGCTTTGAAATTGCCGGTTCTCTACGTCCCTTCTGACGTTTGGCTTGACCAAATCCAGCCGGCATCTTAGTCTTCTATTGAAAAACATCATGGCGGGGGTTTGGTTTGTAACCACATGTGTTGCATTCATGTACGCAAACAAGAAGTTATCTACCTTATGTTGTAGATTTATGTCTTCATTACCCATGGCCTTTATGGCCTTCTTGAAGGTCTGGACAAACCTTTCAGCCAATCCATTGGTGGCGGGATGCTATGGGGCGGACGTGTAGTGCTAACCCCATTGTTTTTTAAGAACTTCCTGAATTCTTCGGATACAAATTGCGGTCCATTATCAGAACAGATCTGTTCAGGCAGCCTATTCCTGGCAAATATGGTCCTTAATACTGTGATGGTTTTTTCCGTGGTGGTGGAGGACATCTTTATTACCTCCGGCCACTTGGAGTGTGCATCCACCGCGATTAAGAACATTGAGTCCATAAATGGACCAGCAAAGTCGATATGTACCTTTTGCCATGGAGATGAGGGCCATTCCCATGGATGTAGAGGGGCTTGTGGTGGGGCGTTATGGACCTTCTGGCATCCTAGACAGCTTTTGGTCATTTCTTCGATGTCTCCATCGATACCTGGCCACCACACAAACGCTCTGGCTAAGTTCTTCATTTTCACTCCACCCAGATGCCCCTCGTGAAGCTCCTTTAGCACTTAATCCTTGAGTTTGGGTGGAATCACCACTCTGGATCCACACATCAAGGTCCCTCGGCACACTGACAGCTGTTCTCTTCTTTGCGAGAATGCTGGCAACAGTGGTTCGCCATGTGCTGGCCATCCCTTCACCATTAAATCGTAGACTCGTGAGAGAGTTGGGTCATTTCGCATTTCCTTTTCAATGGTAGAATTTGTCACCGGTAGACATTCCACTATGGTCGAGTGGAATATCTCCACTGGGTCCACTGTCGGCGCCTCTTCCCCCGTTGGCAACGGTAGGCGTGATAACCCGTCAGCATTCCCATGCTGTTTTGTTCCTTTGTACTCTATGTCATATTGGTGTGCCCCTAGGAAAAGGGACCACCTCTGTAGCCTTTGCGCTGTCATAATGGGAACGCCCTTTTTAGGGTTGAATATGGAGACGAGGGGTTGATGTTCAGTCAACAAGGTAAACTTTTGTCCGTGTTGGTCATGGTTGAATTTCTTCACCCCCCACACCAGGCTGAGTGCCTCCCTGTCGATCTGGGCATAGTTACGCTCAGCTGAGTTCAATGAGCGTGACGCAAAAGCTATCGGCCGCTCCGAGCCATCAGTGAATCTATGCTATAATACCGCTCCCATGCCGTAAGGGGATGCATCACACGCCAGTCTGATTGGCAGTGATGGGTTGTAATGTGCCAACACTTCCCTGGACGTGATCAAGCCTTTGCATTTATGGAAGGCACGTTTACAGTCTTTGCTCCATTTCCAAACTACTCCCGTTTGTAGCAGTGCGTTAAGCGGGTGCAGAACCGTCGACAAGTTTGGTAAAAATTTATGATAGTAATTTACTAATCCCAGGAACTACCTTAATTGTGAGACATTTTCAGGCGCTGGGGCCTTTACGACCACTTCAATTTTTTCAGGTGACTTATGCAACCCTTCTTCGTTAATGACATGGCCACAATATGATATTTGTTTCCGGAAAAATTCGCATTTGGGGCGATTTGCTCATAGGCCCCGTTCTCTCAGCCTCGTGAGCACCTGCTCCAAGTTGGCAAGGTGCTCATTGTCGTTTTCTCCTGTTACAAGGATGTCATCTAGGTAGCATTGAGTCCCCGGAATCCCTTGCAGGACTTGCTCCATAGCTCTTTGCCAGATAGCCGGAGCTGGTGCCACTCCGAAAACCAGTCGATTGTACTGGTACAGGCCTTTGTGTGTGTTTATCGTGAGATACTTTTTAGAGGCCTCCTCAACCTTCATCTGTAGATATGCCTGTGCTAAGTCAATTTTGGTGAAACGTTTCCCTCCGGATAGTGAGGCAAAAATATCTTCTATCCTCGGAAGAGGATACTGTACCGTGTGAAGAACCGGGTTTACAGTCACCTTGAAGTCCCCACAGATGCGAACTTTTCTCTGTTCTTCAGATTTATCATTATTCAACGTTTTCTTCATGGCCGGGATGGTGGGTGTTGCCCACTCGCTCCAATCTACCTTGGATAACACGCCTGCTTTTTCCAAATTCTCCAGCTCTGCCTCGACGGCTGGACGAATTGCGTATGGCACCGGCCTTGCCTTAAAAAACTTGGGAATTGCCACATCTTCCACTTTTATTGAGGCGGTGGTGCCTTTCAGGGTTCCTAGTTCCTGTTGAAACACTTCTTTGGCGTTAGCCAAGAATTCTTTTAATCGTCCAGGTATGACGTCATCATCGTTTTTTTTCTTACTGGTCACCGTCAGTGCCTGAATGGAGTGCCAGTCTAAACTTATCTTTCTGATCCATTCACGTCCCAACAATGGTGGACCACCATCTTGCAGAACGTATAAATACAACTTCTGTATTTCCTTGCCGTTGTATACAACAGGCACCCTTATTTTCCCTCTGGGGTATACTTTCTGCCCCGTATATGTCTTCAAGACAGTGGATGTGTCTTTCAAAGGTATATGCGGAAATAGCCACTCGTAATCCCGTCAAGGGAGAGGGATTTAAATTCTTGAGGCATTGGAACCAGTTCTTGGGGAGGAGTGACCTGTACCAAGGGGACGGTCTACACCTGAACTGTGAGGGAGCCGATGTCCTCGGGGTAATATTTTCTAGGGCGGTTCGGGAGGATTTAAACTAATTTGGCAGGGGGATGGGAACCTAGGTAGTGGAAAAGAGGGAAGTCATATGAAGTCAGAAATAGATGGTAGAAAGGTGAGAAGCAATAAGCAAAGGAGAGAAACACAAAGGGCCAAACTAATTCATAATGAGAGTGTGAAAAAAGCAAGCCTGAAGGCTTTGTATCTTAATGCTAGAAGCATTAGGAACAAGGTGGATTAATTAGTTGTGGAAATAGAGGTAAACAAGTATGATTTGATTGGGATTACAGAAACGTGGCTGCAGGGTGGGCAAGGCTGGGAACTTAACATCCAGGGATATACAATATTTAGGAAGGATCGGCAAAAAGGTAGGGGAGGTGGGGTAGCATTGCTGGTAAAGGAGGGGATTAATGCAATGGAAAGGAAGGATATTAACTCGGATGAAACGGAATCTGTATGGGTAGAAATGAGAAATAGCAAGGGGAGGAAAACGTTAGTGGGTGTGATATATAGGCCTCCAAATAGTAATATGGAGGTGAGGGAAGGCATAAAAAGGGAAATTAGAGAAGCGTGCGATAAGAGCACAGCTGTCATCATGGGTGACTTTAATTTACATATTGATTGGACTACCCAAACTAGTAAAAATTCTGAGGAGGAGGAATTCCTGGAATGTTTTCGGGACGGTTATCTGGACCAATATGTCGAGGAGCCGACTCGAGATCAGGCCATTTTAGACTGGGTATTGTGCAATGAGAAGGGACTTATCAGCAATCTTCTTGTACGAGGCCCCTTGGGTCAGAGCGATCATAATATGATCGAGCTCTCAGTCGAGATGGAGAGTGAGGAAATTGAATCAGAGACTAAGGTCCAGAACTTAAATAAAGGGAATTACGAGGGTATGAGACCGGAATTGGGTAAGATTGATTGGGTGGTGTTTCTGGGGGGATTGACAGTGGAGAGACAATGGCAAGCATTCAAAGATAGAATGGAAGAATTCCAGAACATGTTTATACCGGTTTGGCATAAAAATAAACCTAAAAAGGTGACTCAACCGTGGATAACGAGGGAAATTAGGGACAGCATAAAATCAAAAAAAAGGGCATATCAACTGGCAAAAAAAAGCACCAGACCGGAAGATTGGGGGCAGTACAGGATACAGCAAAAGAGGACAAAGGGATTAATCAGGAAGGGGAAAATAGAATACGAAAGTAAACCTGCAGCAAACATAAAGACAGACTGCAAAAGCTTTTATCAGTATATCAGGAGGAAAAGACTGGTAAAATCCCAAGTCGGTCCCTTGCAGTCCGATTCGGGAGAATATATAATGGAGAATAAGGAAATGGCAGACCAATTAAACTCATACTTTGGTTCTGTATTCACAAAGGAGGACACAAATAACCTCCCAGGAATATCGGCAAACATAGGGACTAATGAGAGGGAGGAGCTGACAGAAATTAGTATCTCTAGGGATATGGTGTTGGGTAAGTTGAGGGGACTGAAGGCTGACAAATCCCCGGGGCCTGATAAACTACATCCTAGGGTACTTAAGGAGGTGGCCCTGGAGATAGCAGATGCTCTAAGGATCATCTTCCGGAACTCCATTGACTCGGGAACAGTACCCATGGATTGGAGGGTAGCTAATGTTACCCCAATATTTAAAAAGGGGGGTAGAGAGAAAGCAGGGAATTATAGACCAGTAAGCCTTACATCGGTTGTGGGCAAAATGCTAGAGTCCATTATTAAGGATAAAATAGCGGAGCACTTGACAAATGGGGAAAGGATCGGACAGAGTCAACATGGATTTACAAAGGGTAAATCGTGTTTGACTAATCTGCTGGAATTTTTTGAGGAAGTAACTGGTAAAATAGATGGGGGAGAGCCAGTGGATGTGGTGTACCTTGACTTCCAGAAAGCCTTCGATAAGGTTCCACACAAAAGATTATCATGCAAAATTAAGGCTCATGGAATTGGGGGCAAAGTATTAACGTGGATAGAGAACTGGCTGGCGGATAGAAAACAGAGAGTTGGAATAAACGGCTCGTTTTTGGAGTGGCAGGCAGTGACCAGCGGGGTGCCGCAAGGATCTGTCCTGGGACCCCAGCTGTTCACAATATATATAAATGATCTGGATCAGGGAATTGGATGCAATATTTCCAAATTCGCTGACGACACTAAACTAGGAGGAGGGGTGGGCTCTGATGAGGATGTCAGGAGGCTACAGTGCGATTTGGACAGGTTGGGAGAATGGGCGGATACGTGGCAGATGCACTATAATGTGGATAAATGCGAGGTTATCCACTTTGGGGGTAAAAACAGGAGGGTAGATTATTATCTAAATGGCAATAGATTGGGAGATGGGGAAGTGCAGAGGGACCTGGGTGTTCTTGTGCACCAGTCACTGAAGGAGAGCATGCAGGTGCAACAGGCGATTAAGAAGGCAAATGGTATGTTGGCCTTCATATCAAGGGGGTTCGAGTATAGGAATAGGGATACCTTACTACAGCTGTACAAGGTGCTGGTGAGACCGCATCTGGAGTATTGTGTACAGTTTTGGTCGCCCCATCTGCGGAAGGATGTTCTTGCCATGGAAAGAGTGCAACGGTGATTCACCAGGCTGATACCTGGAATGGCGGGAATGACCTACGAAGAGAGATTAAATAGTTTGGGCTTGTACTCACTGGAGTTTAGAAGATTGAGAGGGGATCTCATCGAAACATATAAAATTATGGCAGGCCTGGACAGGCTGAATTCAGAGAGAATGTTTCCAATGGCCGGGGAGCACAGAACCAGGGGCCACAGTCTAAAAATAGCGGGCAAATCATTTAAAACAGAGATGAGGAAGAATTTCTTCACTCAAAGAGTGGTGAGCCTGTGGAATTCCCTGCCACAGAGGGCTGTGAAGGCTAATTCAATAAATATTTTCAAGAGAGAATTGGATATATTTCTGAAGGCTAAGGGGATTAAGGGTTACGGAGAAAAGGCGGGGACGGGGTACTGAACTGGTAAGATCAGCTATGATCTCAGACGAAGATCAGCCATGATCTCATTGAATGGCGGAGCAGGCTCGAAGGGCCGAATGGCCTACTCCTGTTCCTATCTCTATGTTTCTATGTTTCTATGACTCATGACGGTCAGAGCTGATCCTGTATCTAGCTCCATTTTGACTGGGGACCCCGCTATCGTGAGGGTAACCCAAATGGTCTGGTAATCTTCTTTGGCAATTACATTATGTAATTTGAGACAGCTTAGTCTCTTGTTTCCGGAGTCGCTATCGCTCTTCTGATCTTCGGAGCTACTGTCCATCATCATTTGTACCTTTCTGTACTTTTCCTTATTGACCTTTTTACTGTCAGCGGATTTCTTTCCAGATCTGCATACATGTGCAATGTGTCCCATCTTTCCGCATTGCCTGCATGCTTTGTCCTTGAACCAGCAGTCCTTCTGGTCATGGGTGGATCTGCCGCAGCGATAACATCTCTCGAAACCCCGTGTCATTTCATGGGTGCCGAAGTCCTGTGGCTTTTGCTGTATCTCTGCAGCTCCTCTTGCTGCTGCTTCGTATGATACAGCCACACTGAAAGCCTTGTCCAGTGTCAAATCTTTCTCAGAAAGTAGTCTTTTCTGTGTTCCTTCGCTTAGGAGACTGCCGACGAATTTGTCTCGTAGAGAATCTGCCAGTCCTGCCCCGAATTGGCAGTGCTTTGACAGCTTTCGTAATTCGGTGAGGTAATCAGCGTTACTTTCATTCTTGTGCTGATTCGTCCTGAAGAATTTGAATCGTTCCGCTATCAGCAGTGGTGTTGGGTTTAAGTGCTCCTGTAAGGTATCAACAATCTCCTTAAAATTCTTGTCCATCGGTTTGGCTGGAGTGATCAAATATCGTAACAGCCCGTATGTCCTTGCGCTCATCAGATTTAGAAGTACCGATGCCTTTTTATCATCCGCTACTTCATTCGCCTTGCAATATACCTCCACTCTTTCCACATATGTGGTCCAATCTTCTATATCACTATCGAAAGCAATAATATTGCCAGTCTTCGGCATCTTGAAAATCTAGAATGGCACTTCCCGCGCTTTTCTTTCTTCCCCGCCGAGTTAAGATGGCACCTCCCGTGCTTTCCCGCCGCTGCCGCTGCTGCCAACGCTGTTCTCCGCAGTTCCTGTTGCGACCTGCAGCTTTTCGCGGTATTTCTATTTTTTTTATACATCGCTTCAATAGTTTCTCCGTTACTTGGAGAACCGTTCCCGTCGTGGAGCGGACCCTCTGGGACTTTCCACTCCCTCTGCTCGGTCCGATAGCCAACCTGCTTTGCAGCACCGGCCACGCCCTGAGTGCTCCACCCTCTCTCTCTCTTTGCTTCTGCTTCCCGACTCGCTGCCCGGCCCCGTTGCAGAGCCACCCGATCAAGCTCTAGCCCGCCGCAGCCCAGGAAAGATCAGTGCACTACCTGCCACCAGCTCGTTTAGCTGGGGAAACCACAGACTGGAGACCAAGCCTGGCCCTCGTTTTCGAGTTTCTTTGAGTTATTTTTTTTTTCTTGCTTCTGGCTTCGACCTTCGTCTGAGGAATCGATCCCCTTGAGGTGCTGCCGAATTGCAGGTAAGTTCGTTTCTAACTCGTCGCCACTGTTAGATCCGTGTGTTAATGGAGACATGGAATGCAGGAGTTGATTTAGCAAGTGTTTACTGAACAAAGTCTGGAGGTGAACTAACAACACAAGACGCTACACAGGCTTATATACCCGAGTGGTCACTACTGGTACTACAGTATACAGGGGCTTCAAAAACATAGTTCCTCTTAAAGGTACATACACTACAAGGAGCAGCAGGTGGCTCTACCACAATGAAGCAGGGACTTGACTGTAAGACATTCGCCAAGGACTAACAAGCCGCCAGAGAGATTGATCACGACCTGCTAGATTCGTTCAGTATGGACTATCATTAAAGGAGTTTCCTTATGGACTTTTTAAGAATGCTGTTAAGTCACAGTCACTGACACCATTCTTCTCCTTTCTGATATAAACCAACCCCACAGTTACTGACGCCAATCTCTTCCTGTCTGATATAAACCAACCCCACAGTCACTGACACCAATTCCCTTTTGTCTGATACAAACCAACACCACAGGCCCAGAAAGATTAAACTCAGCCCATTACTTTGACTTGACTTGTCTCCATTCCCGTGCCGAGAGGATTGCTGTATCAGACAGGAGGGGCAACATTTGGGGACTCTCGATTCTCCACCAATTCCCATTCCCCTTCTTTCTGGTAGATAATGGAGGTGCCACTGTGTGTAATGTGCAAGTCAGTAAGAATTGTCAGTGAGGATTAATCAGCACTTTCTAATTGGAGATGTTAAACAGTGGAACCTTTCAGACACTGAATTATACCAAAGATTAATATGGGATTCAAGTAAAATGTATAATTTTACTGTTAACTCATTTCTGATGAGAGTTCCTGAATTAAGGGGAAAAATCACAGACAGCGGTTCTTAAAGGAACACTGCAGCCTCAAGAACACAATCAACTACATATCCAGCATATTAAACTACAGCCAGTTATAGGGGTTATTACATCAGCAGAAACAAAATCAACTATCAGAATGAATAAGGTTCAGTCCTGGATGTGATTAACAGCAGCAATAACAGCAGAATCCAACCCCTGCAGTCACATGTGAACTCGTTGGTGTGTCAGCAGGTGGGATGACTGAGTGAATCCCTTCACACACACGGAGCAGGTGAACGGCCTCTCCCTGATGTGAACCCATTGGTGTGCAATGAGGTTGGATGGACAGGTGAAATCCCAAGCTTATAACTGAGACCTTCCCTGGATACCAAGGGTGGGAGAGGCACTCTGGAAGGTATGGGGAGCTGGAACTTTTCCATGAGAGTAACTGAAGGTATGAGAAATGAAATAATCTAAAGTTAGGAAGGAGAAAAGGCCCCAAAATGGAACAGTCTGTAACAGGACATCAATTAGTCTCCTTTTATCTTGGAGACATCAAATATCGACACACTGTGTTATTTGAAATATCAAAATATTAAACTCCAACCCAGTTCTCGGAGTTATTAACATCAGCAGAAGCTAACTCCAACTGTCAGATTGAACATGGTTCAGTCCTGGCTGTGATTAACAGCAGCAGTAACAGCAGAATCCAACTTAGGCAGTAACGTGTGAACTCGCTGGTGTCTTAGCAGGTCAGATGACTGAGGGAAATTCTTCCCACACAGAGCAGGTGAACGGCCTCGCCCCAGTGTGAACTCGCTGGTGTTTCAGCAGGTTGGATGACTGAGCGATTCCCTTCCCACACTCAGAGCAGGTGAACGGTCTCTCCCCTGTGTGAACTCGCTGGTGTTTCAGCAGGTGGGATGACTGAGTGAATCCCTTCCCACACTCAGAGCAGGTGAACAGCCTCTCCTCAGTGTGAACTCGCTGGTGTGTCAGCAGTGTGGCTGACCGAGTGAATCTCTTCCCACACTTAGAGCAGGAGAATGGCCCCTTCCTGGGGTGAACTCGCTGGTGTTTCAGCAGGTTGGATGAACGAGTGAATTCCTTCCCACACACTGAGCAGGTGAACGGTCTCTCTCCAGTGTGAACTAGTTGGTGAGTTACAAGGAGGAATGACCGAGTGAATCCCTTCCCACACACGGAGCAGGTAAACGGCCTCTCCACATTGTGACTGCGCCGATGGGTTTCCAGATGTGATAGGGAAATTAATCCCTTCCCACAGTCCCCACATTTCCACGGTTTCTCCATGGTGCGGGTGTCCTTGTGTCTCTCCAGGTTGGACGATCAGTTGAAGCCTCGTCCACACACAGAACACATGTACGGTTTCTCCCCGCTGTGAATGGTGCGATGTTTTTCAGGCTGTGTAACTGGTTAAAGCTCTTTCCACAGTCAGTGCACTGGAACACTTTCATTCGTGTGTGTGTGTCTCGGTGCTTTTCCAGTCACACTGATGTTTGAAATCTTTTCCCACAGACAGAAGAGACAAACATTCCTCCTTCCACATTCAAAGGTCGATGATATTCAGGTCCTGATGAATCCAGTGACTCTGTCAGATCTTGATGTGATGTTTGGTTTCAGTTTCCCGTCTGCAAATCCTCCCCTTCTAATACCCTGTAAAAGGAGTTTACAAAAGTCATCACTGTAAGTACAGGATAGAAATTCGCAACAAACAGTTCTAGTTTCTATGGAACATTTTGCCTCTCTTGCTCCCCCAAAGCTGTAAATCCCTGTCCCACACACTCTCCCTCCTCTCTGTGCTGAAATCCAAACCCATTGCATCATCTCCAACATTTCTTTCCTCCACTCCCAGTTTTCCCCCTCCCTCTACTCTGGTTGGGTTCAGTTCTACACCCGCTGTGTGCAGAGTGAGAATAAAATCAATGAGTCAATGATTGTCTCGCCTGGTCACTGGGACCCTGAAGCCTCGCCCACTCTCGATTCCTAGGTGGCCGCACATGCGCCTTGATCCCGCCCTGACCAAGATGGTGGCCAGTGACCCCGCTGACCCGGATGGCCGGGCCTGTCACCGCAGGGCAAACACGGGGTCTGTCGGCTCTTATTCGGGGCCTGAGGCCTACACCAGGTGTTCCTGAAGCTTCCCAGCCCACCCACAGGTCCAATTCCTCCCCGAGCCCACAATCTCCTACCGCCTGCCGGAAGCATGTCTTCTGATTCAAACCATCAAGACCACTCGCACTGCGCATGCTCAGAGCACTGCCCGGTCCTGCGCCTGCACAGTGGGCTCCTGTAGTCATAGATAGGGCACATTCTGCCGCATGGTGGATTCTGGGTGAACACCCGCCATTGAAAGCCACAATTAGTGCAAAGAACATTTTTTATCATCCCATCGCGATTGAGGCCGGAGGGGCAATAAACAAAATTAATTTTAAAAAGCCCCTCAGCCATCGTGCAACCCTTATACTTGCTGGAGTTTAGAAGAATGTGAGGGGATCTCATTGAAACTTATAAAATTCTAACAGGACTAGACAGACTAGATGCAGGAAGGATGTTTCCGATGGTCGAGGAGTCCAGAACCAGGGGTCACAGTCTAAGGATAAGGGGTAAGCCATTTAGGACAGAGATGAGGAGGAATTTCTTCACCCAGAGAGTGGTGAACCTGTGGAATCCTCTACCACAGAAGGCAGTTGAGGCCAATTCATTAAATATATTCAAGAAGGAGTTAGATTTATTTCTTAAGGCTAAAGGGATCAAGGGATATGGGGTGAAGGCAGGGACCAGGTACTGAATTTGGATGATCAGCCATGATCTCATTGAATGGCGGAGCAGGCTCGAGGGGCCGAATGGCCTACTCCTGCTCCTATCTTCTATGTTTCTATGAAATGTGCTTCCAACCACATATCCGCAGCATAACAAAGACTGCCTATTTCCACCTCTGTAACATCGCCCGTCTCCGCCCTTGCCTCAGCTCATCCGCTGCTGAATCCCTCATCCATGTCTTTGCTACCTCTAGACTTGACTATTCCAATGAACTCCTGGCTGGCCTCCCACGTTCCACCCTATGTAAACTTAAGGTCATTCAAAACTTGGCTGCCCATGTCCTAACTCGCACCAAGTCCTGTTTGCCCATCACCCATGTGCTCGCTAACCTACATTGACTCCCGGTTAAGCAGCACCTCAATTTAAAAATTCTCATCCTTGTTTTCAAATCCCTCCATGGCCTCACCCCTTCCTATCTCTGTATCTCCATCAGCCCCACAACCCCCTGAGATATCTGCGCTCCTCTAATTCTGCCCCTGTGAGGATCACTGATTATAATCTCTCAACCTTTGGTGGCCGTGCCTTTAGTTTCCTAGGCCCTAAGCTCTGGAATTCCCTGCCTAAACCTGTCCACCTCACTACCTCTCTTTCCTCCTTTAAGATGCTCCTTAAAATCTACCTCTTTGTCCAAGCTTTTTGTCACCTGCCCTAATTTATCTTTATGTAGATCAGTGTCAAATTATTTTGGCTTAAAAAAGTCCTGTGCAGCTCCTTGGGATGTTTCACTACGTTAAATGCGCCATATAAATAAAAGTTGTTGTTGTTGTTGAAGTACGATGGCCGTCAATTTTCAGTTATCAACTCGTACCTCAGGCCCCGCCCAGTCTGGTGTAATTTTTTTTTTATTCGTTCATGGGATCTGGGCATCGCTGGCAAGGCCAGCATTTATTGCCCATCCCTAATTACATTTGAGAAGGTGGTGATGAGCTGCCTTCTTGAACTGCTGCAGTCCATGTGATGAAGGTACACACACAGTGCTGTTAGGGAGGGGCCCAGCAATGATGAAGGATCAGCGGTATACTTCTAAGTCAGGATGGTGTGTGACTTGGAGGGGAACTTGGAGGTGGTGATGTTCCCAAGCACCTGCTGCCCTTGTCCTTCTAGGTGGAAGAGGTCGTGGGTTTGGGAGGTGCTGCTGAAGAAGCCTTGGTGAGTTGTTGCAGTGCATCTTGTAGATGGTAAACACAGCCACAGTGCGCCGGTGGTGGAGGGAGTGAATGTTTAAGGTGGTGGATGGGGTGCCAATCAAGCGGGCTGCTTTGTCCTGGGTGGTGTCGAGCTTCTTGAGTGTTGTTGGAGCTGCACTCATCTGTGCCTTGTAGATGGTGGAAAGGCTTTGGGGAGTCAGGAGGTGAGACACTCACCGCAGAATACCTAGCCTCTGACATGCTCTTGTTGCCACAGTAATTATGTGGCTGGTCCAGTTAAGTTTCTGGTTAATGGTGACCCCCAGGATGTTGATAGTGGGGGATTCGGCGATGGTAATGCCATTGAATGTCATGGGGAGGTGGTTAGACTCTCGCTTGTTGGAGATAGACATTGCCTGGCACTTTTGTGGCACGAATGTTACCTGCCACTTATCAGCCCAAGTCTGAACGTCGTCCAGGTCTTGTTGCATGCGGGCATGGACTTCTTCATTATCTGTGGAGTTGTGAATGGCACTGAACACTGTGCAGTCATTAGCGAACATCCCCATTTCTGACCTTGTATTGGAGGGAAGCACATTGATGAAGCAGCTGAAGATGGTTGGGCCTAGGACATTGCCCTGAGGAACTCCTGCAGCGATGTCCTGGGGCTGTGATGTTTGACCTTCAACCACCACAACCATCTTCC
Organism: Somniosus microcephalus; assembly: GCF_052327205.1. Taxonomy (NCBI): domain Eukaryota; kingdom Metazoa; phylum Chordata; class Chondrichthyes; order Squaliformes; family Somniosidae; genus Somniosus; species Somniosus microcephalus. The sequence continues at coordinate 45,676,483 of NC_140990.1, forward strand.
TTTGTGCTCGGTATGACTCCAGCCAGTGGAGCATTTCCCCCCTGATTCTCATTGACTTCAGTTTTACTAGGGCTCCTTGATGCCAGACATGGTCAAATGCTCCCTTGATGTCTTGGCGGAACCCAAACTGGGCATCAGTGAACAGGTTATTGGTGAGTAAGTGCTGCTTGATAGCACTGTCGATGACACCTTCCATCACTTTGCTGATGATTGAGAGTAGACTGATGGGGTGGTAATTGGTTGCGTTGGATTTGTCCTGCTTTTTGTGGCCAGGACATACCTGGGCAGTTTTCCACATTGTCGGATAGATGCCAGTGTTGTAGCTGTACTGGAATAGTCTTCTCTTTTCCAGGGAAAAGAGCCACTGGCTGCTCAATCTTGCTTGATAGTTGCATCCTCCTAATTCTGGTAACATCCTTGTAAATCTTTCCTGCACTTTCTCCAGTGCTTCAATCACATTTTTGTAGTATGTAGATCAGAACTACATGCAGTGCTCCAACTGTGGTCAAACACAGGATCCATATAAAGTTAACATTACCTCCCTGCTTTTTTATTCTATTCTAGAAATTAATTCCTGTACATTCTTTGCACTCTTGATAGCCTTATCAACGAGTAGATGGAGATAAGGTACAGATCACCCAAGATCGAATTGAATGGTGAAACAAGCTAGATGGACTCAATGGCCTCCTCCTGTTCCTATGTACATCCATTTTATGATCCAAATGATTGTGAACAAAAGTTGTCCCAGCACAGATCCAACTTTTCACTTTCTGCCAGTCCCGTTACTACTTCCCGCTGATTTCTGTTTTGTAGCGAAATTTCCATCCATTCTGCTCACTGGCCCTTGAATCCAAACGGCCTGATTTTGGTCATATTGCAGATTGTGCATACCGCAGGGTTCAGGCATTGTTTTACAAAAAGAAAGTTATATATTATGATATACCTATCAATTCATTCCATGAAAAGCGACGAGTTAAGATTGTAACTATAGGTTTTTATTGGCTAAATAACAGAGCCCACCCTCGTGGGCGATCGGTTCCAACAAGGGAGAATACTAGCCAAGCGGTCACCTTTGTACCTGGGCAAGCAGGCGGAGCCATGGGCGGAGTCAGTTGAGGTAAGCCCAGGTATAGCAGTGTGCGTGGCAAGAGGTAACCTTGTGTAGCAATAACAACAGTGTAAACAGTGATAACAACAGTGTAACAATAGTGAATGGTTGTGAACGGTAACAGTGGTTTACCACATTCACCCCTTGTTTAAAATTGAGTCCGGCGGGGTGAAGTGTACTACCAGTTCGTGTATGTCAGTCTCTCAGGAGGCCTCGTAAGCCTTTCTGATTGGCGCAGCAGCGGCGGCGGTGGTGCAGTATCTGATGGTAATGCTGGTGTCTGCGTGGTCGACGAAGGCTCCTGGGGTTCCAGCATGCCGTCTACAGGAGCTGGATTTGGGGGAGTGGTGGGGGGTAACGGTGGTATCTCGGGGGTGCCCGAGGGTGCGAGGTCTCGCAAGGAGACAGTGTCCTCCCGCCCGTCTGGGTATGCCACATAGGCGTACTGGGGGTTGGCGTGCAGGAGGTCCACCCTCTCGACCAGGGGGTCTGTTTTATGGGCCCTCACGTGTTTCCGCAGCAAGACGGGCCCCGGAGAAGTCAGCCATGTTGGTAGCGAGGTTCCCGTAGTCGACTTCCTGGGGAAAACAAACATTCGTTCATGGGGGGTGGCGTTAATGGCAGTGCAAAGCAGTGACCAGATGGAATGGAGTGCTGCCGGGAGGACTTCCTGCCAGCGAGAGATTGGGAGGCCCTTAGACTTTAGGGCTAAGAGGACGGCCTTCCAAACTGTCGCGTTTTCTCTTTCCACCTGGCCGTTCCCCTGGGGGTTGTAGCTGGTGGTCCTGCTCGCAGCAATACCTCTCGCGAGCAGGAACTGGCGAAGTTCCTCGCTCATGAAGGATGCGCCCCGGTCGCTATGTATATAGTTCGGAAACCCGAATAAGGCGAAGAGTTCGTTCAGGCATTTGATGACCATGGTACTGGTCATGCCTGGGCAGGGGATGGCAAAGGGGAAACGGGAGTACTCGGCAATAATGTTGAGGAAGTACACATTACGGTCAGAGGACGGAAGGGGCCCCTTAAAATCGATGCTCAAGTGCTCGAAGGGGCGGGTGGCCTTGATCAGGCTTGCTCTGTCCGGCCTATAGAAATGCGGTTTGCATTCGGCACAGGTTTGGCAGTTCCTGGTCATGGTCCTGACCTCCTCGATGGAGTAGGGCAGGTTGCGGGCCTTAATGAAGTGGTAAAGTCTGGTGACCCCGGGGTGGCAGAAGTCGTTGTGGAGGGTCCGTAGTCTATCAACTTGCGCGTTTGCGCAAGTACTTCGTGATAGAGCATCCGGGGGGTCGTTGAGTTTACCAGGCTGGTACAAGATATCGTAATCGTAGGTGGAGAGCTCAATTCTCCACCTCAAGATCTTGTCGTTCTTGATTTTGCCCTTCAGCTTGTTATTTAAACATAAAAGCAACCGAACGCTGGTCGGTGAGGAGGGTAAATCGTTTGCCTGCCAGGTAATGCCTCCAGCGTCGTACCACCTCCACAATCGCCTGAGCCTCCTTCTCGACAGAAGAGTGTCGGATCTCAGGGCCCTGGAGGGTCCTTGAGAAGAAGGCCACAGGTCTCCCCACCTGGTTAAGGGTAGCCGCTAGGGCGAAGTCGGAGGCATCGCTCTCCACTTGGAAAGGGATGGACTCATCCACTGCGTGCATTGTGGCCTTCGCAATGTCTCCTTTTCTGAGGGAGAAGGCTGCGCCTGCTTCTGCTGTCAGGGGGAAGGAGGTGGACTTCATGAAGGGTCTGGCTTTGTCCGCATAATTCGGCACCCATTGGGCATAGTAAGCGAAGAGCCCCAGGGTTCTCTTCAGCGCCTTTGAACAGTGGGGGAGGGGAAGCTCCATGAGGGGGCGCATTCTTTCGGGGTCGGGGCCGATGACTCCGTTCTCTACTACGCAGCCGAGGATGGCAAGGCGCGAGGTATTAAACACACATTTATCCTTATTGTAAGTGCGATTCAGCCGTTGGGCCGTACGGAGGAATCTCTCCAGATTAACATCATGGTCCTGCTGGTCGCGGCCGCAGATGGTGACGTTATCTAGATAAAGGAACGTGGCCTGAAGCGCGTTCTGGTCGACCATCCGGTCCATCTCCCTTTGGAAGAGCGAGACTCCGTTGGTGACGCCGAAGGGAACCCTAAGGAAGTGGTAGAGGCGGCCGTTCGCCTCGAAGGCGGTATACTGGCGGTCCTCAGGGCGAATAGGGAGTTGGTGATAGGCTGACTTGAGGTCGATGGTGGAGAATACCCGGTACTGTGCAATCTGGTTGACCATATCAGATATGCGGGGAAGCGGGTATGCGTCCAGCTGGGTGTACCGGTTTATGGTTTGGCTGTAGTCGATGACCAGGCGGTGTTTATCGCCGGTCTTAACGACTACGACCTGAACATGCCAGGGGCTGGTGCTCCCCTCGATGATGCCCTCCTTCAGGAGTCGCCGCACCTCAGAGCTAATAAAAGCTCTGTCCCCGGCACTGTACCGCCTGCTCTTGGTAGCGACGGGTTTACAGTCACGGGTGAGGTTAGCGAACAAGGAGGGGGGCGGGACTTTGAAGGTGGAGAGGCCGCAGGTGGTACGCGGTGGGCGGTTTAAAATTTGCTGGTTGTAGACTGTGAGTGGGGGGAGGGGTCCGCCGTAAGCCAAAGTGACACTTTGAAGGTGGCATTGGAAATCCAGCCCTAGTAGGACGGCAGCGCATAGCTGGGGCAGGACGAGAAGTTTAAAATTATTATATTCCGTGCCCCTAACCAACAGGGTCACTACACAGTAGCCGCTAATGTCTGTTGAATGGGACTTCGCCGCCATCGAGATCCGATGGCGCGCTGGCCGGACAGTGAGGGAGTAGCAGCTCACCGTGTCTGGATGAATAAAACTCTCCGTGCTTCCGCTGTCGAACAGGCAGGACGTGGCGTGGCCGTTTACTTCGATGTCCATCATGGACTTGGACAGATGATGCGGGAGAGCTTGGTCAAGCATGACGGAGGCCAGTGTATGGCTGAGCGAGCTGCTGTAGTCTGCAGGCGAGGCGGTGGTCGGGTCTGGAGACAAAACGGCGGCCGAGTGCAGCGAACAAAATGGCGGCGCCCATGACGTGGGTCACCACGAAGTTGGACAAAATGGCGGAGAAGATGGCTGCCCCCACAACTCACATGAGGCACTGCTGGCGTCTGTGGCCTTGATCAAAGATGGCTGCCCCCACGACTCACCTGAGGCAATGCTGGCGTCTGTGGCCTTGATCAAAGATGGCCGGCCCCACAACTCACATGAGGCAATGCTGGCGTCTGTGGCTTTCCGCCTGCAGGCGTTTACAAAGTGGCCTTTCTTTTTGCAGCCGGAGCAGGTCGCGTTCCTTGCAGGGCAGTGCGCCCTTTGATGTCTCGCCTGGCCACAGAAGAAGCAGCTGGCGGCCCGATCGCAGAGGTCCGCTGCCACAGCGGGTCCCGGGGGGGGTCCCCGATCGATTCCGGGACACTGACGCCATGGTGGGTCCCAGGGGCGGCGGTGCGAGGGGAATTGCAGCCGGAGTCGGGCCCGAGTCCCAGGGTCGCGCAGCACAGTACCTGGAGTACGCCTCGAGGTCCCGATGGGCCACTTCCAGGGAGCGAGCGAGGGCTGCAGTTGTATTCAAGTCGAGGTCCTTTGATTCGAGCAGTCTTTGCCGTGAGTAGTCGGACCGAAGGCCTTTCATGAAGGCATCGCGGATATTACCTTCAGTATTTTCTGCAGCCGTTACAGCTTTAAAGTCACAGTCCCTGCCGAGTGTTTGTAGCGCCCGTAAAAATTCATCTACAGACTCTCCTGGCTGTTGTGAGCGGGATCTTAGGAGATGGTGGCATAGTGGTTAGCACTGTTGCCTCACTGCGCCAGGGACCCGGGTTCGAATCCGGCCTCGGGCGACTGTCTGTGTGGAGTTTACACATTCTCCCCGTGTTTGCGTGGGTTTACTCCGGGTGCTCCAGTTTCCTCCCACAGTCCAAAGATGTGCAGGTTAGGTTGATTGGCTATGATAAATTGACCCTTAGTGTTAGGGGGATTAAATACGTGGGGTTACGGGGATAGGGTGGGATATGTGTCGGTGCAGGCTTGATGGGCCGAAATGGCCTCTATCTGCACTGTGGGGTTTCTGTGATTCTGTGATTCTGATGTCTGGCATACATGGAATTTACAGGGCTCCGGTACTGCTCTTTTAGCAGGTTGAGGGTGTCCTCGTATGTAGCAAGGTCCTGGATGAATGCAAATACTTTAGGGCTCACCAGGGCGGTCAGAACTCTTATTTTGGATCCCGGAGGCACGCCGGATTCTCCCAGGTAGGATTCGAAACAGCTCAGCCAGTGTTCAAAGTCGAGGGCTGAGTTCGCTGCCTGTGGGTTTAGATCCAGGTACGGCGGTCGGAGGGCTCGCAGCCAGGCCAGCTGCTGTGGCTGTTGTAGTTGGTCGTTTGCCATTTCAAAATTTAGCCAATAAAATTGATATACCTATCAATTCATTCCATGAAAAGCGACGAGTTAAGATTGTAACTATAGGTTTTTATTGGCTAAATAACAGAGCCCACCCTCGTGGGCGATCGGTTCCAACAAGGGAGAATACTAGCCAAGCGGTCACCTTCATACCTAGGCAAGCAGGCGGAGCCATGGGCGGAGTCAGCTGAGGTAAGCCCAGGTATAGCAGTGTGCGTGGCAAGAGGTAACCTTGTGTAGCGATAACAACAGTGTAAACAGTGATAACAGTGTAACAATAGTGAACGGTTGTGAACGGTAACAGTGGTTTACCACATATTACTTTTATTTATTTCCCATCCGGCCCCAAACTCGATGGTTTGACAAAAAAATTCTGTTCAACAACTGGAGCTTTCAATGGTGGGATATTTACCCAGACACCCCCGCGTGGCAGAAAGTGCCCTATTATTGAGTACAGGAGCCCAGTGCGCAGGACCGGGTGATGCTCTGAGCATGCACAGTGCCAGTGGTGGCGATGGTCTGAAGTGGAAGAGACAGTTCCGGGTGGCGGTAGGAGATTGTGGGCTCGGGGAGGAATTGAACCCGCGGGTGGGCTGGAAAGCTTCATAAACACCCGGTGTAGGCCTCAGGCCCCGAATAAAAGCCCACGGTCCCCGTGTTTGTCCCGCGGTGACAGGCGCGGCCTCCCGGGTCAGCAACAAAGAGTGGGCAGGGCTTCAGGGTCTCTGATCCCAACCGGGTCCCAGTGCCCGGGAGAAGGAGCATCTTGGGCAACAGGTTTTTAATCACCTTCACCCACTCCCAGGCCGCATGTGATGTTTGTGGCCTAGAGGAGTCCATGGGCCGTGTATATATTCAGTGTGAGAGGTTCCAGCCCCTGTATAGTTACCTGAAGGGGCTGCTCCTCAACTCTTGCTTACACTTTAGCCCCACGCTGCGAATCTTTGCCCGCCCGGTGCGGAGGGCGGTGGGTAAGTGGGAGGATCTTCTGCTGGACCTGCTCTTGGACCTGGTGAAAACAGCAGTTTGTAGGCCCAGGATGAGGGCGGTGGGGGGGGGGGGCGGGGCGGGGGGGTCACTCTGGCTGCCTGCCTGTTTTCCATGGTCAAGAAAGGAGGGAAGAGAGAAAACGGGGAACTACAGGCCAGTTAGCCTGACATCAGTCATTGGGAAAATGCTGCAATCCATTATTAAGGAAGTGGTAACTGGGCACTTGTAAAATCATAATATGATTAGGCAGAGCCAACATGGTTTTATGAAAGGGAAATCATGTTTAACAAGTTTATTAGAGATTTTTGAGGATATAACTAGCAGGGTGGATAAAGGGGAACCAGTGGATGTAGTATATTTGGATTTCCAAAAGGCATTTGATAGTTTTTTTTATTCATTGATGGGATGTGGGTGTCGTTGGCTGGCTAGGCCTGCATTTAGTGCCCATCCCTAATTGCCCTTGAGAAGATGGTGGTGAGCCGCCTTCTTGAACCGCTGCAGTCCATATGGTGTAGGTACACCCACAATGCTGTTAGGAAGGGAGTTCCAGGATTTTGGCCCAGCGACAGTGAAGGAACGGCGATACAGGTCCAAGTAAGGATGGTGTGTGGCTTGGAGGGGAACTTGTAGGTGGTGATGTTCCCATGCGTCTGCTGCCCTTGTCCTTCTAAGTGGTAGAGGTCGCGGGTTTGGAAGGTGCTGTTGAAGGAGCTTTGGCGAGTTGCTGCAGTGCATCTTGTAGATGGTACACACTGCAGCCACAGTGCGCCGGTGGTGGAGGGAGTGAATGTTGAAGGTGGTGGATGGAGTGCCAATCAAGCGGGCTGCTTTATCCTGAATGGTGTCGAGCTTCTTGAGTGTTGTTGGAGCTGCACTCATCCAGGCAAGTGGAGATTATTCCATCACACTCCTGACTTGTGCCTTGTAGATGGTGGAAAGGCTTTGGGGAGTCAGGAGGTGAGACACTCGCCACAGAATTCCCAGCCTCTGGCCTGCTCTTGTAGCTACAGTATTTATATGGCTGGTCCAGTTCAGTTTCTGATCAATGGTAACCCCCAGGATGTTGATAGTGGGGGATTCAGCGATGGTAATGCCATTGAATGTCAAGGGGAGATGGTTAGAGTCTCGCTTGTTGGAGATGGTCATTGCCTGGCACTTGTGTGGTGCGAATGTTACTTGCCACTTGTCAGCCCAAGTGCCACATAAAAGGTTGCTATGCAAGAGAGCTCAGGGAGTTGGGAGTAATATATTAGCATGAAAAGAGGATTGGTTAATGGACAGAAAACAGATAGTAAGGATAAACTAGTTATTTTCCGGTTGGCAGGCTGTAACTAGTGGGGTGCCGCAAGGATCAGTGTTGGGGCCTCAGCTATTTACAATCTATATTAATGACCTAGCTGAAGGGACCGAATGTAATGTATCCAAGTTTGCTGATGATACAAAGCTAGGTGGGATGGTAAGCTGTGAGGAGAACACAGAGTCTGCAAAGGGATATAGATAGACTAGTGAGTACAGACTTAGTGAACATAACCTGGCGATCGAAAAAGGTCGACACAGGCAGACCCGGCTACCAAGAGAGGACAGGATATGCTCTCACTGCAGTCAGGGAGTGGTGGAGACAGAGATGCACTTCCTCACAGCTTGTAGAAAATATCAGGGCATAAGGGAGAATTTCTACCCAAAATTCACAAAAATATGCCCGGAATTCAGAAATTTGAATGACGACCAAAAACTCCCATACCTACTAGGGGAAGAGAGAAATTCTGTAACACTAGCGGCACACTATGTTACAGCTTGCCATAAACAGAGGGACAACCACTAAATATAAGAAAAGAGTATATATAAATTATATGAAAGTATATTTATCCACTCAGGGATATATCTGTTTATACAATGTATGGATAGATCTGTATTTTTGTGAACAAACATGAATGTTTTTCGATGCTTTGGCAACATAAGATGTAACTTGTCATGCCAATAAAGCGTTTGAATTGAATTGAAAAAATTGAGTGGGCAGTAAGGTGGCAGATGGAGTATAATGAAGGGAAATGTGAGGTTATTCACTTTGGTAGGAAGAATAGAACAACAGAATATTTTTTTAAATGATGAAAAACTAACAAATGTTGGTGTTCAGAGAGGTGTCCTCGTACAGGAAACACAGAAAGTTAACATGCGGGGACAGCATTAGGAAGGCAAATGGCATATTGGCCTTTATTGCAAGGGGGTTGGAGTATAAGAGTAAGGAAGTCTTGCTACAATTGTACAGGGCCTTGGTGAGACCACACCTGGAGTACTGTGCACAGCTTTGGTCTCCTGTGCTGTATGTTTCTGTGATTCTAGGAGTTGGCCATTCAATGAGATCATGGCTGACCTGGGAGGGTTCAGGTGAAGGGGAATTTAGAAAGTCAAAGAGAAAGGAGAAGGCAATAGTGCAGGGTAGCGATAGGGGTAATGATAACCAGAGTGTGACAGGAGGAGACAGAGCGTACCAACATAAGCGTGCACCAGCAAATAGAGTCAGAGTAGGGAAAAATGGTACAAAGAAAAAATTAAAAGCGCTTTATCTGAATACATGCAGCATTCGTAACAAGATAGATGAGTTGACTGCACAAATAGAAATAAATGGGTGTCATCTGATAGCCATTACAGAGACATGGTTGCAAGGTGACCAAGGCTGGGAACTGAATAGTCAGGGGTATTTGACATTTCAGAAGAATAGGCAGAAAGGAAAGGTGGGGTAGCTCTGTTAATAAAGGATGGGATCAGTGCAGTGATGAGAAATGATATTGGCTTAGAAGAGCAAGATGTAGAATCAGTTTTATTATGTCCGTGTATAATTGAGACACGGACTGCAGGAGTTGATTATACCAAGTCTTTACTGAATGGAGACAACCTGGAAACTGAAACTACAGAAGCCTGCTAGGGCCTTTTATACAGGGGTGGTCACTGCCGGTACTGCAGTCTGAGACCAGTTATTCCCTTAAAGGTACATACACAACAATTCCTCCCCTTTTAGATAAACAGTACATAACATTCATTTAACAACTAAATAATAACTAATTACAATTACAATTACGGTTGCTAGATACATTGGTTGAAGTTAAGCAATTATAAGTTCAGTCTTTGAGGAGGCTTCCTGATTCTGTCTGGATAACACCTCTTTGGGATATCAGGTTCTTCTGGCAAGGTTGCGTCGGGATCAATGTCGTTGTTTGGTTCGTCTGCTTCCAATATCACCGATTCTGCGGTAGATGCAATTGGTACTTCGGTTTCATCGCCAGGTGTATCAGATCGTGGTGTGGAGTTGACGTTTTCCAGTGACTCTAGAATCTGGTCAGCATGGCGTCTTACAATGCTCTCTCCAACATCCACGGTATACATTAGAGGTCCTTGCCGTGTACAGATCGTTCCTGGCTGCCATTTCTCTGTGCGGTTGTCCCGGGCCAAAACTGGTTGACCTATCTTAAAACTCCTGGTCGGCCTTTCATTCATATTCTGCAACTGCCTGTTCTCCATATCTCTTCTGACGTTTGGCTTAACCAAATCCAAGCGGCATCGTAGTCTTCGATTGAAGAACATCATGGCTGGAGTTTGGTTGGTAACCGCATGTGTCGCATTCCGGTAGGCAAACAAGAAGTTATCCACCTTGTGTTGTAGGGGTATATCTTCATTACACATTGCCTTGATAGCCTTCTTGAATGTTTGAACAAACCTCTTGGCCAATCCATTAGTGGCTGGATGATATGGGGTGGATGTGTAATGCTTAACACCATTGTTCTTTAAGAACCTCCGGAACTCTTCAGACACAAACTGTGGTCCATTGTCAGAGCAAATCTGTTCAGGCAGCCCATTCCTGGCGAATATGGTTCGTAAGACTGTGATAGTTTTTTCTGTGGTGGTTGAGGACATTTTTATTACCTCTGGCCACTTTGAATGTACATCCACCGCAATTAAAAACATCGAGTCCATAAAGGGACCAGCAAAATCAATGTGCACCCTTTGCCATGGAGATGAGGGCCACTCCCATGGATGTAGAGGGGCTTGTGGTGGGGCGTTTTGGACCTTCTGGCATCCTGTACAGCTCTTGGTCATCTCTTCGATTTCTCTATCGATTCCCGGCCACCACACAAACGCTCTGGCTAAGTTCTTCATTTTTACCCCTCCCAGATGACCCTCATGAAGCTCATTGAGCACTCTATCCTTCAATTTGGGTGGAATTACTACTCTGGATCCACACATCAAGGTTCCTCTGCACACTGACAGCTGTTCTCTTCTCGGCGAGAATGCTGGCAGCAGTGGTACGCCATGTGCTGGCCATCCCTTCACCGTTAAATCATAGACCCAGGAGAGTGTCGGGTCATTTCGTGTTTCCTTTTCTATGTTTGCATTCGTCACAGGGAGACATTCGGCTATAGTCGAGTGGAATAACTCCACTGGATCCACTGCCAGTTCTTCTTCCACCATCGGCAATGGTAGGCACGACAATCCATCAGCATTCCCATGCTGTTTAGTTCCTTTGTACTCGATGTCATATTGGTGTGCCCCTAGGAAAAGGGACCACCTCTGTAGCCGTTGTGCCGTCATTATCGGTACGCCCTTCTGAGGGTTGAAAATGGAGATGAGAGGTTGATGATCAGTTAGTAGAGTAAATTTCTGACCGTGCAGGTAGTGATTGAACCTCTTCACCCCCCACACCAGGCTGAGGGCCTCTCTGTCAATCTGGGCGTAGTTACGCTCGGCTGAAGTTAACGAGCGTGACGCAAAAGCTATCGGCCTCTCTGAACCATCAAGGAATTTATGTGACAGTACCGCCCCAACACCGTAGGGAGACGCATCACACGCCAGTCTTATCGGTAGTGATGGGTTGTAGTGAGCCAATACTTCTCTTGAAGTGATTAGGTCCTTACTCTTCTGAAAGGCCCGCTTACATTCATCACTCCATTTCCATGCTACTCCCGTTCGTAGTAGGGTGTTCAGTGGATGCAGAATTGTGGACAAATTCGGCAAAAACTTATGGTAGTAATTCACCAATCCGAGGAATGACCTCAGTTGCGACACATTTTCAGGTGCTGGAGCCTTAACTACCGCTTCAATTTTGTCAGGGGACTTATGCAACCCCTCTTCATCAATCACGTGGCCACAATACGATATCTGTTTCTTAAAAAACTCGCACTTAGGGCGATTGGCTCGTAGCCCATGTTCACGTAGTCGAGTGAGCACCTGCTCTAGGTTGGCATGGTGTTCACTGTCATCTTCACCTGTCACTAGGATGTCGTCCAAGTAACACTGAGTCCCCGGAATCCCTTGCAGGACTTGTTCCATCGCTCTTTGCCATATCGCCGGAGCTGATGCTACTCTGAATACCAGTCGATTATACTGGTAAAGACCTTTGTGAGTGTTTATCGTGAGATACTTCCTAGAGGATTCTTCAACCTCCATCTGCAAATATGCTTGTGCTAGGTCAATTTTTGTAAAATGCTTCCCTCCAGATAGTGAGGCGAAGATATCTTCTATCCTTGGAAGAGGATATTGTACTGTGTGAAGGACTGGGTTCACCGTCACCTTGAAGTCCCCACAGATGCGAACCTTCCTTGGCTCCTCAGACTTATTGTTTAACATTTTCTTCATGACAGGAACGATGGGTGTCGCCCACTCGCTCCAGTCTACCTTAGATAACACGCCTAGATTCTCCAGCTCTGCCTCGACGGCTGGGCGAATTGCATATGGTACTGGTCTTGCTTTGAAAAACTTGGGAATTGCATTCTCCTCTATTTTTATCGAGGCGGTTACGCCTTTAAGAGTGCCCAGTTCTTGTTGAAATAACTCTTTGGCATCAGCTAAGATTGTTGACAATCGTCCAGGAGTGACGTCGTCATCCTTTTTACCAGCCACCGTCAGTGCCTGAATGGAGTGCCAGTCTAAACTTATCTTTCTGATCCATTCACGTCCCAATAACGGCGGTCCACCATCTTGCAGAATGTAGAGATACAATTTCCGTATTTTCTTGCCATTGTATTCGACAGGCACCCTTATTTTTCCTCTGGGGTATACTTTTTGCCCCGTATACGTCCTCAAGACAATGGATGTCTCTCTCAAGGGTATGTGTGAGAATAGCCGCTCGTAGTCTCGTCGATTCATGACGGTTAGAGCTGATCCTGTATCCAATTCCATTTTGACTTGGGACCCTGCTATTGTGAGGGTGACCCAAATGGTTCGGTGATCCTCTTTTGCGATTACGTTGTGAAGTTTGAGACAGCTTAGTCTCTTTTTCCCGGATTCACTATCGCTCATCTGGTCTTCGGAACTACTGTCCATCATCTTTTGTACTTTCCTGTACGGTTCCTTAGTAGCCTAGTAGCCTTTTTGTTGTCGTTGGTCTTCTTCCCAGACCTGCAAACTTGTGCAATGTGTCCCATCTTTCCGTATTACCTGCATATTTTGTCTTGGACCAGCACTCCTTCTGGTCATGGTTTGTTCTGCTGCAGCGATAACATTTTGCAAATCCCCGTGTCATTTCGTGGGTGCTGTATTCCTGTGGCTTTTGTTGAATTTCTGCAGCTCCCCTTGCTGCTGCTTCGTACGATACTGCCACGCTGAAAGCCTTATCTAGCGTCAGCTCTTTCTCTGAGAGTAACCTCTTCTGGGTTCCTTCACTCAGGAGTCCACAGACAAATTTGTCGCGTAAGGTATCTGCCAGTCCTGCTCCGAACTGGCAGTGCTTTGATAGCTTGCGTAGTTCCGTAAGGTAATCCGCATTGCTCTCATTTTTATGCTGATTTCTCCTGTGGAATTTAAATCTTTCTGCTCAAGCAGCGGTGTAGGATTTAGGTGTTCCTGTAGGATAGCAACAATTTCGTTAAAACTCTTCGCCTTCAGTTTGGCTGGAGTAATCAGGTCCCGCAATAGGCCGTACATTCTTGCGCCCATTAAATTTTGCAATACCGATGCCTTTTTCTCATCGGCTATTTTGTTTGCCTCGCAATATACCTCGACTCTTTCCACATACGTAGTCCAGTCTTCTATTGCATTATCGAAGGCAGTGATATCGCCAGTCTTTGGCATCTTGAAAATCTAAGGTGGCACCTCCCGCGCTTTGCCTTCGTCCCCGATGGATCAAAATGGCGCCTCCCGCGCTTTTCCTTCTTCCCCGCCGAGTTAAGCTGGCACCTCCTGCGCTTTCCCGCCGCTGCCGCTGCTGCCAACGCTGTTGCTGGCGATTATATTTATTTTACTATCCTGTAATGGCGACGCCCTATGGTCTTCACGCCTCCCCGATCGTTGCTGCCAATGCCGCTCTCCGCGGTATTTTTATTTTTCTATCGTGCTTCAATATTTGCTCCGTTAATTGAAGAACCGTTCCCGTCATGGAGCGGACCCTCTGGGACACTTCCCTCCCTCTTCTTAGGTCCGAACGCTGCCCGGCTGCGAAGCACCGGCCGCGCCCTGTGTGCTCCACCCTCTCTCTCTCTCTTTGCTTCCCGACTCGCTGCCCGGCCCCGTTGCAGAGCCACCCGATCGAGCTCTAGCCCGCTGCAGCCCAGGAAGGATCAGTGCACTACCTGCCACCAGCCCGATTAGCTGGGAAACCACAGACTGGAGACCAAGCCTGGCTCTCGACAGTCTCTCCTGCACTTTTCAATTCGATGATTTGGAGGGCGGTTGCCCATGGTCGACGCCCATTTCTCGAGTTTCTTTGGATTTTTTTTTCTTTCTTCTGGCTTCGACCTTCAATAACGTCGTCTGAGGTGCTGCCGAGTTGCAGGTAAGTTCGTTTCTTACTCGTCGCCAGTATTATGTCCATGTATAATTGAGACACGGACCGCAGGAGTTGATTATAACAAGTCTTTACTGAATGGAGACAACCTGGAAACTGAAACTACAGAAGCCTGCTAGGGCCTTTTATACAGGGGTGGTCACTGCCGGTACTGCAGTCTGAGACCAGTTATTCCCTTAAAGGTACATACACAACAATTTTGGGTGGAGATAAGAAATAGTAAGGGAAAGAAGTCACTGGTGGGAGTGGTCTACAGGCCCCCTAACAGTAGCTACATTGTAGGACAGAGTATAAATCAAGAAATAATAGGGGCTTGTAAGAAACATCATCTCCCTTTGATTTCTATTTCTGACACCAGGCAACAGAAAAAGGTCATTACAACACGACATAAACAGGCTCTTCAGGAGTGAGACATCAGACTTCAGAACAACACGTCTGCCAGCTCTGGCCATCCTTCTTCTTAGGCAGTCCCTCAGAACCGAGGATGACTTGCTTCCTCATTAAAAATGAGCTAGCAGGTGACTGATGAGTCCAGTGCGGGACCTACAGTCTCTGTCACAGGTGGGGCAGAGGGTGGTTGAAGGGGCGGGTGGGTGGGGTGCTTGAGTTGACGTGCATTCCTTGTGCTGCCTGTGCTTGGCTTCCGCTTGCTCCCGGCGAAGAGACTCGAGGTGTTTGGCGCCTTCCCGGATGCTCCTCCTCCACTTTGTGCGGTCCTGGGCCAGGGATTCCCAGGTGTCAGTGGGGATGTTACACTTTTTCAAGGAGACTTTGAGGGTGTCCTTGAAGCGTTTCCTCTGCCCACCTGGGGCTCTCTTGCCGTGCCGGAGCTCCGAGTAGAGCGCTTGTTTTGGGAGTCTCGAATCGGGCATGCGGACAATGTGACCCGTCCATCGGAGCTGATTTGAGTGTGGTCAGAGCTTCGATGCTGGGGATGTTGGCCTGAGCAAGAACACTGATGTTGGTGCGCCTATCCTGCCAATGGATTGGCAGGAGCTTGCGGAGGCAGCGTTGGTGGTACCTCTCCAGTGCTTTGCGGTGCCTGCTGTACATGGTCCATGTCTCTGAGGCACACAGCAGGGCAGGTATCACTGCTGACCTGTAGACCATGAGCTTAGTGCCAGGTTTGAGGTCCTGGTCTTCAAACACTCTCTTCCTCAGGTGACCGAAGGCTGCACTGGCACACTGAAGGCGGTGTTGGACTTTGTCATCGACGTCTGCCCTTGTTGACAGTAGGCTCCCGAGGTTTGGAAAGTGGTCCACGTTGTCCAAGGCCTTGTCGTGGATTTTGATAATCAGGGGGCAGCACTGTGTGGTGGGGGCAGGTTGGTAGAGGACCTTTATCTTACGGATGTTTAGTGTAAGGCCCATGCTCTCGTATGCTTCGGTGAAGGTGTTTACGATGGTTTGGAGTTCAACGTCTGAGTGAGCGCAGACGCAAGCATCGTCTGCATACTGTAATTCGACGACAGAGGATGGGACGACCTTGGAGTTGGACTGGGGGCGACGGAGGTTGAACAGTTTCCCGTTTGTTCTGTAAATTAGCTCCACTCCAGTGGGGAGCTTACTGAGGGTGAGATGGAGCATTGCAGCAAGGAAGATTGAGAAGAGCGTTGGTGCGATGACACAGCCTTGCTTGACCCCTGTTCATTCGTGAATTGGGTCTGTGGTGGAACCGTTGTTCAGGATCACGGCTTGCATGTTGTCGTGAAGCAGGCGGAGGATAGTGACAAACTTTTGAGGGCAGCCGAATTTGAGGAGGACACTCCATAATCCCTCACGGTTGACAGTGTCGAAGGCCTTTGTGCGATCAAAGAAGGCCATGTACAGTGGTTGGTGCTGTTCCCTGCATTTCTCTTGTAATTGACGTGCGGTGAAGATCATGTCCATTGTGCCTCTTAGTGGGCGGAATCCGCATTGCGACTCTGGGAGGAGCTCTTCGGCCACTGGGAGAAGGCGATTGAGGAGGATTCTTGCGATGACTTTCCCCGTGGCAGATAGCAGGGAAACTGCTCTGTAATTACCGCAATCGGACTTGTCACCTTTCTTGAAGATGGTTACAATTACGGCATCTCTGAGATCCCCTGGCATGCTCTCTTCCTTCCAGATAAGAGAAATTGAGTTCATGAATTCACGCCAGTAGTGCTTCTCCGCTATGCTTTAGTGCCTCGGTGGGGATTCCATCTGCTCCTGAGGCCTTGTTGTTCTTCAGTTGTCGGATGGCCTTTTCAACCTCATGCCAGGCTGGGGTTGTGCTGAGATGGTGGCGGGTAGCATGCTGTGGGATGGAGTTGAGGACACTCGTGTCGAAGACAGAGTCGTGGTTAAGGAGATCTTTGAAGTGCTCCTTCCAGTGGGCACTGACTGCTTCCCTGTCCTTGATGAGTACCTCTCTGTTCTTGGCCTGCAGTGGGGAAGGGCCTTGGGATCTTGGGCCGTAGATGGTCTTGACTGCACTAAAGAATCCACACACGTCATGGTTGTCAGCTAGCTGCTGGATCTCCTGCGCTTTCTCCACCCACCTTTAGGTCGCGAGTTTTTTGTTGGACTTCGGCCTTCAGGCGTCTGTAGAGCTGCTTTCTTGCTCTCGAGTTCTGTTGCTGTTTCCAGATCAGAAATGCCTTGTGCTTGCAGCTTATTAGCTCCTGGATCTCCTGGTCATTCTCGTCGAACCAGTCTTGGCGTTTCCTGGTTGAGTGACCGAGCGTCTCTTCACAAGTGCTGATTATGGAGGCCTTGAGTGCAGACCAGATGCTGTGGGCACTCTGTGTCTCTGCATCACTGGGAGTCATCAGGTTGTTTGTGAGGTGCAGGCTGAATAGGGCTTTCTTAGCAGAGTCTTTGGGTGCTCCAGTGTTAATTTTCCTGCGGCATTGTTTCTGTTGCCGCTGCTGTTCTGGGGCTACATTGATGGAGATGACAGAGCGGATTAGGCGGTGGTCTGTCCAGCAGTCATCGGCTCCTGTCATGGCGCGGGTGATGAGGCTGTCCTTGCGGTTCCTCACTCGGACAATGACGTAGTCCAGCAGATGCCAGTGCTTGGAACGAGGGTGCTGCCATGAAGCCTTGTACTTGTGTCTCTGACGGAACAAGGTGTTGGTTATAACAAGGCCATGTTCTAAGCATTTCAACAGGAGGAGGGTACCGTTGGAGTTGGCTTTCCCTACCCCCTCTCTGCCGATCACACCTCCCCAGAGTGTCTGTGTCCTTTCCAACTCTGGCGTTGAAGTCACCAAGGAGGATCAGCTTGTCGCCCGTTGGGACTCGGGACAGGGCTTGTTCGAGGCTGGAGTAGAATTCCTCTTTGGTCTTGCCTGTGGCTTCCAGTGTTGGGACGTACGCACTGATGACCGAAGCACACTTGTTTCGGGCTAGGGTGAGTCAAAGAGTTATGACGCGCTCGTTAATACCGCTAGGGGAGTCTCTGAGACGCCCAACTGGTTCATTTTTTATGACGAAGCCTACCCCATGGAGACGGCGTTCTTCTTCGGGTTTGCCTTTCCAGAAGAAGGTGTAGCCACCACCTAGCTCCTTGAGCTGGCCTTCCCCTGCCCACTGGGTCTCGCTTAGGACGGCGATGTCAATGTTGAAACGACTGAGCTCCCGGGCAACGATAGCAGTACGGCGTTCCGGTCTGTCACTGTTGGGGTTGTCCATGAGGGTCCTGACGTTCCAGGTCCCGAACTTCATTTTAAAGGGTGGAAGATGCCTGTGCATGAATTCTTTTAACGTGGGGTGGCCGTTGCACACCAGCTACCACACGGGCTTGACAGAGCAAGGTCTTGGTCCAATGGCAAGAGGATCCAAGACGATTGGAGACCGGGCTCTGCTACAACGGCCTAGCACACACACACAAACATACTGCTACTGTCCTCCTCCCTCCTTCCTGCAGGTCCTCTCTGCTTGGGTTTCGTAGGATGCACTGTGGTCCTCCCGACCTCGCTGTTGGCCCGTGCCGCACCTTCCCTGGGCCCCGACCCCGCTGTTAGTCCATGCAGTGCCACTCCTGCGCCCTAACCTCGCTGCTGGGCTCGTCCTCGTTCCTGGGTCCCGACCCCACTGCGCAAGATGGGTCCTGTGCTGGCAACTCCTTAGGGAGCTCCTTTTCCATCCTTGACAATCCATTGCCATTGTTTGCTCACTTTCCCCCCAGTCTCCGCTCCTCTGCTGTTTAAGCTCCCCTGGCTCTAATAGTGGGTGCATTTTTATCCCTAACTGCAAGTTCAAGCTGCAAGGTTAAAGTTACCTGAGCCCACTGCCCATCCCCCAACGCTGCCTGTTCTTTGTTCTCAGTGAGCACTGGCGCTTCACTTAAACTTTGCTCCCAAAGCGAGAATATCAATGCTAATTTGATCCTGTGAGAGACAACATCATTCATGCCAGCTCTGGCCACAAACCTCAGTACAGTCAACCTTTCAGCAGCTGCAGCCCTGATTAAATAACTAGTAGTTTAACATGTCTAGTAGAGCTTTTGTATCAAAATAGAAGAAATGTATTTGTGACACACACACAATTAATAATTACATCACAATGTGATCGTGAGGATCGATTATCGCCTCTTGATACCTTCCGTGCCCACCGGTCGAGGAAGGTATCAGGTGAACCGGTGGACACCGCCTGCTCCCTCTCCAGGGCCACCCGGGCAGGGACAAGACCACGGGAGAGAGGCAGGCAGCCAGAGTGACCCCACCATGGGCCCCACCCATCCTGGGCCTACAAATTGTTGTTTTCGCCAGGCCCAAGAGCAGGTCTAGGAGAAGATTCTCTGACTTACCCACCCCCCTCCGCACTGGGCGGCCAAAGATTAGGAGCGTGGGGCTAAAGTGTAACCAAGAGTTGAGGAGCAGCCCCTTCAGGTAACTATACAGGGGCTGCAACCTCTCACACTGAATATATACACGGCCCGTGGACTCCTCTAGGCTGCAGAAAACACATCTGGCCTTGGAGTCCGGAAAGGAGCTTAAAAACTGTTGCACACGACAGCTCCTTACAACAGTCCCCACCCCAGATCCCCAATGGTGCAGGGAAGGACCCCCGCGTAGAGAGCCCTCCACTGGGGAACCTCGCCTCCGCCGGACAGCAAGATGGCCCGCCAGTCTGATTGAGATTGGGCAATAAACTAAATGAATCAATAAATGATACAGAAACCCGAGTCCCCAGGACACCTTTCTTTAAAAAAGTAAGAATAACTTGCTGCTGAAAAAAAAATTAATATTTTAAGAATTTAATAAATGGTCGTCGCAAAAAATTAAGAAAGACAATTTTTGTCACAATAACAGGACACATTTTGAAGTCAAAAGGTATGGTGACATAAACAATGATGAATGTTAAAATAATCAGCTTCAGTTCAGAGCCATGCTGGCCACCAATTTTCCGTTACTAACTTGCACCTCAGGCCCCGCCCAATCTGGTTTAATTGCTAACTCGGGTTCAGGCCTGTCATTCTGAGGGAAACAAGGCCTCATTTATTGTTGTGTCCCACCCGAGCCGCTGTTAATGGCTTTAATAAACTGGCAGCAAGGTTTTTTTTAAAGGTGGAAAGAGGTGAAAAACACCACTAGCGATGCCTCAAAACTCACAGACAGAGAAATCCACTTCATCGGCGCCCCTGCCACAGGACTCAATATCCACCCCCTCCACCACTGGTGCACTGTGTCTGCAGTATGTACGGTCTACGAGATGACCACGGTCAGGCCCTGTGGAGTCAAAGGTCAGGTAAGACAATGGATGGAAAGATCGCAACAAACTTCCCTTAACTCCAACCCTCTGATTTCTGTTTTGTAGCCAGCTTTCCATCCATTCTGCTGCCTGGCCCTTGACTCCACACGGCCTGACCTGGGTCATCTTGTCGATCTTACAAACTGTTTATGGATAGCAAGCTGGTCACAAAACAAAAAACAGAGAGTAGGGGTTGAGAGTAGCTACTCAGACTGGCAAAAGGTGGGAAGTGGTGTTCCACAGAGATTGGTGCTGGGACCACTGTTGTTCATAAATGATTTGGACTCGGGAATCAGAAATACAATTTCAAAGTTTGTCGATAACACCAAATTGGGAGGTAGAGTTAATACTGAGGAAGACAAAATGCATGAAGATATTAATAAATTTCAGAATGGGCGTGTAATTGGCAAATGAATTTCACTATAGATCAGTGTGAGGTGGTGTGTTTTGGTGGGAAGAATAAGGAGTCCACACACTACTTGGACAACAAGGGGGAGAAATTGGGTTGCTTTGTGCCTCCTGCGATATTCAGCGGGAGGTTAGCGGCGGTGGTAGCCGGTAGCGCCCCGCGGCACTGCACCGCCGGCAATGATGTCATCGCCATGCGCAGTGCCCCGGCTACAACCTTGGGTTGCGACCCCTGACCTAACGCCGGATGATATGTCCGACAGGGTCAGGGGTCGTTCTTGCAGCCGCGGCAACGCCACTTAAAGGGCAGGTGTCGGACGGCAACTTTTTATTTTGGCCGACTGCCAGCACCTGCCCCCTTCCCCTTTCTTCTTCGGGGTGTCGGCCGCAATCACTCAGCCCGGCGCTCCTCTTGATCAGACACCCCGCTCCCCGGTGGTCCAGCAGGGTCCCGGTGTGCGCAGTCTAGGCTCCTTCCCTTTAATCAGGGAGGGAGGTCTGTAATGACATGGTGCTATGTGCCGACGGGCGTGGCGCTGTTGCACGAAGCGCCGCGAAATTCACTGGTAGCGCCCCAAGAGGGAGGGGAGCGCTTCCAGTAGCACCCCGCCTCCTGCCTGGGGCGCTACCACTGAATTTAATGCACAGGGGCGCTAACTTTTTCGGGGCGCTAAAATTAGCCCCGGCAACGTTAGCTACCCAAAGGGGGCGCCACCGAATTTTCCCCCCTAAGAGTCTAAATGGGCTGGAGGAGCAGAGGGATCCAGGGACACAGATACACAAATCACCAAAAGTAGCAACACAGGTCAATAAGGCCATTAAAAAAAAAGCACGGGTTACATTCCTAAAGGAGCCTTCTGTTCCGTGCCTAGGAGCTCTGAACCATAGCAGAGAGCGGCTGCGACACGTTTCTCACACACCTCGAGATTAACCCACACGGGGACTTTGCTGTCAGTGAAGAGAGACGAGAAAGACCAAAATGCCGTTTGCCCCTCTCAGTGTGGCCCTGAAGGACTGTGTCCAGGCTGAAGTTCTGTTCCCACCGTACGATCCTCCCCCAGATTGTCCTTTCTGAGCTCCAGCCAGGTGATGCTAAACACTCAGGTAGGAAAGACAAAAATTTACAACAATCTGTTTAAAACAAAGCTGATTTATTTGACATCTATCCAGAATATTAAACTTCAGCCAAATTATTGGGGTTATTAACATCAGCAGAAACAAGCCCCAACTGTCAGAATGAACATAGTTCAGTCCTGGATGTGATTAACAGCAGCAATAACAGCAGAATCCAACCCCTGCAGTCACCTGTGAACTCGCTGGTGTCTCAGCAGGTTGGATGACCGATTGAATCCCTTCCCACACACGGAGCAGGTGAATGGCCTCTCCCCGGTGTGAACTCGCTGGTGTCTCAGCAGGGTGGATGATCGAGTGAATCCCTTCCCACACACGGAGCAAGTGAACGGCCTCTCCCCAGTGTGAGTGCGCTGGTGTATAGTGAGCTCAGATGATCGCCTGAACCCAGTCCCGCAGTGCGAGCACCTGAACGGCCTCTCCCCAGCGTGAGTGTGCTGGTGTACAGTGAGTTCAGATGATCGTCTGAACCCAGTCCCGCAGTGAGAGCACCTGAACGGTTTCTCCCCAGCGTGAAGATTTTGATGGAATGTCAGTTCCCTGGAACTTTTATAGCACTTCCCACAATCTGAGCATTTAAATGGTCTCTCATCAGTGTGAACTCGCTGGTGATTCAGCAGGGTGGATGACTGAGTGAATCCCTTCCCACACATGGAACAGGTGAACGGTCTCTCCCCGGTGTGAACTCGCTGATGATTCAGCAGGGTGGATGACTGAGTGAATCCTTTCCCACACTCAGAGCAGGTGAACGGCCTCTCCCCAGTGTGACTGCGCTTGTGTGTCGATAGGCCAGAGGATCGGTTGAAGCCTCGTCCACACACAGAACACGTGTACGGTTTCTCCACGCTGTGAACGGTGCTTTTTGCTTCCATGTTCAGAGGCCGGTGATATTCAGATCCGATGAGTCGAGTGACTCTGTCAGATCTTGACGTGATGTGTGGTTTGAGTTTCCTGTCTGCAAATCCTCCCCTTCTAATACCCTGTAAAATTCATATAAAACAGGGAGCGTGAGAGAGAACCCACAAGAAAACAAAGGTAGGTTGTGAAATTAAGCTTAATGAATCTGGTCATTTGTGGGGCCGGCACTAGAAAAAGTGACCATGAAAGCTGCTGGATTGTCATAAAAACCCAACTGGTTACATAAGAACATAAGGACATAAGAAATAGGAGCAGGAGTAGGCCAATCGGCCCCTCGAGCCTGCTCCACCATTCAATAAGATCATGGCTGATCTGATCCTAACCTCAAATCTTCTATCACTCTGCATCCACCCGAACCCATGTGATCTCCCGGGAGAGGCGAAAAACCAGATAAAGACCCAATGGCCAATTTGGGAGAAAAAAATCTGGGAAATTCCTCTCCGACCCATCTAGGCGATCGAAATTCTTCCAGGAGATCACTCTGTCCCTATATTTTCTACAGTACTTACCTTCTGTAAAGGCGATCTCCACCCCAGCCAGGAACAGGAATAAAACCATCTCCTGAAATCTAACAGAATTAGAACACAGTAGGAGCAGAACAAGGCTACACGGCCCCTGGGCCCGCTCCACTACCCACAGGGCCATGACCATTCCGAACCCAGACTCATGTCCAATTTCCTGCCCGCTCCCCGTAACCCTTTATTCCCTTTACTTCTAGGAAACTATCTATTTCTGTTTTAAATTTATTTAATGATGTAGCTTCCACAGCTTTCTGGGGCAGCAAATTCCACAAACCTACCACCCTCTGAGTGAAGAAGTTTCTCCTCATCTCAGTTTTGAATGAGCAGCCCCTTATTTTAAGATTATGCCCCCTAGTTCTAGTTTCACCCATCATTGGGAACATCCTCACCGCATCCACCCGATCAAGCCCCTTCACAATCTTATATGTTTCAATAAGATCGCCTCTCATTCTTCTGAACTCCAATGAGTAGAGTCCCAATCTACTCAACCTCTCCTCATATGACCACCCCCTCATCCCCGGGATTAACCGAGTGAACCTTCTTTGTACTGACTCGAGAGCAAGTATGTCTTTTCTTAAGTATGGACACCAAAACTGTATGCAGTATTCCAGGTGCGGCCTCACCAATACCTTGTACAACTGCAGCAATACCTCCCTGTTTTTATATTCCAACCCCCTAGCAATAAAAGCCAACATTCCATTGGCCTTCTTGATCACTTGCTGCACCTGCATACTAACGTTTTGAGTTTCGTGCACCAGGACCCCCAGATCCCTTTGTACTACAGTACTTTCCAGTTTCTTGCCATTAAGATAATAACTTGCTCTATGATTTTTCCTGCCAAAGTGCATAACCTCACACTTTCCAGTATTGTATTCCATCTGCCAAATCTCTGCCCACTTACTTAGCCTGTCTATGTCCCTTTGCAGGTTTTTTATGTCCTCCTCACTCACTACTTTCCGTCCCATCTTTGTATCATCTGCAAACTTTGATATGTTACACTCGGTCCCCTCCTCCAAATCGTTAATGTAGATTGTAAAGAGTTGGGGACCCAGCACTGACCCCTGCGGAACACCACTAGTTACTGGTTGCCAATCTGAGAACGAACCATTTATCCCAACTCTCTGCTTTCTGTTAGAGAGCCAATCCTCCACCCATGCCAGAATATTACCCCCAATCCTGTGATTTTTTATCTTGAGCAATAATCTTTTGTGTGGCACCTTGTCAAATGCCTTTTGGAAGTCTAAATACACTACGTCCACTGGTTCCCCTTTATCCACCCTGTATGTTACTTCCTCAAAAAACTCAAGCAAATTTGTTAAACATGATTTCCCCTTCATGAAACCATGCTGAGTTTGCCCTATTAAATTATGTTTATCCAAATGTCCCGTTACTGTCTCCTTAATAATGGACTCTAACATTTTACCAACCATAGATGTTAGGCTAACAGGTCTATAGTTTCCAGCCTTCTGCCTACTACCCTTTTTAAATAAGGGTGTTACATTAGCAGTTTTCCAATCTGCCAGGACCTTTGCTGAGTCCAGTGAGTTTTGGAAAATTATTACCAATGCATCCACAATCCCTACCGCTACTTCCCTCAAGACCCTGGGATGCAAGCCATCAGGTCCAGGGGATTTATCCGCCTTGAGTCCCATTATTTTACCAAGTACCACTTCCTTAGTGATTTTAATTGTATTTAGTTCCTCCCCCCCTAGAGCCCCCTGTTTGTCCAGTGTTGGGATATTCTTAGTGTCCTCTACTGTAAAGACTGATACAAAATAATTGTTCAGTGTTTTTGCCATCTCCATGTTTCCCACCATTAATTTCCCGGTCTCATCCTCTAAGGGACCAACATTTACTTCAGCCACCCTTTTTCTTTTTATATAACTATAGAAACTTTTACTGTCTGTTTTTATATTTTTTGCTAATTTACTTTCATAATCTATCTTCCCTTTCTTAATCAATCTTTTTGTTATTTTTTGCTGTCTTTTAAAGACTTCCCAATCTTCCATCCTCCCACTAGATTTGGCTACCTTATATGCCCTTGTTTTTAGTCGGATACTATCCTTAATTACTTTACTTAGCCACGGATGGCTATCTTTTCTTTTACACCCTTTTTTCCTCAGTGGAATATATTTTTCTTGGAAGTTGTAAAATAACTCCTTAAATGTACACCACTGGTCATGTACCATCTTACCCTTTAATCTATTTTCCCAGTCCACTCTAATTAATTCCGCTCTCATACCTTCATAGTCTCCTTTATTCAAGCTCAGCACGCTTGTTTGAGATCCAACCTTCTCACCCTCTAATTGAATATGGAACTCAACCATGTTATGGTCACTCATTCCAAGGGGATCCTTTACTAGGACATTTTTAATTAATCCTGTCTCATTACACAGGACCAAATCTAAGGTTGCTTGCCCCCTGGTCGGTTCAGTTACATACTGCTCAAGAAACCCATCCCTAATACACTCAATGAACTCTTCCTCAAGGCTGCTCTGCCCAATTTGATTTGTCCAGTTAATATAATTAAAATCCCCCATAATTATAGCTGTTCCCTTATTACAAGCCTCAACTATTTCCTGATTAATACTCCGTCCAACAGAGTTGCAACTGCTCGGAGGCCTATAGACTACACCCACTAGTGTTTTTTTCCCCTTATTATTCCTTACCTCCACCCAAACTGTTTCACTATCCTGCTCCTTTGACCCAATATCATTTCTCTGTATTATAGTGATTCCTTCCTTTATTAACATAGCCACCCCACCTCCTCTCCCTTCCTGCCTGTCCTTCCTGATTGTTAAATAACCTGGTATGTTTAATTCCCAGTCATGGTCACCCTGCAGCCATGTTTCTGTAATGGCCACAAGATCATACCCATATGTCATTATTTGTGCCGTTAACTCATTCATTTTGTTACGAACGCTACGTGCATTCAGATAAAGAACTTTCAAATATGTTTTGTAACACTTAGTTCCTGTTTTTTCCTTTTTTAGTACTTTACTTTTTACTCCATACCTTCTGTCCCTCAGGGAAGGGAATCCGCCACCCGGTCTGGGCCTGCACACGACTCTGGCCTCTATGGGAGGGGAGAGAGAGAGGTGGGGGTGGGAGGGGGAAGGGGCGAAGGTAAGGAACTTTATACATCTGCAACTCGACCAGAACTTTGACAGAACCTCCAAAACCCGTGACCTCCACCACCTAGAAGGACAAGGGCAGCTGTTGCATGGGAGCACCATCATCTCCAAGTTCCCCTCCAAGTCACACACCATCCTGACTCAGACATATCCATCGTTGCTGGGTCAAAATCCTGGAACTCCTTACCGAACAACATTGTGGGAATACCTTCACCGCACGGACTGCAGGAGTTCAAGAAGGCGATTCACCACCACCTTCTCAACGGGCAACTGGGGATTGGCAATATTTGCTGCTCTTGCGAGTGACGCCCACATCCCAAGAATGAATTAAAACAAATCTGTATATGTAAACTGGATTAAAAGCCTGCACAGAAATACTTGTTCCTAAAACAATAATCTTTTACATTGTACGGACAGTGTCTGTTTAACAACCTAATCTCCCCTAGAATCCACCTCCCTTGACAGTCTCACATTGGAAATTGTTGGGTCCTCCTGGGCTCAGAAGTACTGGGGGTTAAACCCAGCAGCTTCTCCTCCATCTCCACTCCAGCTCAAACTGAGTGATGAAATTTAATGCAGAAAAGTGCGAAGTGATACATTTTGTTAGGAAGAACAAGGAGAGGCAATATAAACTAAAGGGTACAATTCTAAAGTGGGTGCATGAACAGAGAGACCTGGGGGTATGTGTGCACAAATCATTGAAGGTGGCAGGGCAGGTTGAGAAAGTGGTTAAAAAAGCATACGAGATCCTGGGCTTTATAAATAGAGGCATAGAGTCCAAAAGCAAGGAAGTTATGATGAGCCTTTATAAAACACTGGTTCGGCCTCAACTGGAGTATTGTGTCCAATTCTGGGCACCGCACTTTATGAAGGATGTGAAGGCCTTAGAGAGGGTGCAGAAAAGATTTACAAGAATGGTTCCAGGGATAAGGGATGAGGGACTTCAGTTACGTGGATAGACTGGAGAAGCTGGGGTGGTTCTCCTTAGAGCAGAGAAGGTTGAGATTTGATAGAGGTGTTCAAAATCATGAGGGGTCTGGACAGAGCAGATAGAGAGAAACTGTTCCCATTGGCGGAAGGGTCGAGAACCAGAGGACACAGATTTAAGGTGATTGGCAGAAGAACCAAAGGCGACATGAGGAAAAACTTTTTTATGCAGCGAGTGGTTAGGAGCTGGAATGCACGGCCTGAAAGGGTGGTGGAGGCAGATTCAATCACGGCTTTCAAAAGGGAATTGGATAAGTACCTGAAGTAAATAAATTTGCAGGGTTACGGGGAAAGGGTGGGGGAGTGGGACTCGCTGAAGTGATCTTGCAGAGAGCCGGCACGGGCTCGATGGGCCGAATGGCCTCCTTCTGTGCTGTAACCATTCTATGATTCTATAAAATATTAGAAAGTTTGTGCCACAGAAGCACGAGGTTTATCTGCTTTTATTGATGAATTTAAAAAGTCTCTATTAAAACCTGAGCCAGTGTGGTGTGAGACAAAGAGCCTTGTGTCCAATAAGGGGAATAAAGGCCCACAGCCTCCCCTGGCCCCGGGCCCTGAACAAGGGACTGGAGAAACTCGCTGCCCTGCGGATCAGACAATCAGCCGGCGCTAGTCCCGCCCCTCGGGCTCCCCGATTGGTTGGAGGACCCGCCGCCGGCTCGCTCCTCCACCCGCCCCGCTCGCTCCCTATTGGTCGGAAGCTCCCGTCAATCAGGCCGCGGGCCCGGGTCACGTGTCCCCGAGGAGATCACGTTGCCGTCCGACGAACGCCGCTCGGTCCGGGGCCTCGCGGACTCTCAGGTTTTTCTATTTCGCTTTATTCTCTCCCGATCCACCCCTCCCACCACCCTGCGCGATTCTCCACCCAATCGGAGCGGAGAAAACTCACTTTGCGTCACCGATCGCGACTCTGGAACCGACACCAAGGCCTTTCCCCAGAATGCCCCGCGCCGACTCCGTCCGACAGGATCCGAGTGCGCAGGCGCAGCTCCGAGTGGGGGAGGGGGTTTGGTGTCCTCTGGGCATGCGCGGTTATTACCCTTGGTGACCGGGAGGGGTCGCTGTGCCGGACTTGGCACAAACCGCCGTCCCGCGTACGCATGTGCGGATTTTCGGCTGTCAATCAACCGTCAGCCAGAAGAGGTCGCTGGTGAGACCAGTGCAGAAAGCAAGACTTGCATTTCTACAGCGCCTTTCACCACCACCGGACGTCCCAAAGTGCTTTACAGCCAATGAAGTACTGTTTGAAGTGTCATCACTGTTGTAATGTAGGAAACGCAGCAGCCAATTAGAACACAGCAAGCTCCCACAAACAGCAATCTGATTAATCTATCATTTTATGTTAATTGAGGGATAACCATAGAAACATAGAAGATAGGAGCAGGAGTAGGCCATTCGGCCCTTCGAGCCTGCTCCACCATTTAATGAGATCATGGCTCATCATCCAAACTCAGTACCCTGTCCCTGCCTTCTCCCCATATCCCTTGATCCCTTTAGCCTTAAGAAATATATCTAACTCCTTCTTGAATATATTTAATGAATTGGCCTCAACTGCCTTCTGTGGTAGAGAATTCCACAGTTTCACCACTCTCTGGGTGAAGAAATTCCTCCTCATCTCTGTCCTAAATGGCTTACCCCTTATGTTAAGTCTGTGTGTTCTAGTTATTGTTAATAAGAATCACTGCACACAGACCACAAGAATAAATTCAACAGGTCTTTACTAGTCGAAGGTCAGGCTGAACTGCCCAATAAATCATTACACAGCACTTATATACCGGTGTGGTCACCACCGGTATTACAGTATACAGCAGCCAAGATAAAGTAGTGCATCTCTTAAAATAGTTCTCTTAAAGGTGGAACGGTTACATACACCACAATCCTCCCTTTTTAGCTTAACAGTATATATTCCCCATTTAACATAACATAATAACATATATACACAACTTCATGTAAAAACAGTTCACAGATTCAGTCTCTGAGGAGGCCTCCTGATCCGAGACGGATAACGCCTTTCAGGGGTCTCTGGTTCTCGTTGCTGGGGTGACTCATCTAGTTGATCCCCTATGGATAGGACATCATCATCAGGTATATTCACTTCTGAGGTAGATGCTTCAGGTTCACTAACTTCCTCCACGGTTGTCTCTGTCGTAACCATGGGCTCGACCCTTGTTCTCGATCCCACCAGTTGGTCAGCATGACGTCGCATTACGTTTTCACCAACATCTACCGTGTACATCAGGGGTCCTTGTCTGGCCCGAATTGTTCCAGATTGCCATTTCTCATTTTTATAGTCCCTGGCTAACACCGGTTGTCCTATTTCAAAACTCCGAGTGGGCTCGTTATTGATATGCTGGAACTGTTTGTTTTCGACTTCCCTCCGCACATTTGGTTTTAACAAGTCCAACCTGGACCGCAACCTCCTGTTATAGAACATCATGGCAGGACTTTGGTTTGTTGTTGCATGGGTGGCGTTTCGATATGCCAGTAGGAAATTGTCCACCTTGTGTTGCAGTGGAATCTGATCTTCGCTCATGGCCTTTATTGCCTTTTTGAACGTCTGTACAAACCTCTCGGCCAGCCCATTCGTAGCTGGATGATATGGGGCAGAGGTATAATGTTTCACCCCATTCTTCTTCAGGAATTTCTGGAATTCCTCTGACACGAACTGTGGTCCATTGTCTGAACATATTTGCTCTGGCAATCCATTTCTTGCAAATATCGTTCTTAGCACCGCGATCGTCTTCTCCGAGGTAGTGGTAGTCATTTTAATCACTTCTGGCCATTTAGAATGTGCGTCCACCGCAATTAAAAACATGGAGTCCATGAATGGACCAGCAAAGTCAATATGTACACGTTGCCATGGGGTTGAAGGCCATTCCCATGGATGCAGCGGTGCAATTGGAGGTGCATTTTGGACTTTTTGGCACCCTGAGCAGCTTTTCGTCAGATCCTCCATCTGTTGGTCGATACCCGGCCACCACACATAAGCCCTAGCAAGGCTTTTCATCTTGACTCCCCCCAGATGACCTTCATGTAATTCTTTTAGAACTCTCTCTCTTAACTTAGGAGGGATAATCACCCTTGTTCCATACATCAATGTTCCCTGACAGATGGACAGCTGTTCTCGTCTTGCTGAGAATGCCGGTAACAGTGGATCACCATGGGCTGGCCATCCCTTTACTGTCAATTCGTAGACCCGGGACAGTGTCGGGTCATTCCTAGTCTCCCTTTCAATATTTGCATTGGTGACAGGTAAACATTCGATGATGGTCGAGTGAAATAACTCCACCGGGTCAACCGTCGGTGCCTCCTCCTCAGTAGGTAGTGGCAGGCGCGACAGCCCATCAGCATTACCATGCTGCTTTGTACCTTTGAATTCTATCTGATATTGATGTGCCCCTAGGAAAAGGGACCATCTCTGGAGCCTCTGTGCTGTCATCACCGAAACACCCTTCTTAGGGTTAAAAATGGATACCAACGGCTGGTGGTCTGTCAGCAGTGTAAACTTCTGGCCCTGCAGGTAATGATTAAACTTCTTTACTCCCCACACAAGGCTGAGAGCCTCCCTATCTATCTGAGCATAGTTGCGCTCAGCGGAGGTCAATGATCTGGATGCAAATGCGACTGGCCTTTCCAAGCCATTTGGCAACTTGTGTGAGAGTACTGCTCCAATACCATAAGGAGAAGCATCACAAGCTAAACGAATAGGTAGCATTGGGTTGAAGTGAGCCAACACTTCCTCTGAGGTGATCAATGCCTTGCTTTTGCAAAAGGCCTTCTTACAGTCCTCGCTCCACTTCCATGGTACTTCTTTCTGCAAAAGAGCGTTCAGCGGGTGCAGCACCGTGGATAGATTTGGCAGAAACTTATGGTAATAGTTAATCAACCCTAGGAACGACCTCAACTGGGATACATTTTCCGGAGCGGGAGCCTTCACAACAGCTTCGATCTTGTCAGGTGACTTGTGCAGCCCCTCCTGGTCAATGACATGACCACAGTACGAGATCCGTTTCTGAAAGAACTCACATTTCTGGCGATTAACTCGAAGTCCATATTCCTTCAATCTGGTGAGCACCAGTTTCAAATTTGCAAGGTGTTCCTCATCATCATCTCCTGTAATCAGGATATCGTCCAAGTAACATTGAGTGCTTGGAATTCCCTGTAATACCTGCTCCATGGCCCTCTGCCAAATTGCTGGAGCCGAAGCCACTCCAAAAACCAGTCTATTATATCGATACAAGCCTCTGTGCGTGTTGATTGTGAGATACTGGCGCGACTCTTCCTCAACTTCCATCTGTAAGTACGCTTGCGCCAGGTCTATCTTGGTGAAGTGTTTCTCGCCAGACAATGAAGCAAAGATATCCTCAATCCGCGGAAGCGGATATTGCACCGTGTGAAGCACCGGATTAACCGTGATCTTGAAGTCTCCACAGATGCGGACCTTCCCCGGTTCCCCTGGCTTGTTACTCGATGAACGCTTCATGACGGGAACAATGGGCGTGGCCCACTCACTCCAGTCCACCTTAGACAGTACTCCTGAACGTTCTAGCCCTTCCAGCTCAGCTTCCACAGCAGGTCGTATCGCATAAGGTACCGGTCTGGCTTTGAAAAATTTTGGGTTTGCATGTTCTGCAATCTTGATTTTTGCCATAATTCCTCTCAGTGTTCCCAGTCCCTGTTGGAACACCTCTTTAGCCTCATCCAATATTCTGGACAATCGTTCAGGTTTGACATCTTTTTTTCCGGAATCTACCGTTATTGCTTTTAGGGAGTGCCAGTCCATATTTATTTTCCTGATCCACTCCCGTCCCAGAGGTGGTGGACCTCCCTCAGGTAGTACATATAAGTCCATTCCTTGGTGTTCTTTGCCCTTGTGTACCACCTTGACTTTTATCTTTCCGATGGGGTATACTCTTTGCCCCGTGTATGTCTGCAATACTATCTCCGTATCCCGTAGGGGAATATGTGTGAATAACCTTTTGTAATCTTGCTTATTCATGACTGTCAACGCCGATCCGGTGTCCAATTCCATCTTCACTTGGACTCCTGCTATCTGAAGTGTGACCCAGATAGTTTGTAGGTCAGCTTCCTTACTCACATTGTGAATTCTCAGACTACCCAGTTCCTTGCTGTTGGAGTCTGAATCCGAATTCTGTTCATCCGAACTCTTCTCAGCCACCTTATGTACCTTTCTGCACTTTTCCTGCGGTGACTTTTTGTTGCTGGTCTTCTTTCCTGACCGGCATACTTTAGCTATGTGACCAAGCGTGCCACATTTTCTACATTCCTGATTTTTAAACCAGCATTGGTTCTGATCGTGTGTTGTCTTTCCACAACGATAACATTTCGCTGTACCCAAAGCCATTTGATCTACGCTGAGTACCGCTGCCTTCAGCTGCATTTCCGCTGTGCCTCTCGCTGCGGCTTCGTGCGATGCTGCAATAGTGACAGCCTTATCAAGTGTAAGATCATTCTCTTCAAGCAGCCGCTTTTGTGTTCCTTCTTTCGACAATCCACACACGAATTTGTCTCTCAGTGCCTCTGTCAGTCTTTCCCCAAACTGACAGTATTTCGCTAGTTTACGCAGTTCAATTAAATACTCCGCGTTGCTTTCCTCTTTCAGTTGCGTTCTCACATAAAATTTAAATCGTTCCGCTAACATCAGCGGTGTGGGGTTCAAATGATTTCTCAGGACAGCAACAATATTAGCGAAAGCCTGATCCGCCGGTTTAGCTGGTGATAGAAGATGCTTCAATAGCCCGTATGTCTTCGCACCCATTGAGTTTAGTAATTTATCTTCATCTGATATTTTATTTGCCTTACAATAAATCTCTATGCGTTCTACATACGTGGCCCAATCTTCAACATTGGCATCGAAATCATTGATGTTACCACGCTTAGGCATCCTCGCAATCTTCTTGAGAAACAAAAATAAATTTTTCTTTTCTTTTTTTTTCAAAATGGCGGTTTCCCGCGCTTGTCTTCTCCCCCCCGCCTATGAAAATGGCGGCTTCCCGCGTTTGCCTTTCTCCCCCGCTGGCTGTAATGGCGATTGCCGTATTGCTGCGTTCGCCCTCCCCAGCGGTTCTCAAATCGTGCCTCCCAGCCCCTCTTGCAGTCCGGTCCTTTCCCCCGGCTGCGGCTGAGTTCTCCGCGTTTTAAAAAAAAAAAAATTATTATTTTTATTTTCTCCCGCGCCTCGCGGCCTCGGTAGCTGCCCGGCCTTTTTCCCCGGTCACGGTCGAGCTCTCTCTCGACGCTGTTGCGTCTCCCAGCCCGCATGCAGCCCGGTCTTTTACACCGGCTGCGTTTGCATTCACCGCGGCTCCCGTGCCTTACGCTGCCCCAGTCTCAGCGCCTCTGGCCCCGACTTCTGTCCGGCTCTTTTCCCCGGCCGTGGTCGAGTTCTCCGCCCTTATATCCTCCGTTTTTCCCTCCCCTACTTCACAGCCAACGTGGCCGACTTGCTGCTCGTCGCTGATCGGCTTACCCACCACCGTGGTAGAAGGGATGATCACTGCCTGTTGCTGATGGAAGGCTTCGTGTCAGGATTCTTCCTTGTTCTTCAGACCCGAGTCTTTTCTCAGCAGGATGATGAGGGCGGATGCCTCTTCTCGACGCCCGTTAAACTGCCTTGGATATATCTCTGCCGCAGGGTAAGATCGTCATCGTCGCCACTGTTAAGTCTGTGTGTTCTAGTTATTGTTAATAAGAATCACTGCACACAGACCACAAGAATAAATTCAACAGGTCTTTACTAGTCGAAGGTCAGGCTGAACTGCCCAATAAATCATTACACAGCACTTATATACCGGTGTGGTCACCACCGGTATTAGAGTATACAGCAGCCAAGATAAAGTAGTGCATCTCTTAAAATAGTTCTCTTAAAGGTGGAACGGTTACATACACCACACCTTATCCTTAGACTGTGACCCCTGGTTCTGGACTCCCCGGCCATCGGGAACATCCTTCCTGATCTAGTCTGTCTAGTCGTGTTAGAATTTTATAAGTTTCAATGAGATCCCCTCTCATTCTTCTAAACTCTAGGGAATATAAGCCTAATCGACCCAATCTCTCCTCATACATCATTCCTGCCATCCCAGGTATCAGTCTGGTGAATCCTCGCTGCACTCCCTCCATGGCAAGAACATCTTTCCTCAGATAAGGCGACCAAAACTACACACAATACACAAGATGTGGTCTCACCAAGGCCCTGTACAACTGCAGCAAGACATCCTTGTTCCTGTACTCGAACCTTCTCGCTACGAAGGCCAACATACCATTTGCCTTCTTAACCGCCTGCTGCACCTGCATGCTTACCTTCAGCGACTGGTGCACAAGGACACCCAGGTTTCATTGCACTTCCCATTCTCCCAATCAATTGCTGTTCAGATAATAATCTGGCTTCCTGTTTTTGCCACCAAAGTGGATAACCTTGCATTTATCCACATTATAGTGCATCTGCCATGCATCTGCCCAATCACCCAACCTGTCCAAATCATACCGGAGTTTCTCGGCATCCTCCTCACAACACACACGCCCACCCAGCTTTGTGTCATCTGCAAACTTGGAGATATTACACCTAGTTGTTTACATAGGAGCAGGAGTGGGCCATTCGGCCCCTCGAGCCTGCTCCGCCATTAAATGAGATCGTGGCTGATCTTCTGCCTCAACTCCATTCACCAGCCCTATCGCCATATCCCTTGATGCCCTTACTGGTCAGAAATCTATCGACTTCTGTTTTGAATACACCCAATGACTGAGCCTCCACAGCCCTCTGGGGTAGAGAATTCCAAAGATTCACCACCCTCTGTGTGAAGAAATGTCTTCTCATCTCAGTCCTGAATGGCCGACCCTTTATCCTGAGGGAGTGGCCCCTGGTTCTAGACCCCCCAGCCAAGGGAAACATTCTCCCAGCATCCATCCTATCAAGCCCTGTAATCATTTTGTATGCTTCAATGAGATCCCCTCTCATTCTTCTGAATTCAAGAGAATACAGGCCTAGTTTACTCAATCTCTTCTCATACGACAGTCCCGCCAGCCCAGGAATCAATCTCGTGAACCTTTGTTGCACTCCCTCCATGGCAAGTATATCCTTCCTTAGGTAAGGAGACTAAAATTGTACACAGTACTCCAGGTGTGGTCTCACCAAGGCCCGATATAATTGGAGTAACACTTCTTTAGTCCTGTACTCAAATCCTCTTGTAATGTCAATCAACCAACAGCTAGAAGAGGTCGCTGGTGAGACCAGTGAAGAAAGAAAGACTTGCATTTATATAGCGCCTTTCACCACCACCGGACGACCCAAAGCGCTTTACAGCCAATGAAGTACTTTTGAAGTGTAGTCACTGTTGTAATGTAAGAAACACGGCAGTCAGTTAGCGCACAGCAAGCTCCCACAAACAGCAATGTGATAATGACCAGATAATCTATCTTTTTATGTTGATTGAGAGATAAACATTGGCAAGGAGACTGTGGATAACTGCCCTGCTCTTTCCCACATTACAACAGTGACTACTTCATTGTAGTACTTCATTTGCTGTAAAGCACTTCAAGACATCTGCTGGTCATGAAAGCACTATATAAATGCAAGCCTTTCTTTCTCGAAATAGTGCCATGGGATCTTTTACATCCACCTGAGAGAGCAGACGGGGCCTCAGTTTAACGTCTCATCCGAAGGACAGCACCTCCGACAGCGCAGCACTCCCTCAGCACTGCACTGGAGTGTCAGCCTAGATTTTTGTGCTCAAGTCCCTAGGCTGGGACTTGAACCCACAACTTTCTGACTCAGAGGCGAGAGTGCTACCCACTGAGCCACAGCTGACACGAAAGAACAAGCAGTTCTGACGAAAGGTCATTGACCTGAAACGTTAACTCTTTCTCTCTCCACAGATGCTGCCTGACCTGCTGAGTATTTCCAGCATTTTCTGTTTTTATTAAAGAAACAAGGGAGTGATTGCTGACAGGAAGAATGTTGGGTCGTCCTGCGCATGTGCACCTCCCTGGCGGCTGAGGCGAAACACCGACTCACCCCCACCTGAGCCGCGCACACGTACCAGATGTTGCAGCTCCGCATGCGCGCCCAATGTTCCAACCGTGGGGTTTTGTGCACTGAGCATGCGCGTTGTGGACCGATCGGGAGGGGCGATTGTGGAGCAGGAGGGAGAGCGCGGGGGCCATGAGCACATGCGCGGGACTCAGAGTCAACAGAGCGCTTTCTGGAGCGCGGGGACTTGTGGGTATTACAGCCGCCATTACTACTGATCCTTTCAACCAACCTGTGCAGCAGCTGGGGCCTGAAAATCAGCTTCACTGCCCCTAGGTTCGGAAAGAAGAAAATTAAACAACAGTTTGTCTCTGATCCTTTTCTGATCTCAATTTACAGGGTTATAGAAGTGGAGCAGTTACAGGCGGGAAGCTCAGACCAAACATCACGTCAAGCTCTGACAGAGTCGCTCGATTCATCAGGACCTGAATATCATCGGCCTTTGCACATGGAAGGACAAAGCAGCAATGACAAACCGCACACGTGTTCGGTGTGTGGACACGGATTCAGCCGATCGCCTGACCTGGTGAGACACGTGCACCGTCACACCGTGGAGAAACCGGGTAAAGGTGGGGACGGTGGGAAGGGAGTCAGTTCCCCGTCTGCAATAGAAGTTCAACAACGCAGTCACACCAGAGACTGTCCATTCACCTGCACGTGAGTGCAAAAGACAAGGCTGAAGCATTTGCAACTATCTTCAGCCAGAAGTGTCGAGTGGATGATCCATCTCGGCCTCCTCCTGAGGTCCCCAGCATCACAGATGCCAGTCTTCAGCCCATTCAATTCACTCCACGTGATATCAGGAAATGGCTGAAGACACTGGATTCTGCAAAGGCTATGGGCCCTGACAACATTCCGGCAATAGTACTGAAGACTTGTGCTCCAGAACTAGCTGCGCCCCTAGCCAAGCTGTTCCAGTACAGCTACAACACTGGCATCTACCCGGCAATGTGGAAAATTGCCCAAGTATGTCCTGTCTACAAAAAGCAGGACAAATCCGACCCGGCCAATTACCGTCCCATCAGTCTACTCTCAATCATCAGCAAAGTGATGGAAGGTGTCGTCGACAGTGCTATCATGCGGCACTTACTCAGCAATAACCTGCTAACTGACGCCCAGTTTGGGTTCCGCCAGGGCCACTCAGCTCCTGACCTCATTACAGCCTTGGTCCAAACATGGACAAAAGACGTGAGGTGAGAGTGACTGCCCTTGACATCAAGGCAGCATTTGATTGAGTGTGGCATCAAGGAGCCCTAGCAAAACTGAAGTCAATGGGAATCAAGGGGAAAACTCTCCATTGGTTGGAATCATAACTAGCACAAAGGAAGTTGGCTATGGTTGTTGGAGGTCATTCATCTCAATCACATGACATCACTGCAGGAGCTCCTCAGGGCAGTGTCCTAGGCCCAACCATCTTCAGCTGTTTCATCAATGACCTTCCCTCCATCATAAGGTCAGAAGTGGGGATGTTCGCTGATGGTTGCACACTGTTCAGCACCATTCGAGACTCGTCAGATACTGACGCAGTCCGTGTCCATATGCAGCAAGACCTGGACAACATTCAGACTTGGGCTGACAAGTGGCAAGTAACATTCGCACCACACAAGTGCCAGGCAATGACCATCTCCAACAAGCGAGACTCTAACCATCTCCCCTTGACATTCAATGGCATTACCATCGCTGAATCCCCCACTATCAACATCCTGGGGATTACCATTGATCAGAAACTGAACTGGACCAGCCATATAAATACTGTAGCTACAAGAGCAGGTCAGAGGCTGGTAATTCTGCGGCGAGTGTCTCACCTCCTGACTCCCCAAAGCCTTTCCACCATCTACAAGGCACAAGTCAGGAGTGTGATGGAATACTCTCCACTTGCCTGGATGAGTGCAGCTCCAACAACACTCAAGAAGCTCGACACATTCAGGATAAAGCAGCCCACTTGATTGGCACTCCATCCACCACCTTCAACATTCACTCCCTCCACCACCGGCGCACTGTGGCTGCAGTGTGTACCATCTACAAGATGCACTGCAGCAACTCGCCAAAGCTCCTTCAACAGCACCTTCCAAACCCGCGACCTCTACCACTTAGAAGGACAAGGGCAGCAGCCACATGGGAACATCACCACCTACAAGTTCCCCTCCAAGCCACACACCATCCTGACTTGGACCTGTATCGCCGTTCCTTCACTGTCGCTGGGTCAAAATCCTGGAACTCCCTTCCTAACAGCATTGTGGGTGTACCTACACCATATGGACTGCAGCGGTTCAAGAAGGCGGCTCACCACCATCTTCTCAAGGGCAATTAGGGATGGGCACTAAATGCAGGCCTAGCCAGCGATGCCCACATCCCATCAATGAATAAAAAAAAAAGGGATTTGTTCGTTCATCCCACCTGCAAACACACCAGCGAGTTCACACTGACGAGAGACCATTTCAGTGTCCTAACTGTGGGAAGAGCTTTAAAAGCGCCAGGGAACTGAAGCGACACTGGCAAGCTCACACTGATGAGAGACCATTTCAGTGTTCTGACTGTGGGAAGAGCTTTAAAAACGCTGGAGATCTGAAGCAACACCAGCGCGTTCGCACTGATGAGAGACCCTTTAAATGTTCTGACTGTGGGAAGAGCTTTAAAAGCTCTAAGATCCTTAAGAGACACCAGCGTCTTCACACTGATCATCGAATCTAACAGCACAGAAGGAGGTGATTCGGCCCATCTTGTCTGTGCCGGCTCTTTGAAAGAGCTGTCCAATTTAGTCCCAAACCCCAGCTTTATCCCCAGAACTCTGCAAACTAGTCCTCTTCAACTACATGTCCAATTACTGTTTGAAAGTTCCTGTGGAACCTGATTCCAGCATCCTTTCAGATGGTGTGTTCCAGATCTTAACAACCCTCTGTGT
Source organism: Somniosus microcephalus (assembly GCF_052327205.1). Lineage (NCBI taxonomy): Eukaryota > Metazoa > Chordata > Chondrichthyes > Squaliformes > Somniosidae > Somniosus > Somniosus microcephalus. The sequence continues at coordinate 45,715,576 of NC_140990.1, forward strand.
GAAAACAATTCTCCTCATTTCCCTCTAGTTCTTTTAGCAACTATTTTAAATCTGTGACCTTTGGTTACCGACCCACTTGCCAGAGTGAACAGTTTCTCCCTACTTGCTCGATCAAAACCGCACATCATTTACGCGCCGCCATCTTGGTGGACCGAAGACGGACCAGTTCCACCTGCAGCACGGCGCATGCGCGGCCATCTTGGTACAGGAATAAGGAGTGGGCGGGGCTTCAGGGTCCCAGTGACCAGGAGAGACAATCATTGACTCATTGATTTTATTCTCACTCTGCACACAGCAGCTGTAGAACTGAACCCAACCAGAGTAGAGGGAGGGGGAAAACTGGGAGTGGAGGAAAGAAATGTTGGAGATGGTGCGATGAGTTTGGATTTCAGCACAGGGAGGAGGGAGAGTGTGTGGGACGGGGATTTACAGCTTTGGGGGAACAAGAGAGGAAAGAATGTTCCATAGAAACTAGAATATTCTGCTCTGAATTTCTATCCTGTACTTACAGTGATGGCTTTTGTAAACTCCTTTTATAGGGTATTAGAAGAGGAGGATTTACAGACGGGAAACTCAAACCAAACATCACATCAAGATCTGACAGTCACTCCATTCATCAGGACCTGAATATCTCGGCCTTTGAATGTGGAAGGAGGAATGTTTGTGTGTTCTGTCTGTGGGAAAAGATTTCAAACATCAGTGTGACCGGAAAAGCACCGAGACACCCATACCCAAGTGAGAGTGTTTCAGTGCACTGACTGTGGAAAGAGCTTTAACCAGTTACACAGCCTGAAAAAACATCGCACCATTCACAGTGGGGAGAAACCGTACACGTGTTGTGTGTGTGGATGAGGCTTCAACCGATCGTCCAACCTGGAGAGACACAAGGACACCCGCACCATGGAGAAACCGTGGAAATGTGGGGACTGTGGGAAGAGATTCAATTATCCATCCAAGCTGGAAACTCATCGGCGCACTCACACTGGGGAGAGGCCATTCACCTGCTCCCTGTGTGGGAAGGGATTCGCAGAGTTATCCAAGCTCCAGATACACCAGAGAGTTCATACTGGCAAGGGACTGTTCACGTGTATTGAATGTGGGAAGGGATTCACTCAGTTGTACCATCTCCAGATACACGAGCGAGTTCACACTGGGGAGAGGACGTTCACCTGCTCCACGTGTGGGAAGGGATTCACTCAGTCATCCCATCTTCTGACTCACCAACTTGTTCGCACTGTTAAGAGACCATTTAGATGTTCTGACTGTGAGAAGAGCTTTAAAAACACAAGTGACCTGCTGACCCACCAACGCACTCACACTGGGGAGAGACCGTACATCTGCTCCGTGTGTAGGAAGGGATTCACTCAGTCATGCACTCTGCTGAGACACCAGCGAGTTCACACTGAGGAGCGATCTTTCACCTGCTCTTATTGTGGGAAGGTTTTCACTTGGAAGTCTAACCTGCTTAATCACCAGCAAGTTCACACTGGGGAGAAACCATTCACCTGCTCCGTGTGTGGGAAGGGATTCACTCAGTCATGCACTCTGCTGAGACACCAGTGAGTTCACCAGTGATTGCAGAGGTTGGATTCTGCTGTTATTGCTGCTGTTAATCACATCCAGGACTGAACCATGGTCACTCTGGCAATTGGGCTTTGTTTCTGCTGATGTTAATAACTAAAATAACTGGGCTTGAGATTAATATTCTGGACAAATATTAAATAAATCAGCTTTGTTTCAAACACACTGTGACTAATATTTGATTTCTCCATGATAAGAGGAGACTAATTGATGTTCTGTTACTGACTTCCATTTTTGGGCCTTTTCTTACTCTGGATTATTTCAGTTCTCATCTAGTTCACCTTCTACCACATCAAACCCCAAACTTGTTCCATTTGTGTACACGGCTTGTGGGTGTCATAGACTGAACTGCAGTGTCTCACTTTACACTCATCTGAAATTCTTTTGAACTGCCCCTTTACAGAACTACCTTGCATAAGATTTGAAATCTGTTATTTTCTGTATCATTTAACATCTCTTGGATCCGATTTAAAAAAAAACTCCACACATACTGCATGTGACAGCCTTAGAAATGTTCTGATCTTTGTAATTGTCATTGCTGATTTTGATGGTCTCTTTGATTTAATCTCTTGCTACTAACATACCTTGCACTATTTCTTTAATCGAGATAATTGTTTCAAATACTTCCTTTATCAGGTCTTTAGCTCCTCCATTCAATAGCTCCTCCTCCTCCTGTCAATAATCCTTGGTCAGGGGCTGGGGTTAAGGTGTAGGATTGGGGTTAGTGGATGGGGCCAGTGGTTATTGTTTGGATTGGGGTTAGTGGTTGGGGCTCGTGGTTATTGGTTAGGATTGGAGTTAGTGGTTGGGGCTTGTGGTTATTGGTTAGGATTGGGGTTAGTGGTTGGGGCCAGTGGTTATTGGTTAGGATTGAAGTTAGTGGTTAGGGCTGGTGGTTATTGATTAGGATTGGGGTTAGTGGTTGGGGCCAGTGGTTATTGGTTAGGATTGAAGTTAGTGGTTAGGGCTGGTGGTTATTGGTTAGGATTGGGGTTAGTGGTTGGGGCTCATGGTTATTGGTTAGGATTGGGTTTAGTGGTTGGGGCTCGTGGTTATTGGTTAGGATTGGGGTTAGTGGTTGGGGCCAGTGGTTATTGGTTAGGAATGGGGATTGTGGTTGGGGCCAGTGGTTATTGGTTAGGATTGGGGTTAGTGGTTGGGGCTAGTGGTTATTGGTTAGGATTGGGATTAGTGGTTGGAGTTAGTGGTTATTGGTTAGGATTGGGGTTATTGGTTGGGGCTTGTGGTTATTGGTTAGGATTGGGGTTAGTGGTTGGGGCTTGTGGTTATTGGTTAGGATTGGGGTTAGTGGTTGGGGTAGTGGTTATTGGTTAGGATTGGGGTTAGTGATTGGGGCCAGTGGTTATTGGTTAGAATTGGGGTTAGTGGTTGGGGCTAGTAGTTATTGGTTAGGATTGGGGTTAGTGGTTGGGGCTCGTGGTTATTGGTTAGGATTGGGGTTAGTGGTTGGGGCTCGTGGTTATTGGTTAGGATTGGGGTTAGTGGTTGGGGCTAGTAGTTATTGGTTAGGATTGGGGTTAGTCTTTAGGGCTCGTGGTTATTGGTTAGGATTGGGGTTAGTGGTTGGGGCTAGTGGTTATTGGTTAGGATTGGGGTTAGTGGTTGGAGCTAGTGGTTATTGGTTAGGATTGGGGTTAGTGGTTGTGGCTCGTGGTTCTTGGTTAGGATTGGGGTTAGTGGTTGGGGCTTGTGGTTATTGGTTAGGATTGGGGTTAGTGGTTGGGGCCAGTGGTTATTGGTTAAAATTGTGGTTAATTGTTGGGGCCAGTGGATATTGGTTAGGATTGGGGTTAGTGGTGGGCCGCTGGATCTCATTCGGGCCGGAGACCGTTCTTTAACTTTAGAAACCGTGCAGCATGCTCACCCACAGCATCTCCCGACTCCGCTTCTGTCGACCAGCCGCTCCGCCCTAGGCCCCCCGCCTGGGGTCCTCCGTGCTGGGCCTCCTGCCTAGGACACTCTCCTCTGGGTCTTCCACCCTGGGCCTTCTGCACTCGGCCCTCTGCACTGGCATTCCCCGTGAGCAGCCGGGGTGTGGAGCAGCCCGTTCACACAGCACCGAGCAGAGCTGAGCTGCTGAGAATCTCCCTGAGCTCTCTCACCTGATGTGTCAGCAGCTGCTGCCAATGTCCGCGCATGCTCAGCTCACACTGCCCGGGTGATTGACTGGAGCTCCGGACCAATAGGAAGAGCGAGGCGGGGCTGGAGCAGGGAGCCGGCGGCGGGTCCTCCAACCAATCGGGGAGCCCGAGGGGCGGGACTAGCACCGGCTGATTGTCTGATCCGCAGGGCAGCGAGTTTCTCCAGTCCCTTGTTCAGGGCCCGGGGCCAGGGGAGGCTGTGGGCCTTTATTCCCCTTATTGGACACAAGGCTATTTGTCTCACAACACACTGGCTCAGGTTTTAATAGAGGCTTTTTAAATTCATGAATAAAAGCAGATAAACCTCGTGGAACAAAATATTTAATATTTGGGAGTAAAAATACTGTTATTTTCCTCTGTGGAATTTGTTAGTTTCAGACAATAACAACGATTTGTATTTATATAACGTCTTTAATGTCGTAAAATGTCCCAACGCGCTTCACGGGAACGTTATAAAACAAAATTTGACACCGGGTACAAACCAAGCATATTCCCATAAGGAGGAAAGATGGGGCGTCCAAAGCTCGAGCTCCATGGATGACAAAGGATGTAGAGGTTAGAATAAAACAGAAAAAGGAGGTTTACGACAAATGTCAGGTACAGAATACAGTCAAAAACCAGGAGAATACAGAGAGTGTGGGGGAAATTGAAAAAGGATATGTGAAAGAAAGACTTGCATTTATATAGCGCCTTTCACGACCACTGGACGTCTCAAAGCGTTTTACAGCCAATGAAGTACTTTTGAACTGGAGTCACTGTTGTAATGTGGGAAACACGGCAGCCAATTTGTGCTCAGCAAGCTCCCACCAACAGCAGTGTGATAATGACCAGATAATCTGTTTTTGTTATGTTGGTTGAGGGATAAATATTGGCCAGGACACTGGGGATAACTCCCCTACTCTTCTTCAAAATAGTGCCATGGGATCTTTTACATCCACCTGAGAGCAGACGGGGCCTCAGTTTAAAGTCTCATCAGAAAGACGGCACCTCCGACAATGCAGCACTCCCTCAGCACTTTCACTGGAGTGTCAGCCTAGCTTTATGTGTTCAAGTCCCTGGAGTGGAACTAGAACCCACAACCTTCTGACGCAAAGGCGAGTGTGCTGCCCACTGAGCCACAGCTGATACAAGGGAGAGAGTACAAGAAATGTTTAGTGGATAACGTAAAAGGGAACCCAAAAATCTTTTTTAAACATATGAAAAGTAAAAGGATAGTTAAAGGAATGGTGGGACCGATTAGGGACCAAATAGGAGCTCATCATACGGAGGCAGAGGGTGTGGCTGAGGTACTGAATGAGTACTTAGCATCTGTCTCCACAAAAGAATAGGATGAAGTTAATGTCGCAGTAGAGGAGGGGGGAGTAGAGAAATTGGATAAAAATGGATAGAAAGGAGGTGCTAAATAGGTTGTCATCACTCAAAGTTAACAAGTCACCCAGTCCAGATGCGATGCATCCTAGATTGCTGAGGGAAGCTAGGGTGGAGATAGCAAAAGCTCTGACCACAATCTTTCAATCTCCCTCAGATATATGGGAGTGGTGCCAGAGGACTGGAGGATTGCAAATGTTACACCCTGTTTAAAAAAGGGGAGAGGGATAAACCTGGTAACTACAGGCCAATCAGTCTAATGTCAGTGGTGGGTGAACGACTAGAGACCATTGTCAAGGACAAAATTAATTCTCACTTGGAGAAGCATGGGTTAATAAGGGGCAGTCAGTATGGATTTGTTAAAGGTAAATCGTGTCTGACTAACCTGATTGAGTTCTTTGATGAAGTAACAGAGGGTTGATGAAGGTATTGCAGTAGATGTTGTATATATGGACTTTCAAAAGGCATTTGATAAAGTACCACATAAGAGACTTACTCGGAAAATAGAAGCACAGGGAATTAAAGGGCTGATGGTAATTTGGGTATATAATTGGCTAAGGGAGAGGAGACAGTGAGCAGTGCTGAGGGATGTTTTTCTGACTGGAGGGAAGTATGCAGTGGGTTCCCCCAGGGGTCGGGATTAGGACCATTGTTTTTCTTGTTATATATAACTGACCGGGACTTGGGTATAGGTGTATAAGTTTGAAGTTTACAGATGATACAAAACTTGGCAACATTGTAAATAGTGAGCATAGTAGTAGCAGACTTCAGAAGGACAGAGACAGACTGTGAAATGAGCAGACACAAGGCAGATGAAATTAAATGAGGATAAGTGTGAAGTGATGCACTTTGGGAGAAACAACAGGGAGAGGCCGTATAATCTAAATGGGACTATTTTGAGGGGGTGCAAGAGCAGAGGGACCTGGGGGTCCATATTCACAAATCTTTGAAAGTGCCACGGCAAGTTGGTGAGGCGGTTCAGAAAGTGTATGGGATACTTGGCTTTGTAAATAGGGCCATTGAATACAAAAACAAGGAAGTTACACTAAACCTTTACAAATCACCAGTTAGGAACATAGGAACAGGAGGAGGCCATTCAGCCCCTCGAGCCTGTTCCACCATTCAATGAGATCATGGCTGATCTGTGACCTAACTCCATACACCCGCCTTTGGCCCATATCCCTTAATACCTTTGGGTAACAAAAACCTATCAATCTCAGATTTAAAATTAACAATTGATCTCGCATCAATTGCTGTTTGTGGAAGAGAGTTCCAAACTTCTACCACCCTTTGTGTGTAGAAGTGTTTCCTAATTTCACTCCTGAAAGGTCTGGCTCTAATTTTTAGACTATGCCCCCAGTCCTAGAATCCCCAACCAGCGGAAATAGTTTCTCTCTATCTACCCTATCTGTTCCCCTTAATATCCTGAAAACTTCGATCAGATCACACCTTAACCTTCTAAATTCCAGGGAATACAACCCTAATTTGTGTAATCTCTCCCCGTAACTTAACCCTTGAAGTCTGGGTATCATTCTGGTAAACCTACGCTGCACTCCCTCCAAGGCCAATATATCCTTCCTAAGGTGTGGTGCCCAGAACTGCTCACAGTACTCCAGGTGTGGTCTAACCAGGGTTTTGTACAGCTGCAGGGTTTTGGCCTCAGCTGGAGTCTTGTGTACAGTTCTGGGCACCACACTTTAGGAAGGATGTCAAGGCCTTGGAGAGGGTACAGAGGAGGTTGACCAGGATGGTACCAGGGATGAGGGACTTCAGTTATGTGGAGAGATTGGAGAAGCTGGGATTGCTCCCCTTAGAGCAGAGAAGGTTAAGAGACCTAATAGAGGTGTTCAAAATGATGAGGGGTTTTAATCGAGCAAGTAGGGAGAAACTGTTCACTCTGGCAAGTGGGTCGGTAACCAAAGGTCACAGATTTAAAATAGTTGCTAAAAGAACTAGAGGGAAATGAGGAGAATTGTTTTCACACAGAGGGTTGTTAAGATCTGGAACGCACCATCTCAAAGGATGCAGGAATCAGGTTCCACAGGAACTTTCAAACAGTAATTGGACATGTCCTTGAAGAGGACTAGTTTGCAGAGTTCTGGGGATAAAGCTGGGGTTTGGGACTAAATTGGACAGCTCTTTCAAAGAGCCGGCACAGACAAGATGGGCCGAATCACCTCCTTCTGTGCTGTTAGATTCTATGATCAGTGTGAACACGCTGGTGTCTCTTAAGGATCTTAGAGCTTTTAAAGCTCTTCCCAGTCAGAACATTTAAAGGGTCTCTCGTCAGTGTGAATAAGCTGATGTTCCAGCAGGTGGGATGACTGAGTGAATCCCTTCCCACACACGGAGCAGGTGAAGAACAGCCTCTCACCAGTGTGGAGGAGCCGGTGTCTATTCAGTTCCTGGGAGCTTTTAAAGCTCTTCTCACAGTCAGAACATTTGAAGGGTCTCTCGTCAGTGTGAACTCGCTGATGTGCCAGCAGGTGGGATGACTGAGTGAATCCCTTCCCACACACAGAGCAGGTGAATTGGCTCTCTCCAGTGTGAACTCGCTGGTGTTGCTTGAGCTCCTGGGGGCTTTTAAAGCTCTTCCCACAGTCAGAACACTGAAATGGTCTCTCCCCAGTGTGAACCCGCTCGTGTGTTTGCAGGTGGGATGAACGAACAAATCCCTTTCCACACACGGAGCAGGTGAACGGACTGTCCCTGGTGCGACTGCGCCATTGAACGTCCAATGCAGACGGGGAACTGAATCCCTTCCCGCCATCCTCCCCTTTACCCGGTTTCTCCCTGGTGCGACGGTGCACGTGTCTCACCAGGTCAGGCAATCGGCTGAATCCGCGTCCACACACTGAACACGTGTGCGGTTTGTCATCGCTGCGATCGCTGCTTTCTCCTTCCATGTGCAAAGGCCGATGATATTCAGGTCCGGATGAATCGAGCGACTTTGTCAGATTTTGATGTGATGTTTGGTTTAAGCTTCCCGCCTGTAACTGCTCCACTTCTATAACCCTGTAAATTGAGATCAGAAAAGGATCAGAGACAAACTGTTGTTTAATTTTCTTCTTTCCGACCCTAGGGGCAGTGAAGCTGATTTTCAGGCCCCAGCTGCTGCACAGGTTGGTTGAAAGGATCAGCAGTAATGGCGGCTGTAATACCCACAAGTCCCCGCGCTCCAGAAAGCGCTCTGTTGACTTTAAGTCCCGCGCATGCGCCTCATGGCCCCCGCGCTCTCCCTCCTGCTCCACAATCGCCCGACCTGATCGGTCCACAATGCGCATGCTCAGCGCACAAAACTCCGCGGTTGGAACATTGGGCGCATATGCGGAGCCGCAACATCTGGTACGCGTGCGAGGCTCAGGTGGGGGCGAGTCGGTGTTTCGCCTCAGCCGCCAGGGAGGTGCGCATGAACAGGACAACCCAACATTCTTCCTGTCAGCAATAACTCCCTCGTTTCTTTAATAAAAACAGAAAATTCTGGAAATACTCAGCAGGTCAGGCAGCATCTGTGGAGAGAGAAACAGAGTAAACATTTCTGGTCGATGATCTGTCGTCAGAACTACTTGTTCTTTAGTGACAGCAGTAACTCAGTTGGTAGCACTCTCGCCTCTGAGTCAGAAAGTTGTGAGTTCAAGTCCCACTCCAGAGACTTGAGCACAAAAATCTTGGCTGATGCTCCAGTGCAGTGCTGAGGGAGTGCTGCACTGTCGGAGGTGCCGTCTTTCGGATGAGACGTTAAACTGAGGCCCTGTCTGCTCTCTCAGGTGGATATAAAAGATCCCATGGCACTATTTCAAGAAAGAAAGATTTGCATTTATATAGTGCCTTTCATGACCACCAGATGTCTTGAAGTGCTTTACTGCCAATGAAGTACTACAATGAAGTAGTCACTGTTGTAATGTGGGAAAGAGCAGGGCAGTTATCCCCAGTCTCCTTGCCAATGTTTATCTCTCAATCAACATAAAAAGATAGATTATCTGGTCATTATCACATTGCTGTTTGTGGGAGCTTGCTGTGCGCTAATTGACTGCTGTGTTTCTTACATTACAACAGTGACTACACTTCAAAAGTACTTCATTGGCTGTAAAACTCTTTGGGACATCCGGTAGTGGTGAAAGGCGCTATATAAATGCAAGTGTTTCTTTCTTCACTGGTCTCACCAGCGACCTCTTCTAGCTGATGGTTGATTGACATTACAAGAGGATTTGAGTACAGGAGTAAATAAGTCTTACTCCAATTATATAGGGCCTTGGTGAGACCACACCTGGAGTACTGTGTACAATTTTGGTCCCCTTACCTAAGGAAGGATATACTTGCCATAGAGGGAGTGCAGCAAAGGTTCAACGAGATTGATTCCTGGGATGGCGGGACTGTCGTATGAGAAGAGATTGAGTAAACTGGGCCTGTATTCTCTTGAATTCAGAAGAATGAGGGGATCTCATTGAAGCATACAGGATTATTACAAGGCTTGATAGGATGGATGCTGCGAGAATGTTTCCCTTGGCTGGGGAGTCTAGAACCAGGGGCCACAGCCTCAGGATAAAGGGTCGGCCATTCAGGACTGAGATGAGAAGACATTTCTTCACATAGAGTGTGGTGAATCTTTGGAATTCTCTACCCCAGAGGGCTGTGGAGGCTCAGTCATTAGGTAAATTCACAACAGATTCGACAGCGAGAGTCCGCGCATGCGCACACGGGCTGAGTCCGGCACAGCGACCCCTCCCGGTCACCAAGGGCAATAACCGCGCATGCCCAGAGGAGACCACGCCCCTCCCCCACTCGGAGCTGCACCTGCGTATTCGGATCCTGTCGGACGGAGTCGGCGCGGGGCATTCTGGGGAAAGGCCTTGGTGTCGGTTCCAGAATCGCGATCGGTGACGGAAAGTGAGTTTTCTCCGCTCCGATTGGGTGGAGAATTGCACGGGGTCGGGGGGAAGGTGGATCGGGAGAGAATAAAGAAAAATAGAAAAACCTGAGAGTCCGCGAGGCCCCGGACCGAGCGGCGTCAGTTGGACGGCAAACGTGAGCTCCTCGGGGACACGTGACCCGGGCCCGCGGCCTGATTGACGGGAGCGAGCGGGGCGGGTGGAGGAGCGAGCCGGCGGCGGGTCCTCCAACCAATCGGAGAGCCCGAGGGGCAGGACTAGCGCCGGCTGATTGTCTGATCTGCAGGGCAGCGAGTTTCTCCAGTCCCTTGTTTCTGTGGCACAAACTTTCTAATATTTTATAGAATCATAGAATGGTTACAGCACAGAAGGAGACCATTCGGCCCGTCGAGCCCGTGCCGGCTCTCTGCAAGACCACTTCAGCTAGTCCCACTCCCCGCCCTTTCCCCGTAACCCTGCAAATTTCTTTCCTTCAGGTACTTATCCAATTCCCTTTTGAAAGCTGTGATTGAATCTGCCTCCACCACCCTTTCAGGCAGTGCATTCCAGATCCTAACCACTCGCTGCGTAAAAAAGTTTTTCCTCATGTCGCCTTTGGTTCTTCTGCCAATCACCTTAAATCTGTGTCCTCTGGTTCTCGACCCTTCCGCCAATGGGAACAGTTTCCCTTTATCTACTCTGTCCAGAACCCTCATGATTTTGAACATCTCTATCAAATCTCATCTCAACCTTCTCTGCTCTAAGGTTTATCGAGTCTATCCATATAACTGAAGTCCCTCATTCCTGGAACGATTCTTGTCAATCTTTTCTGCACCCTCTCTAAGGCCTTCACATCCTTCATAAAGTGCAATGCCCAGAATTGGGCAAAATACTCCAGTTGAGGCCGAATCAGGTAGTGCAGGGGTCCCCTGTGGCCATCCCCCTTCCAAACAGATATACCAATTTGGATATTGTTGAGGGAGATGGCTTATCGGGGGAAGGCAGCAGCAGCCAACTTCCTGGCACCGTGGGTGGTTCTGCTGCACAGGACGGGAGGAAAAAGAGCGGGAGAGCTATAGTGTTAGGGGATTCTATTGTAAGGGGAATAGGTAGGCATTTCTGCGGCCGCAAACGAGACTCCAGGATGGTATGTTGCCTCCCTGGTGCAAGGGTCAAGGATGTCTTGGAGCGGCTGCAGAGCATTCTGGAGGGGGAGGGTGAACAGCCAGTTGTTGTGGTGCATATAGATACCAACGATATAGGTAAAAACCAGGATGAGGTCCTAAAAGCTGAATATACGGAGTTAGGAGGTAAATTAAAAAATAGGACCTCAAAGGTAGTAATCTCAGGATTGCTACCAGTGCCACGTGCTAGTCAGAGTAGAAATAGAAGGATATTTCAGATGAATACGTGGCTAGAGGAATGGTGCAAGGGGGAGGGATTCAAATTCCTGGGACATTGGAACTGGTTCTGGGGGAGGTGGGACCAGTAAAAACTGGACGGTTTGCACCTGGGCAGGACCGGGACCGATGTCCTAGGGGGAGTGTTTGCTATTGCTGTTGGGGAGGGTTTAAACTAAAATGGCAGGGGGTTGGGAACCTGTGCAGCGAGACAGCAGATAGGGAAACAAGGATAGAAGCAAAAGACAGGAAGGAGAAAAGCAAAAGTGGCACTCAGAGAAATCAAGGGTTTAAATCAAATATGGCTACAGTAAATAATAATTCTAAAAGGTCTGAGAGTGTTAAAAAAAAATTCTGAAAGCTTTGTGTCTTAATGCGAGGAGCATTCGTAATAAGGTGGATGAATTAGCTGTGCAAATAGAGGTAAACGGATATGATATGATTGGGATTACCGAAACATGGCTCCAGGGTGACCAAGGCTGGGAACTCAACACCCAGGGGTATTCAATATTCAGAAAAGACAGGCAAAAAGGAAAAGGAGGTGAGGTGGCATTGCTGGTTAAAGAGGAGATTAACACAATAGTAAGGAAAGATATTAGCTCTGATGATGTGGAATCTGTATGGGCAGAGCTGAGAAATACCAAGGGACAGAAAACGTTAGTGGGAGTGGTATATAGACCTCCAAACAGTAATACGGAGGTCGGGGATGGCATTAAACGGGAAATTAGAGACGCGTGCAATAAGGGCACAGCAGTTATCATGGGTGACTTTAATCTACATATAGATTGGGCGAACCAAATTTGTAACAATACTGTGGAGGAGGAATTCCTGGAGTGTATACGGGATGGTATCCTAGACCAATATGTCGAGGAACGAACTAGAGATCAGGCCATCTTAGACTGGGTATTATGTAATGAGAAAGGATTAATTAGCAATCTTGTTGTGCAAGGCCCCTTGGGGCGGAGCGATCATACAGGAAACTTTCGATTTACCGGCACCTAAATAACCGGAAATCTCGGTTAACCGGCAAAATTCAGGAGTAGGTTTTACTTCATATTGTATTTGCCTTCTTCCATCTGTTGCTGTGCAAGGGTGTGGCTGCAGCTGTTGCTAAGCTACAGAGACGCTTGAAACTTGAGGCCATTGTTCTACAGTTGTTGCTAAGCAACAGGGTTTGTTGCGTTATACGGAGCTGTCAGCTCTCCCTATCTTTTACTATAGCGTTCGGTTATCCGGAATTTTTGATGAACCGGCACCACATCGGTCCTGTCCGTGCCGGATAAAAAAAAGTTTCCTGTAATATGATAGAATTCTTCATTAAGATGGAGAGTGAAGTAGTTGACTCAGAGACTAGAGTCCTGAATTTAAATAAAGGAAACTATGATGGTATGAGGCGTGAGTTGGGTAGGATGGATTAGGGAATGTTACTTAAAGGGTTGACGATGGATAAGCAATGGCAAACATTTAAAGATCGCATGGACGAACTACAGAAATTGTTCATCCCTGTTTGGCATCAAAATAAAACAAAAAAGGTGACTCAACCGTGGATAGCAAGGGAAATTAGGAATAGCATAAGATCCAAGGAGAGGACATATAAATTGGCCAGAAAATGCAGCAAACCTGAGGATTGGGAGCAGTTTAGGATTCAGCAAAGGAGGACAAAGGGATTCATTAAGAGGGGGAAACTAGAGTATGAGAGTAAGCTTGCAGGGAACATAAAAACTGACTGTAAAAGCTTCTATAGACATGTTAAGAGAAAAAGATTGGTGAAGTCAAGCGTAGGTCCCTTGCAGTCAGAATCAGGGGAATTTATAATGGGGAACAAAGAAATGGCTGACCAATTAAATACATACTTTGGTTCTGTCTTCACAAAGGAGGACACAAATAACCTCCCAGAAATGTCGGGGAACATAGGGTTTAATGAGAGGGAGGAACTGAATGAAATCAGTGTAGGGAAATGGTGTTAAGGAAATTGATGGGATTGAAGGCCGATAAATCCCCAGGGCCTGATGATCTACATGCTAGGGTACTTAAGGAAGTGGCCCTAGAAATAGTAGATGCATGGCTGGTCATCTTCCAAAATTCTATAGACTCTGGAACAGTTCCCATGGATTGGATGGTAGCTAATGTTACCCCACTATTCAAAAAAGGTGGTAGAGAGAAAAAGGGGAATTATAGACCGGTAAGCCTGGCATTGGTAGTGGGGAAAATGCTAGAGTCCATTATAAAAGATGTAATGGCAGAGCACATGGGAAACAGTGACCAGATCGGACAAAGTCAACATGGATTTACAAAAGGTAAATCGTGCTTGACTAATCTACTGGAATTTTTTGAGGATGTAACTGGTAGAATAGATAAGGGAGAACCAGTGGATGTGGTGTATTTGGACTTTCAGAAGGCTTTCGATAAGGTCCCGCATAAGAGATTAGCGTGTAAAGTTAAAGCACATGGGATTGGGGGCAAGGTATTGACTTGGATAGAGAACTGGTTGGCAGACAGGAAGCAAAGAGTTGGAATAAACGGCTCTTTTTCCAAGTGGCAGGCAGTGACTAGTGTGGTACCACAAGGATCGGTGCTAGGACCCCAGCTATTCGCAATATATATTAATGATCTAGACGAGGGAACTAGATGTAATATCTCCAAGTTTGCAGATGACACAACGCTTTGTGGGCGTGTGTGCTGTGAGGAGGATGCTGAGAAACTCCAATATGATTTGGACAGGTTGGGCGATTGGGCAGATGTTTGGCAGATGCATTATAATGTGGATAAATGCGAGGTTATCCACTTTGGTGGCAAAAACAGGAAGGCAGATTATTATCTGAACGGCAATAGATTGGGAGAAGGGGAAGTGCAAAGAGACCTGGGTGTCCTTGTGCACCAGTCGCTGAAGGTAAGCATGCAGGTGCAGCAGGCGGTTAAGAAGGCAAATGGTATGTTGGCCTTCATAGCGAGAGGATTTCAGTACAGGAGCAAGGATGTCTTGCTGCAGTTGTACAGGGCCTTGGTGAGTCCACACCTTGAGTATTGTGTGCAGTTTTGGTCGCCTTATCTGAGGAAGGATGTTCTTCCCATGGAGGGAGTTCAGCGAAGATTCACCAGGCTGATACCTGGGATGGCAGGAATTGCATATGAGGAGAGATTGGGTCGATTAGGCTTATATTCACTAGAGATTAGAAGAATGAGAGGGGATCTCATTGAAACTTACAAAATTCTAACAGGACTGGACAGACTAGATGCAGGAAGGATGTTGCCGATGGCGGGGGAGTCCAGAACCAGGGGTCACAGTCTAAGGATAAGGGGTAAGCCATTTAGGACTGAGATGTGGAGGAATTTCTTCACCCAGAGAGTGGTGAACCTGTGGAATTCTCTGCCACGAAGGGCAGTTGAGGCCAATTCATTAAATATATTCAAGAAGGAGTTAGATATATTTCTTGAGGCTAAAGGGATCAAGGGATATGGGGAGAAGGCAGGGACAGGGTACTGAATTTGGATGATCAGCCATGATCTCATTAAATGGCGGAGCGGGATCGAGGGGCCGAATGACCTACTCCTGCTCCTATCTTCTATGTTTCTAAGCAGGAGTCGGCCATTTGGCCCTTCCAGCCTGCTCCGCCATTCAATAAGATCCTGGATGATCTTCTACCTCATCTCCACTTTCCTGAACTATCCCCATATCCCTTGATTCCCTTAATATTCAAAAATCTATCGATCTCTGTCTTGAACATACTCCACGACTGAGCCTCCACAGCCCTCTGGGGTGGAGAATTCCAAAGATTCACCGCCCTCGGAGTGAAGAAGTTTCTTCTCATCTCAGTCAGCTGTGGCTCAGTTGGCAGCTTGTCTCTGGGTCAAAGGTTGTGGGTTCACGTCCCACTCCAGGGACTTGAGCACATCAATCTAGGCTGACCCTCCAGTGCAGTGCTGAGAGAGTGCGGCACTGTCAGAGGTGCCATCTTTCAGATGAGACGTTAAATCGAGGCCCCGTCTGCTCTCTCAGGGGGATGTAAAAGATCCCAGGGCACTATTTCAAAGACGAGCAGGGGAGTTATCCCCGGTGTCCAGGCCAATATTTATCCCTCAATCAACATAACACAAAAAACAGATTATCTGGTTACGATCACATTGCTGTTTGTGGGAGCTTGCTGTGCGCAAATTGTCTGCCACATTTCCCACATTACAACAGTGCCTACACTCCAAAAGTACTTCATTGGTTGCAAAGCTCTTTGAGACGTCTGGTGGTCATGAAAGTCGCGATATAAATGCAAGTCTTTCTTTTTCTTTCTAAGTGGCCGACCCCTTATTCTGAGACTGTGACCCCTGGTTCTAGACTCCCCAGACAGAGGAAACATCCTCCCTGCATCTACTCTGTCAAGCCCTGTAAGAACTTTGTATGTTTCAATGAAATCACCTCTCATTCTTCTAAACTCTAGAGAATATAGGCCTAGTCTACTCAATCTCTCCTCATAGGACAACCCTCTCATCCCAGGAACCAGTCTGGTGAACCTTTGCTGCACTCCCTCTATGGCAAGTACGTCCTTCCTTAGGTAAGGAGACCAAAACAGTACACAATACTCCAGGTGTGGTCTCGCCAGGGCCCCAGTAAGACATCTTTACTCTTATACTCAAATCCTCTTGTAATAAAGGCCAACATACCATTTGTTTTCCTAATTGCTTGCTGTACCTGCATGTTAACTTTCAGTGATTCGTGTACAAGGACACCCAGGTCCCTCTGAACACCAACATTTCCCAATCTCTTACCGTTTAAAAAATACTCTGTTTTTCTATTTTACCTACCAAAGTGGATAACTTCACATTTCTCCGTGTTATATTCCATTTGCCATATTTTTGCTACTCACTTAGCCTGTCTATATCCCCTTGAAGCCTCCTTGCATCCTATGTCGTATACAGCAACACACATAAATGCGATGGAAAGATGGCTCCAAACTTCCCTTAACTCCAACCCTCTGATTTCTGTTCTGTAGCCATCTTTCCATCCATTCTGCTGCCTGGCCCTTCACTCCACACGGCCTGACCTTGGTCATCTTCTAGATCTTACAAACTGTTATGGATAGCAAGCTGGTTACAAAACAGAAAACAGAGAGTAGGGGTTAGGAGTAGCTACTCAGACTGGCTGATGTGCTATCAATTACTCAAAAGACTGAGGTTAAGCGAGTAACTAACAGGCTTTTATTAACAAGAGAATGAAGGTGTGCCTCGAGTGCTCGACCAGTCCAGAATACAGAGGGACTGTGGAGCAGTCACCTTTATACCTGGACTCGTGGGAGGAGTCAGCCGAGGCATGTACAGACATGTACACAGTGGAATACAAACACACACACAGGCAGGTATAACAGTGGTTTACCACATTCACCCCTTGTTTAAAAATGAGTCCGGCGGGGTGAAGTGTATTAAAAGTTTGTGTATTGGAGTCTCTCCGGAGGTCTTGTCTGCCGCTGTGATCGACGTGGCGACGGCAGGGGTAGTGAAGCTTCCGGCGTCGAGTCCCGCGTAGGCTGGGGCACTGGTGTGTAGTCCTCGTGGGTGTCTAGCGGGTCGCGGGGCCCAGGCGTGCCATCTGCTGGGGTTGGATATTGGATCGTGGGGGGCGGTGGTAGTGGGTAGTGGGTTACTGGGGCCCCCGAGGGTGCGAGGTCTCATATGGAGACTGTGTCCTCCTGCCCGTCCGGGCACGCAATGTAAGCATACTGGGGGTTGGCGTGGAGGAGGTCGACCCTCTCGACCAGGGGGTCCGTTTTATGGGTCCTCACATGTCTTCTCAGTAGGACCGGCCCTGGGGACATCAGCCATGACGGTAGCGATGTCCCCGATGTGGGCTTCCTTGGGAAGACAAATATTTTCTCATGAGGGGTGGCGTTAGTGGCAGTGCAGAGCAGTGACCGAATAGAGTGGAGCGCATCGGGGAGCACATCCTGCCAGCGGGAGGTCGGAAAGCCCCTAGACTTTAATGCTAGCAGGGCGGCCTTCCAAACTGTCGCATTCTCTCTTTCCACCTGTCCGTTCCCCCGGGGGTTGTAACTGGTGGTCCTGCTTGTGGCAATACCCCTAGCGAGCAGGTACTGACGGAGTTCATCGCTCATAAACGATGAGCCCCGGTCGCTATGGATATAGCTGGGGAAACCGAACAGGGTGAAGAGGTCGTTCAGACATTTAATGACCGTGGCACTGGTCATGTCCGGGCAGGGGATGGCGAACGGGAAACGGGAGTACACATCAATAATGTTGAGGAAGTACACATTGCGGTCGGAGGAGGGGAGAGGCCCTTTAAAATCAATGCTCAGGCGCTCGAAGGGGCGAGTGGCTTTTATCAGGTGAGCCCTGTCTGGTCTATAAAAGTGCGGTTTGCACTCAGCGCAGACTTGGCCGTTCCTGGTCATGGTCCTGACCTCCTCAATGGAGTAAGGCAGGTTGCGGGCCTTGATGAAGTGGAAGAACCTGGTGACCCCCGGGTGGCAGAGGTCATTGTGGAGGGCCCGCAGTCTATCGATCTGCGCGCTGGCGCAGGTGCCACGCGATAGAGCATCCGGGGGTTCATTGAGCTTCCCGGGCCGGTACAAGATCTCGTAATTGTAGGTGGAAAGTTCGATTCTCCACCTCAAGATCTTGTCGTTTTTGATTTTGCCCCTCTGCTTGTTGTTAAACATAAAAGCAACTGAACGCTGGCCAGTGAGCAGGGTAAATCGTTTTCCGGCCAGGTAGTGCCTCCAATGACGCACAGCCTCCACAATAGCCTGGGCCTCCTTCTCAACAGCGGAGTGTCTGGTCCCCGGGCCCTGGAGGGTTCGTGAAAAGAAGGCCACGGGTCTCCCCGCCTGATTAAGGGTAGCAGCCAGGGCAAAGTCGGACGCGTCGCTTTCCACCTGGAAGGGGATGGATTCGTCCACTGCGTGCATGGTGGCTTTGGCAATGTCTTCCTTGATATGGTGGAAGGCTAAGCGGGCCTCTGCCGTCAAGGGAAAAGAGGTGGACTTGATCAGCGGACGGGCCTTGTCCGCATAGTAGGGGACCCACTGGGCGTAATAGGAGAAAAACCCTAGGCACCTCTTCAGGGCCTTGAGGCAGTGTGGCAGTGGGAGTTCCATAAGGGGACGCATCCAGTCGGGGTCGGGACCGATGACTCCGTGTTCCACAACACAGCCAAGGATGGCGAGGCGGCTTGTGCGGAATATGCACTTCTCCTTGTTATACGTCAGGTTCAGGAGTTGGGCGGTGCAGAGGAATTTTTCGAGGTTTGCGTCATGGTCCTGCAAGTCATGGCCGCAGATGGTCACATTGTCCAGATATGGGAAAGTGGCCTGCAACGCATTTTGATCGACCATCCGATCCATCTCCCTTTGGAAGACGGAGACCCCGTTGGTGACGCCAAAGGGAACCCTAAGGAAGTGATAGAGGCGGCCGTTTGCCTCAAAGGCAGTATACTGGCGGTCCTCAGGGTGGATAGGGAGCTGGTGGTATGCTGATTTCAGGTCAGTGGTCGAGAAGACGCGGTACTGCGCGATCTGGTTGACCATATCAGCTATGCGGGGGAGTGGGTAAGCGTCCAGCAGGGTGTAGCGATTTATTGTCTGGCTGTAGTCGATGACCAGGCGCTGCTTCTCGCCGGTCTTAACGACCACAGCCTGGGCTCACCAGGAGCTGGTGCTGCCCTCAATAATCCCCTCCTTCAGGAGCCGCTCCACTTTGGTTTTAATGAAAACCCTGTCCCCGGCACTGTATCGCCTGCTCTTTGTGGCGATGGGCTTACAGTCGGGGGTGAGGTTAGCAAACAGTGGGGGGGGGGGTGACTCTGAGTGTGGAGAGGTTGCACCTGGTGCGCGGCAGGCAATTTGGAAGCTGCTGGCTGTGGACTGTGAGTGGGGGGAGGGGTCCACCGTACGCCATCGTAACACTTTTAAGGTGGCACTGAAAATCTAACCCCAGTAGACTGGCAGCGCAGAGGTGGGGCAGGACCAGAAGTTTAAAATTATCATACACAGTCCCCTCTACTAAGAGTGTCACCATGCAGTAGCCGCCAATGTCCGCCGACTGGGACTCGGAGGCCATAGAAATCCGCTTGTGCGCAGGCAGGACTGGGAGAGAGCAACGCCGCACCGTGTCGGGGTGGATGAAGCTCTCCGTGCTCCCAGAGTCAAAAAGGCAGGTTCTTTCGTGACCATTTACCTTAATGTCCATTGTGGACCGGGCCAGTTGGTGCGGTCTCGCTTGGTCCAGCGTAACGGAGGCCAGCGTAGGGGTCGGTGTGTTGCTGCGGGTATCAGATGAGGCGGTGTTGGGGGCCTGCTGCGTCCCGGCTGGTGTCCAAGATGGCGGCGTCCATGATCCCCATGTGGCTGGAGGTGTCCAAAATGGCTGCTGTTCCGGTGGTTCGCACATGGCTGGGGAGGCCCAAGATGGCGGCCCGCACGGCCCACACGCGGCGCTGCTGGGGTTCGGGGTGGCTTTGGCCCTGCAGACACTGGCGTAGTGTCCCTTCTTCCCACAGCCCGAGCAGATCGCATTTTTCGCCGGGCAGCGCGCTCTGGGGCGTTTGGCCTGGCCACAGAAGTAGCATTTCTGGCCTTGGGACACTGCTGCGGTAGTTGGGCCGTTGCTGGGATGTGGCTGGGGTGGCACGGCGCTATGAGACGGTCCTACTGTGTCCCAGGCTGTTGTTCCCCACGGCGTCCACGGTGCAGAGGAGTAGGCATCCATGCCCCGGTAGGCTGCGTCCAATGATAGTGCGAGTTCAGAGGCCTTGTTGAGGTCGAGGTCACTCTGCTCCAACAGTCGCTGTCGGGTGTAATTGGACTTGTGGCCCGCTACAAAAGCGTCCCGGATAAGTTCCTCTGTGTACACGGCGGCCTTTACATCCTTACAACCACAGGCCCGACCAAGCTCAGACAGTGCCTGAAGGTATTCCTCGGTCGATTCCCCCGGTTGTTGTTTACGACTCCCCAGGAGGTGCCTGGCGTACACCTCATTCACTGGGCGCGTGTACTGGTCCTTGAGGAGCTTGAGAGCAGCCGTGTACGAGGTCGCGTCCTGGATGACCGAGTACGCTCGGTGGTTCACTTTGGAGGTCAGGACATCCAGTTTGCCCTCATCCGATTTGACCGTTGCAGCGGAGGCGATCAGGAATCTTTCAAAGCACTTAAGCCAGTGAGCAAACTTGGTGGATGCGTCCGCCTCCCGATGGTCTAAGTCCAGGCATGCTGGTGTGAGGATCTTCTCCATTATAAAAAAATCTTGTTAATAAAATTGATGCGCTATCAATTACTCAAAAGACTGAGGTTAAGCAAGTAACTAACAGGCTTTTATTAACAAGAGAATGAAGGTATGCCTCGAGTGGTCGACCAGTCCAGAATACAGAGGGACTGTGGAGCAGTCACCTTTATACCTGGACTCGTGGGAGGAGTCAGCCGAGGCATGTACAGACATGTACACAGTGGAATACAAACACCCACACTGGCAGGTATAACAGTGGTTTACCACACTGGCAAAAGGTGGAAAGTGGTGTTTCACAGGCTGGGCCCACTGTTTACATAAACGATTTGTACTCAGGAATCAGAAGAACAATTTCAAAATTTGTTGTTGGCACCAAGTTGGAGGATAAAGTTAATACTGAGGAAGACTGTGACAAAATACAAGAATATATTAATACCTTTGCAGAATGGGCGTGTAATTGACAAATGAATATCAATATAGATAAGTGTGAGGTGGTGTATTTTGGTAGGAAGAATGAGGAGGCCACATACTACTTGGAAATTAAGAGTCTAAATAGGGTAGAGGAGCAAAGTGATTTCGGGGTCCAGATACACAAGTCACTAATAGTAACAATGCAGGTTAATAAGGCCATAAAATAAGCAAATAATGCACTGGGGCTCATTTCTAAAGGGATAGAATTTAACAGCAGAGAAGTTATGTTAAACTGGTATTGAAACTTAGTTTGACCACACTTGGAATAGTGTGAACAGTTTTGATCTCCATATTATAAAAAGTAGAGACACTGGAGAAGGTGCAAAAAAGACTTAGCCTGTCTATATCCCCTTGAAGCCTCCCTCTGTACCCAGGTCCCTCTGTACATCAGCATTTCCCAATCTATCACCATTTAAATAATACTCTGCCTTTCTGTTTTCCCTACCGAAGTGGATAACTTCACATTTATCCATGTCATACTGCATCTGCCATGTATTTGCCCACTCTCTCAACTTGTCTAAATCGCCTTGAAGCCTCTTTGCATCCTCCTCACAACTCACAATCCCAACTAATTTCGAGTCATCAGCAAACTTGGAAATATTACATTTGGTCCCATCATCCAAATCATTGATGTAGATTGTGAATAGCTGGGGCCCAAGCACTGATCCTTGTGATATCCCACTAATTACAGCCTGCCAACCTGAAAATGACCCATTTATTCCTACTCTCTGTTTTCTGACTGTTAACCAATCCTCAATCCATGCTAGTATATTACCCCCAATCCCATAAGCCTTAATTTTGTTTCTTAGACAGTCCCTCGGAACCGAGGATGACTTGCTTCCACATTAAAAATGAGTTCGCAGGTGACTGATGAGTCCAATGCGGGACCTACAGTCTCTGTCACAGGTGGGGCAGACGGTGGTTGAAGGGGCGGGTGGGTGGGGAGCTTGGGTTGACGTGCGCTCCTTGTGCTGCCTGCGCTTGGCTTCTGCTTGCTCCCAGCGAAGAGACTCGAGGTGTTCGGCGCCTTCCCGGATGTTTCTCTTCCACTTTGTGCTGTCTTGGGCCAGGGATTCCCAGGTGTCGGTGGGGATGTTACACATTTTCAAGGAGGCTTTGAGGGTGTCCTTGAAGCATTTCCTCTGCTCACCTGGGGCTCTCTTGCCATGCCAGAGCTCCGAGTAGAGCGCTTGTTTTGGGAATCTCGTATCGGGCATGCGGACGATGTGACCCGTCCATCGGAGCTGATTGAGCGTGGTCAAAGCTTCGATGCTGGGGATGTTGGCCTGAGCAACAACACCGATGTTGGTGTGCCTATCATGCCAATGGATTTGCAGGATCTTGCGGAGGCAGTGTTGGTGGTACCTCTCCAGTGCTTTGCGGTGCCTGCTGTACATGGTCCATGTCTCCGAGGCATACAGCAGGGTGGGTATCACTGCTGCCCTGTAGACCATGAGCTTAGTGCCAGGTTTGAGGTCCTGGCCTTCAAACACTCTCTTCCTCAGGCGACCGCAGGCTGCACTGGCACACTGAAGGCGGTGTTGGACTTCGTCATCGATGTCTGCCCTTGTTGACAGTAGGCTCCCGAGGTATGGAAAGTGGTCCACGTTGTCCAAGGCCTTGTCGTGGATTTTGATAATCGGGAGCAGTACTGTGTGGCGGGGGCAGGTTGGTAGAGGACCTTTGTCTTATGGATGTTTAGTGTAAGGCCCATGCTCTCGTCCGTTCCAGTGAAGGTGTTGACGATGGTTTGGAGTTTGACCTCCGAGTGAGCACAGACGCAAGCATCGTCTGCATATTGTAATTCGACGACAGAGGATGGGACAACCTTGGATCTGGACTGGAGGCGACGGAGGTTGAACAGTTTCCCGTTTGTTCTGTAAATTAGCTCCACTCCAGTGGGGAGCTTACTGAGGGTGAGATGAAGAATTGCAGCAAGGAAGATCGAGAAGAGCGTTGGTGCGATGACACAGCCTTGCTTGACCCCGGTTCGTACATGAATTGGGTCTGTGGTGGAACCGTTGGTCAAGATCACGGCTTGCATGTTGTCGTGAAGCAGGCGGAGGATGGTGACAAACTTTTGAGGCCAGCCGAATTTGAGGAGGACACTCCATAATCCCTCACGGTTGACAGTGTCGAAGGCCTTTGTGAGATCAAAGGCGGCCATGTACAGCGGTTGGTGCTGTTCCCTGCATTTCTCTTGTAATTGATGTGCGGTGAAGATCATGTCCATTGTGCCCCTTAGTGGGCGGAATCCGCATTGCGACTCTGGGAGGAGCTCTTTGGCCACTGGGAGAAGGCGATTGAGGAGGATTCTTGTGATGACTTACCCTGTGGCAGACAGCAGGGAAACTCCTCTGTAATTACCGCAATTTGATTTGTCACCTTTCTTGAAGATGGTCACAATTACGGCATCTCTGAGATCCCCTGGCATGCTCTCCTCCTTCCAGATAAGAGTTCATGAATTCGCGCCAGTAGTGCTTTTATTTAATAACCTCTTGTGTGACACCTTATCGAATGCCTTCTGAAAATCTAAATACACCACATCCACTGGTTCCCCCTTATCTATTCTGCTAGTTACAACCTCAAAAAACTCCAACAGATTTGTCAAACATGATTTCCCTTTCATAAATCTGTGTTGACTCTGCCCAATCTTATTATTATTTTCTAAGTGCCCTGTTACCATGTCCTTAACAATAGATTCTAGCATTTTCCCTACTACGGATGCCAGGTTAACAGGTCTGTAGTTCCCTGTTTTCTCTCTCCCTCCTTTCAACAACAACAACTTGTATTTATATAGCACCTTTAACGTAGTAAAGAATCCCAAGGCGCTGCACAGGAGTATTGTAAGACAGAAAATTTGACACCGAGCCACATAAGGATACATTTTGGCAGGTTACCGAAAGCTTGGTCAAAGAGGTAGGTTTTAAGGAGCATTTTAAAGGAGGAAAGAGAGGTAGTGAGGCAGGGGATTGCAGAGCTTAGGGCCGAGGCAACAGAAGGCACGGCCACCAATGGTTGAGTGATTATAATCAGGGATGTTCAAGAGGGCAGAATTAGAGGAGCGCAGATATCTCGGGGTTTGTGGGGCTGAAGGAGTTACAGAGATAGGGAGGGCCGAGGCCATGGAGGGATTGGAAAATAAGGATGAGAATTTTGAAATTGAGGCATTGCTTAACTGGGAGTCAATGTAGGTCAGCGAGCACAGGGGAGATGGGCGAACGAGAATGGTGCGAGTTAGGACATGGGCAGCCGAGTTTTGGATGACCTCAAGTTTACGTAGGGTGGAATGTGGGAGGCCAGCCAGGAGTGCGTTGGAATAGTCAAGTTTAGAGGTAACAAAGGCATGGATGAGGGTTTCAGCAGCGGATGAGCTGAGGCAAGGGCCGAGATGGGCGATGTTACGGAGTTGGAAATAGGCGGTCTTTCTTAAATAGTGGGGTTACATTTGGTACCTTCCAATCCGCGGGAACCATTCTAGAATCTGGAATTTTGGAAAATGACAACCAATGCATCCACTATCTCTTTGGCCACCTCTTTCAAAACCCTAGGATGTAGGCCATCAGGTCCAGGGGATTTATTGGCTTTCAGTCCCGACCTTGGTTTGTAAAGAAGTCTCTCATGCAATACTTTGTCAAAGGCCTTTTGGATGTCCAGGTACACTACACCATTTAATTCGGGACACGCCCCATTTAATTCGGGACGTCGTCTCTTTCAAAAAAGTCTAAGAAGTTGGTTAGGGAAGATCTATCTATTAATGCTGATTCTCTCTCCACAGATACTGCCTGATCTGCTGAGTATTTCCTGTTTTTATTTATAATAGAGAAGGGTGAAGCTGTGTCTGTGTCTTTACCAGCAGCTGCCCAGACACAGGGTGCTGTCCCTTTAAGAATGAGTGACGGAGACAATCCAGATTCCTCTGTCAGGTTTTCTGGGGATGTCAGGAGCCCAGCGCGCAGGCGCGGGACAGGCTCTGCGCGGTCGCTGGGCGGAGCTGCAGGTCGGCGGGAGCGGGGTCAGGAGATTAATAAACTGCAGGTAAGCCGTGCCGCAGGGCTTATAAAGTTGGAGAACAGCCTCAGGCCTGAATGAGATCCCGCGGCCCGGCCTGTGTTGCGCCGGACGGCAGCGGTGAGGCTTTTCCTGGTGACAGGCTTGGTGGAGGAAAGACAGACCGGTTCCATCTGCAGCACAGCGCATGAGCGGCCATCTTGGTACAGAGTGTGGGCGGGGCTTCAGGGTCCAAGTGACCAGGAGAGACAATCATTGACTCATTGATTTTATTCTCACTCTGCACACAGCGTGTGGAGAACTGAACCCAACCAGAGCAGAGGGAGGGGGAAAACTGGGAGTGGAGGAAAGAAATGTTGGAGATGGTGCGATGGGTTTGGATTTCAGCACAGGGAGGAGCGAGAGTGTGTGGGACGGGGATTTACAGCTTTGGGGGAGCAAGAGAGGAAAAATGTTCCACAGAAACTAGAATTGTCTGTCCTGAATTTCCATCCTACTTAGAATGATGACTTTTGTAAACTCCTTTTACAGGGTATTGGAAGGGGAGGATTTGCAGATGGGAAACTCAAACCAAACATCACATCAAGATCTGACAGAGTCACTCCATTCATCAGGACCTGAATATCATCGGCCTTTGAATGTGGAAGGAGAAATGTTTTTCTGTTCTGTCTGTGGGAAAAGATTTCAAATATCAGTGTGACTGGAAAAGCACCGAGACACACACACCCGAGTGAGAGTGTTCCAGTGCACTGACTGTGGAGAGAGCTTTAACCAGTTACACCGCCTGAAAAAACACCGCACCGTTCACAGCGGGGAGAAACTGTACACGTGTTCTGTGTGTGGACGAGGCTTCAACTGATCGTCCAACCTGGAGAGACACAAGGACACCTGCACCACGGAGAAACCATGGAAATGTGGGGACTGTGGGAAGAGATTCAATTACCCCTGTGCGCTGGATACTCTTCGATGCATTCACACCGGGGAGAGGCCATTCACCTGCTTTGTGTGTGGTAAGGGATTCATTGATTCATCCAACCTGCTGACACAGCAGTGAATTCACACTGGGGAGAGGCTGTTCCTCTGCTCCGTGTGTGGGCAAAGTTTTGCTCATTCATCCAACCTGCTGACACACCAACGAGCTCACACTGATAAGAAACCTTATAAATGTTCTGACTGTGAGAAGAGCTTTAAAAGCACAAAGGATCTGCTGACACACCAATGCACTCACACTGGGGAGAGGCCGTTCACTTGCTCTATATGGGGAGGGATTCACTCGTTCATCCAACCTGCTGACACACCAGCGTGTTCACACTGGGGAGAGGTCGTTCACCTGCTCCGTGTGTGGGAAAGGATTTTCTCATTCATCCAATCTGTTGAGACACCAGCTTGTTCACACTGATAAGAGACCTTTTAAATGTTCTGACTCTGAGAAGAGCTTTAAAAGCACAAAGGATCTGCTAACACACTAACGCACTCATGTAAAGTCTGTGGGTTGTTTAGTTAATAAATACACAGACTCCAAGAGTAACTTAAAACAGGACTTTACTATTCGACGGTCAGGGCGAATCTGCCCAATAAATCCTGACACAGCACTTATATACCGGTGTGGTCACCGTCGGTATTACAGTATACAGAAGCCAAACAAAGTAGTGCCACACCTAAAATAGTTCTCTTAGAGGTGAACGGTTACATACAATAGTTCTCTTAAAGGTAGACGGGTACATACACTACAATCCTCCCTTTTTAGCTTACAACATACTTAGTCCCCCATTACACATAACATATATTCAACTTCATGCAAAACAATTCACATATATTCTCTGCAGGAAACAGTTCACAGATTCAGTCTCTGCGGGAACAGTCACAGATTCAGTCTCTGGTCTTGACTCGGTCCGAACAACATCTCTGTGGTATAGCCGGTTCACATTGCTAGCGTGACTCATCCAATAGTCTTTCCCTTGACTTCACAACTTAAACTTCCGTCACTGCTGAACCAGCATTGTTGACTTTTCCAAACAGCTGGACTGCCTTGGTAATTTTTCCTATTTTCCAACGGATTTGGCTCCTTTCGTAGGGGCCACGTGCATGATCTGGTAGAAGTGATAATGCTTTAGAAGGTTATCATCTTCTGCTTCGTCTTTTCTTTTTTTTTTGCTTCTTGGAGACTCTCGGGGCTCCCCTATCAGCTGCCAGCTGTAGCGCCACCATCTCCCTATGTTCCTTAGACTTTAAGTGATTCATCCTGATTTCTGCACTTTGGGAGTTTTCATCACAAGCTGGGCAGACCAGGTCCTCGTAATATTCAGTGTCACTCAACAGGTCATGGTAATATTCGGTGTCGTCCTGAGTTAGGCCCGTGAGAGGGCCTTCTACTTCCTCCTTATCCATCTGGACGTTAGCCGACTGTTGTTCCCTCCCTAGACATCTTTCCTGAAGAGACTTCTTCATGCGTTCATATTCATCCCGCTCTTCCTGGGTTTCCTGCAAATCCTTCACTAATGACCTCGTTTGTGATTTCAATACTTCCCCTTCCCTCGGGGATTGATTGATTAGGCTATTCAATCCTTCTACTGGAGCAGCTGTTTCAACATTCTGCTGTTCACATTGACGTGATTCAGCGTACTTTTGGCATCCCTGTAAAATCTGTGTTGCAACCTCAGCTATTTCCATAACTTTTGAGAGCTCCGAACTCCTTCCCTTTGAAGATTGAAGCTCGTGTTCAGATTGTTCCCATTGTAGAGTCTTGTCCTTCAGCATATGAAGGAGTTGGCTGACCGTTAACTCTTCCACAGGAACACTGTGGGTCAGAGTCTTCTCCATTTCATCCACCTTTTCCTCCAATGCTTTCACCTTCTTTTCCTCTTGTACTTTGGCTTTCAGCGCTCGGAGAAGTTGCGCCTTGATGCTCTCTAGCTCATGTTCAGAGGCCATTCTTATAGTCTCTGTGTTTCTTACAGGTTCCTTTTCTTCCACTGAACGGATTCCCAGTTGAATCTGTTCTTCAAGTTGTTGAATCTCGGTCATTGCCGCCCCATATTTGTCTTGGGTTTCCTTCAATATTTTTATGAGTTCTTGTACATCTTGTCTTTCATGTTCTGCCATGTCTTTCACCTCTAATTTCTCATCTATGGATGGAACTTCTACCGATGAGTTTGTCTTGGCCTTGAGCTCATCAAGAATTTCCTGCAGCCTTTGGACTTCTTGCTCATGTTCAACCTTCAGTTGCTCATATGCTTCCACTGAAACTAGCTTTTCGGAGGTTGCCGAGTTAACCCCCTCCAGAATTGTAGCCTGGGCCTGTTCATACTGTTCTTTCAACTTCTCACACTCTGCTTGTAAGGAGTCGTAGAGAAGAACTGGAATAAAATCCTGGCTTCCTGAAGATTCCTCTTCATTTGCTTCTTTCTGCAAATATTCTAACTCCTGAACAGCATAAGCGAGATGTGATCGGTAATTGGTCACGATGGCTCTATGGTCGCTCTCTGCTTGAGCTAGCTGCTTCTGTTGTCTTTCCAGATTCTCCCATTCGGTGTCATAGAACTTTTTCATTGTTTTCATCTCTTGTACGAGACGG
The DNA here is from genome assembly GCF_052327205.1 of Somniosus microcephalus. Classification (NCBI taxonomy): domain Eukaryota; kingdom Metazoa; phylum Chordata; class Chondrichthyes; order Squaliformes; family Somniosidae; genus Somniosus; species Somniosus microcephalus. The sequence goes on from NC_140990.1 coordinate 45,744,233, forward strand.
TAACTCAATTGTTCTAATTGTTGTCGTAATTTGAAATAAGTTTGAGTCCGAGCTCGGTGTTCTTCCGTCATGGATATGTCCGTAACTTGAACAGGCTCAGAATTTTCTGTCAAACTAGGTTGTCGTTGTTCGGTGGAGTTCCGCTCTGAACCTTTGTTCTTCTCTGGAGCATAAGCCTTTATGCATGCCTTCGTTTTTCCAACCTTTGTCGGCAAGTCCATTTCAGCCTTGTCTTTCATATTTGGGTTGGTCTTATCGTCATCCGTTTCAGAATCTGAGCTGATTGTCTGCACCGAGTCCTCACTCGTTATGGCTTTTAGATAGTGCCATTCCATGTCTATTTTCTTGATCCACTCCCGTCCCAGAAGTGGTGGTCCTCCCTCATGTAGTACGTATAAGTTCATTCTTGGGTGTTCTTTACCCCTATCTCTCACCTTGACTCTTATCTTTCCCATGGGGTATACTTTATGCCCCGTGTATGTCTGCAATACGAACTTGGTATCTCTTAAGGGTATATGTGAGAATAGCCGGTGGTAATCCCTTCGATTTATGACTGATAGAGCTGATCCAGTGTCCAACTCCATTTTCACTTGGATTCCAGCTATTTTTAGCATGACCCAGATAGTTTGTCGGTCAGCTTCCTTACTCACATTGTGAATTCTCAGACTACCCAGCTCCTGGCCGTTTGGGTCTGAGTCTGAATTCTGTTCATCTGAACTCTTCTCAGCCACCTTGTGTACCTTGTTGTACTTTTCCTGTGATGGCTTCCTTTGGTTGTTGGTCTTCTGGTTGTTGGTCTTCTTCCCTGACCGGCATACCTTAGCTATGTGACCCAGTTTGCCACATTTCCTACATTCCTGGTTCTTAAACCAGCATTGGTTCTGTTCGTGTGTTGTCTTCCCACAACGATAGCATTTTGTTGTTGTCGAGGTAATTTGATCCACACTTAGTGCTGCTGTCTTTAGCTGCATTTCCGCAGTTCCCTTCGCTGCGGCTTTGTGCGATGCTGCAATAAGGACAGCCCTGTCAAGTGTAAGGTCGTTCTCTTCGAGTAGTCGCTTTTGCGTTCCTTCCTTTGCCAACCCGCACACGAACTTGTCTCGCAATGCCTCTGTCAGATTCCCTCCAAACTGGCAGTATTTCGTTAGTCTACGCAGTTCGACCAAGTATTCTGCGTTGCTTTCGTCTTTCCATTGCGTTCTCGCATAGAATTTGAATCGTTCCGCCAACATCAACGGTGTGGGGTTCAAGTGATCCTTCAGAACAGCCACAATATCATCGAAAGTCTGATCCGCCGGTTTAGCTGGTGATAGTAGATGCTTCAAGAGCCCGTATGTCTTCGCGCCCATCGAGTTTAGCAAGGTTATAGCTTTGTCATCTTCTTCTATTTTATTGGCCTCACAATAGATCTCGATGCGTTCCAAGTACGTGGCCCAGTCTTCTACCTCGGCATTAAAATCGTTGATGTTACCACACTTAGGCATCTTCTTCCCTTTCTGATAAACACCATGAATTATTTCTTTAACTTATTTTTTTTCTTTTTTTCTAAGATGGCGGTTTTCCCGCGAAAATGGCGGTTTCCCACGCTTATCTTCTCTCCCCGCCCACTTCAATGGCTTCCCGCTTCTGTCTTGTTCCCCGCCTAATGGCGGCTTCCTGCGTTTCTTCCCTAGCGGGAGGGGTACACTTTCCCCCCAGGCGACGGCCGCTGGCTTTCAGGTTCACAGCCTGCGTGTCGGCTTCAGGGCTTTCCCCTTTCTCGGCAGGGCAACCGGCGCTGGGTACACCCCGTTGACGGCGAACAGGTTCAGCCGCTGGGCTGGCTCTCGCTCAGTTCCCCTTGCTCAGGCTCTGTCTCTCTCCCGCTCTCTCGGCTCTACCGGCGCTGGGTACACCCTGTTGACGGAGAACAGTTTCAGCCGCTGGACTAGCTCTCGCGCAGCCTCCCTTGGTCGGCTCTGCCTCTCCCACTCGCTCGGCTCTACCGGCGCTGGGTACACCCCGTTGACGGCGAACAGTTTCAGCCGCTGGACTGGCTCTCGCGCAGTCTCCCTTGGTCGGCTCTGCCTCTCCCGCTCGCTCAGCTCCCAAACGCGCCTCCCAGCCATCTCGCAGTCCGATGCTTCCCTCCCCGGCTGCGGCTGAGTTTATCTCTTCCCGCTCCTACGCTCCCGGTCACAGCGCTTCGTGGCTTCGGTCGCTGCCCGGCTTTTCCCGCCGGTCGCGGTCTAGCTGTCTCACGACGCCGTTGCGTCCCCCAGCCTATTAGTACCGCGGCTTCCTTGCTCCACGCTGCCCCCGTCTCAGTGCCTCTGGACCCGACTTCTGTCCGGCTCCTTTCCCCCTCGACCGTGGTCGAGTGCACAGCCCTTATCCTCCGGTTATTCTTTTTACTTTCCCTTACTCACAGTCACCGTGGCCGCCTTGCTTCTCTTGCTGATCGGCTCACTCCTCACCGTGGCAGAAGGGACAGTCAGTGCCTGTTGCTGATGGAAGTCTTTGTCGCTAAATTCTTCCTCCTTTCTATTGCTGCAGCCTCGAGTTTTCTCCCAGCAGAACGACGAGGGCGGTTGCCTCTTCTCGACGCTCGTTAGTTGCTTCGGAAGTATTGTTGCCGCAGGGTACGATCGGACTCGTCGCCACTGTAAAGTCTGTGGGTTGTTTAGTTAATAAATACACAGACTCCAAGAGTAACTTAAAACAGGACTTTACTATTCGAAGGTCAGGGCGAATCTGCCCAATAAATCCTGACACAGCACTTATATACCGGTGTGGTCACCGTCGGTATTACAGTATACAGAAGCCAAACAAAGTAGTGCCACACCTAAAATAGTTCTCTTAAAGGTGAACGGTTACATACAATAGTTCTCTTAAAGGTAGACGGGTACATACACTACAACTCACACTGGGCAGAGGCCGGTCCCCTGCTCCGTGTGTGGGAAGGGATTCACTCATTCATCCAACCTGCTGACAAACCAGCGAGTTCACAAGTGACTGCGAGGGTTGGATTCTGCTGTTCATGCTGCTGTTAATCACATCCAGGACTGAACCATGTTCATTCTGACAGTTGGGGTTTGTTTCAGCTGATAACTGGGCTGGAGTTTAATCTTTATCAATGTCAAATAAATTAGCTTTGTTTCCCACACACACAATGTGTCGGGTCCTTGATGTCTCAACAATAAGACGAGCTGATTGAGGACTTGTTACAAACTGAGTGGAATCCATCTGAGAACTGAGTTCACACAACTTTTTAAAAGATGGATCTACAAGATGTCCAAGTCTGACAGGACAGAAAATTCTATTATATCACAGGGTTCACTTCAACTATCCAGGGCAGTGAGCCCCTGTAACATTGGATTTTAACCTATGGGAAATATTCTGATAATCTGTTATTGTCACGGGGCAAAGCAGCCTTGTTACTTTAACATCAGTTTAATCAAACTCAATGGACAATCCGATCTCCAAAGGGAAACGTCTCCTTAAAGCTGATGGTGTCGGCAGTTCTGCAGCTCATTTCTCAGTGTGAGCATGTCAGAATGAAAAGCTTTAACAACAGCCGATGTTTCACAAAGGGAGACCTCACCAGACCAAAGGCCATTGGTGGAGTTTAATGGGCTGTTTGTGTCACTGGGCTACAGGAGGCCATTTTTAACCGAAGGAAAACTGGTCACAGCAAACAGAGAGTTTAACAGACTGTCCCTGGTCCACTCGAACTCCCACCTTCTCTCACTAATTATGGGCACTGCTGCAGTAATTGCTCCTCTGACCTTTCCTCTCTTGTCCCTCCTACACCCCTAATACACAGCCCAACACAATCTCCCTCCCCCTACATCCTCACTGTGCTGGAATCATAAGAACATAAGAACATAAGAAATAGGAGCAGGAGTAGGCCAATCGGCCCCTCGAGCCTGCTCTGCCATTCAATAAGATCATGACTGATCTGATCATAACCGCCAATCTACTATCACAGAACCATCTCCTGAATCTAACAGAATTAGACACATGAAATAGGAGCAGGATCAGGCTACACGGCCCCTGGGCCCGCTCCGCTACCCACAGGGCCATGTCCGATCCGAACCTAGACTCATGTCCAAATTCCTGCCCGCTCCCCGTAACCCTTAATTCCCTTTACTTCTAGGAAACTGTCTATTTCTGTTTTAAATTTATGTAATGATGTAGCTTCTACAGCTTTTTGGGGCAGCATATTCCATGGACCTACCACCCTCTGAGTGAAGTAGTTCCTCCTCATCTCAGTTTTGAAAGAGCAGCCCCTTATTCTAAGACTATGCCCCCTAGTTCTAGTTTCACCCATCATCGGGAACATCCTCCCTGCATCCACCCGATCCAACCCCTTCACAATCTTATATGTTTCAATAAGATCGCCTCTCATTCTTCTGAACTCCAATGAGTAGAGTCCCAATCTACTCAACCTCTCCTCATATGTCCATCCCCTCATCCCCGGGATTAACCAAGCGAACCTTCTTTGTACTGACTCGAGAGCAAGTATGTCTTTTCTTAAGTATGGACACCAAAACTGTATGCAGTATTCCAGGTGCGGTCTCACCAATACCTTGTACAACTGAAGCAATACCTCCCTATTTTTATATTCTATCCCCCTAGCAATGAAAGCCAACATTCCATTGGCCTTCTTAATCACTTGCTGCACCTGCATACTAATCTTTTGAGTTTCGTGCACCAGGACCCCCAGATCCCTTTGTACTTCAGTACTTTCCAGTTTCTTGCCATTAAGATAATAGCTTGCTCTACGATTTTTCCTGCCAAAGTGCATAACCTCACACTTTCCAGTATTGTATTCCATCTGCCAAATCTCTGCCCACTTACTTAGCCTGTCTATGTCCCCTTGCAGATTTTTTATGTCCTCCTCACTCACTACTTTCCCTCCCATCTTAGTATCATCTGCAAACTTTGATATGTTACACTCGGTCCCCTCCTCCAAATCGTTAATATAGATTGTAAAGAGTTGGGGACCCAGCACCTACCCCTGCGGAACACCACTAGTTACTGATTGCCATTCTGAGAATGAACCATTTATCCCAAATCTCTGCCTTCTGTTAGATAGCCAATCCTCTATCCATGCCAGAATATTACCCACAATCCCATGATTTTTTATCTTAAGCAATAATCTTTTGTGTGGCACCTTGTCAAATGCCTTTTGGAAGTCTAAGTACACTACATCCACTGGTTCCCCTTTATCCACCCTATATGTTACTTCCTCAAAGAACTCCAGCAAATTTGTCAAACCTGACTTCCCCTTCATAAAACCATGCTGACTTTGTCCTATTAAATGATGATTATCCAAATGTCCTGTTACTGTCTCCTTAATAATGGACTCCAAAATTTTACCTACCACAGCTGTTAGGCTAACCGGTCTATAGTTTCCAGCCTTCTGTCTACTGCCCTTTTTAAATAAGGGTGTTACATTAGCAGTTTTCCAGTCTGCCGGGACCTTTGCTGAGTCCAGGGAGTTTTGGAAAATTATTACCAATGCATCCACAATCCCTACCGCCACTTCCGTCAAGACCCTAGGATGTAAGCCATCAGGTCCAGGTGATTTATCGGCCTTGAGTCCCATTATTTTACCGAGTACCACTTCCTTAGTGATTTTGATCGTGTTTAGCTCCTCCCCCCCTTTAGCCCCCTGTTTGTCCAGTGTTGGGATATTCTTAGTGTCTTCTACTGTAAAGACTGATACAAAATATTCATTCAGTGTTTTTGCCATCTCCATATTTCCCACCATTAATTTCCCGGTCTCATCCTCTAAGGGACCAACATTTACTTTAGCCACCCTTTTTCTTTTTATATAAGTATAAAAACTCTTACTATCTGTTTTTATATTTTTTGCTAATTTACTTTCATAATCTATCTTCCCTTTCTTAATCAATCTTTTTGTTATTTTTTGCTGTCTTTTAAAGTTTTCCCAATCCTCTATCCTCCCACTAGATTTGGCTACCTTATATGCCCTTGTTTTTAGTCAAATACTATCCTTAATTTCTTTACTTAGCCACGGATGGCTGTCTTTTCTTTTACACCCTTTTCTTCTCAGTGGAATATATTTTTTTTGGAAGTTTTGTAAAATAACTCCTTAAATGTACACCGCTGATCATGTATCGTCTTACCCTTTAATCTATTTTCCCAATCCACTCTACTCAATTCCGCTCTCATACCTTCATAGTCTCCTTTAGTCAAGCTTAGCACGCTTGTTTGAGATCCAACCTTCTCACCCTCTAATTGAATATGGAATTCAACCATGTTATGGTCACTCATTCCAAGGGGATCCTTTACTAGGACATTTTTAATTAATCCTGTCTCGTTACACAGGACCAGATCTAAGGTTGCTTGCCCCCTGGTCGGTTCAGTTACATACTGCTCAAGAAACCCATCCCTAATACACTCAATGAACTCATCCTCAAGGCAGCCCTGCCCAATTTGATTTGTCCAATTAATATGATAGTTAAAATCCCCCATAATTATAGATGTTCCCTTATTACAAGCCTCAACTATTTCCTGATTGATACTCCGTCCAACAGAGTTGCAACTGTTCGGAGGCCTATAGACTACGCCCACTAGTGTTTTTTTCCCCTTATTATTCCTTACCTCCACCCAAACTGTTTCATTATCCTGATCTTTTGACCCAATATCATTTCTCTGTATTACAGTGATTCCTTCCTTTATTAACATAGCCACCCCACCTCCCCTTCCTTCCTGCCTGTCCTTCCTGATCATTAAATAACCTGGTATGTTTAATTCCCAGGCATTGCCACCCTGCAGCCATGTTTCTGTAATGGCCATAAGATCATACCCATATGTAGTTATTTGTGCCATTAACTCGTCTATTTTGTTACGAATGCTACGTGCATTCAGATAGAGAACTTTCAAATATGTTTTGTGAAACTTAGTTCCTGCTTTTGCCCTTTTTATTACTTTACCTTTTACTCCATACCTTCTGCCCTTTCCTGACATGCTCTGGTTTTTAATTTCCCCAATGCTACCTAAGTCTATGACCTTCTCTGTTGTCATTTTTATTATTTGCTCTCCAGGAACCTCCCCCCCACTAGTTAGTTTAAAGCCCTCTCTACAGTCCTGGTTATATGATCCGCCAGGACTCTAGTCCCAGCACTGGCCAAGTGAAGCCCATCCCAACGGAATAGCTCCCTCCTGCCCCAGTACTGGTGCCAGTGTCCCAGGAAGCAAAACCCATTTCTCCCACACCAGTCTTTGAGCCACGCATTTAACTCTCTAATTTTATTTGTCCTAGCCAAATTCGCTCGTGGCTCAGGTAATAATCCAGAGATTATTACCCTTGAGGTTCTGTTTTTTAATTTGACCCCTAGCTGCTCATACTCCTTTAACAGAACCGGCTTCCTAGTCCTATCTACATCGTTTGTACCAACATGGACCAGGACAACTGGATCCACCCCCTCCCACTGCAAGTTTCTTTCCAGCCCAGAGGAGATGTCCTTAACCCTGGCACCGGGTAGGCAGCACAGCCTTCGGGACTCTCGCTCTCGGCTGCAGAGAACTCTATCTATCCCCCTAATAATACTATCCCCTACCACTACAACATTTCTATTTACTCCCCCCTCTTGAATGGCCCCCTGTTCCACGGTGCTGTGGCCAGGTTGCTGATCCTCCCTGCAGTCCCTGCTCCCGTCCCCACAGGGTGTAAGAACCTCGAACCTGCTGGACAAGATCAAGGGCTGCGGCTCCTCCAGCTCTACCTCCTGGATCCCCGTACCTGCCTCACTTGTAGTCACACCGTCCTGTCCCTGACCATGGGCTACATCTGAATTAATTAACTTCATAGGTGTGATCACCTCCTGATACACAGAGTCCAGGTACTTCTCCCCCTCCCTGATGTGTCGCAGTGTCTGAAGCTCAGACTCCAGCTCATCAACACGGAGCTGGAGTTCCTGTAGCAGCAGACACTTGTCACAGACGTAATCACCGTGAGCCTCAATGGGGTTCACCGGCTCCCACATCTAGCAACAGTAACACATCACCTGCTCCATTCTATGTAATTAATTAAATTTTATATTGTTAGTTATGGACACCCTCTGCCCGATTATAGATGCTAGTATCCCCTTTAATTAATTGGATTTAATTTAAATCAATCCCTCTAATTACACCAGTTAAATGGTTTACCAACAGTCACTCTGCACCAGAAAGGCCTTATTAACTACAACCCACAGAGTTAAAGTTTGAAAAGAGCACCTAACACCCCACTTACCCTAACTCACACACTTACCCATACTCACAGCACTCTCTGCTGACTCGCACTCAGTGCTTGCTCGCACTAGCCTGGTCTTTTTATACTGTTTGTTTGTTTACAGCCAAATGAGTCACCCCTGCTGATTGGTTAGAAAACTGGTTTCCACTGCCTGCTGTGCCAATTTACTCCTACTGCAGTGTAACCTTGTTTTACTCTTCTTAAACCAACAGAATCCCAAATATTTAACTTTTCCCCTTTACTTAAACTGCTTAAGTAATCTTATCAAGAATGATTTAAAGAGAAATAACAATTAAAGAACTCACACACTTACCCAAACTCACAGCATTCTGTGCTGACTCGCACTCAGTGCTTGCTCGCACTAGCCTGGTCTTTTTATACTGTTTGTTTGTTTACAGCCAAATGAGTCACCCCTGCTGATTGGTTAAAAAACTGGTTTCCACTGCCTGCTGTGCCAATTTACTCCTACTGCAGTGTAACCTTGTTTTACTCTTCTTAAACCAACAGAATCCCAAATATTTAACTGAGTGGCAGGCAGTGACTAGTGGGGTACCGCAAGGATCGGTCCTAGGACCCCAGCTTTTCACAATATATATTAATGATCTGGACGAGGGAATTGGATGTAATATCTCCAAATTTGCAGATGACACAAAGCTGGGTGGGAGGGTATGCTGTGAGGAGGATGTCATGAAACTCCAGTACGATTTGGACAGGTTGGGTGATTGGGCAGAAACATGGCAAATGCACTATAATGTGGATAAATGTGAGGTTATCCACTTTGGTGGCAAAAACAGGAAGGCAGATTATTATTTGAATGGCAATAGATTGGGAGAAGGGGAAGTGCAAAGAGACCTGGCTGTTCTTGTGCACCAGTCGCTGAAGGTAAGCATGCAGGTGCAGCAGGCGGTTAAGAAGGCAAATGGTATGTTGGCCTTCACAGCAAGAGGGTTTGAGTAAAAGAACAAGGATGTCTTGCTGCAGTTGTACAGGGCCTTGGTGAGACCGCACCTTGAGTATTGTGTGCAGTTTTGGTCACCTTACCTGAGGAAGGACGTTCTTGCCATGGAGGGAGTGCAGCGAAGATTCACCAGGCTGATACCTGGGATGGCAGGAATGACGTACGAGGAGAGATTGTATCAATTGGGCTTATACTCACTGGAGTTTAGAAGATTGAGAGGGGATCTCATCGAAAGCTATAAAATTCTGTCAGGTCTGGACAGACTAGATGCAGAAAGGATGTTTCTGATGGCCGGGGAGTCCAGAACCAGGGGTCATAGTCTAAGGATAAGGGGTAAGCCATTTAGGACTGAAATGAGGAGGAATTTCTTCACCCAGAGAGTGGTGAACCTGTGGAATTCTCTGCCACAGAGGGCGGTGGAGGCCAGTTCATTAAATATATTCAAGAAAGAGTTGGATATATTTCTTGAGGCTAAAGGGATCAAGGGATATGGGGAGAAGGCAGGGACAGGGTACTGAATTTGGATGATCAGCCATGATCTCATTGAATGGCGGAGCAGGCTCGAAGGGCTGAATGGCCTACTCCTGCTCCTATCTTCTATGTTTCTATGCATGGCAGCAACTTGCCAAGGCTTCTTCGGCAGCACCTCCCAAACCCTCGACCTCTTCCACCTAGAAGGACAAGGGCAGCAGACGCAGGGGAACACCACCACCTCCAAGTTCCCCTCCAAGTCACACACCATCCTGACTTAGTATATCGCCAATCCTTCATCGTCGCTGGGTCAAAATCCTGGAACTTCCTCCCTAACAGCACTGTGGGAGTACCTTCACCACACGGACTGCAGCGGTTCAAGAAGGCGGCTCACCACCACCTTTTCAAGGGCTACTAGGGATGGGCAATAAATGCTGGCCTTGCCAGCGACGCCCACATCCCATATACGAATAAAAAATAGTGAGCAGTTTTGGCAGACGAGAGCAGGACCCGATAATGCTTGATGTGGTCCAGCCAGATCTGGCGGTGAATGGCTAAACCAGTTGTCCGCCATATCCGTTCAAGTCTGCGTCCCTTGCACTTAAGGGAGCGAAGATGAGAGCCAGACCAGGGGGACCGGCCAGGGTGAGAGACAGTAATTGTTTTAATAGGGACTAGGGCATCAAAGGTGGTGGTGAGGGTGTGGCTGAGCAGATCGATAGCTGCAGAAATGTCATGGTGAATGGAGGGCCAGAGGCTGGACAGCTGGGATTTCATAAGGACAATTGTAAGAGAGTTGGGAGAGAGTTTTTTTCAGGGGCAGACAGAGAAGGGTTGGGGGATGTGGGTGGAAGGGGGATGTGGGTGGAGAGCGAGACGAGGAAGTGGTCAGAGATGGTCTTATCTGCAATTAACATGATGGGAGTAGCGAGGCCACGAGAGATGGCAAGGTCGAGGGGGTGGCTGTGAATATGGGTTGGGTAGTTTACGTGGAAGGAGAGATTAAGGGAGGACAGGAGGCTCAGGAACTCAGAGGAGAGAGAACATGATGAATTAAGATGGAGGTTGAAATCACCGAGGATGAGAAGTCGTTCGGTGCAGAGGCTGAGGGAGGAGAACAGTGAAGAAATCTCAGTAATAACATTTTTATGGTACTTGGGTGGGCAGTAGAGAACAAGTAGAGAAACTGCTGGAGGAACAGAACAGAATGAGGCCATTCGGCCCATCGAGCCTGTGCCAGCTCTTTCGAAGAGCGATCCAGTCAGTCCCACTCCCGGCTCTTTCCCCATAACCCTGCAATTCTTTCTCCTTCAAGTATTTATCCAGTTCCCTTTTGAGGTTACTATTGAATCTGTATCCACCCCCTATCAGGCAGTGCATTCCCAATCCTAACCACTCCTTGTGTAAAGATGTTTCTCCTCATGTCTCCACTGGTTCTTTTGCCAATCACCTTAAATCTGTGCCCTCTGGTCACCGACCCTTCAGTCATTAGAAACAGTTTCTCTTTATTTATGGGAACGGTGACATAGTGGTCATGTTACTGGTAATCCAAAGGCCTGGACCAATGATCCGGAGCCATGAGCTCAAATCCCACCACGGCAGCCGGTGGAACCCGACTTCAGCCAATTCAATAAATCTGGAACAAAAGCCTCGCATCAGTTCAGGTGACCATGAAACTATCGGATTGTCGGTAAAACCCATCTGGTTCACTAATGTCCTTTAGGGAAGGAAATCTGCCACCTTACCCGGTCTGGCCTATATGTGTGGAGTTTGCACATTCTCCCCGTGTTTGCGTGGGTTTCCTCTGGGTGCTCCGGTTTCCTCCCACAGTCCAAAGATGTGCGGGTTAGGTTGATTGGCTATGATAAATTGACCCTTAGTGTTAGGGGGATTAAATACGTGGGGTTACGGGGATAGGGTGGGATATGTGTTGGTGTAGGGGTTACGGGGATCGGGTGGGATATGTGTCAGTGCAGGCTCGATGGGCTGAAATGGCCTCTATCTGCACTGTGGGGTTTCTGTGATTCTGTGATTCTGATATGTGACTCCAGACAATGTGGTTAACTCTTACCTGCCCTCTGAAATGGCCCAGCGAGCCACTCAGTTGTAACGAACCGCTACGATTCACCACACGGACTGCAGCAGTTCAAGAAGGCGGCTCACCACCACCTTCTCAGGGATACAGACAGGTTCAGTGAGTGGGCGATAAGGTGGCAGATGGAGTATAATGTAGGGAAATGTGAGGTTATTCACTTTGGTAGGAAGAATAGAGAAACTATTAAATGTTGGTGTTCAGAGATTTAGGTGTCCTCGTACAGGAAACACAGAAAGTTAGCAAAATAACAACAGAAAACGCTGGAAAAACTCAACAGGCCAGGCAACATCCGTGGAGAAAGAAACAGAGTTAACGTTTCAGGTCGAAGACCTTTCGTCCGAATTTCGTCCAGTTCTGACAAAAGGGCTTCAACCTGAAACATTAACTCTGTTTCTCTCTCCACGGATGTTGCCTGGCCTGCTGAGTTTTTCCAGCGTTTCCTGTTGTTATTTTGGATTTCCAGCATCTGCAGTATTTTGCTATCGTATAGAAAGTTAGCATGCAGGTACAGCAAGCAATTAGGAAGGCAAATTGGATGTTGGCCTTTATTGCAAGGGGGTTGGAGTATAAGAGTAAGGAAGTCTTGCTACAATTGTACAGGGCCTTGGTGAGACCACACCTGGAGTACTGTGCACAGCTTTGGTCTCCTTATCTAGGAAGGATATACTTGCCTTGGAGGCGGTGCAATGAAGGTTCACTAGATTGATCCCTGGGATGAGAGGGCTGTCCTATGAGGAGAGATTGTGTAGAATGGGCCGATACTCTCTGGAGTTTAGGAGAATGAGAGGTGATCTCATTGAAACATATAGGATTCTGAGGGGGATTGACAGGGTAGATGCTGAGAGGTTGTTTCCCCTGGCTGGAGAGTCTAGAACTAGGAGCATAGTCTCAGGATAAGGGGTCGGCCATTTAAGACCAAGATGAGGAGGAATTTCTTCACTCAGAGGGCTGTGAATCTTTGGAATTCTCTGCCCCAGAGGGCTGTGGATGCTCAGTCATTGAGTATATTCAAGGCTGAGATCGATAGATTTTTGGAATCTAAGGATATGGGAATCGGGCGGGAAAGTGAAGCTGAGGTCGAAGATCAGCCATGATCTTATTGAATGGCGGAGCAGGCTCGAGGGGCCGCATGGCCTACTCCTGCTCCTAATTCTTATTATTTTCTTGAGGGCAACTAGGGATGGGCAATAAATACTGGCTTTGCCAGTGATGCCCACATCCCGAGAATGAATTTTAAAAACATTCTAGTCTGCAACAATACTGGCCAGTTGCCCAATCTGGTCAAAGTGCAGATGGCTGGTGCTGACAAGATACAGATCAACAGGAGTCGGATCTGAGGCAAGAGGAAGTGGTGAGGATGGATGGAGGACTGAGGGACCTCGGCAAGAGCCTGTGCATCATCATGGGCGCCTCCAGGGGTCTGGAGAAGAGGCTGTCCCTGGTGCTGGCTCCCAGGCTGCGGGCTGGCTCCCACCTGGTGCTGATGGCCAGGTCCGGGGACGACCTACGGGAGGTGGAGCACCAGGTGCTGATGGCCAGGTCCGGGGACAACCTGCGGGCTGGCTCCCACCTGGTGCTGATGGCCCGGTCCGGGGACAACCTGCGGGAGGTGGAGCACCAGGTGCTGGAAGCAGCAACTCCGCTGGGCGGCGGGTTGAGGGTGAGTCGTGTGGAAGCCAAGCTCAGTGAGGCAGAGACGGTGCAGCGGGTGCAGAGCTCAGTCATCGGTGGTCAGGACCAGGACCAGGACGGACCTCCGGAGCGGCTACTCCTCATCAACAGCACGGGTGAGGGCCGGAGGCTTGTTGATTAAATTAAGGCTCACGGTATTAAAGGGAGTGGGGCAGTGTGGATAGGAAGTTGGGTAAAGGGCAGAAAACAGAGAGTAGTGGTTAATGGATGTTCTTCCGACTGGAGGGATGTAAACAGTGGTGTCCCCCAGGGTCAGTGTTGGGACCATTGCTCTTCTCAATATAGAGAAATGTTCTGGGCTTGGGTTTATGGGGCAAGATCAAAATCTCTAGATGATGCCAAAAAAGGGACCTTGGCCAACTGTGAAAGTCCTGTCAGTGACTTCAGTGAATACACAGGTTATAAATGGGGCAGGGAGATGGCAGATGCAGTTTAATGCAGAGAAATGGGAGGTGATACATTTTTCTTCCTCCTAAAATCTAAAAATTATACATGAAATGGTAAAACTTTGAAAGGAGTAGGGAAGAGAGACTTAGGGTGTAAGATTCTAGTGAACCCCTTGTCCTATTAATCTGCAGATTCAAGTGTCCAGTGTCACCAACTTTAATACTCCATTAAGAAGTTTGAGTTTATACCGTATCGGCTTTGGGTTAAATATTGTGGTCATCGAGGCAAACAGCACATATCCCATTAAACATTCCCAGGGCAGGTACAGCACGGATTAGATACAGAGTAAAGCTCCCTCTGCACTGTCCCATCAAACACTCCCAGGGCAGGTACAGCACGGGTTAGATACAGAGTAAAACTCTCTCTACACTGTCCCATCAAACACTCCCAGGGCAGGTACAGCCCGGGTTAGAAAAAGCGTAAACTCCCTCTACACTGTCCCATCAAACGCTCCCAGGGCAGGTACAGCACGGGTTAGATACAGAGTAAAGCTCCCTCTACACTGTCCCATCAAACACTCCCAGGGCAGGTACAGCACGGGTTAGACACAGAGTAAAGTTCCCTCTCCACTGTCCCATCAAACACTCCCAGGGCAGGTACAGCACAGGTTAGATACAGAGTAAAGCTCCCTCTACACTGTCCCATCAAACACTCCCAGGGCAGGTACAGCACGGGTTAGATACAGAGTAAAGCTCCCTCTACACTGTCCCATCAAACACTCCCAGGGCAGGTACAGCACGGGTTAGATACAGAGTAAAGCTCCCTCTACACTGTTCCATCAAACACTCCCAGGGCAGGTACAGCACGGGTTAGATACAGAGTAAAGCTCCCTCTACACTCTCCCATCAAACACTCCCAGGGCAGGTACAGCATGGGTTAGATACAGAGTAAAGCTCCCTCTACACTGTTCCATCAAACACTCCCAGGGCAGGTACAGCACGGGTTAGATACAGAGTAAAGCTCCCTCTACACTGTTCCATCAAACACTCCCAGGGCAGGTACAGCACAGGTTAGATACAGAGTAAAGCTCCCTCTACACTGTTCCATCAAACACTCCCAGGGCAGGTACAGCACGGGTTAGATACAGAGTAAAGCTCCCTCTACACTGTCCCATCAAACACCACCAGGGCAGGTACAGCACTGGTTAGGATTACATTACACAGGATATACGGCACAGAAACAGGCCATTCGGGCCAACCAGTCCATACCAGCGTTTATGCTCCACACGAGCCTCGTACCGTCTTTCCTCATCTAAATCTATCAGCATAACCCTCTATTCCCTTCTCCCTCATCTGCTTGCCCAGCCTCCCCTTAAATGCATCGATACTATTCGCTTCAACCACTCCCTGTGGTAGCGAGTTCCACATTCTCACCACTCTCTGGTTAAAGAAGTTTCTTCTGAATTCCCTATTGGATTTCTTGGTGACTATTTTATTTTGATGTTCTCGACTTTGCTCTTCCTCACAAGTAGAAAACTTGGGGGCGTGGCAAACAGTGATGATGATATCAATCGACTGCAACAGGACATAGAAAGGTTAGCAGAATGGGCAGACAAGTGGCAGATGGAATTTAATACAGAGAAGTGTGAGGTGATGCATTTTGGCAGAAGGAACAGGGAGGGGCAATATACACTTAATGGCACAGTTTTAAAGAGTGTGCAGGGACAGAGGGACCTGGGAGTTAATGTGCATAGGTCCCCGAAGGTGGCAGGACATATTGAGAGAGTGGTTAGCAAAGCATATGGGATCTTGGGCTCCATAAATAGAGGAATTGAGTACAAAAGTAGAGAAGTTATGCTGAACCTTTATAAAGTGCTGGTTAGGCCACAGCTGGAGTATTGTGTCCAGTTCTGGTCACCACACTTTAGGAAGGATGTGAAGGCCCTTGAGAGGGTTCGGAGGAGATTGACCAGAATGGTTCCAGGGATGGGGGATCTTAGTTACAAGGGCAGGTTGGAGAAGTTGGATTTGCTTGCATTAGAGCAAAGGAGGTTGAGGGGTGATTTGATGGAGGTGTACAAGATTATGACGGGTTTGGATAGGCTAGACGGGGAAAGGCTGTTCCCACTAGTTGATGGTACAAGGACTGGGGGACACAGATTTAAGCTTTTGGGCAAGAGATACAGGGGGGATGTGAGGATAAACTTTTTTATGCAGCAAGTGGTGATGACCTGAAATTCGCTGCTGACGGAAGTGGTGGAAGCGGAGACACTCAATGTTTTCAAGGGGAGACTGGATAGGCACTTGAGGGAAATAAACTTGCAGGGCTACGGAGATGGAGCGGGGAATGGGACTGACTGGATTGCTCTACAGAGAGCCGGCATGGACTGGATGGGCCGAATGGCCTCCTTCTGTGCCGTTATGACTCTATGACTCTGTGTCTACTCTATCAAAATTTTCATAATTTTAAAGACCTCTATTTGGTCACCCCTCAGCCTTCTCTTTTCAAGACAAAAGAGTCCGAGCCCTTTCATCCACCCTCGCATTTCTGGTACCATCCTTGTAAATCTTCTCTGCACCCTCTCCAGTGCTTCTATATCCTTTTTATAATATGGCGACCAGAACTGTACGCAGTCCTCCAAGTGCGGTCTAACCAAGGTTCGATACAAGTTTAGCAGAACTTCCCGACTTTTCAATTCAATCCCTCTAGAAATAAACCCTAGTGCTTGGTTTGCTTGTTTTATGGCCTTGTGTTGCTACTTTTAGTGATTTGTGTATTTGTACTCAGAGATCCCTTTGCTCTTCTATCCCAGTTAGATTCTTATTTTCCAAGTAATAAGTGACTGCCCTTTTTTCCTTCCAAAATATAATGCCTCACATTTATCTGTGTTGAATTTCATTTGCCAATTAAATGCCCATTCTTCAAGTGTATTAAAGTCTTCTTGTAATTTGTTGCGGTCCTCCTCAGTATTGACTGTCTCCCCCCTGCCCCACCCACTTTGGTGTCATCTGCAAATTTAGAAATTGTGTTTTTGATTCCAAAGTCTAAATTGTTAATGTAAATTGTGACCAGCAGTGGTCCCAGCACTGATCCTTGTGGAACACCACCACCCACCTTCAGCCACTGTGAATAGCGACCCTTTACCCCGACTCTCTGCTTTCTGTCCTGAAGCCAGCCAGCAATCCATTCTGCTATCTGTCCCCTGACTCCACATTCCCTGACCATATTCATTAGTCTACTGGGTGGCACCTAATCGAAGGCCTTTTGAAAATCCAGATAAACTACGCCTACTCCATAGGGACAGGATGGGAAAGCAGAATCGAAGTCATAGAATCATAGAATGGTTACAGCACAGAAGGAGGCCATTCGGCCCGTCGAGCCTGTGCCGGCTCTCTGCAAGACCACTTCAGCGAGTCCCACTCCCCGCCCTTTCCGCGTAACCCTGCACATTTCTTTACTTCAGGTACTTATCCAATTCCCTTTTGAAAGCGGTGATTGAATCTGCCTCCACCACCCTTTCAGGCAGTGCATTCCAGATCCTAACCACTCGCTGCATAAAAAAGTTTTTCCTCATGTCGCCTTTGGTTCTTCTGCCAATCACCTTAAATCTGTGTCCTCTGGTTCTCGACCCTTCCGCCAATGGGAACAGTTTCTCTCTCTCTACTCTGTCCAGATCCCTCATGATTTTGAACACCTCCATCAAATCTCCTCTCAATCTTCTCTGCTCCAAGGAGAACCACCCCAGCTTCTCCAGTCTATCCACGTAACTGAAGTCCCTCATCCCTTATCCCTGGAACCACTCTTGTAAATCTTTTCTGCACCCTCTCTAAGGCCTTCACATCCTTCCTAAAGTGTGGTGCCCAGAATTGGACACAATACTCCAGTTGGGGCTGAACCAGTGTTTTATAAAGGTTCATCATAACTTCCACACTTTTGTACTCTATGCCTCTATTTATAAAGCCCAGGATCCTGTAAGCTTTTCTCAACCTGCCCTGCCACCTTCAACGATTTGTGCACACATACCCCCAGGTCTCTATTCGTGCACCCACTTCAGGATTGTCCCATTTAGTTTACATGTCCTCTCCTCATTCTTTCTACCAAAATGTATCACTTCACACTTTTCTGCATTAAATTTCATCTGCCACGTGTCTGTCCATTCCACCAGCCTGATTATGTCTTCCTGAAGTCTATCACTACCCTCCTCACTGTTCACAATACTTCCATGTTTTGTCACCTGCATATTTTGAAACTGTGCCCTGTACACCCAAGTCCAAGTCATTAATATATGTCAAGAAAAGCAGTGGTCCTAGTACCGACACCTGGGGAACACCACTGTGTACCTTCCTCCTGTCTGAAAAGCAACCGTTCACCACTATTCTCTGTTTCCTATCACTTAGACAATTTTGTATCCATGCTGCCACTGTCCCTTTTATTCCATGGGCTTCAACTTTGCTGGCAAGCCTATTATGTGGCACATTGTCGAACGCCTTTTGGAAATCCATGTACACCACGTCAACCCTCTCTGTTACCTGATCAAAAAACGCAATCAAGTTGGTTAAACATGATTTGGCTTTAACAAATCTGTGCTGGCTTTCCTTAATTAATCCACACCTATCCAAGTGACTGTTGATTTTGTCCCTGATTACAGTTTCTAAAAGCTTCTCCACTACCGAGGTTTAACTGACTGGCCTGTAGTTGCTGGGTTTATCCTTACACCCTTTTTTGAACAATGGTGTAACATTTGCAATTCTCCAGTCCTCTGGCACCACCCCCGTATCTAAGGAGGATTGGAATATTATGGCCAGTACCTCCGCGATTTCCTCCCTCAATTCCCTCAGCATCCTCGGATGCATCCCATCCGCTCCTGGTGATTTATCTACTTTAAATACAGCCAGCCTTTCTAATACCTCCTCTATCATTTGTTATCCTATCAAGTGTCTCCACTACCTCCTCCTTCACTATGTCTATGGCAGCATCCTCTTCCTTGGTGAAGACAGATGCAAAGTACTTGTTTAGTACCTCAGCCATACCCTCTGCCTCCAGGCATAGGTCTCCTTTTTGGTCCCTAATTGGCCCCACCCCTCCTCTTACTACCCTTTTACTATTTAAATGCCTGTAGAAGACTTTTGGATTACCTTTTATGTTAGCTGCCATTCTATTCTCATACCCTCGCTTTGCCCCTCTTATTTTCTTTTTCACTTCTCCTCTGACCTTTCTATATATAACCTGATTCTCAGTTGTATTTGCAACCTGACATCTGTCATACACACTCTTTTTCTGCTTCATCATATTCTCTAACTCTTTCGTCATCCAGGGAGCCCTGACTTTCCCCCTAGTGGGAATTACCTCAACTGTACCCGAACTATTTCCTCTTTAAAGGCAGCCCATTGTTCCACTACAGTTTTGTTGCCAATCTTTGATTCCAGTTTACCCGGGCCAGATCCGTTCTCATCCCACTGAAATTGGCCTTCCCCCAGTTAAACATTTTTACTCTAGATTGCTCCCTGTCCTTTTCCATAGCTAATCTAAACCTTATGATACTGTGATCACTGTTCCCTAAATGTTCACCTACTGACACTTGCTCCACTTGACCCACCTCATTCCCCAGAACCAGATCCAGCAATGCCTCCTCCCTCGTCAGGCCAGAAACATACTGATCAAGAAAGTTCTCCTGAACACACTTCAGAAATTCTTCCCCTTCTCTGCCCTGAACACTATTACAATCCCAGCCTATATTAGGATAGTTGAAGTCCCCCATTATCACTACTCTATAGTTCTTGCCCCTCTCTGTAATTTCTCTGCAAATTTGCTCCTCCATATCTTCCCCACTATTTGGTGGTCTATAGAATACACCTAGTCGTGTAATGGCACCTCTATTATTTCTGAACTGTAGCCACATAGATTCTGTCCTTGACCCCTCCAGGACATCCTCCCCCTCCAGCACTGTAACATTTTCCTTGACCAATACTGCCACACCACCTCCGATCTTTCCTATCTTTCCTGAACACTCTATAACCAGGAATATTTTATACCCAATCCTGCCCTTTTTTGAGCCAGGTCTCAGTTATTGCCACAGCATCATATTCCCATGTGGCTACTTGTGCCTGCAGCTCACTGACCTTGTTTACTGCGCTTCGTTCGTTCACATACATACACTGTAAACCCATCTTAGACCATCCTGTATTCTCTCTTAGTTTGACCTCACCTAATACCTTACTATATCTTACTTTAGTGCTTTCTGCCTCTCCCAATCCTTTGAGCACTTTATTTCCCCTTTCTAATGTTTCATCCTGGTGCCCATCCCCCTGCCAAATTAGTTTAAACCCTCCCCAACAGCACGAGCAAACCTCCCCGTGAGGATATTGGTTCCGGTCCTGTTGAGTTGCAAGCCTTCGGGTCTGTACAGGTCCCACCTCCCCCAGAACCAGTCCCAATGCCTCAGGAATATAAAGCCCTCCCTTCTGCACCTTCTCTCCGGCGACACGTTCATCTGCTCTATCCTCCTATTTCTATATACTCACTAGCACGTGGCACCGGGAGTAATCCGGAGATTACTACCTTTGAAGTCCTGCTTTTTAATCTCTTTCCTAGCACCCTAAATTCTGCCTGCAGGACCTCATCCCTCTTTCTACTTATGTTGTTGGTACCGATATGGACCACGACCTCTGGCAGTCCACCCTCACCCCTCAGAATGTTCAGGGCCCGGGGCCAGGGGAGGCTGTGGGGCTTTAAAAGAAAAAGAAAGACTTGCATTTCTATAGCGCCTTTCATAACCACCGGACGTCTCAAAGTGCTTTACAGCCAATGAGGTACTTTTGAAATGGAGTCACTGTTGTAATGTGGGAAACGCAGCAGCCAATTTGCGCACAGCAAGCTCCCACAAACAGCAATGTGCTAATGACCTGATAATCTGTTTTTGTTATGTTGGTTGAGGGATAAATATTGGCCAGGACACTGGGGATAACGCCCCTACTCTTCTTCAAAATAGTGCCATGGGATCTTTTACGTCCACCTGAGAGCAGACGGGGCCTCAGTTTAACGTCTCTGCCAAAAGACGGCACCTCTGACAGTGCAGCACCCCCTCAGCTCTGCACTGGAGTGTCAGCCTAGGTTTATATGCTCAAGTCCCTGGAGTGGGACTAGAACCCACAACCTTCTGACTCAGAGGTGACTTATTCCCCTTATTGGACACAAGGCTCTTTGGCCTAGAAATTCATTACAGCCACTTTTGGGGCGGTAAAGTCGGGCGGCCGCTAAAGTTTGCACCCGGCGCAAATTCGAGGCCACTTCCCCGATATTCATTAGCTTCGCCCTAAGAGTTTGCTCGAGCGCTAAAACTGGCGATGCACGCCTCTCTTTAGGCGCTAAGCCAGAGGTGCTGAGCGATAGCGCCGAGGCCGGGCGCAGCGCAGGTGCGGCCATTTCTTGATTGACAGCAGACACCCTGGTGCCGGCCGGCTCTCAAGGGGGAAGGGTCGACTTGGTCTGCTGCCACGCCCTGGATAGTGGAACCCTGCAGCTAGGCCTGAACACTGCTGCTGGACCCAAATAGCACCTGAAACCATGGAGAAGGCCCGTGAATGAGCGCAGCGCTTCTCAGAGCTTGATCTGAGGGTGCTGGTTGGTGCTGTGGAGAAGAGACGCCATATTTTGTTTCCGGACAATGGCAGGAAGCCGCCGGCCCGGGTCTACCGGAGAGCCTGGAGGCATGTCGCCACCAAGGTGTCATCCAACAGCGAGGTCCCCAGGAGTGGTGTCCAATGCCGCAAAAAGCTAAATGACCTCGCCAGGATTGTCAGGGTGAGTACCCTTTCCAGTGTCCTCCTCATCCTTGCATGTGCACCTCACATTATGGGCAAAGGGACCTGAAAGCCCTAATGGCCAGCCCTCATGCAGCAGCTATGGGACACTCATGAACATCAATTGCACATTGTGCACTTAACACACTGGCCAGGCTATTCGACCATGGGAGGCAGTGCACACAAGATCAGGGCTACACACTGGCCAGGCTATTCGACCGTGGGAGGCAGTGCACACAAGATCAGGGCTACACACTGTACTTAGAGGCCATCCTTTCTCTTGCAGGCCAAGCTGGCCAATAATAAGAGGAGCCGGACTGCGACCGGGGGAGGCGGACCCCAGGTCCAGCCGCTCACTGAGCTGCAACATCACGTGGAGCGCATCATGGGTGGTCGGGTGATTGGCCCCGTTGCATCTGGAGATGCCGACCCTGTTCTGGGCACCAATGGTAAGGACATCACCTTTTGGACCTCTCTTGTCCCACTTGCGCATCAGATCTACATCCTTTGCCACTGTCCGACCAATGCGCTGAATGCCACCACTCATGCATCCCTCGCTGATGCCCTCTCCTCACTCTAAAGCTACTCTTGTGCCTTCCTGCTTTCAGATGGTGAGGAGGAGGTCCCTGAAGTTGCCAGGGACAGCCCCTCAGAAGAGGAGGAGGAGGAGGAGCAAGAGGAAGGCAGCCCATCAGGGGAACCCTCAGCCGCGGCAACCCATGCCAATGTAGGGGACACGTCTTCCCTGGAGGGGAGCGCGGGGGAAGTGTCGGAGGGGAGGGTAGCTCCTGGGACCAGCGGCCTGCAGAAACGCGGGAGGGGGGTGGAAGCTCAGCGACCTTCTCCCCAGAGGGGGGAAGGGTCAGAGGGGAGTCCAATTGCTGGGCCCAGCGGCGTCCAGCAACGCAGGAAGGGTCGGCCAGCTCGGCGGCCTTCTCCCCAGAGGGAGAGTCCGGCCTCCAGTCCGGAGACGGCCAACGCCGAGGAGATGCACCGCCTCGAGGACTTGTCCGCGGACTCGGAGCGCCGGCACACGGAGCTCATGGGGGTAGTGGCACGGTTGCCTGAGGCCATCGAGTCCCTGTCTCAGAGTGTGACCGAGTTCGGGGCCTCACAGGCCACCAGTCGGGCGGAATTCGGGGCAGCTCAGGCAGCGAGTGGCCAGGTGATCAGTGGTGCCGTGCAGTCACTGGGTGCTCTGATGCGGTCACTGAACAGGTCAACACGGGCACTCACTGCTGCCACACTCGCTGTGTCAGCCAGGCATCGCCAGGGCACCCGGCGCGCTGCAGCAGCACAGCGGTCTGTCCCTCGGCAGATTGGTACGCATGCTGCAGTGCTGGCCCGGCTGAGTGCCAGTGTCTCAGGCGACCAGCGAGCGCCTGCCATCCGCCAGCTTGCCCCCATTCCTCCAGCCGCCACTGCCACTCCCCCAGTGGAGCTGCCAGGAGCTGCTGCAGCGACTGATGCTGGCCAGCCACAGCTGCAGCATTCACCAGCTGGCCCCTCGACGGCCAGACCTCGTCTAGGCCGACCCCCAAGGGCATCTGCCGTCACGACATGTGCCCCTCAGAAGCCTGCCCACAGCCTTGCAGCAGCCAATGGCCTCACTTTGAGGAGGAGCAGCAGGGCATGCAGGGGCCGCCAAAGTTTGCAGAAGGCATCGCCCTCGCGGGCCACTAAGTAGAGGGTGTGTCCAAATGTTGTGTTTTCTGGAATGTGTGTTTTGTGAAGGCCGAGGATGAAGGCCATTTTTGTTTACATCTTTTGTTAATGCTCCCCAGGTTGTGGGAGTGAGTCATGTGTGTGAGTGTTTTTTGGGGGTTTCGTCTGTTTTTGGTTTTCATGTGGGAAGGGCCCTGAGTTTGTACAATAAACCATTTTATTTATTCACATTGTCCATGTTTGATCTTTGAAGTGTTTGTTGCCTTAACCGGCTGACGGCTTGCGGAGCGGCTGCAATCATGTTCTTTCATTGGCACAAGCCATTCCCTGACAGGGGGCCGAGAAGTGACGTTCAATAAGCCGCCGACGGGCGGCCCTTGGACCTTCTGCCTCCCTCCTGGGCTGGTACTCCTCATCCTCCTCCTCCTCATGCTCCTCCTGCTCCTCCTCCTGAGGTGGTGGTCCAACGTGAGGTGGCAGTGCCTGAGTCCTGCGGATAGCCAGGTTGTGCAGCACGCAGCAAACGACGACGAATTGGGAGACTCGCTCCTGCGAATACTGGAGGGCTCCCCCGGAGAGATCCAGACAGCGGAACCGTTGCTTGAGGACGCCGATTGTTTGTTCTATGATGTTCCTAGTCGCTTGATGGCTCTCGTTGTATGCCTCTTCAGCAGGGGTCGTGGGCGCGCGGAGCGGGGTCATGAACCAGGTACACAAAGGATAGCCTTTGTCCCCGATAAGCCATCCTCTTGGGTGAGGCTGTGCCTGGAACATGTCAGCCACAGTTGTCTGTCGCAGGATAAAGGCATCGTGGCTGCTGCCTGGAAAGCGGGCATTGACAGCTAGGATGCGCTGCCTGTGGTCACACACCAGCTGTACATTGAGGGAATGGTAGCCCTTCCGGTTGCGGTAATCCTCGGCATGCTCCAGAGGTGCCCGCAAAGCCACATGCGTGCAGTCAATGGCGCCCTGCACCATGGGGAAGCCCGCTATTCTTGCAAATCCCACTGCACGCTGCTGCTGTTTCTCCAGGGTCGTGGGGAAGGAGATGAATTGACGTCTCCTTCTGAAAAGGGCATTGGTCACCTGGCGGATGCAGCAATGCACGGCGAACTAGGAGATGTTAGCGATGTCCCCAGCAGCGGATTGGAAGGAGCCGGTGGCATAGAAGTTGAGAGCCACCGTCACCTTCACTGCCACCGACAGAGACGTCCTGCGCATCAGCTGTGGACACAGATCTCTGTGCAGCAGCTGGCAGATGTCTGCAACCACCTCCCTTCTGAATCGCAGCCTCCTAACACACTGCGCGGCAGACATGGTCAGATAGGAGGACTGCTGGCGGTATACCCTGGGTGGGTAAGGCCTCACTTGGCGACGCCTGTTGCCCCCTCTGTGTCTAGCCAGGGCTGCCACTCTCTCACGGCGTCTGTAAGCCCTTCCGGCATAAGGCTGAAACTCAGCGTTGGCACCCAATGCAGCCCCCATTATATGCTGGCAAACACTGAGATCTCAACGAAGGCAAAGATAATTGCTAAGCTCTGGCCTGAGCCAAAAATACCTGTCCTAGTGTTGGGCCAAAGCAGTAAGCTCTCCTCCTTGGTCTCTCTCCAAAAAACCGTTGCACAAGAGTGAATGCTGCAAAATGGCTGGCCTTTATAGTGCAGGGTAAGTGCCCTTTAATTAGCGCTCCCCGCGGCCCGCCTCGGCCGTGTACCATTCCACTTCACAGTCGTTAGGGCCGCCCGGCGCACAATGGGGCGGCGCGAGTGAAGTTCCGGTTCCGGGTGCACAAAGGGCGTTGCACGACGAAATGACGTCATGATCTGCGCGCGCAGCAGGGCGCATGCTAAGACTTTGCGCCGGCGCTAAATGTCTACTGAAGTTGGGGCGAGGCGCAGATCGTGCTGCGCCCGGGCGCTAAGCGCCTAGCGCTCGAGATCTACTCCTCCTAAGGCGCTAATGGCTGGATTTCTAGGCCTTTGTTTCACAACGCACTGTCTCAGATTTGAAAGATGTTTCATTCACCAGAAAAAGATGAAGTACAACATTAAATAAATCTGGAATGTAAAGTTTGTATCAGTGATGGTGACCACGAAACTATCGGATTGTGTAAAAACCCATCTGGTTCACTAATGTCCTATAGGGCAGGAAATCTGCCGTCCTTACCCGGTCTGGCCTAATGGTGACTCCAGACCCACAGCAATGTGGTTCATTCTTAACTGCCCTCTGAAATGGCCCAGCGAGTCACTCAGTTGTATTCAGAAGGCGGCTCACCACCACCTTCGAGGGCAATTAGAGATGGGCAATAAATACTGGCCTTGCTGGCAATGCCCACATCCTGTGAATGAATAAAAACACACAGTGGTCAGCTTCAGAACATAAGAATTAGGAGCAGGAGTCGGCCATACGGCCCCTCGAGCCTGCTCCACCATTCAACAAGATCATGGCTGATCTTCAACCTCAACTCCACTTTCCCACCTGATCCACATATCCCTTGATTCCCCTAGAGTCCAAAAATCTCTCAGCTTTGAATATACTCAACGATTCAGCATCCACAGTCCTTTGGGGCAGAGAATTCCAAAGATTCACAACCCTCTGAGTGAAGAGATTCCTCCTCATCTCAGTTTTATATAGCTGACCCCTTATCCTGAGACTATGCCCCCTAGTTCTGGACTCTCCAGCCAGGGGAAACAACCTCTCAGCATCTACCCTGTCAATCCCCTTCAGAATCTTGTATGTTTCAATGAGATCACCTCTCATTCTGCCAAGTCCCATCAAACACTCCCAGGGCAGATACAGCACAGGTTAGATACAGAGTAAAGCTCCCTCTACACTGTCCCATCAAACACTCCCAGGGCAGGTACAGCACGGGTTAGATACAGAGTAAAGCTCCCTCTACACTGTCCCATCGAACACTCCCAGGGCAGGTACAGCACGGGTTAGATACAGAGTAAAGCTTCCTCTGCACTGTCCCATCAAACACTCCCAGGGCAGGTACAGCACGGGTTAGATACAGAGTAAAGCTCCCTCTACACTGTCCCATCAAACACTCCCAGGGCAGGTACAGCACGGGTTAGATACAGAGTAAAGCTCCCTCTACACTGTCCCATCAAACACTCCCAGGGCAGGTACAGCACGGGTTAGATACAGAGTAAAGCTTCCTCTACACTGTCCCATCAAACACTCCCAGGGCAGGTACAGCATGGGTTAGATACAGAGTAAAGCTCCCTCTACACTGTCCCATCAAACACTCCCAGGGCAGGTACAGCACGGGTTAGATACAGA
Source organism: Somniosus microcephalus (assembly GCF_052327205.1). NCBI lineage: Eukaryota > Metazoa > Chordata > Chondrichthyes > Squaliformes > Somniosidae > Somniosus > Somniosus microcephalus. The sequence continues at coordinate 45,770,833 of NC_140990.1, forward strand.
GTAAAGCTCCCTCTACACTGTCCCATCAAACACTCCCAGGGCAGGTACAGTACAGGTTAGATACAGAGTAAAACACCCTCTACACTGTCCCATCAAACACTCACAGGGCAGGTACAGCACCGGTTAGATACAGAGTAAAGCTCCCTCTACACTGTCCCATCAAACACTCCCAGGGCAGGTACAGCACCGGTTAGATACAGAGTAAACCTCCCTCTACACTGTCTCATCAAACACTCCCAGGGCAGGTACAGTACAGGTTAGATAAAGAGTAAATCTCCCTCAATACTGTCCCATCAAACACTCCCAGGGCAGGTACAGCACCGGTTAGATACAGAGTAAAGCTCCCTCAATACTGTCCCATCAAACACTCCCAGGGCAGGTACAGCACGGGTAAGATATAGAGTAAAATTCCCTCTACACTGTTCCATCAAACACTCCCAGGGCAGGTACAGCATGGGTTAGATACAGAGTAAAGCTCCCTCTACACTATCCCACCACACACTCCGCGGGCAGGTACAGTACGGGTTAGATACAGTCACTGACACCAATCTCCTCCTGTCTGATATAAACCAACCCTACAGGCCCAGAAAGATTAAACTCAGCTCGTCACTATAACTGGACTTGTCTCCATTCCCGTGTCGAGGGGATTGCTTTACCAGACGGGAGGGGCAATACTTGGGGACTCTCGATTCTCCACCAATTCCCATTCCTCTTCTTTCTGGTGGATAATGGAGGTGCCACTTTGTGTAATGTGCAAGTCAGTAAGAATTGTCAGTGAGGATTAATCAGCACTTTCTAATGTTAATCAGTGGAACTTTTCAGACAATAAATTGTAGATTTTGTACCAAAGGTCAATTTGGGGTTAAAATAAAATTCATAATTTTATTGTCAAATTATCGCTTATGAAAGTCCTAAATTAAGGGGGAAGATCAGACAGCGATTCTTAAAGGGACACTGCAGCCCCAACAGCTATATATCCAGAATATTAACCTCCTGTTGAGATACCGCGGCAAACGTGGGAGTCGAGACCAGAGTCGATGGAACACAACTGCTTTAATTTACATCATGGCAAAACAAGTGCTTAAAAAGCCCGCGCAACCACTTAAATACTCCCCAGACAGGAAGTGCTCCCGGCAGCCTGTCCCTGCGGGAAACAAGTTGCCGGAGGAAAGGGCCCCCGGCTGGGGGCTGCTGCTGCCGGCAGTGTGCCTGCGTAAACTGTCCGTGCCGCCGTGAGCGGATTATGTCCAATGGTGGTGTGTCGCCACAGAGCTCCCCCCAGAATCCGCTTAGGAGGAGTGGACGAGTCGTGACGGTGGTCTAATGGTTCTGCCGGAGCGGCTCTGAGTGGTCGCCGGTCTAGTTGGTGGGGTCGGACGGTTCGCCGCCGGCTGTGCTGGCTTGCTGGTGGGACGGCCTCTAGTTGGAGGTCGGGCCACGGGGACCTGTTCCCCTGGTTCTGTGTGTGCTGGTTTGAGTCAGTCGATGGAGACTGTTTCAAACCTGTCGCCGAGTCACAGCTTGAAGACCTTGTCCCCGGTTTGTAGTACCTCGTACGGTCCATCGTACGGGGGTCGCAGGGGTCCGCGGTGCACGTCGTGTCGCACGAAGACGAAGCGTGCCTGCTGTAAGTTTGGTGGGACGTGAGGTGCGAGTTTGCCGTGTCGGTTGACCGGAAGTGGGGCGAACTGTTGAGCGGAAGAGAAAGAGTTGAGCCGCTGCTGTTCGGCCGACCAAGGCGTGGTAGCCTCCGGGAGGAATTCGCCTGGTATGCGCAGCGGTTGTCCGTAGACTAACTCCGCTGCTGAGGACTGGAGGTCTTCCTTGACCGCGGTGCGTAGGCCTAGTAGCACCCACGGTAGGCGGTCAGTCCAGGTACTGTCCTGCAGGCTGGCGCGGAGTGAGGCCTTGAGTGACCTGTGGAAGTGTTCACACAGCCCGTTGGCCTGCGGGTGGTATGCCGTGGTTAGGTGGAGCGTCACCCCGAGGTTGCGTGCTGTGGCCATCCAGAGTTCGGAGGTGAACTGGGCGCCTCTGTCGGAGGTTATGTCGGCCGGTACGCCGAACCTCGCAACCCAGGTGTTAACGAGCGCCCTGGCGATGTCGGCTGTGGTCGTGGAGGTCAGCAGCACTGCCTCAGGCCAGCGTGTGTAGCGGTCGACCATCGTGAGGAGATAAGTTTGGCCTTGCGATGGCGGCAGAGGACCGACGATGTCGATGTGTACGTGGTCGAAGCGGCAGCTGGGTACCTCGAAGTCTCCCAGGGGTGCTTTTGTGTGCAGCTGTACCTTAGCCCGTTGGCAGGCGAGGCAGGAGGTGGCCCAAGTCTGAACATCTTTGCTGAGGCCGAGCCAGACGAAGCGCTGGGAGAGGAGTTTGACAGATGCGCGGGAACCCGGATGGGAGAGCCCATGGAGCACGTCGAAGATGCGGCGGCGCCAGGTTGCAGGGACGACCGGCCTGGGTTGGCCGAGTGAGACATCGCAAGTGACTGCCGTGGCTTCGGGCCCGTGCGCGACCTTGGCTAGTCGTAGCCCTGGCAGGCTGGTAGCCGCCGAGAGGAGGTGTGGGTCCATGAGCTGGGCCGCTGCTCGCTGCGCGTAGTCGACCGCTAGGTGATTCGCGCAGATGGCGGGACGGGAAAGGCAGTCGGCGACAACGTTGTCTCTACCGGAGACATGCTGGATGTCCGTGGTAAAGTCGGACACGGCCGCGAGCTGGCGTTGCTGCCTAGCGGACCAGGGTTCGGTGTTCTTGGCCATCGCGTATGTGAGCGGCTTGTGGTCCACATACGCGGTAAAGGGGCGGCCCTCCAGGAGGAACCTGAAATGGCGGTCGAAAGTAGAGTATTTGACCTCCGGGGGGCGCAGTTGGCGGCTGTAGAAGGCAAATGGCTGCCACGCGCCATTGACCCACTGCTCGAACACGGCTCCGACCGCATGGTCGGAGGCGTCGGTGGTGAGCGCGACCCGGGCATCGGTCCTCGGGTGCGCGAGCAGGGTGGCGTCGGTGAGCGCGTTTTTGGTAGCGTCAAAGGCGGCTGACGTGTCAGTGGTCCAGGCTACGTCCATCTTGCCAGATTTACCTTGGAGGGAGTCATATAGGGGCTTCATGAGAGCTGCAGCTCTGGGGATGAACCTGTTGTAGAAGTTCACCATCCCGAGGAACTCCTGGAGGCCCTTGATGGTTTTGGGGCGGGGGAATTGCCGAACGGCCTGCATCTTGTTGGGCAGGGGGACGGCCCCAGCAGGGGTGATGTGGTGGCCGAGAAAATCAATCTCAGCGAGGCCGAATTGGCACTTCGCCGGGCTGAGGATGAGCCCGTGTTGGGCTAGGCGCCCGAACAGGATGCGAAGGTGTTCGAGGTGTTCCTGTTTGGAGGAGCTGGCCACGAGAATGTCGTCTAGATAGACGAATAGGAAGTTCAGGTCCCGGAGGACTGAGTCCATAAGGCGCTGGAAAGCCTGGGCTGCATTCTTGAGGCCGAAGGGCATCCTCAGGAACTCGAACAGGCCGAATGGGGTGATGAAGGCCGTTTTGGGGATGTCTGCGGGGTGTACGGGGACTTGGTGGTAACCACGCACCAGGTCGACCTTGGAGAAGACGGTTCGTCCGGCCAGTCGGGCCGAGAAGTCCTGGATGTGCGGCACCGGGTATCGGTCGGGGGTGGTGGCGTCGTCGAGGCGGCGGTAGTCCCCGCAGGGGCGCCAGCCTCCGCCGGGCTTGGGGGCGATGTGGAGGGGCGAGGCCCAAGGGCTGCTGGAGCGGTGGATGATGACGAGTTGCTCCATGGTGGTGAACTCGGCCCGCGCGATTTCCAGCTTGGCCGGGTTGGGTCTGCGGGCGTGGGCAGCAACCGGGGGGCCGGTGGTGGGGATATAGTGCTCCACACCGTGTTTGGCGGCTTTGGCCGAAAAGGTCGGGTTAGTGAGGGCGGGAAACTCGGCTAGTAGTGCCGAGTAGTCGTCCGTGGCTCTGGCGAGGCAGTAGGTCGTCAGGCCGGCCGAACGGGCCGGGGTGAATGTGCCAGGGATGGGGGCCATAATGTTGATGTCGACGAGGCGGTGCCTCGGAATGTCGACAAGGAGGCCGTGGGTGCGTAGGAAGTCGGCGCCGATGAGTGGGCAGAGGACCTTGGCTGTGAGGAACTCCCAGCGGTAGCAGTGGCCTGCGAGGTCGAGCGTGACCATGCAGGTGCCTTATGTGCGGATGTCAGAGCCATTGGCTGTGGCCAGCGTGATACCCCGTGCGCCGCGTTGGATTTCGAGGGCAGAGGCGGGGGTGATGCTGTGCTGGGCGCCTGTGTCGCACAGGAATCGGCGGTTGGTGCTGTCGTCGGTGACGTACAGTAGGGGCCCCTTTTGCCCCACGGCCATCGTGGGGGCCGGTGCAGGGGGGGTTTGAAAGTGCACGGTGGCGTGCAGTGTTGGGCCCTAGTGCCAAAACGGGTGTGGTAATAGCAGTGACCCGGAGTGGAAGGGTGGTCGGGCCTAATGGGCCGGGGGGACCGCGTGGGCGTTGCCGTGAGGTCGGGTGCGGCGTCACGGGCGGTCTGCGCGGAGAGCAGCCGGTCGGCCTTTTCGGCTATCTCATTCAGGTCCATGGAGCCAGACTCCACAATGAGCGGGCGGATGCTGGCGGGGAGCTGCCGAATGAAAAGCGTGCGAAAGAGGGCGCCGGGTTTTTTGTCGTCCGAGAGGGACAGCATGTGGGAAAGCAGGTCTGATGGTGAAGCATCACCAAGGCCTGGGAGGTCGAGGAGTTGGCAGTTGCGCTGGTAAGAGGACGCCTGAAATTTTTTAAGAAGCGCGGCCTTCAGATGTTCGTACTTGCCTTCCTCTGGTGGATCCTGCAGCGCTGCCCAAACCTTGGGGACTGTGGCGCTGGTGAGAGAGGCGACGAGGTAGTCGTACTTCGTGACGTCGACTGTAATGCTTCTCAGCCGGAATCTGGACTCGGCTTGAACGAACCAGGCCTCGGCCAGGTTCTCCCAAAAGTCCGGTAGTTTAACCGTGACTGCGTTTGTATCCGCCATGCTAGCTTAGGATTCGTCCTGAGCGTCGGGGTCACCAGTGTTGAGATACCGCGGCAAGCGTGGGAGTCGAGACCAGGGTTGATGGAACACAACTGCTTTAATTTACATCATGGCAAAGAGAGAGCTTGAAAAGCACTGTTGCCTCACAGCGCCAGGGACCCGGGTTCAAATCTGGCCTTGGGCGACTGTCTGTGTGGAGTTTGCACATTCTCCCTGTGTCTGTGTGGGTTTTCTCCGGGTGCTCCGGTTTCCTCCCACAGTCCAAAGATGTGCAGGTTAGGTTGATTTGGCTATGATAAATTGACCCTTAGTGTTAGGGGATTAAATACGTGGGGTTACGGGAATAGGGTGGGATATGTGTCGGTGCGGGCTCGATGGGCCGAAATGGCCTCTATCTGCACTGTAGATTCTGTGATTCTGTGATTCTGTGAAAAGCCCGCGCAACCACTTAAATACTCCCCAGACAGGAAGTGCTCCCGGCAGCCTGTCCCTGCGGGAAAAAAGTTGCCGGAGGAAAGGGCCCCCGGCTGGGGGCTGCTGCTGCCGGCAGTGCGCCTGCGTAAACTGTCCGTGCCGCCGTGAGCGGATTATGTCCAATGGTGGCGTGTCGCCACACTCCAGCCTAGTAATAGCGGATATTAACATCAGCAGAAATAAACATCAACTGTCAGGATGATTTCAGTCCTGGATGTGATTAACAGCAGCAATAACATCAGAATCTAACTTCTGCAGTCACTTGTGAACTCGCTGGTGTCTCAGCAGGTTGGATGAACGGGAGAAACCCTTCCCACACACGGAATAGGTGAACATCCTCTCCCCAGTGTGAACTCGCTGGTGTCTCAGCAGGGTGGATGAATCAGTGAATCCCTTCCCACACATGGAGCAGGTGAACGGTCTCTCCCCAGTGTGAACTCGTTGGTGTACAATGAGATTGGATGACTGCCTGAATCTCTTCCCACAGTGAGAGCAACTGAATGGTTTCTTGTCAGTGTGAAATCGCTGGTGTTGAATCAGTTCCTCAGAGCTTTTAAAGCAGTTTGCACAGTCGGAGCATTTAAAAGGCCTCTCGCCAGTGTGAACTCGCTGGTGAGTCAGCAAGTTGGATAACTGAGTGAATCCCTTCTCACACACGGAGCAGGTGAACGGCCTCTCCCCAGTGTGACTGCGTCAATGAGCTTCCAGCTCAGATGGGTAATTGAAACCCTTCCCACAATCCCCACATTTCCACGGTTTCTCCATGGTGCGGGTGTCCTTGTGTCTCTGCAGGTTGGACGATCAGTTGAAGCCTCGTCCACATACAGAACATGTGTATGGTTTCTCCCTGCTGGGAACGGTGCGATGTTTTTTCAGGCTGTGTAACTGGTTAAAGCTCCTTCCACAGTCAGTGCACTGGAACACTCTCACTCGGGTGTGTGTGTCTCGGTGCTTTTCCAGTCACACTGATGTTTGAAATCTTTTCCCGCAGACAGAACAGACAAACATTTGTCCTTCCACATTCAAAGGCTGATGATCTTCAGCTCCTGATGAATTGAGTAACTCTCAAATCTTGACGTGATGTTTGGTTTGAGTTTCCCGTCTGCAAATCCTCCCCTTCTAATACCCTGTAAAAGGAGTTTACAAGAGTCATCATTGTAAGTACAGGACAGAAATTCAGAACAGACAATTCTAGTTTCTGTACAACGTTCCTTCACACGTGGGGATTCTAACCCTGGGACTGTACATGGTGATCACTAAACACAAAACCCAGGTGTATTGATTTCTTTGTGGGTTCAATGATGAGACATTTATGAAAGAGAATGACTTTTAATCTAAAGCTTGTTCAACTCTTTTATACAGCTTTTACAGGAGACACGATGCTTGTGATGCATCTAGAACGAAACTGAAACTAAACCAAACTGCTTGTCTCTCACATGACCTCTGCTGGTCAGGCATAAGTAATCAATACCTGCAAACATGCTGTTAAGGCATCATAATTGAACAGGCAAATACCATCTCTATTTGCTGATATCATTACATCTCCTTTTCTTAAAACAAAAGTATTTTACTTTTAACTAACAACATGTTTTCTTTGTATTAATCTGCATTTTAACTGTAACACTTAATGAACTTACATTATCATTATCATGATCAAGGTTTTTTAACCTTGCTTTGTGTGTTCACATGAAATATGTCAATACACTAGAACTTGAAGAAAGAATAAGATAACATTACTTCCTTCTGTAACAATAGTCCTTAAATTTGCTCAATGAGTCTCTCAGGAGGCTTCACGTGTCTTGAGGATTTTCTGATTGATTGTCCTTGAATCTGAGTTGTTGCCTCAGATGATGCGTTCTCAGCTGTGTGATCAGGTTGTTCAACAGTATCAGTCTCTTGACCTGCTGTGGCTGGTCCCATGAGAAGATCTCAACGATTTCTTCTCAGAACAGCACCCTCATCTGTCTGAATGGTGTATGATCTTGGTTGAACTTCACTCAGGACAGTTCCCTTCTGAGTCCATGTGTTTGTTTTGTCTTTGAACCTTACTTGGTCACCAGTGTGGAGTTCAGGTAGGTTTTGTGTTCCTCTGTCATAGTAATACTTTTGCTTTTCTTTCTGTTGCTCTTTGAACTTCCTCACTTTCTCCCCCTCTTTTGTTTTCAGGAGGTTCTCTGGGATGGGTAGGTTTGACCTTAGCCGACGTCCCATAAGGAGTTGGGCTGGTGACTTACCACACTCGAGCGGCGTTGTGCGGTATACAAGCATGCTTTGGTAGAAGTCAGTTCCACTGTCTTTTGCCTTGTACTTCAGTCTTTTCACTGTGTTTGCGGGCTCTCCTGGGTCAACAGCTCTGGACAACGTGTCTGCTGTATACCTCAGCTTACCCAGTGTGTACGCAACATTCAGTTCATCATAGACTGTCTCTCCTTCGCTTTCCACAATGAGGACTCTCTTTACCAGGTTCAGTCTCTCACAGGCTTTTAAGCCTAGTATGGCTTGCACATCCTTTGGCACCATGATTAATGCTAGCGTGTGCTCTCTGTCCTTGTGTGTCACTTTGACAATGCATCTTCCTTTCACTGGTATTTCAGTACCTGAGTATCCTGTCACTTTCACTTTTATTCCATGTATCTTTGGTCTGGGTCTAATTTTCTTAAAATCAGTCTCTGATATCACATTAACTTGTGCTCCAGTATCCAATTTAAATGGAATGTGTATGTCATTCACTTTTAGTGTCAACATCCAGTCTCTTTCTTCTCTTTTGTTTTCAGACACAACATCTACATTGAACTCCTCTATCTCGCTTTCATCTACTGTATGGACCTTGCTTTGTCGTGCTTGGTTCTTACAGCAACGGGCATAATGGTTGTTTTTGTTGCAACTATTGCATTTTTTACCATATGCTGGACACTTTCTTGGTGGATGCTGTGTACCGCATCGACTACATGACTTTCGATTGCCCCTTTCATTTTTGTTCGCTGGCCACGCCTCTTTTTTCACATTGGCGCTCTTTTTGTTAAACGGTTCATATCCGTTCATTGTCACTGCATCCACGTTGCAGCTATTGTCACTGAACAGCTCCTTTGCCTGCAACTTCACAGTCTCTGTAGCCCTACACAGTGCCATGGCTTTTCCCAGGTCTAGATCTTGCTCTCTTAGCAGTCTTTCCCTTAGACCATTATCTGGAATACCACACACCAGTCTGTCTTTTATCAGCGAGTCTGTCAGTCCCCCAAATTCACATGTTTTGCTTCGGTTTCTCAGTTCAGTCACATACTGATCAATAGTCTCACCCGTTTTCTGTACACATGTGAAAAATCTGTGCCTCTCAAACGTCACGTTACGTTTAGGTATGCAGTAGGCCTCAAACTGTTCCATTATTTTATCTAACTTCATTTTGTCTCCATCAGCAGCGAATGTGAAGTTATTATACACCTCCAGCGCTTCATCACCCACAACATGTAAGAACACTGACGATTTCTTATTATTACTTTTCTCGCCAGCTCCGATTGCTGATAAATACAACCCCACACGTTGTTTGAACCTCCTCCAATTTTCAGCCACATTACCTGTCAACTGAAGCGTCGCCGGTGGGTGTAAACCTTCCATTTTTTCACTTCGTTAGCTATTCTCTAATGGTAAGTAACGATGTTCTCTTTTGGCTTGCTAATCTGTGGAGAGCTGATTTAACTTCAGATTTTTCCTCTTCATCTCTTTCAATCACTTCTGACACCATGTATTGATTTCTTTGTGGGTTCAATGACGAGACATTTATGAAAGAGAATAACTTTTAATCTAAAGCTTGTTCAACTCTTTTATACAGCTTTTACAGGAGACACGATGCTTGTGATGCATCTAGAACGAAACTGAAACTAAACCAAACTGCTTGTCTCTCACATGACCTCTGCTGGTCAGGCATAAGTAATCAATACCTGCAAACATGCTGTTAAGGCATCATAATCGAACAGGCAAATACCATCTCTATTTGCTGATATCATTACACCAGGCTGTTAATCATTTTCAGCTACTGCACTTAGCATGTGTCCCACAGCAGCTCTTTCACTTTTAATGTGTGAATAGTGCATCACGCCTGCAAACCTGGTTTTCAATTTAAATTCACTCAGCAAATGTATTTAACAAAAGATGAACAAGTAAACACATCACAGCCCACTAATCCAGCTCTACATTCACAGGAAGAAGCCTGTTATCTAACTCCTGGAGTGGATGAAATAAAGAAAGATCCCAAATGTAAGAGTCCCTCGAATCCTTTGAAAAGACCTTTCAAATCCTGACTGGTTCCTTCCTTATTCTAGAATTCCCCATTCTTGTGGGGGTCGATATTGGTCAAAAACTGCTAAATGGACATTTGTAACCGATTTTTCAGCTGTTTCAAGCTGACCGGGTCCTTCATTCAGAGAATCTCCAAGGAGACTCTTGGATTTCAATACAGCTCTACCCACTTTTATTTCCAGGATTAGATTACCTGGAATTAAATACCTGACCATTCAAATTTAAAACGGCCCATGATACACTGACTGAACCAATCACACAGCTCTGTCACGATAGCAAAATACTGCGGATGCTGGAAATCCAAAATAACAACAGAAAATGCTGGAATAATTCAGCAGGCCAGGCAACATCCGTGGAGAGAGAAATAGAGTCAACGTTTCAGGTTGAAACGCTTTGTCAGGATGCTGTCAGTTTGAATTATTCCTCTCTCCAGCCTGTAACTGATGAAACTTGTAACACTGAGGCTGAAATTCCACTTCCGGGTGCCGGGTTCCAATCCTGGGACTGTACATGGGGATTCTAACCCTGGGATTGTACATGGGGATTCTAACCCTGGGACTGTAAATGGGGATTCTAACCCTGGGACTGTACATGGGGATTCTAACCCTGGGACTGTAAATGGGGATTCTAACCCTGGGACTGTACATTGGGATTCTAACTCTGGGACTGTACATGGGGATTCTAACCCTGGGTCTGTACATGGGGATTCTGACCCTGGGAGTGTACATGGAGATTCCAACCCTGGGACTGTACATGGGGAATCTAACCCTGGGACTGTACATGGGGATTCTAACCCTGGGACTGTACATGGGGATTCTGACCCTGGGAGTGTACATGGAGATTCCAACCCTGGGACTGTACATGGGGAATCTAACCCTGGGACTGTACATGGGGATTCTAACCCTGGGACTGTACACGGGGATTCTAACCCTGGGACTGTACATGGGGATTCCAACCCTGGGACTGTACACGGGGATTCCAACCCTGGGACTGTTCAGGGGGATTCTAACCCTGGGACTGTACATGGGGATTCTAAATCTGGGACTGCACATGGGGATTCTAACCCTGGGACTGTACATGGGGATTCCAACCCTGGGACTGTACATGGGGATTCTAACACTGGGACTGTACATGGGGATTCTAACCCTGGGACTGTACAGGGGGATTCTAACCCTGGGACTGTACATGGGGATTCTAACCGTGGGACTGTACATGGGGATTCTAACCCTGGGACTGTACATGGGGATTCTAACCCTGGGACTGCACATGGGGATTCTAACCCTGGGACTGTACATGGGGATTCTAACCCTGGGACTGTACATGGAGATTCTAACCCTGGGACTGTACATGGAGATTCTGACCCTGGGACTGAACATGGGGATTCTAATCCTGGGAATGTACATGGGGATTCTAACCCTGGGACTGTACATGGGGATTCTAACCCTGGGACTGTACATGGGGAATCTAACCCTGGGACTGTACATGGGGATTCTAACCCTGTGACAGAACATGGGGATTCTAACCCTGGGACTGTACATGGGGATTCTAACCCTGGGACTGTACATGGAGATTCTAACCCTGGGACTGTACATGGGGATTCTAACCCTGGGACTGTACATGGGGAATCTAACCCTGGGACTGTACATGGGGATTCTAACCCTGTGACAGAACATGGGGATTCTAACCCTGGGACTGTACATGGGGATTCTAACCCTGGGACTGTACATGGGGATTCTAACCCTGGGACTGTACATGGGGAATCTAACCCTGGGACTGTACATGGGGATTCTAACCCTGTGACAGAACATGGGGATTCTAACCCTGGGACTGTACATGGGGATTCTAACCCTGGGACTGTACATGGGGATTCTAACCCTGGGACTGTACATGGGGATTCTAACCCTGGGACTGTACATGGGGAATCTAACCCTGGGACTGTACATGGGGATTCTAACCCTGGGACAGAACATGGGGATTCTAACCCTGGGACTGTACATGGGGATTCTAACCCTGGGACTGTACATGGGGATTCTAACACTGGGACTGTACATGGGGATTCCAACCCTGGGGCTGTACATGGGGATTCTAACCCTGGGACTGTACATGGGGATTCTAACCCTGGGACAGAACATGCGGATTCTAACACTGGGACTGTACATGGGGATTCTAACCAAGGGACTGTACATGGGGATTCTAACCCTGGGACTGTCCATGGGGATTTTAACCCTGGGACTGTACATGGGGATTCTAACCCTGGGACTGTACATGGGGATTCTAACCCTGGGACTGTACATGGGGATTCTAACCCTGGGACAGAACATGGGGATTCTAACCAAGGGACTGTACATGGGGATTCTAAACCTCGGATTGTACATGGGGATTCTAAACCTGGGACTGTACATGGGGATTCTAACCCTGGGACTGTACATGGGGATTCTAACCCTGGGACAGAACATGCGGATTCTAACACTGGGACTGTACATGGGGATTCTAACCCTGGGACTGTACATGGGGATTCTAACCCTGGGACTGTAAATGGTGGTTCCAACCCTGAGACTGTATATGGGGATTCTAACCCTGGGACTGTACATGGGGATTCTAACCCTGGGACTGTACATGGGGATTCTAACCCTGGGACTGTACATGGGGATTCTAACCCGGGAATGAACATGGGGATTCTAACCCTGGGACTGTACATGGGGATTCTAACCCTGGGACTGTACATGGGAATTCTAACACTGGGACTGTACATGGGATTCTAACCCTGGGACTGTACATGGGGATTCTAACCCGGGAATCTACATGGGGATTCTAACCCTGGGACTGCACATGGTGATTCTAACCCTGGGACTGTGCATGGGGATTCTAAACCTGGGACTGTACATGGGGATTATAACCCTGGGACTGTACCTGGGAATTCTAACCCTGGGACTGTACATGGGGATTCTAACCCTGGGAATGTAAATGGGGATTCTAACCCTGAGACTGTACATGGGGATTCTAACCCTGGAACTGTACATGGGGATTCTAACCCTAGGAATGTACATGGGGATTCCAACCCTGGGAATGTACATGGGTATTCTAAACCTGGGACTGTACATGGGGATTCCAACCCTGGGACTGTACATGGGGATTACCAACCTGGGACTGTACATGGCGATTCCAACTTTGCGACTGTACATAGGGATTCTAACCCTGCGACTATCCATTGTGATTCTAACCCTCGGACTGCACATGGGGATTCCAACCCTGGGACTGTTCAGGGGGATTCTAACCCTGGGACTGTACTTGGGAATTCTAAACCTGGGACTGCACATGGGGATTCTAACCCTGGGACTGTACATGGGGACTCCAACCCTAGGACTGTACATGGGTATTCTAACACTGGGACTGTACAGGGGGATTCTAACCCAGGGACTGTACATGTGGATTCTAACCCTGGGACTGTACATGGGGATTCCAACCCTGGGACTGTACATGGGGATTCTAACCGTGGGACTGTACATGGGGATTCTAACCCTGGGACTGTATATGGGGATTCTAACCCTGGGACTGTACATGGGGATTCTAACCCTGGGACTGTACATGGGGATTCTAATCCTGGGACTGTAAATGGGGATTCTAACCCTGGGACTGTACATGGGGATTCTAACCCTGGGACAGAACATGGGGATTCTAACCCTGGGACTGTACTTGGGAATTCTAACCCTGGGACTGTACATGGGGATTCTAACCCTGGGACAGAACATGGGGATTCTAACCCGGGAGTGTACATGGGGATTCTAACCCTGGGAATGTACATGTGGATTCTAACCCTGGGACTGAACATGGGGATTCTAACCCTGGGAATTTACTTGGGGATTCCAACCCTGGGACTGTACATGGGGATTATAATCCTGGGACTGTACATGGGGATTCTAACCCTGGGACTGTACATGGGGATTCTAACCCTGGGACTGTACGTGTGGTTTCTAACCCTGGGACTGTACATGGGAATTCTAACACTGGGACTGTACATGGGAATTCTAAACCTGGGACTGTACATGGGGATTCTAACCCAGGAATGTACATGGGGATTCTAACCCTGGGACTGCACATGGTGATTCTAACCCTGGGACTTTAAATGTGGATTCTAACCCTGGGACTGTACAAGGGGATTATAACCCTGGGACTGTACCTGGGGATTCTAACCTGGGACTGTACATGGGGATTTTAACCCTGGGACTGTAAATGAGGATTCTAACCCTGAGACTGTACATGGGGATTCTAACCCTGGGACTATACATGGGGATTCTAACCCTGGGAATGTACATGGGGATTCTAACCCTGGGACTGTACATGGGGATTCTAACCCTGGGACTGTACATGGGGATTCTAACCCTCGGTCTGTACATGGGGATTCTAACCCTGGGACTGTACATGGGGATTCTAACCCTGGGACTGTACATGGGGATTCTAACCCTGGGACTGTACATGGGGATTCTAAACCTGGGACTGCACATGGGGATTCTAACCCTGGGACTGTACATGGGGACTCCAACCCTAGGACTGTACATGGGTATTCTAACACTGGGACTGTACAGGGGGATTCTAACCCAGGGACTGTACATGTGGATTCTAACCCTGGGACTGTACATGGGGATTCCAACCCTGGGACTGTACATGGGGATTCTAACCGTGGGACTGTACATGGGGATTCTAACCCTGGGACTGTATATGGGGATTCTAACCCTGGGACTGTACATGGGGATTCTAACCCTGGGACTGTACATGGGGATTCTAATCCTGGGACTGTAAATGGGGATTCTAACCCTGGGACTGTACATGGGGATTCTAACCCTGGGACAGAACATGGGGATTCTAACCCTGGGACTGTACTTGGGAATTCTAACCCTGGGACTGTACATGGGGATTCTAACACTGGGACAGAACATGGGGATTCTAACCCGGGAGTGTACATGGGGATTCTAACCCTGGGAATGTACATGTGGATTCTAACCCTGGGACTGAACATGGGGATTCTAACCCTGGGAATTTACTTGGGGATTCCAACCCTGGGACTGTACATGGGGATTATAATCCTGGGACTGTACATGGGGATTCTAACACTGGGGCTGTACATGGGGATTCTAACCCTGGGACTGTACATGGGGATTCTAACCCTGGGACTGTACATGGGGATTCTAACCCTGGGACTGTACGTGTGGTTTCTAACCCTGGGACTGTACATGGGAATTCTAACACTGGGACTGTACATGGGAATTCTAAACCTGGGACTGTACATGGGGATTCTAACCCAGGAATGTACATGGGGATTCTAACCCTGGGACTGCACATGGTGATTCTAACCCTGGGACTTTAAATGTGGATTCTAACCCTGGGACTGTACATGGGGATTATAACCCTGGGACTGTACCTGGGGATTCTAACCTGGGACTGTACATGGGGATTTTAACCCTGGGACTGTAAATGAGGATTCTAACCCTGAGACTGTACATGGGGATTCTAACCCTGGGACTATACATGGGGTTTCTAACCCTGGGAATGTACATGGGGATTCTAACCCTGGGACTGTACATGGGGATTCTAACCCTGGGACTGTACATGGGGATTCTAACCCTCGGTCTGTACATGGGAAATCTAACCCTGGGACTGTACATGGGGATTCTAACCCTGGGACTGTACATGGGGATTCTAACCCTGGGACTGTACATGGGGATTCTAACCCTGGGACTGTACATGGGGATTATAATCCTGGGACTGTACATGGGGATTCTAACACTGGGGCTGTACATGGGGATTCTAACCCTGGGACTGTACATGGGGATTCTTACCCTGGGACTGTACATGGGGATTCTAACCCTGAGACTGTACATGGGGAATCCAACCCTGTGACTGTACATGGGGATTCTAACCCTGGGACTGTACATGGGGATTCTAACACTGGGACTGTACATGGGGATTCTAAACCAAGGACTGTATGTGGGGATTCTAACCCCTGAACTGTACATGGAGATTCCAACCATGGGACTGTACATGGGGATTCTAACCCTGGGACTGTACATGGGGATTCTAACCCAGGGACTTTACATGGGGATTCTAACCCTGGGACTGTACATGGGGATTCCACACCTGGGACTGTACTTGGGGATTCTAACCCTGTGACTGTACATGGGGATTCCAACCCTGGGACTGTACACGGGGATTTTAACCCTGGGACTGTACGTGGGGATTCCAACACTGGGACTGTACAGGGGAATTCTAACCCTGCGACTGTACATGGGGATTCTAAACCTGGGACTGCACATGGGGATTCTTACCCTGGGACTGTACATGGGGATTCCAACCCTGGGACTGTACATGGGGATTCTAACCCTTTGACTGTACAGGGGGATTCTAAGCCTGGAACTGTACATGGGGATTCTAACCCTGGGACAGTACATGGGGATTCGAAACCTGGGACTGTACATGGGGATTCTAACCCTGGGACAGTACATGGGGATTCTAACCCTGGGACTGTACATGGGGATTCTAACCCTTGGATTGTACATGGGGATTCTAACCCTGGGACTGTACATGGGGATTCTAAAACTGGGACTGTACATGGGGATTCTAACCCTGGGATTGTCCATGGGGATTCTATCCCTGGGAATGTACATGGGGATTCTAACCCTGGGACTGTACATGTGGATTCTAACCCTGGGAATGTACTTGGTGATTCCAACCCTGGAACTGCAAATATGGATTCTAACCCTGGGAATGTACATGGGGATTCTAACACTGGGTCTGTACATGGGGATTCTAACCCTGGGACTGTACACGGGGATTCTAACCCTGGGAATGTGCATGTGGATTCCAAACCTGGGACTGTACATGGGGATTCTAACCCTGGGACTGTACATGGGGATTCTGACCATGGGACTGTACATGGGAATTCTAACCCTGGGACAGTATATGGGGATTCTAACCCTGTGACATTACATGGGGATTCTAACCCTGGGATTGTACATGGGGATACTATCCTGGGACTATACATGGGGATTCTAACCCTGGGACTGTATATGGGGATTCTAACCCTGGGACTGTACATGGGGATTCTAACCCTTGGACTGCACTTGGGGATTCTAACCCTGGCACTGTACAAGGGGTTTCTAACCCTGGGAATGCACATGGGGATTCTAACCCGGGAATGTACATGGGGATTCTAACCCTGGAAATGCACATGGGGATTCTAAATCTGGGATTGTACATGGGGATTCTAACCCTGGGACTGTACATGGGGATTCTAACCCCGGGACTGTACATGGGGATTCTAACCCTGGGACTGTACATGGGGATTCTAACCCTCGAACTGTACATGGGGATTCTAACCCTGGGACTGTACATGGGGATTCTAACCCTGGGACTGTACATGGGGATTCGAACCCTCGGACTCTACCTGGAGATTCTAACCCTGGGAATGTACTTGGGGATTCTAACCCTGGGACTGTACATGGGGATACTAACCCTGGGAATGTACTTTGGGATTCCAGCCCTGGGACTGTACATGGGTTTCTAACCCTGGAACTGTACATGGGGATTCTAATCCTGGGACTCTACATGGGGATTCTAACCCTGGGAATGTACATGTGGATTCTAACCCTGGGACTGTACATGGGGATTCTAACCCTGGGAATTTAATTGGGGATTCCAACCCTGGGACTGTACATGGGGATTCTAAGTATGGAACTGTACACGGGTATTCTAACCCTGGGAATGTACATGGGGATTCCAACCCTGGGTTTGTACATGGGGATCTAACACTGGGACTGTACATGGGGATTCTAACCTCAGGAATGTACATGGGGATTCCAACCCTGGGAATGTACATGGGTATTTTAAACCTGGGACTGTACATGGGGATTCCATCCCTGGGACTGTACATGGGGATTGCCAACCTGGGACTGTACATGGGGATTCCAACTTTGCAATTGTCCATGGGGATTCTAACCCTGCGACGATCCATTGGGATTCTAACCCTCGGACTGCACTTGGGGATTCTAACCCTGGGACTGTACATGGGGATTCTAAACCTGGCACTGTACAAGGGGTTTCTAACCCTGGGAATGCACATGGGGATTCTAACCCGGGAATGTACATGGGGATTCTAACCCTGGAACTGCACATGGGGATTCTAAATCTGGGATTGTACATGGGGATTCTAACCCTGGGACTGTACATGGTGATTCTAACCCCGGGACTGTACATCGGGATTCTAACCCTGGGACTGTACATGGGGATTCTAACCCTCGAACTGTACATGTGGATTCTAACCCTGGGACTGTACATGGGGATTCTAACCCTGGGACTGTACATGGGGATTCTAACCCTCGGACTGTACCTGGAGATTCTAACCCTGGGAATGTACTTGGGGATTCTAACCCTGGGACTGTACATGGGGATTCTAACCCTGGGAATGTACTTGGGGATTCCAGCCCTGGGACTGTACATGGGGATTCTAACCCTGGAACTGTACATGGGGATTCTAATCCTGGGACTCTACATGGGGATTCTAACCCTGGGAATGTACATGTGGATTCTAACCCTGGGACTGTACATGGGGATTCTAACCCTGGGAATTTAATTGGGGATTCCAACCCTGGGACTCTACATGGGGATTCTAAGCCTGGAACTGTACACGGGTATTCTAACCCTGGGAATGTACATGGGGATTCCAACCCTGGGTTTGTACATGGGGATTCTAACACTGGGACTGTACATGGGGATTCTAACCCTAGGAATGTACATGGGGATTCCAACCCTGGGAATGTACATGGGTATTTTAAACCTGGGACTGTACATGGGGATTCCATCCCTGGGACTGTACATGGGGATTGCCAACCTGGGACTGCACATGGGGATTCCAACTTTGCGACTGTCCATGGGGATTCTAACCCTGCGACTATCCATTGGGATTCTAACCCTCGGACTGCACATGGGGATTCTAACCCTGGGACTGTACATGTGGATTTTAACCCTGGGGCTGTACATGGGGATTCTATCCCTGGGTCTGTACATGGGGATTCAAACCCTGGGACTGTACCTGTGGATTCTAATGCTGGAACTGTACATGGGGATTCCACCCCTGGGAATGCACATGGGGATTCTAAACCTGGGAGTGAACATGGGGATTCTAACCCTGGGACTGTACATGGGGATTCTAACCCTGTGACTGTACATGGGGATTCTAACCCTGGGACTGTACATTAGGATTCTAACCCTGGGACTGTACATGGGGATTCTAACCCTGGGTGTGCAGATGGGGATACTGACCCTGGGACTGTACATGGGGATTCTAACCCTGCGATGGTATATGGGAATTCTAACTCTGTACTGCACATGGGGTTTCTAACCCTGGGACTGTACATGGGAATTCTAACTCTGGGACTGCACATGCGGATTCTAACCCTGGTACAGTACATGGGGATTCTAACCCTGGGACTGTACATGGGAATTCAACCCTGGGACTGTACATGTGGATTCTAATCCTGGGATTGTACAAGGGGTTTCTAACCCTGAGACTGTACATGGGGATTCTAACCCTGGGCTGTACATCGGGATTCTAACCCTGGGACTGTACATGGGGATTCTAATCCTGGGACTGTACATGGGGATTCTAACCCTGGCACTCTACATGGGGATTCTAACCCTGGGACTGTACATGGGGATTCTAACCCTGGGACTGTACATGGGGATTCCAATCATGGGACTGTACATGGGAATTCTAACCCTGGGACTGTACATCGGGATTCTAACCCTGGGACTGTACATGGGGATTCCACACCTGGGACTGTACTTGGGGATTCTAACCCTGTGACTGTACATGGGGATTCCAACCCTGGGACTGTACACGGGGATTTTAACCCTGGGACTGTACGTGGGGATTCCAACACTCGGACTGTACAGGGGAATTCTAACCCTGCGACTGTACATGGGGATTCTAAACCTGGGACTGCACATGGGGATTCTTACCCTGGGACTGTACATGGGGATTCCAACCCTGGGACTGTACATGGGGATTCTAACCCTTTGACTGTACAGGGGGATTCTAAGCCTGGAACTGTACATGGGGATTCTAACCCTGGGACAGTACATGGGGATTCGAAACCTGGGACTGTACATGGGGATTCTAACCCTGGGACAGTACATGGGGATTCTAACCCTGGGACTGTACATGGGGATTCTAACCCTTGGATTGTACATGGGGATTCTAACCCTGGGACTGTACATGGGGATTCTAAAACTGGGACTGTACATGGGGATTCTAACCCTGGGATTGTCCATGGGGATTCTAACCCTGGGAATGTACATGGGGATTCTAACCCTGGGACTGTACATGGGGATTCTAACCCTGGGTATGTACTTGGTGATTCCAACCCTGGAACTGCAAATATGGATTCTAACCCTGGGAATGTACATGGGGATTCTAACACTGGGTCTGTACATGGGGATTCTAACCCTGGGACTGTACACGGGGATTCTAACCCTGGGAATGTGCATGTGGATTCCAAACCTGGGACTGTACATGGGGATTCTAACCCTGGGACTGTACATGGGGATTCTGACCATGGGACTGTACATGGGAATTCTAACCCTGGGACAGTATATGGGGATTCTAACCCTGTGACATTACATGGGGATTCTAACCCTGGGATTGTACATGGGGATACTATCCTGGGACTATACATGGGGATTCTAACCCTGGGACTGTATATGGGGATTCTAACCCTGGGACTGTACATGGGGATTCTAACCCTTGGACTGCACTTGGGGATTCTAACCCTGGCACTGTACAAGGGGTTTCTAACCCTGGGAATGCACATGGGGATTCTAACCCGGGAATGTACATGGGGATTCTAACCCTGGAACTGCACATGGGGATTCTAAATCTGGGATTGTACATGGGGATTCTAACCCTGGGACTGTACATGGGGATTCTAACCCCGGGACTGTACATGGGGATTCTAACCCTGGGACTGTACATGGGGATTCTAACCCTCGAACTGTACATGGGGATTCTAACCCTGGGACTGTACATGGGGATTCTAACCCTGGGACTGTACATGGGGATTCGAACCCTCGGACTCTACCTGGAGATTCTAACCCTGGGAATGTACTTGGGGATTCTAACCCTGGGACTGTACATGGGGATACTAACCCTGGGAATGTACTTTGGGATTCCAGCCCTGGGACTGTACATGGGGATTCTAACCCTGGAACTGTACATGGGGATTCTAATCCTGGGACTCTACATGGGGATTCTAACCCTGGGAATGTACATGTGGATTCTAACCCTGGGACTGTACATGGGGATTCTAACCCTGGGAATTTAATTGGGGATTCCAACCCTGGGACTGTACATGGGGATTCTAAGTATGGAACTGTACACGGGTATTCTAACCCTGGGAATGTACATGGGGATTCCAACCCTGGGTTTGTACATGGGGATCTAACACTGGGACTGTACATGGGGATTCTAACCTTAGGAATGTACATGGGGATTCCAACCCTGGGAATGTACATGGGTATTTTAAACCTGGGACTGTACATGGGGATTCCATCCCTGGGACTGTACATGGGGATTGCCAACCTGGGACTGTACATGGGGATTCCAACTTTGCAATTGTCCATGGGGATTCTAACCCTGCGACGATCCATTGGGATTCTAACCCTCGGACTGCACTTGGGGATTCTAACCCTGGGACTGTACATGGGGATTCTAACCCTGGCACTGTACAAGGGGTTTCTAACCCTGGGAATGCACATGGGGATTCTAACCCGGGAATGTACATGGGGATTCTAACCCTGGAACTGCACATGGGGATTCTAAATCTGGGATTGTACATGGGGATTCTAACCCTGGGACTGTACATGGTGATTCTAACCCCGGGACTGTACATCGGGATTCTAACCCTGGGACTGTACATGGGGATTCTAACCCTCGAAATGTACATGTGGATTCTAACCCTGGGACTGTACATGGGGATTCTAACCCTGGGACTGTACATGGGGATTCTAACCCTCGGACTGTACCTGGAGATTCTAACCCTGGGAATGTACTTGGGGATTCTAACCCTGGGACTGTACATGGGGATTCTAACCCTGGGAATGTACTTGGGGATTCCAGCCCTGGGACTGTACATGGGGATTCTAACCCTGGAACTGTACATGGGGATTCTAATCCTGGGACTCTACATGGGGATTCTAACCCTGGGAATGTACATGTGGATTCTAACCCTGGGACTGTACATGGGGATTCTAACCCTGGGAATTTAATTGGGGATTCCAACCCTGGGACTCTACATGGGGATTCTAAGCCTGGAACTGTACACGGGTATTCTAACCCTGGGAATGTACATGGGGATTCCAACCCTGGGTTTGTACATGGGGATTCTAACACTGGGACTGTACATGGGGATTCTAACCCTAGGAATGTACATGGGGATTCCAACCCTGGGAATGTACATGGGTATTTTAAACCTGGGACTGTACATGGGGATTCCATCCCTGGGACTGTACATGGGGATTGCCAACCTGGGACTGCACATGGGGATTCCAACTTTGCGACTGTCCATGGGGATTCTAACCCTGCGACTATCCATTGGGATTCTAACCCTCGGACTGCACATGGGGATTCTAACCCTGGGACTGTACATGTGGATTTTAACCCTGGGGCTGTACATGGGGATTCTATCCCTGGGTCTGTACATGGGGATTCAAACCCTGGGACTGTACCTGGGGATTCTAATGCTGGAACTGTACATGGGGATTCCACCCCTGGGAATGCACATGGGGATTCTAAACCTGGGAGTGAACATGGGGATTCTAACCCTGGGACTGTACATGGGGATTCTAACCCTGGGACTGTACATGGGGATTCTAACCCTGGGACTGTACATTAGGATTCTAACCCTGGGACTGTACATGGGGATTCTAACCCTGGGTGTGCAGATGGGGATACTGACCCTGGGACTGTACATGGGGATTCTAACCCTGCGATGGTATATGGGAATTCTAACTCTGTACTGCACATGGGGTTTCTAACCCTGGGACTGTACATGGGAATTCTAACTCTGGGACTGCACATGCGGATTCTGACCCTGGGACTGTACATGGGGATTCTAACCCTGGGACTGTACATGGGGATTCTAACCCTGGTACAGTACATGGGGATTCTAACCCTGGGACTGTACATGGGAATTCAACCCTGGGACTGTACATGTGGATTCTAATCCTGGGATTGTACAAGGGGTTTCTAACCCTGAGACTGTACATGGGGATTCTAACCCTGGGCTGTACATCGGGATTCTAACCCTGGGACTGTACATGGGGATTCTAATCCTGGGACTGTACATGGGGATTCTAACCCTGGCACTCTACATGGGGATTCTAACCCTGGGACTGTACATGGGGATTCTAACCCTGGGACTGTACATGGGGATTCCAATCATGGGACTGTACATGGGAATTCTAACCCTGGGACTGTACATCGGGATTCTAACCCTGGGACTGTACATGGGGATTCCACACCTGGGACTGTACTTGGGGATTCTAACCCTGTGACTGTACATGGGGATTCCAACCCTGGGACTGTACACGGGGATTTTAACCCTGGGACTGTACGTGGGGATTCCAACACTGGGACTGTACAGGGGAATTCTAACCCTGCGACTGTACATGGGGATTCTAAACCTGGGACTGCACATGGGGATTCTTACCCTGGGACTGTACATGGGGATTCCAACCCTGGGACTGTACATGGGGATTCTAACCCTTTGACTGTACAGGGGGATTCTAAGCCTGGAACTGTACATGGGGATTCTAACCCTGGGACAGTACATGGGGATTCGAAACCTGGGACTGTACATGGGGATTCTAACCCTGGGACAGTACATGGGGATTCTAACCCTGGGACTGTACATGGGGATTCTAACCCTTGGATTGTACATGGGGATTCTAACCCTGGGACTGTACATGGGGATTCTAAAACTGGGACTGAACATGGGGATTCTAACCCTGGGATTGTCCATGGGGATTCTAACCCTGGGAATGTACATGGGGAATCTAACCCTGGGACTGTACAGGGGGATTCTAACCCTGGGACGGTACATGGGGATTCTTACCCTGGGACTGTACATGGTGATTCTTGATGCGCCTCAATAACTTCAAGACTCAAAGTTAACTGAATAAATCAAGGCCTTTATTAGGAAAGAAAAGATGCCTGTGTCTTCACCTAGCTTCACCTAGCCTTCTGCTGTTCTGCTGCAAGACAAGCCTGGGCTTGTCTTAAGTAGGGCAGGTATGGGCAGAGCCGACACACAAAGCGGGCGGTGCACTATTTTCAATACAAGGTAAAACACCGGAGCAGGCAATACAATATATGTAGTTAACTACAGAGTCTGATGAATGACATATTTCATCACATTCACCCCTTCTACAGATTTAGTCTGTCCGGGGGTGTGATAGTCTTCTGTGACTGATGTAACGGTTGCGGTGCCGCGGGTGCCGGCTGGGTGCCCCGGGTGACCTCCTGGGTCTCTGCCGGATGCGCCACCGGGTTTGTTGACGGAGTAGGTGGTGGTGGTACTGTTGGCTGATGTTCTTCCAGGGGTGATGAAAGATCGTGGGTGGAGTGGGTGGGTGATAGTTGTTGTGGTTGTTGTCGTTGTTGCTGTTGTTCTTGTAGTCATTGTCGCTGTTGTTACCGGCTGGGGCGAGGTCTTTTATGGACACAGTGTCCTCCCGTCCGTCGGCGTGCCGAACATACGCATATTGTCGGTTGGCGTGGAGCAGGTGCACTGGCTCCACGAGAGGTCCGTCTTGTGGCCCCTCACATGCTTCCGCATAAGTACCGGACCTGGGGTGGAGAGCCTTGACGGTATGGATACGCCTGAGGTGGATTTCCGGGGAAACACAAATATTAGCTCATGAGGCGTGGCATTAGTGGCGGTACACAATAGTGACCGTATTGAGTGGAGCACATCTGGGAGGACTTCCTGCCAGCGGGAGATAGGGAGGCCCTTGGTCCTTAGAGTTAGGGTGACTGCCCTCCATACTGTCCCGTTCTCTCGCTCCACCTGACCGTTACCCCGGGGGTTGTAGCTGGTGTTACGGCTCATGGCAATCCCCTTGGACAGCATGTACTGGCGTAGCTCTTCTCTCATGAAGGACGCCCCCCTATCCGTGTGGATATAGCTTGGCATACCAAAGAGGCAGAACAGGCTGTTGAGGCATTTAATGACCGTGGCACTGCTCATGTCTGGGCAGGGGAAGGCGAATGGGAAACGGGAGTATTCGTCCACAATGTTCAGGAAGTAAACATTGCGGTCGACGGACGGGAGGGGGCCCTTGAAATCTAAGCTAAGCCGCTCAAAGGGCCATGTAGCTTTGATTAGGTGGGCTCTATCAGGGCGGTAGAACCGAGGCTTGCACTCAGCGCAAGTGCGGCAGTTCCTGGTCAGGGACCGAACTTCCTCAATCGAGTAGGGTAAGTTGCGGGACTTTATGAAGTGGAACAGCCGTGTGACCCCTGGATGGCAGAGGTCGTTGTGGAGGGTCTGTAGCCGATCCCCGGTGGCGTTGGCACACATCCCTCATGAGAGGGCGTCGGGGGATTCGTTAAGGGCCCCCGGCCGGTATATGATGTCGTACTCGAAGGTGGAGAGCTCGATCCGCCACCTAAGAATATTATCATTTTTAATCTTCCCCCTCTGTTTATTATTGAACATAAACGCTACCGACCGCTGGTCGGTAAGTAGGGTGAAGCGTTTGCTGGCTAGGTAGTGCCGCCAGTGGCGCACTGCCTCCACGATGGCTTGGGCCTCCTTTTCCACGGAGGAGTGTCTGATCTCGGGCCCCTGGAGGGTCCTCAAGAAGAAAGCTACGGGCCGCCCCGCCTGGTTGAGGGTGGCCGCCAAGGCAAAGTCAGACACATCACTTTCCACTTGAAAGGGAGTGTTCTCGTCTACTGCCTGTAGCATGGCCCGCTCAATACCCTGCTTAATGCTTTTGACGGCAGCATGGGCCTCAGCAGAGAGCAGGAAAGAGGATGCTTTCAAGAGGGGGCGGGCTTTATCGGAGTAGTTGGGGAGCCATTGGGCATAATATGAGAATAACCCCAGGCACCTTTTCAGGGCTTTGGGAGTGTTGGGCAGGGGCAGCTCCCGTAGGGGGTGCAATCGGTCCGGGTCTGGTCCGATTTCCCCATTCTCCACCACGCTGCCTAGTATGCAGAGGCGCGTGGTGTTGAAAACGCACTTGTCCTCGTTGTAGGTGAGGTTGAGTTTTTGTGCGGTTTTCAGAAACCTCGCGAGGTTTGAGTCGTGGTCCTCTTGGTTGTGGCCGCAGATGGTGACGTTGTCGAGATAGGGGAAGGTTGCCTGCAAGTGGTGGTCATCGACCATGCGGTCCATCTCCCTCTGAAAGACCGAGACCCCATTCGTCACCCCAAAGGGGACTCTGAGGAACTGGTAGAGGCGTCCGTTTGCCTCGAAGGCGGTGTACGAACGGCCCTCTGGTCTGATAGGGAGCTGGTGGTACGCTGACTTGAGGTCGATGGTGGAGAACACCCGGTACTGGGCGATTTGGTTCACCATCTCGGATATGCGGGGTAGCGGGTAGGCGTCTAGTTGGGTATAGATGTTGACTGTTTGACTATAGTCAATCACCATCCGCTTCTTCTCGCTACCCCTCACCACCACCACTTGGGCACGCCACGGGCTGTTGCTGCATTCAATAATGCGCTCCCTCAGGAGCCTGTCTACCTCGGTCGCGATAAACCGTCTGTCCTCCCAGCTGTACCTCCTGCTTTTGGTCGCTATTGGCCGGCAGTTAGGCATAAGGTTCGCGAATAGCGAAGGCGGCTTTACCTTCAGGGTAGCCAGACCGCACACTGTGAGGGGCGGCTGGGTCCCACCGAAATTGAGCGTGATGCTTTGGTGGTGCCACTGAAAATCCAGGCCCAAGATCACGCTCACACATAAATCCTTCATAATTAACAGTTTAAAATTATTATATACAGTGCCTTTAACGGACAATCGTACTGCGCAGTAACCCGCAATAGTCGATATCTGGGTTTTGTCGGCCATAGAGATCGTGCCCTGAGTAGGGACTATAGTTAGAGAGAGTCGTTGTACCAGATTAGGGTGAATGAAGCTCTCCGTGCTCCCGCTGTCAATTAAACATTTAACCTTGCACCCGCTTACCTCGATGTCCACCATCGATTTGGGTAGTGGGTGCGGTCTGGACTGGTCCACTGTGATCAACGCCACTGTAGGGCCCTGATCAGGACAAGATGGTGGGCCACACGAGGCCGGGTAAGATGGCGTCCACGATGTCTGCTCGCGAGATGGCAGACCCCACGAGGTCGGACAAGGTGGAGTCCAAGATGGCCGCTCCCACGGCGCGCACGCGGCGGTGGCGGTTTTGCCTGCGGGGTTCCCTCTGCACACCTTCCCAAAGTGCCCCTTCTTACCTCACTTACAGCAGGTGGTGCCTTTCGCCGGGCACAGGTTCCTGGTGTGCTTCGGCTGCCCACAGAAGTAGCATTTGGGGCCCCGATGCGTCGCGGCGGTCGTAGGGCTTCTGGGGGGAGAGCAGGGCCCCGACAGTGTTGGGCTACCGGGCGGGGAAGCAGAGGCGGCGTGGGCCGCGCGGCCTGATGAGTAGGAGTCAGAGTTCTTCTGAGCCACATCCAGCGATCGCGCTGTGTCCACAGCCTGTGTCAGATCTAGGCCCGTTTTCTCTAGCAGTCTCTGCCGGATGTAATTAGAGCTAAGGCCTGCGATAAAGGCATCCCGAATAAGCTCGTCTGTGTATGCCGTGGCTTTAACGACTTTGCATTTGCAGTCTTTGCCAAGCACTTTTAGGGTGACTAGAAAGTCCTCTAGTGACTCTCCGGGTCGCTGTGTGCAGGTAGCAAGCAGGTGCCTGGCATACACCTCGTTGGTAGGCCGCTGATAGTGGGCCTTTAGAATGTTGCAGGCATCCAGGTAGGTGGCGGCGTCTTGGATGAGTGGAAAAACCCGGTGGCTTACCCGATTCTGCAGGATCCCGAGTTTCACATCTCCGGTGGCTTTAGAGGCTGTGACGGTTTCGGAGTTGGCCATAAAAAATTCCAAGCACTGGAACGAGTGTCCAAACCGTGCCGATGCATCCGAAGAATGCGGGTCCAAATCCAAGCGTTCCGGTTTCAAAAGTTGATCCATCGTTAAAATTTTGCTAATAAAATTGATGCGCCTCAATAACTTCAAGACTCAAAGTTAACTGAATAAAACAAGGCTTTTATTAGCAAAGAAAAGATGCCTGTGTCTTCACCTAGCTTCACCTAGCCTTCTGCTGTTCTGCTGCAAGACAAGCCTGGGCTTGTCTTAAGTAGGGCCAGGTATGGGCGGAGCCGACACACAAAGGGGGCGGTGCACTATATACAATACAAGGTAAAACACCGGAGCAGGCAATACAATATAAGTAGTTAACTACAGAGTCTGATGAATGACATATTTCATCACAATTCTAAACCTCGGACTGTACATGGGGATTCTAACCCTGGGACTGTACATGGGGATTCTAACCCTGGGATTGTACATGGGGATTCCAGCCCTGGGACTATACATGGGGATTCTAACCCTGGGACTGTACGTGGGGATTCTAACCCTGGGACTGTACACGGGGATTCTAACCCCGGGACTGTACATGGGGATTTTAACCCTGGGACTGTACATGGGGATTCTAACCCTCGGACTATACATGGGGATTCTAACCCTGGGACTGTACATGGGGATTCTAACCCTGGGTCTGTACATGGGAATTCTAAAACTGGGACTGTACATGGGGATTCTAACCCTGCGACTGCACATGGGGATTCTAACCCTGGGAATGTACATGGGGATTCCAACCCTGGGACTGTACGTGGGGATTCAAACCCTGGGAATGTACATGGTTATTCTAACACTGGGAATGTACATGGGGATTCTAACCCTGGGACTGTACATGGGGATTCTAAACCTCGAACTGTACGTGGGGATTCTAACCCTGGGAATGTACATGGGGATTCCAACCCTGGGACTGTACGTGGGGATTCAAACCCTGGGAATGTACATGGTTATTCTAACCCTGGGAATGTACATGGTTATTCTAACCCTGGGACTGTACATGGGGATTCTAACCCTGGGAATGTACATGGGGATTCTAACCCTGGGAATGTACTTGGTGATTCCAACCCTGGGACTGTACATGGGGATTCCAACCCTGGGACTGTACATGGGGATTCTAACCCTGGGACTGTACATGGAGATTCTAACCCTGGGACATTACATGGGGATTCCAACCCTTGGACTGTACATGGGGATTCTAAACCTGGGAGAGTACATGGCGATTCTAATCCTGGGACTGTACATGGGGATTCTAACCCCGGGACTGTACATAGGGATTCTAACCCTGGGACTGTACATGGGGATTTTAACCCTGGGACTGTACATGGGGATTCTAAACCTGGGACTGTACATGGGGATTCTAACAATGGGACTGTACATGGGGATTCTAACCCTGGGACTGTACATGGGGATTCTAACCCTGGGACTGTACAATGGGATTCTAATCGTGGGACTGTACATGGGGAATCTAACCCTGGGACTGTACGTGGGGATTCTAACCCTGGAACTGTACATGGGGATTCTAACCCTGGGACTGTACACGGGGATTCTAACCCTGGGACTGTATATGGGGATTCTAACCCTGTGACTGTATATGGGGATTTTAACCCTGGGACTGTACATGGGGATTCTGACCCTCGGACTGTACATGGGGATTCTGACCCTGGGACTGTACATGGGGATTCTAACCCTGGGACTGTACATGGGGATTCTAACCCTGGGACTGTACATGGGGATTCTGACCCTGGGACTGTACATGGGGATTCTGACCCTGGGACTGTACATGGGGATTCTAACCCTGGGACTGTACATGGGGATTCTAACCCTGGGACTCTACATGGGGATTCCAAACCTGGGACTGTACATGGGGATTCTAACCCTGGGACTGTACATGGGGATTCTGACCCTGGGACTGTACATGGGGATTCTAACCCTGGGACTCTACTTGGGGATTCTAACCCTGGGACTGTACATGGGGATTCTAACCCTGGGACTGTACATGGGTATTCTAACCCTGGGAATGTACATGGGGATTCAACCCCTGGGACTGTACATGGGGATTCTCACCCTGGGACTGTACATGGGGAATCTAATCCTGGGACTGTACATGGGGATACTAACCCTGGGACTGCACATGGGGATTCTAACCCTGGGACTGTACATGGGGATTCCAACCCTGGGACTGTACATGGGGATTCCGACCCTCGGAATGTACATGGGGGTTCCAGCACTGGGACTGTAGATGGGGATTCCAGCCCTGGGACTGCACATGGGGATTCTAACCCTGGGACTTTACATGGGGATTCTAATCCTGGGAATGTACATGTGGATTCCAGCCCTGGGACTGCACATGGGGATTCTAACCCTGGGACTGTACATGGGGATTCTTACCCTGGGACTGTACATGGGGATTCTGACCCTGTGACAGTACATGGGGATTCTAACCCTGGGACTGTATATGGGGATTCCAACCCTGGGACTGTACATGGGGATTCTAAACCTGGGACTGTACATGGGGTTCTAACCCTGGGACTGTACATGGGGATTCTAACCCGGGGACTGTACATGGGGATTCTCTCCCTGGGACTGTACATGGGGATTCTCACCCTGGGACTGTACATGGGGAATCCAATCCTGGGACTGTACATGGGGATTCTGACCCTGGGACTGTACATGGGGATTCCAACCCTCGGAATGTACATGGGGATTCCAGCCCTGGGACTGTACATGGGCATTCTAACCCTTGGATTGTACATGTGGATTCCAGCCCTGGGACTGTACATGGGGATTCTATCTCTAGGACTGGACATGGGGATTCTAACCTTGAGCCTGTACATGGAGATTCTAAACCTGGGACTGTACATGGGGATTCTAACCCTGGGACAGTACATGGGGATTCTAACCCTGGGACTGTACATGGGGTTTCTAATCCTGGGACTGTACATGGGGATTCTAACCCTGGGAATGTACCTGGGGATACAACCCTGGGACTGTACATGAGGATTCTAACCCTGGGACTGTACATGGGGATTCTAACCCTGGGACTGTACAGGGGGATTCTGACCCTGGGACTGTACATGGGAATTCTAACCCTGGGACTGTACATGGGGATTCTAACCCTGGGGCTGTACATGGGGCTTCTAATCCTGGGACAGTACATAGGGATTCTAACACTGGGAATGTACATGGGGATTCCAACGCTGTGACTGTACATGGGGATTCTAACCCTGGTAATGTACATGGGAATTCAAACCCTGGGACTGTTCTTGGGGATTCTCACTCTGGGACTGTACATGGGGATTCCAATCCTGGGACTGTACATGGGGATTCTGACCCTGGGACTGTACATGGGGATTCCAACCCTCGGAATATACATGGGGATTCCAGCCCTGGGACTGTACATGGGGAGTCCAGCCCTGGGACTGTACATGGGGATTCTAACCCTGGGACTGTACATGCGGTTTCTAAACCTGGGACTGTCCATGTGGATTCCAGCCCTGGGACTGTACATGGGGATTCTAACTCTGGGACTGGACATGGGGATTCTAAACCTGAGAATATACATGGGGATTCTAACCCTGGGAATGTACATGGGGATTCTAACCCTGGGACTGTACATCGGGATTCTAACACTGGGACTGTAAATGGGGTTTCTAACCCTGGGACTGTACATGGGGATCCTAACCCTGGGAATGTACATGGGGATTCCATCCCTGGGGATGTACATGGGGATTCTAACCCTGGGAGTGTACATGGGGATTCTAACTCTGGGACTGTACATGGCGATTCTAACCCTGGGACTGTACATGCGGATTCTAATCCAGGGACTGTACATGGGGATTCTAACCCTGGGGCTGTACATGGGGATTCTAAACCTGGGACTGTACATGGGGATTCTAACCCTGGGAATGTACATGGGATTTCCAATCCTGGGACAGTACATGGTGATTCTAACCCTGGGAATGTACATGGGGTTTCTAACCCTGGGACTGTACATGGGGATTCTAACCCTGGGACTGTACATGTGCATTCAAACCCTCGGACTGTACATGGGGATTCTAACCCTGGGAATGTGCTTGTAGATTCTAACCCTGGGACTGCACATGGGGATCCCATCCCTGGGACTGTAAATTGGGTTTCTAATTCTGGGAATGTACATGGGGATTCTAACCCTGGGAATGTACATGGGGTTACCAACCCTGGGAATGTACATGGGGATTCTAAACCTGGGAATGTACATGGGGATTCTAACCCTGGGACTGTCCATGGGGATTCTAACCCTGGGACAGTATATGGGGATTCTAACCCTGGGACTGTACATGGGGATTCTAACCCTGAGACTGTACATGTGGATTCTAACCCTGGGACTGTATATGGGGATTCTAACCCTGGGACTGTACATGGGGATTCTAACCCTGGGACTGTACATGGGGATTCTAACCCTGGGACTGTACATGGGGATTCTGACCCTGGGACTGTACATGGGGATTCTAATCCTGGGACTGTACATGGGGATTCTAACACTGGGACTGTACATGGGGATTCTAACCCAGGGACTGTACATTGGGATTCTAACCCTGGGACTGTACAAGTGGATTCTAACCCTGGGACTGCACATGGGGATTCTAACCCTGTGAATGTACATGGGGATGCTAACCCTGGGACTGCACATGCAAATTCTAAACCTGGGATTGCACATGGGGATTCTAACCCTGGGACTGTACATGGGGATTATAACCCTGGGACTGTACACGGGGATTCTAACCCTGGGACTGTACATGGGGATTCTAATCCTGGGACTGCACATGGGGATTCTAATCCTGGGACTGTACTTGGGGATTCGAAAGCTGGGAATGTACATTGTGATTCTAACCCTGGGAATGTACATGGGGATTCTAACCCTGGGACAGAACATGGTGATTCTAAGCCTGGGACTGCACATGGGGATTCTAACCCTGGGACTGTACATGGGGATTCTAACCCTGGGACTGTACATGGGGATTCTGACCCTGGGACTGTACATGGGGATTCCAACCCTGGGACTGTACATGGGAATTCTAACCCTGGGACTGCACATGGGGATTCTAACCCTGGGACTGTACATGGGGATTCTAACCCTGGGATTGTACATGGCGATTCCAATCCTGGGACTATACATGGGGATTCTAACCCTGGGACTGTACATGGGGATTCTAACCCTGGGACTGTATATAGGGATTCTAAACCTGGGACTGTCCATGGGGATTCTGACCCTGGGACTGTACATGGGGATTCTAACCCTGGGAATGTACATGGGGATTCTAACCCTGGGAATGTACTTGGTGATTCCAACCCTGGGACTGTACATGGGGATTCTAACCCTCGGACTGTACATGGGGATTCTAACCCTGGGACTGTACATGGAGATTCTAATCCTGGGACATTACATGGGGATTCTAACCCTTGGACTGTACATGGGGATTCTAAACCTGGGAGAGTACATGGGGATTCTAACCCTGGGACTGTACATGGGGATACTAACCCCGGGACGGTACATGGGGATTCTAACCCTGGGACTGTACATGGGGATTCTAACCCTGGGACTGTACATGGGGATTCTAAACCTGGGACTGTACATGGGGATTCTAACAATGGGACTGTACATGGGGATTCTAACCCTGGGACTGTACATGGGGAATCTAACCCTGGGACTGTACGTGGGGATTCTAACCCTGGGACTGTACATGGGGATTCTGACCCTGGGACTGTACATGGGGATTCTAACCCTGGGACTGTACATGGGGATTCCTACTCTGGGACTGTACATGGGGATTCTAATCCTGGCACTGTACATGGGGATTCTGACCCTGGGACTGTACATGGGGATTCTGACCCTGGGACTGTACATGGGGATTCTAACCCTGGGACTGTACATGG
This sequence comes from Somniosus microcephalus, assembly GCF_052327205.1. Classification (NCBI taxonomy): domain Eukaryota; kingdom Metazoa; phylum Chordata; class Chondrichthyes; order Squaliformes; family Somniosidae; genus Somniosus; species Somniosus microcephalus. The sequence continues at coordinate 45,804,739 of NC_140990.1, forward strand.
GGATTCCAAACCTGGGACTGTACATGGGGATTCTAACCCTGGGACTGTACATGGGGATTCTGACCCTGGGACTGTACATGGGGAATCTAACCCTGGGACTCTACATGGGAATTCTAAACCTGGGACTGTACATGGGGATTCTAACCCTGGGATTGCACATGGGGACTCTAACCCTGGGACTGTACATGGGGATACTAACCCCGGGACGGTACATGGGGATTCTAACCCTGGGACTGTACATGGGGATTCTAACCCTGGGACTGTACATGGGGATTCTAAACCTGGGACTGTACATGGGGATTCTAACAATGGGACTGTACATGGGGATTCTAACCCTGGGACTGTACATGGGGAATCTAACCCTGGGACTGTACGTGGGGATTCTAACCCTGGGACTGTACATGGGGATTCTGACCCTGGGACTGTACATGGGGATTCTAACCCTGGGACTGTACATGGGGATTCCTACTCTGGGACTGTACATGGGGATTCTAATCCTGGCACTGTACATGGGGATTCTGACCCTGGGACTGTACATGGGGATTCTGACCCTGGGACTGTACATGGGGATTCTAACCCTGGGACTGTACATGGGGATTCCAAACCTGGGACTGTACATGGGGATTCTAACCCTGGGACTGTACATGGGGATTCTGACCCTGGGACTGTACATGGGGAATCTAACCCTGGGACTCTACATGGGAATTCTAACCCTGGGACTGTACATGGGGATTCTAACCCTGGGATTGCACATGGGGACTCTAACCCTGGGAATGTACATGGGGATTCAACCCCTGGGACTGTACATGGGGATTCTCACCCTGGGACTGTACATGGGTATTCCAATCCTGGGACTGTACATGGGGATTCCGACCCTCGGAATGTACATGGGGATTCCAGCACTGGGACTGTAGATGGGGATTCCAGCCCTGGGACTGTACATGGGGATTCTAACCCTGGGACTTTACATGGGGATTCCATTCCTGGGAATGTACATGTGGACTCCAGCCCTGGGACTGTACATGGGGATTCTAACCCTGGGACTGTACATGGGGATTCTTACCCTGGGACTGTACATGGGGATTCTGACCCTGGGACAGTACATGGGGATTCTAACCCTGGGACTGTATATGGGGATTCCAACCCTGGGACTGTACATGGGGATTCTAAACCTGGGACTGTACATGGGGATTCTAACCCTGGGACTGTACATGGGGATTCTAACCCTGGGACTGTACATGGGGAGTCTGACCCTGGGACTGTACATGGGGATTCCAACCCTGGGACTGTACATGGAAATTCTAACCCTGGGACTGCACATGGGGATTCTAACCCTGGGACTGGACATGGGTATTCTAACCCTGGGACTGTACATGGCGATTCCAATCCTGGGACTACACATGGGGATTCTAACCCTGGGACTGTACATGGGGATTCTAACCCTGGGACTGTACATGGGGATTCTAACCCCGGGACGGTACATGGGGATTCTAACCCTGGGACTGTACATGGGGATTCTAATCCTGGGACTGTACATGGGGATTCTAAACCTGGGACTCTACATGGGGATTCTAACAATGGGACTGTACATGGGGATTCTAACCCTAGGACTGTACATGGCGATTCTAACCCTGGGACTGTACATGGGGATTCTAACCCTGGGACTGTACATGGGGAATCTAACCCTGGGACTGTAAGTGGGGATTCTAACCCTGGAACTGTACATGGGGATTCTAACCCTGGGACTGTACATGGGGATTCTAACCCTGGGACTGTACATGGGGATTCTGACCCTCGGACTGTACATGGGGATTCTGACCCTGGGACTGTACATGGGGATTCTAACCCTGGGACTGCACATGGGGATTCCTACTCTGGGACTGTACATGGGGATTCTAATCCTGGCACTGTACATGGGGATTCTGACCCTGGGACTGTACATGGGGATTCTGACCCTGGGGCTGTACATGGGGATTCTAACCCTGGGACTGTACATGGGGATTCCAAACTTGGGACTGTACATGGGGATTCTAACCCTGGGACTGTACATGGGGATTCTGACCCTGGGACTGTACATGGGGATTCTAACCCTGGGACTCTAAATGGGAATTCTAACCCTGGGACTGTACATGGGGATTCTAACCCTGGGACTGTACATGGGGATTCTAACCCTGGGAATGTACATGGGGATTCAACCCCTGGGACTGTACATGGGGATTCTCACCCTGGGACTGTACATGGGTATTCCAATCCTGGGACTCTACATGGGGATTCCGACCCTCGGAATGTACATGGGAATTCCAGCACTGGGATTGTAGATGGGGATTCCAGCCCTGGGACTGTACATGGGGATTCTAACCCTGGGACTTTACATGGGGATTCTAATCCTGGGAATGTACATGTGGATTCCAGCCCTGGGACTGTACATGGGGATTCTAACCCTGGGACTGTACATGGGGATTCTTACCCTGGGACTGTACATGGGGATTCTGACACTGGGACTGTACGTGGGGATTCTAACCCTGGGACTGTATATGGGGATTCCAACCCTGGTACTGTACATGGGGATTCTAAACCTGGGACTGTACATGGGGATTCTAACCCTGGGACTGTACATGGGGATTCTAACCCGGGGACTGTACATGGGGATTCTAACCTTGGGACTGTACATGGGGATTCTAACCCTGGGACTGTACATGGGGATTCTCACCCTGGGACTGTACATGGGGAATCCAATCCTGGGACTGTACATGGGGATTCTGACCCTGGGACTGTACATGGGGAATCCAACCCTCAGAATGTACATGGGGTTTCCAGCCCTGGGACTGTACATGGGCATTCTACCCCTGGGATTGTACATGTGGATTCCAGCCCTGGGACTGTACATGGGGATTCTATCTCTTGGACTGGAAATGGGGATTCTAACCTTGAGCCTGTACATGGAGATTCTAAACCTGGGACTGTACATGAGGATTTTAACCCTGGGAATGTACCTGGGGATACAACCCTGGGACTGTACATGGGGATTCTGACCCTGGGACTGTTCATGGGGATTCTCACTCTGGGACTGTGCATGGGGATTCCAATCCTGGGACTGTACATGGGGATTCTGACCCTGGGACTGTGCATGGGGATTCCAATCCTGGGACTGTACATGGGGAGTCGAGCCCTGGAACTGTACATGGGGATTCTAACCCTGGGACTGTACATGCGGTTTCTAAACCTGGGACTGTACATGTGGATTCCAGCCCTGGGACTGTACATGGGGATTCTAACTCTGGGACTGGACATGGGGATTCTAAACCTGAGAATGTACATGGGGATTCTAACCCTGGGACTGTACATGGGGATTCTAACACTGGGACTGTAAATGGGGTTTCTAACCCTGGGACTGGACATGGGGATTCTAAACCTGAGAATGTACATGGGGATTCTAACCCTGGGAATGTACATGGGGATTCTAACCCTGGGACTGTACATTGGGATTCTAACCCTGGGACTGTGCAAGTGGATTCTAACCCTGGGACTGCACATGGGGATTCTAACCCTGGGAATGTACATGGGGATTCTAACCCTGGGACTGCACATGCGAATTCTAAACCTGGGATTGCACATGGGGATTCTAACCCTGGGACTGTACATGGGGATTCTAACCCTGGGACTGTACACGGGGATTCTAACCCTGGGACTGTACATGGGGATTCTAATCCTGGGATTGTCCATGGGGATTCTAATCCTGGGACTGTACTTGGGGATTTGAAAGCTGGGAATGTACATTGTGATTCTAACCCTGGGAATGTACATGGGGATTCTAACCCTGGGACAGAATATGGTGATTCTAACCCTGGGACTCTACATGGGGATTCTAACCCTGGGACTCTACATGGGGATTCTAACCCTGGGACTGTACATGGGGATTCTGACCCTTGGACTGTACATGGGGATTCTAACCCTGAGACTGTGCATGGGGATTCTCACCCTGGGACTGTACAAGGGGATTCCAATCCTGGGACTGTACATGGGGATTCTGAGACTGTTACTGTACATGGGGATTCCAACCCTTGGACTGTACATGGGGATTCCAGCCCTGGGACTGTAATGGGGATTCCAGCCCTGGGACTGTACATGTAGATTCTAATCGTGGGACTGTACATGGGGATTCTAACCCTGGGACTGTACATGTGGATTCCAGCCCTGGGAATGTTCATGGGTATTCTAACTCTGGGACTGGACATGGGGATTCTAACCCTGAGACTGTACATGGGGATTCTAACCCTGGGACCGTACATGGGGATTCTAACCCTGGGACTGTACATGCGGATTCCAACCCTGGGACTGTACATGGGGATTCTAACCCTGGGACTGTACATTTGGATTCTAACCCAGGGACTGTACATGGGGATTCTAACCCTGGGATTGTACTTGGGGATTCTAACCCTGGGACTGTACATGGGGATTCTAACCCTGGGATTGTACATGGGGATTCTAACCCTGGGACAGAATATGGTGATTCTAACCCTGGGACTCTACATGGGGATTCTAACCCTGGGACTCTACATGGGGATTCTAACCCTGGGACTGTACATGGGGATTCTGACCCTTGGACTGTACATGGGGATTCTAACCCTGAGACTGTATATGGGGATTCTAACCTTGGGATTGTACATGGGGATTCTAACCCTGGGACTGTGCATGGGGATTCTCACCCTGGGACTGTACAAGGGGATTCCAATCCTGGGACTGTACATGGGGATTCTGAGACTGTTACTGTACATGGGGATTCCAACCCTTGGACTGTACATGGGGATTCCAGCCCTGGGACTGTAATGGGGATTCCAGCCCTGGGACTGTACATGTAGATTCTAATCGTGGGACTGTACATGTGGATTCCAGCCCTGGGAATGTTCATGGGTATTCTAACTCTGGGACTGGACATGGGGATTCTAACCCTGAGACTGTACATGGGGATTCTAACCCTGGGACCGTACATGGGGATTCTAACCCTGGGACTGTACATGCGGATTCCAACCCTGGGACTGTACATGGGGATTCTAACCCTGGGACTGTACATTTGGATTCTAACCCAGGGACTGTACATGGGGATTCTAACCCTGGGATTGTACTTGGGGATTCTAACCCTGGGATTGTACATGGGGATTCTAACCCTGGGATTGTACATGGGGATTCTAACCCTGGGACTGTACATGGGGATTCTAACCCTGGGACTGTACATTGTGATTGTAACCCAGGGTCTGTACATGGGGCTTCTAACTCTGCGACTGTACATGGGGTTTCTCACCCTGGGACTGTACATGGGGATTCTAACCCTGGGACTGTACATGGGTATTCTAACCCTGGGACTGTACATGGAGATTCTAACCCTGGGTCTGTACATGGAGATTCTATGTAAGATGTAAAGAAGTCACACAACACCAGGTTATAGTCTAGCAGTTTATTTGGACTATAACCTGGTGTTGTGTGACTTCTTACATTTGTCCACCCAAGTCGAACACCGGCATCTCCACACCATGGAGATTCTAACCCTGGGACTGTACATGGAGATTCTAACCCTGGACAGTAAATGGAGATTCTAATCCTGGGGCTGTACAAGGGGGCCCAGCTCTGGGGCGCTTCTGTTACAATTGTGTGGAATACAAACCATAAGCTCGGCATTAACAGCGCCTTTAGAAGAGATGGTGTGAAACCCGTTGTGTGGAGAGTGAGATAAAATAAACGAGTCAATTATGTTTTTCGGGGTTGCACTAGGACCCGGTTGGGAACAGACCGTGAAGTCACGCCCCACCTTGTTCCTGTACCAAGATGGCCGCACATGCGCTGCACAACTCCCTGAATCATGTCAGCTCGATACTGAACAGTCCCGCCTCCCTACACAAAGATGGTGGCCGTCAACCTGGGCCTTTTACCGGGAGAAAGCCCCGAATGTGCAACCGGGGAACTTTACGTTATTGTTCGGAGCTTGCGGCCTGCACCAGTTGTTTATGAAGCCTGTGCGCCCATCCACCAGGTCCCTTCCTCCCCTGCACCCTCCCGCATCTTACGAACTTTACGGGCCCGTCTCCACCATCGGTCCTTCTCCAGCCTCTGTCTCCAGTACACGCACTGCACATGCTCCAAATCCACCCCTGTATCGCGTCTGCACACTGGGCTCCTGCAGTCTGGGTGCGGCACATTCCCCACTGCCTGGAATACTGGGTAGAAACCGTGCCATTGATTTACTGTGATTGCATTGAGGACTGAACCCTATATAAAAAAACAAATCAAAAGTGTTGCTATGGGTACCCGCATGGGTCCGAGCTATGCCTGCCTTTTCGTGGCATATGTGGAACACTCTTTGTTCCAGTCCTACTCAGGCCCCTCCCTCACCTCTTTTTCCGGTCCATTGATGACTGCATTGGTGCCGTTTCCTGCTCTCGCCCTGAACTAGACAATTTCATTCACTTTGCCTCCAATTTCCACCCTTCCCTCACCTTCACATGGTCCATCTCCGACTCTTCCCTTCCCTTCCTCGACTTCTCCTTCTCCATCTCTGGGGATAGGTTATTGGCCAACAATCACCACAAGCCCACTGACTCCCACAGCTACCTGGTCTACACTTCCTCCCACCCCGCCTCCTGTAAGGACTCTATTCCATTCTCCCAGTTTCTCCGTCTCCACCGCATCTGCTCCGATGCCTCCTTCCACACCAGTGCTTCCGACATATTTTCCTTTTTCCTCAACCGAGGATTCCCCTCTACCGTGGTCGACACGGCCCTCGACTGTGTCTGTTCTATCTCCCACACTTCTGCCCTCACCCCTGCCCCTCCCTCCCGGAATCATGATAGGGCTCCCCTTGTCCTCGCCTTTCACCTCACCAGCCTCCACATTCAACGGATCATCCTCCACCATTTCCACCACCTCCAACGTGATCCCACCACCAAATGCATCTTCCCCTCCCCTTTCAGCATTCCATAGGGACCGCTCCCTCCGAGACACCCTAGTCCACTCCTCTATCATCCCCAGCACCCTTTCCCCTTCGCCTGGCACCTTCCCGTGCAAGCACAGGAGATGCAACACCTACCCTTATACTTCCCCCCTTCCCGCTGTCCAGGGCCCCAAACACCCCTTCCAGGTGAAACAGCAATTTACTTGTACTTCTTGCAATCTAGTATACTGTATTTGCTGCTCATGATGTGGTCTCCTCTACATTGGGGAGACCAAACGCAAATTGGGTGACCGCTTTGCAGAACACCTCCGTTCAGTCCGTAAGGGTGACCCCGAGCTTCCGGTCGCCTGTCACTTTAATTCACCGCCCCATTCCCACTCAGATCTCACCGCACTCGGGCTCTTGCATTGTTCCATGGAAACTCAGCGTAAACTCGAGGAACAGCACCTCATCTTCCGATTAGGCACTCTGCAGTCTTCCGGACTCAATATCGAGTTCAACAATTTCAGATCATAACCTCGGCCCCTATTACATTTTTACTTATATTTTTTATCCACACCTTTGTTTTGTGCCCTTCCCCCTTTTCTCTCTCCCACATGGCAGCTGTCTCCCATTCTGCCAGCGCATCTCACACCTAATCCAGAGCCGTCTTTTGTCTCCACTAGTCCTATCACCATCTCGTCTCGTTTTGAATACCTCTTAATGTCTCTTCACTTCTCTTTTGTTCTTTCATCCCCATTTCCCAGCCTCCAAACTGGCCTTTTAATCGGTTTCATTTCCTGTGTTTTTTCAGTCCTGATGAAGGGTTTCGACCTGAAACGTTGACTCTATTTCTCTCTCCACAGATGCTGCCTGGCCTGCTGAGTTTTTCCAGCATTTTCTGTTGTTGTTTTGGATTTCCAGCATCTGCATTATTTTGCTATTGTGCGAGGACTAAACCATGTTCATTCTAGCAGTTATGGTTCATTTCTGCTGATCTATAACCCCAATACTTGGGCTGGAGATTAATATTCTGTATAAATATTGAATACATCAGGTTTGTTTCAATTACTAATATAAAAGGAAAATACTGCAGATGCTGGAAATCTGAAATAAGAACAAAATGCTGGAAATACTCAGCAGGTCAGGCAGCATCTGTGGAGAGAGAAACAGAGTTAACGTTTCAGGTTGATGACCTTTCAACTGAACTGGAAAAACTTAGAGATGTAGCAGGCTTTAAGCAAGTGAAGAGGCAGGGAAAGGGGGGAGGAAAGACCAAAAGGGAAGGTCTGTGATTGGGTGGAAGGCAGGAGAGATTAAATGACAAAAGGGAGGATAGTACAAAGCAAAAGGAGATGGTAATGGGACAAGTAATGAAACAAAAGATGAGTCTAGATGAGGTGTAAATGGGAATGGCAGAATCATCAACAGCTGCCATGTGAAAAAATAGGGGCCGAGGTTATGGTCTGAAATTGTTGAACTTGATGTTGAGTCCAGAAGGCTGTAAAGTGCCTAATAGAAAGATGAGGTGCTGTTCCTCGAGCTTACATTGAGCTTCATTGGAACAGTGTAGGAGGCCAAGGACGGTGAGGTCCGAGTGGGAATGGAGCGGAGAATTAAAGTGACAGGCGACCGAAAGCTCAGGGTCACCCTTACGGACTGAATGGAGGTGTTCCACAAAGCAGTCACCTAATCTGCGTTTGGTCTCCCCAGTGCAGAGAAGATTGCATCGTGAGCAGCGAATGCCGTATACTAAATTGTAAGAAGTACAAGTAAATCGCTGTTTCACCTGGAAGGGGTGTTTGGGGCCCTGGAGCGGGGGAAGGGAGGAGGTTAAAGGGCAGGTGCTGCATCTTGAATATTTGAATGTGTGTTCTGTCTGAGTACTTGGCTTGTGGGTGTCATAGACTGAACTGTAGTGTTTCACTTTACACTCACCTGAAATTCTTTTGAACCACCCCCTTTCTATAACTATCTTGCATAAGATTTGAAATCTGTTATTTTCTGCATCATTTAACATTTTTTGGATATGATTAAGTAAAACGCCATCACACATATTGCACTTTGAAATGTTCTGATCTTTGTAACTGTCATTGGTGATTTTGATGGTCTCATTGATTTAATCTGGTGTTACTAACACTATTTCTTTAATCAAGATAATTGTTTCAAATACTTCCTTTATCAGATCATCAGCTCCTCCATTGATCTCTGTCAATAATCCGTGGTTCGGGGCTGGGGTTAGGGGTTAGTGGTTGGGGCCAGTGGTTATTGGTTAGGATTGGGGTTAGTGGTTGAGGCCAGTGGTTATTGGTTAGGATTGGGGTTAGTGGTTGGGGCTAGTGGTTATTGGTTAGGATTGGGGTTAGTGGTTGGGGCCAGTGGTTATTGGTTAGGATTGGGGTTAGTGGTTGGGGCCAGTGGTTATTGGTTAGGATTGGGGTTAGCGGTTGGGGCTCGTGGTTATTGGTTAGGATTGGGGTTAGTGGTTGAGGCCAGTGGTTATTGGTTAGGATTGGGGTTAGTGGTTGAGGCCAGTGGTTATTGGTTAGGATTGGGGTTAGTGGTTGGGGCTCGTGGTTATTGGTTAGGATTGGGGTTAGTGGTTGAGGCCAGTGGTTATTGGTTAGGATTGGGGTTAGTGGTTGGGGCTCGTGGTTATTGGTTAGGATTGGGGTTAGTGGTTGAGGCCAGTGGTTATTGGTTAGGATTGGGGTTAGTGGTTGGGGCTCGTGGTTATTGGTTAGGATTGGGGTTAGTGGTTGAGGCCAGTGGTTATTGGTTAGGATTGGGGTTAGTGGTTGGAGCTAGTGGTTATTGGTTAGGATTGGTGCTGGTGGTTGGGGCCAGTGGTTATTGGTTAGGATTGGGGTTAGTGGTTGGGGCTCGTGGTTATTGGTTAGGATTGGGGTTAGTGGTTGGGGCTCGTGGATATTGGTTAGGATTGGGGTTAGTGGTTGGGGCTCGTGGATATTGTTTAGGATTGGGGTTAGTGGTTGAGGCCAGTGGTTATTGGTTAGGATTGGGGTTAGTGGTTGGGGCTCGTGGTTATTGGTTAGGATTGGGGTTAGTGGTTGAGGCCAGTGGTTATTGGTTAGGATTGGGGTTAGTGGTTGGGGCTCGTGGTTATTGGTTAGGATTGGGGTTAGTGGTTGAGGCCAGTGGTTATTGGTTAGGATTGGGGTTAGTGGTTGGGGCTCGTGGTTATTGGTTAGGATTGGGGTTAGTGGTTGGGGCCAGTGGTTATTGGTTAGGATTGGGGTTAGTGGTTGAGGCTAATGGTTATTGGTTAGGATTGGGGTTAGTGGTTGGGGCCAGTGGTTATTGGTTAGGATTGGTGCTGGTGGTTGGGGCTAGTGGTTATTGGTTAGGATTGGGTTTAGTGGTTGGGGCTAGTGGTTATTGGTTAGTATTGGGGTCAGGGGTTGGGGTTAGTCGATAGGATATTAGGCTTAGGAAACTGTGATTAAGGTGAGAAACCACTATTGACAATGCCAGTGTCACTGGACGCGTCCTTTTTCATTCATGGTTTTTTTAACCTCACGCGAATTAGTCACAAAACAGCCTTCAAGGAACCTTCTCTCTGGCCCGAGTCTGATTTCCACCCGTCTTTCACATCTCAACATTTCCCAAAGAAAAGGTCATCCGGGACATTAGACTTCGGGATTTGGGGACAAGAACAGGCGGATACAGGTGTTGCTCTGGTTACATCCAATCATCAGCCTGCCTGAAAAGTGTTTCTGACAATCACCTGTCACCAGGCCCCACCAGTCGCCATCTGATTCCACCGTCACATCTTCATCCATTACCTGCCTTTCACCCTCACCACAGCTGGTTTCACCACCATGACCATCCCCCATACTGAGGCGCTCCGATTCCCATTTGCAATGTAAGTGGTCCCTGGATTTGGTGTCTCAGCGGAAGTGGTCCCTGGATTTATTTACCCCTGTCCTAATATTTGGCTCAGTGTCAAACTTTGTTTATTAATACTCCTGTGATGCGTCTCAGGACTTTTTATTACAAGTGAACAAGTTGCTGTGAAGTGAGGTTGGTTGATCAAGTGAATCCCTTCCCACACAAGGACCAGGCAAAAGGAATTTTCAGAGAGTTGTAGAGCTGGAGGAGGTGACAGAGATAGGGAGGGGCAAGGCCATGGAGGGATTTGAAAACAAGAATCAGAATTTAAAAATTGAGGATGTAGTAAAACATCCGAAGGTGCTTCACAGGAGCGATATCAATCAAAATTTAACACTGAGCCACATAAGGAGATATTATGGTAGATGACCAAAAGCTTGATCAGAGTGTTAGGTTTTAAGGAGCATCTCAAAGGAGGAGAGGTGGAGAGATGGGGAGGTTTAGGGAGGGAGTTCCAGAGCTCAGGGCCTTGGCAGCTGATGGTACTGCCGCCAGTGGTGGAGTGAATCAGGGATGTTCAAGAGGCCAGAATCGGAGGTGCACAGATATCTCGGAGGGTTGTCGGGCTGGAGGAGATTACAGAGATGGGGAACAGCAAGGCCATGGAGGAATTGGAAAATAAGAATGAGAATTTTAAACTTGACATGTTGCCAGACCAGAAGCCAATGTAGGTCAGCGAGCACAGGGATGATGGGTGAACAGGATTTGTTGCGAGTTAAGATATGGGCAGAAGAGATTCAGATGAGCTGAAGTTTATGGAGGGTGGAAGATGGGCAGGAGATCATTCGAATAGTCGAGTCTGCAGGTAACAGAGGCATGGATGAGGGTTTCAGCAGCAGATGGGGAAGCAGGGATGGAGATGGGTGATGTTTGGTATGAAGAATGAGGAGAAGCAATATAAACTAAATGATGCAATTTTAACGGGGGTGCAGGAATAGAGAGACCTGGGAGTGTCTGCACACAAATCTTTGAAGGTGGTAGGACAAGTTGAGAAGGCTGATAAGGATCTTAAGCTTTATAAATAGAGGCATTGAGTACAAAAGCAAGGAAGTTAGGCTAAACCTTTCTGAAACACCGGTTAGGCCCCAGCAGGAGTATTTTGTTCCATTCTGGGCACCACACTTTAGGAATGATGTCAAGACCTTAGAGAGGGTGCAGAAGAGATTTACTGGAATGGTTCCAGGGCTGAGGGATTACAGTTACGTGGGGAGACTGGGGAAGTTGGGGTTGTTCTCCTTAGAGCAGACGATTAAGAGATTTGATAGAGGTGTTCACAATCATGAAGGGTTTTGATGGAGTAAATAAGGAGAAAGTGTTTCCAGTGGTGGAAGGGTCGGTTTCCAGAGGAGACAGATTTAATGTGATTGGTCAAAGAAGCAGCGGCGACATGAGGAGAATTGTTTTTACGCAGCGAGTTGTTGTGATCGGGAATGCACTGCCTGAAAGGATGGTGGAAGCAGATTCAATAGTAACTTGCAAAAGGGAATTGGATAAATACTCGAAGCGAAATATTTACAGCGCTAAGGAGAAAGAGCAGGGGAGCGGAACTAATTGGATAGCTCGACCAAAGAGTTGGCACAGGCACGATGGGCCGAATGGCCTCCTTCTGTGCTGTATCATTCTAGGATTCTGTGAAGTGTCAGTAAATGCAATTTAAGAAGCATCACAGGGTTTGTGTCAGAATTTAACTGAGTATCGAGCCAACATGTCCAGGTTACGTAAACTGCGCCTGTTCACACTGGAAAGAGAAGGTGGAGAGGTGATAGGATTGCTGTTTTTAGGATTCTAAAGGGACTGGATAATGTAGAGCACGACAAGTTATTTCACCCTGTCCAGAACAGTAGAACCAGAGGACACGGCCTGCACTTGAAGGGGGTAAATTCAAGTCCAATCTGTGGGAACAATATTTCAGTGAGTGAGTGGTCAATCTATGGGACAGACTCCCTAGGGAGACGGTGGAAGCAGTTAGTGTTGATTCATTCAAATGCAAATTGGACCAATTTCATTCATAGAATAAGATTTTGGGACACAGTGTGTGAGTAATTTGAGACATGACGTGTGGTCAGTGTAGAATGCTCGGGAGGAAGAGGTGACTTTGGTCCGATGGCTCCTAAAGCTCTCCACCACTGGGGTTTTCCTCGCCTCATGTCTGGGTCTGTTGTAGACTCATTGATAGAGATTGATCGCTGTAATTAGTCAACAACTCCATTATCGTTGTATCATGGGACTCCCAGGATGGTAGAAGGCCGATTAGGTCAGAACCGAAATAATCCAGAGTAAGAAAGAAGAAACGGCCTAAAAATGGAGCAGTCAGCAACAGGACATCAATTAGTCTCCTCTTATCATGGAGTCAGCACAGACTCAACAGAAAGTGTGTCTGAAACAAATCTGATTTATTTGACATTTATACAGAATATTAACCCCTATAACTGGGATGGAGTTTATCAGCAGAAACAAACCCCAACTGACAGAATGAACATGGTTCAGTCCCGGATGTGATTAACAGCAGCAATAACATCAGAATCCAACCTTTGCAGTCACTTGTGAACTCGCTGGTGTGTCAGCAGGTTGGATGACTGACTGAATCCCTTCCCACAGACGGAGCAAGTGAACGGCCTCTCCCCAGTGTGAACTCGCTGGTGTATCAGTAGGTTGGATGAATCAGTGAATCCCTTCCCACACAAAGAGCAAGTGAACGGTCTCTCCCCAGTGTGTGTGCGTTGGTGTCTCAACAGATCCTTTGTGCTTTTAAAGCTTTTGTCACAGCCAGAACATTTAAAAGGTCTCTTATCAGAGTGAACAAGTTGATGTGCAGTGAGATGGGATGAATTAGTGAATCCCTTCCCACACACAGAGCAAGTGAACGGCCTCTCACAATGTGAGTGCGTTGGTGTTTTAGCAGATCCCTTGTGCGTTTAAAGCTTTTCTCACAGTCAAAACATTTAAATGGTCTCTTATCAGAGTGAACAAGTTGATGTTCAATAAAGCTGGCTGAATAAGTGAAACCCTTCCAACACACGGGGCAAGTGAACGGTCTCTCATCAGTGTGAACTCGCTGGTGTGTTGCCAGTTGGGAGGACTGAGCGAATCTCTTCCCACACATGGAGCAGGTGAACGGCCTCTCCCCAGTGTGAACTCGCTGGTGTGTCTGGAGGCTGGATGACTGAGTGAATCCCTTACAACACAATGAGCAGGTGAATGGCCTCTCCCCAGTGTGACTGCGTCGATGAGTTTGCAGCAGGGATGGGTAATTGAATCCCTTCCCACAGTCCCCACATTTCCACGGTTTCTCTGTGGCGCGGGTGTCCTCGTGTCTCTCCAGGTTAGACGATCAGTTGAAGCCTCGTCCACACACAGAACACGTGTACGGTTTGTCCCCGCTGTGAATGGTGCGATGATTTTTCAGGCTGTGTAACTGGTTAAAGCTTTTTCCACACACTGGAACACTCTCACTCAGGTGTGTGGGTCTCGGTGCTTTTCCAGTCACACTGATGTTTGAAATCTTGTCCCACAGACAGAACAGGCAAACATTTCTCCTTCCACATTCAAAGGCTGCTGATATTCCCTGTAAAAGCAGTTTACAAAAGACATCACTGTAAGTTCAGGATAAAAATGCAGAACAGATAATTCTAGTTTCTATGGAGCATTTTTTCCTCTCTTATTACATAGAATTACACAGATTGTACAGCACAGAAACAGGCCATTCGGCCCAACTGGTCCATGCGGTGTTTATGCTCCACACGAGCCTCCTCCCATCTCTCTTCATCTCACCCTATCAGCATCTCCTTCTATTCCTTTCTCCCATGTGTTTATCCAGCTTCCCCTTAAATGCATCCACGCTCTTCACCTCAACTACTCCCTGTGGCAGCAAGTTCCACATTCTCAACACGCTCTGGGTGAAGGAGTTTAACCTAAATAGGACTTTCCTGGGCAGCCAATGAGCACTGCTGCCTCTTCTGTGCATTTCCTGGCGAGGCTAAACAGTTGATATTTTCTGATCAAAAAGAGCTGAGCTCGGCAGCATTAGTCCTGTTTTGCCTCCTTTTGGAGACCAGGTGTATGAGCAGAGTGAGCGTAGCCTTCACAGCAACCGTAATAAAATTGTTACAGTTGTGAAGGCATCTTGTGTAACTGCACTGGACCACAAACAAAGTATGTGTGTCGATTATGGTCTGACTGCGCTACATAGAAACATAGAAGATAGGAGCAGGAGTAGGCCATTCGGCCCCTCGAGGCTGCTCCGCCATTCAATGAGATCATGGCTGGTCATCCAAATTCAGTACCCTGTCCCTGCCTTCTCCCCATATCCCTTGATCCCTTTAGCCTTAAGAAATATATCTAACTCCTTCTTGAATATATTTAATGAATTGGCCTCTACTGCCTTCTGTGGTAGAGAATTCCACAGGTTCACCACTCTCTGGGTGAAGAAATTCCTCCTCATCTCTGTCCTAAATGGCTTACCCCTTATCCTTAGACTGTGACCCCTGGTTCTGGACACCCCGGCCATTGGGAACATACTTCCTGCATCTAGTCTGTCTAGTCCTGTTAGAATTTTATAAGTTTCAATGAGATCCCCTCTCATTCTTCTAAACTCCAGCGAGTAAAAGCCCAATCCACCCAATCTCTCCTCATACGTCATTCCTGCCATCCTAGGTATCAGCCTGGTGAATCTTCGCTGCACTCCCTCCATGGCAAGAACATCCTTCCTCAGATAAAGCGACCAAAACTGCACACAATACTCAAGATGCGGTCTCACCAAGGCCCTGTACAACTGCAGCAAGACATCCTTGTTCCTGTACTCGAACTCTTGATACGAAGGCCAACATACCATTTGCCTTCTTAACCGCCTGCTGCACCTGCATGCTTACCTTCAGCGACTGGTGCACAAGGACACCCAGGTCTCCTTGCACTTCCCCTTCTCCCAATCTATTGCCATTCAGATAATAATCTGCCTTCCTGTTTTTGACACCAAAGTGGATAACCTCGCATTTATCCACGTTATATTGCATCTGCCATGGTTCTGCAATATCACCCTGTGGTAAACCACTGCTAACTCTGTACATGTCTGTGTGGTAAACCACTGTTAACTCTTTACAGGTCCGGGCATGTCTCCACCCCTGGCTCCACCCCTAAGCCCGGGTATAAAGGTGACTCACCACCCTTCCCCCGGGAGCTCTTAGGATGGATCCACTAGCAGAGGCATGCTCCAGTTCTTAATCAATAAAAGCCTACTTCGTATAAGTTCAACTCGTAGTCTTTGGTGTTGTTGATAGTGCATCACACCCAACCTGTCCGAATCATACTGGAGTTTCTTGGCATCCTCCTCACAGCACACACACCCACCCAGCTTTGTGTCGTCTGCAAACTTGGAGATATTACATCTAATTCCCTCGTCTAGATCATTAATATACATTGTGAATAGCTGGGGTCCTAGGACCGATCCCTGCGGTACCCCACTAGTCACTGCCTGCCACTCGGAAAAAGGCCCATTTATTCCAGCTCTTTGCTTTCTGTCTGCCAACCAGTTCTCTATCCAAGTCAATACCTTGCCCCCAATCCCATGTGCCTTAACTTTACACGCTAATCTCTTATGCGGGACCTTATCTTCTGAAAGTCCAAATACACCACATCCACTGGTTCTGTGACGCTTTAAAAGTGCTAGATAAAGGTAAGTTGTTGGTTGGTGTGAGTTTGCGGTGTGTAAATGCTGCCCTTCTCACAGCCTGTAAAAGGAGTCTACAAAAGCCATCACTGTGAGTCCAGGATAGAAATTGACAAGATTCTCTCCGCCTGCTTCCTGGCCAAGGGGGCCACGCATGCGCCCTGCTGCCCCCTGAGCCTCTCAAGATGGCGGCCATTACCCCGGGCCTGTCACCGGGAGAAAGCCCCGCAGCTACCGCCCCGCTCGGGGCAAACGCCCGGCGGCTCTTATTCGGGGCCTGAGGCCCACCCCGGGTGTTTGTGAAGCGGATAATGTTGAGTGTTTTAATAATGGGGCCTGGGGCCGCACTCGGGGTGTGAGCAGCCCGCGTTCCCCCAGGGTTCATGAACCCGCTCCCTGAGCTCGGGGTGTAAGCGGCCCGCGTCCCCCCGGGGTTCATGAACCCGCTCGGGGTGTGAGCGGCCCGCCTCCCCCCGGGGTTCACGAACCCACTCCCTGAGCTCTCTCACCTGATGTGTCAGCGGCTGCTGCTATAGTCCGCGCATGCTCAGCTCACACAGCGCGGGTGATTGACGGGAGCGGGGCTGGAGGACCGAGCGGGCGGTGGGTCCTCCAACCAATCGGTGTGTGTGAGGGACGGGACTTGACCTTTAAACCGGAACAACAGAGGGTGAACTGAGCATGTGTGGGTGTGGCTGTTGGGCAGTGTGAGCTGAGCATGTGCGGGTGGAGAGGTTGCAGCAGGTCAGAGGGAGGCGGGTTAATGAACCCCGGGGGGACGCGGGCTTCACACTCCCCGAGTGCAGCCCCAGGCCCGATTATAAGAGCAGTGAACATTATCCGCCCCCACCCGCGGGTTCCCGTTTCACTCCGGCCCGAATTTCAACAAAGCGCCAAACTCCGGGACAGACAGGAAGTGACTCAGGGAGCGTCTGTAAATGAAGGAGAAATGGAGACTGGTCAGGGAGTGTCTGTAAATGGAGGAGAAATGCTGACTGATAAGGGAGCGTCTGTAAATGGAGGAGAAATGTTGACTGGTCAGGGAGCGTCTGTAAATGGAGGAGAAATGGAGACTGGTCAGGGAGTGTCTGTAAATGGAGGAGAAATGCTGACTGATAAGGGAGCGTCTGTAAATGGAGGAGAAATGGTGACTGGTCAAGGAGCATCTATAAATGGAGGAGAAATGGGGACTGGTCAGGGAGCGTCTGTAAATGGAGGAGCAATGGTGACTGGTCAGGGAGTGTCTGTAAATGGAGGAAAAAGCTGGTCAGGGAGCGTCTGTAAATGGAGGAGAAATGGCGACTGGTCAGGGAGTGTCTGTAAATGGAGGAGAAATGGTGGCATCGGCAGCGGGTGGAGGCGGAGCTGAGCGGCAGAGCGACTACAAGAAGCCCCAGAGGCTGAGGTAGGCCTCAGTGCGGCATCGGCAGCGGGTGGAGGCGGAGCTGAGCGGCAGAGCGACTACAAGAAGCCCCAGAGGCTGAGGTAGGCCTCAGTGCGGCATCGGCAGCGGGTCACCACAAAGCGGGTAAGTGGTTGGTAAGTATTTCTCCCTTTTTAAGCTTAAATCTCTTTGGTTTATAGTTTCTAAGGTGTGATATTCACCATCTAGAATCGAGGCAGAGGGTATTTAAGAATAATAATAAATTTAATTAAGTACATAGAATGGGAGATCAGGCGATGTGTTGCTGCTGCAATATGGGAGCTGGTGGACACCATTGATGCTCACGGTGATCACATTTGCAGTAAGTGTTGGCTGCTCGAGGAATTCCGGCTCCGTGTTGAAGAGCTGGAGTCCGAGCTTCAAACACTGAGACACATCAGGGAGGGGGAGAGTTACCTGGACTCTGTGTATCAGAAGGTAGTCACACCAATTAGATTAATTAATTCAGATGTAGTCCGTGGCCAGGGTCAGGATGGTGTGACTAGAAGTGAGGCAGGTACGGGGATCCAGGAGGTAGTGTTGGAGGAGCCGCAGCCCTTGCACTTGTCCAACAGGTTCGAGGCTCTTACTCCCTGTGAGGATGGGAACAGGGACTGCGGGGAGGATGAGCAACCTGGCCACAGCACCGTGGAGCCGGGGGCCATTCAAGTGGGGCGAGTTAAAAGAAATGTTGTAGTGGTAGGGGATAGTATCGTTAGGGGGATAGATAGAGTTCTCTGCAGCCGAGAGCGAGAGTCCCGAAGGCTGTGTTGCCTGCCCGGTGCCAGGGTTAAGGACATCCCCTCTGGACTGGAGAGAAACTTGCAGTGGGAGGGGGAGGATCCAGTTGTCGTGGTCCATGTTGGTACCAACGACATAGATAGGACAAGGAAGGAGGTTCTGCTGAGGGAGTTTGAGCAGCTAGGGGCCAAATTAAAAAGCAGAACCACAAGGGTAATGGATTATTACCTGAGCCACGAGCGAATTTGGCTAGGACAAATAAAATTAGAGAGTTAAATGCGTGGCTCAACGACTGGTGTGGGAGAAATGGGTTTTGCTTCCTGGGACACTGGCACCAGTACTGGGGCAGGAGGGAGCTGTTCCGTTGGGACGGGCTTCACTTGGCCAGTGCTGGGACTAGAGTCCTGGCGGATCATATAACTAGGGCTGTCGAGAGGGCTTTAAACTAACTAGTGGTGGGGAGGTTCCAAGAGAGAAAATAATACAAATGACAACAGAGAAGGTCATAGACTTAGGTAGCAGTGGGGAAATTAAAAACCAGAGCATGTCAGGAAGGGGCAGAAGGTATGGAGTAAAAGGTAAAGTAATAAAAAGGGCAAAAGCAGGAACTAAGTGTCACAAAACATCTTTGAAAGTTCTCTATCTGAATGCACGTAGCATTCGTAACAAAATAGATGAGTTAATGGCACAGATAACTACATATGGGTATGATCTTGTGGCCATTACAGAAACATGGCTGCAGGGTGACAATGCCTGGGAATTAAACATACCAGGTTATTTAACGATCAGGAAGGACAGACAGGAAGGAAGGGGAGGTGGGGTTTCTATGTTAATAAAGGAAGGAATCACTGTAATACAGAGAAATGATATTGGGTCAAAATGTCAGGACAATGAAACAGTTTGGGTGGAGTTAAGGAATAATAAGGGGAAAAAAACACTAGTGGGCGTAGTCTATAGGCCTCCGAACTGTGGCAACTCTGTTGGACGGAGTATCAATCAGGAAATAGTTGAGGCTTGTAATAAGGGAACATCTATAATTATGGGGGATTTTAACTATCATATTAATTGGACAAATCAAATTGGGCAGGGCTGCCTTGAGGATGAGTTCATTGAGTGTATTAAGGATGGGTTTCTTGAGCAGTATGTAACTGAACCGACCAGGGGGCAAGCAACCTTAGATCTGGTCCTGTGTAACGAGACAGGATTAATTAAAAATGTCCTAGTAAAGGATCCCCTTGGAATGAGTGACCATAACATGGTTGAATTCCATATTCAATTAGAGGGTGAGAAGGTTGGATCTCAAACAAGCGTGCTAAGCACGAATAAAGGAGACTATGAAGGTATGAGAGCGGAATTGAGTAGAGTGGATTGGGAAAATAGATTAAAGGGTAAGACGATACATGATCAGTGGTGTACATTTAAGGAGTTATTTTACAACTTCCAAAAAAAATATATTCCACTGAGAAGAAAAGGGTGTAAAAGAAAAGACAGCCATCCGTGGCTAATTAAAGAAATTAAGGATAGGATTTGACTAAAAACAAGGGCATAGAAGGTAGCCAAATCTAGTGGGAGGATAGAGGATTGGGAAAACTTTAAAAGACAGCAAAAAATAACAAAAAGATTGATTAAGAAAGGGAAGATAGATTATGAAAGTAAATTAGCAAAAAATGTAAAAACAGATAGTAAGAGTTTTTATAGTTATATAAAAAGAAAAAGGGTGGCTAAAGTAAATGTTGGTCCCTTAGAGGATGGGACCGGGAAATTAATGGTGGGAAATATGGAGATGGCAAAAACACTGAATGAATATTTTATATCAGTCTTTACAGTAGAAGACACGAAGAATATCCCAACATTGGACAAACAGGGGGCTAAAGGGGGGGAGGAGCTAAACACGATCAAAATCACTAAGGAAGTGGTACTCGGTAAAATAATGGGACTCAAGGCGGATAAATCACCTGGACCTGATGGCTTACATCCTAGGGTCTTGAGGGAAGTGGCGGTAGGGATTGTGGATGCATTGGTAATAATTTTCCAAAACTCCCTGGACTCGGCAATGGTCCTGGCAGACTGGAAAACTGCTAATGTAACACCCTTATTTAAAAAGGGCAGTAGACAGAAGGCTGGAAACTATAGACCGGTTAGCCTAACATCTGTGGTAGGTAAAATTTTGGAGTCCATTATTAAGGAGACAGTAACAGGACATTTGGATAATCATAATTTAATAGGACAAAGTCAGCATGGTTTTATGAAGGGGAAGTCATGTTTGACAAATTTGCTGGAGTTCTTTGAGGAAGTAACATATAGGGTGGATAAAGGGGAACCAGTGGACGTAGTGTATTTAGACTTCCAAAAGGCATTTGACAAGGTGCCACACAAAAGACTATTGCTTAAGATAAAAAAATCACAGGATTGGGGGTAATATTCTGGCATGGATAGAGGATTGGCTATCCAACAGAAGGCAGAGAGTTGGGATAAATGGTTCATTCTCAGACTGGCAATCAGTAACTAGTGGTGTTCCGCAGGGGTCAGTGCTGGGTCCCCAACTCTTTACAATCTATATTAACGATTTGGAGGAGGGGACCGAGTGTAACACATCAAAGTTTGCAGATGATACTAAGATGGGGGGGAAAGTAGTGAGTGAGGAGGACATAAAAAACCTTCAAGGGGACATAGACAGGCTAAGTAAGTGGGCAGAGATTTGGCAGATGGAATACAATACTGGGAAGTGTGAGGTTATGCACTTTGGCAGGAAAAATCGTAGAGCAAGTTATTATCTTAATGGCAAGAGACTGGAAAGTACTGAAGTACAAAGGGATCTGGGGGTCCTGGTGCACGAAACTCAAAAGGTTAGTATACAGGTGCAGCAAGTGATTAAGAAGGCCAATGGAATGTTGGCTTTCATTGCTAGGGGGATAGAATATAAAAATAGGGAGGTATTGCTTCAGCTGTACAAGGTATTGGTGAGACCGCACCTGGAATACTGCGTACAGTTTTGGTGTCCATACTTAAGAAAGGACATACTTGCTCTCGAGTCAGTACAAAGAAGGTTCACTCGGTTAATCCCGGGGATGAGGGGATGGACATATGAGGAGAGGTTGAGTAGATTGGGACTCTGCTCATTGGAGTTCAGAAGAATGAGAGGCGATCTTATTGAAACATATAAGATTGTGAAGGGGTTGGATCGGGTGGATGCAGGGAAGATGTTCCCGATGATGGGTGAAACTAGAACTAGGGGGCATAGTCTTAGAATAAGGGGCTGCTCTTTCAAAACTGAGATGAGGAGGAACTACTTCACTCAGAGGGTGGTAGGTCCATGGAATATGCTGCCCCAAAAAGCTGTAAAAGCTACATCATTACATAAATTTAAAACAGAAATAGACAGTTTCCTAGAAGTAAAGGGAATTAAGGGTTACGGGGAGCGGGCAGGAATTTGGACATGAGTCTAGGTTCGGATCGGTCATGGCCCTGTGGGTAGCGGAGCGGGCCCAGGGGCCGTGTAGCCTGATCCTGCTCCTATTTCGTGTGTCTAATTCTGTTAGATGCAGGAGATGGTTCTGTGATTGTGGATTGGCAGTTAGGATCAGATCAGCCATGATCTTATTGAATGGCGGAGCAGGCTCGAGGGGCCGATTGGCCTACTCCTGCTCCTATTTCTTATGTTCTTATGACTGGTCAGGGAGCATCTGTAAATGGAGGAGAAATGGAGACTGGTCAGGGAGCATCTGTAAATGGAGGAGAAATGGTGACTGGTCAGGGAGTGTCTGTAAATGAAGGAGAAATGACTCAGTATTTTTGGGAGTTGGTTTGTGTAAACAAATATATCAGTGATTTTAATGAGACACTTTCTGTGTCCCCGCGCCTGTAAATACTGGCTGGAAAGGGGCCGGACTCTCAGGAGGCTCCACACTGGTGGCTGCTCGTGTTTCGGTGGTCTCCCATCAGATTAATGTGCTTCTGCTGTGGTTGTGTTTAATAAAGTGCCCGAAGCCCTCACTGTAACACTCTCACATATCCCACCTGCAGTGCAATGTCCGTGCTGTGTGCTTCCTGTCCAATATCCCCCTGATCCCTGGCTCTCCTGTTGCACCAACTCAGTCTAATGGGACAAGAAGTGCCAGCTCAAGAGATTCCCAAATCAGGGACGGAATGAAAGGTTCAGACATGTGGAATGTTAATCTTACACAATGTGTGAGATGCTGAGCACCCGCCCAACATTTCACCACCACACCTTTCAAATAGTTTTATCAACCTCTCTTCCTCTGAAACCTTTGATTCGGGCCGGGGGTCCGGCCCCGAGAGGGACTGCGCATTCAGTTTAACTCCCAGAGAGTTTATACGTAGATGAGGCACACTGGACAGCAACTGATGAGTGCAGACCTGAACCCAGCCAGAGTCAGCACCTTCAGGGGAGGAGAGGGAGGGGAACCAGTGAGTGCAGAACTGAACCCAGCCAGAGTCAGCACCTTCAGGGGAGGAGAGGGAGGGAAACCAGTGAGTGCAGAACTGAACCCCGCCAGAGTCAGCACCTTCAGGGGAGGAGAGGGAGGGGAACCAGTGAGTGCAGAACTGAACCCCGCCAGAGTCAGCACCTTCAGGGGAGGAGAGGGAGGGGAACCAGTGAGTGCAGAACTGAACCCCGCCAGAGTCAGCACCTTCAGGGGAGGAGAGGGAGAGGGGAACCAGTGAGTGTAGAACTGAACCCAGCCAGAGTCAGCACCTTCAGGGGAGGAGAGGGAGGGGAACCAGTGAGTGCAGAACTGAACCCCGCCAGAGTCAGCACCTTCAGGGGAGGAGAGGGAGAGGGGAACCAGTGAGTGCAGAACTGAACCCCGCCAGAGTCAGCACCTTCAGGGGAGGAGAGGGAGAGGGGAACCAGTGAGTGTAGAACTGAACCCTGCCAGAGTCAGCACCTTCAGGGGAGGAGAGGGAGGGGAACCAGTGAGTGTAGAGCTGAACCCAGCCAGAGTCAGCACCTTCGACTGACAGGAAAAATGTTGGAGGTGGTGCAATGTGTTTGGATTTCCGCGCAGGAAAGAGGGAAAGTCTGTGGGATGGAGATTTACAGCTTTGGGGAAGAAGAGAGGAAGGAATTTTCACGGCAACTAGAATTGTCTGTTATGAATTTCGATAATGTACTTACAGCGAAGACTTTTGTAACTTCCCTTTACAGGGTATTAGAAGGAAATGATTTGCAGACGGGAAACTTAAACCAAACATCACGTCAAGATCTGGCAGTCACTCAATTCATCAGGACCTGAATATAATTGGCCTTTGAATGTGGAAGGAGAAATGTTTGTCACAATCTTTACACAACCTGAAAAACTTCTCACCATTCACAGCGGGGAGAAACCGTACACGTGTTCTGTGTGTGGACGAGGCTTCAACTGATCTTCCAACCTGGAGAGACACAAGGACACCCGCACCATGGAGAAACCGTGGAAATGTGGGGACTGTGGGAAGAGGTTCAGTTACCCGTCTGAGCTGGAAACGAATCAACGCATTCACACTGGGGAGAGGCCATTCACCTGCTCCGTGTGTGGCAAGAGATTCACTCAGTCATCCACCCTGCTGACACACCAGCAAGTTCACACTGGGAAGAGGCCGTTCACCTGCTCTGACTGTGGGAAGGGATTCACTTCATCATCCAAACCGTTTAATCACCAGCGAGTTCACACTGGGGAGAGGACTTTCACCTGCTCCGTGTGTGGGAAGGGATTCACTCACTCATCCAACCTGCCGAGACACCAGCGAGTTCACCAGTGATTGCAGGGATTGGATTCTGCTGTTATTGCTGCTGTTAACCACATCCAGGACTGAATCATTTTCACCCTGACAGCTGGGGTTTGTTTCTGCTTATGT
Organism: Somniosus microcephalus; assembly: GCF_052327205.1. Classification (NCBI taxonomy): domain Eukaryota; kingdom Metazoa; phylum Chordata; class Chondrichthyes; order Squaliformes; family Somniosidae; genus Somniosus; species Somniosus microcephalus. The sequence continues at coordinate 45,829,258 of NC_140990.1, forward strand.
TAATAAACCTTATAACTGGAAATTAATATTCTGTATAAATTATTTAATAAATGATCTTTGTTTCAAACACAGTGTGTCGAATGTTTGTTTGATTTCTGCATGATAAGAGGAGACTAAATGATGTTCTGATACCGAGTGTTCCATTTTTGGGCCTTTTCTTACTCTGGATTATTTCAGTTCTCATCTAGTTCCCCTTCTACCCATCAAAGCCCAAGCTTGCTCCATTTTATTACACGGCTTGTGGGTGTCATAGACTGAACTGTACTGTCTCACTTTACACTCATCTGAAATTCCTTTGAACCACCCCTTTACAGAACTATCTTGCATGAGATTTGAAATCTGTTATTTGCTGTAATAATTATCACTTTTTTGGATCTGATTTAGTAAAACTCCTCCACACGTACTGCATGTGATAGTCTTTGAAAGGTTCTGATCTTTGTAATAGTAATTTCTGAGCTGGATGGTCTTGTTGATTTAATCTCTTGTTACTAACATACCTTGCACTATTTCTTTAATCGAGATAATTGTTTCCTTTATCAGGTTTTTAGCTCCTCCATTGATCCCTGTCAATAATCCTTGGTTAGGGGCTGGGGTTAAGGTGCAGGTTTAGGGGTCAGAGGTTGGGGCGAGTGGTTATTGGTTAGGATTGGGGTTAGTGGTTGGGGCTCATGGTTATTGGTTAGGATTGGGGTTAGTGGTTGGGGCTCGTGGTTATTGGTTAAGGTTGGGGTTAGTGGTTGGGGCTCGTGGTTATTGTTTAGGATTGGGGTTAGTGGTTGGGGCCAGTGGTTATTGGTTAGGATTGGGGTTAGTGGGTATTGGTTAGGATTGGGGCTCGTGGTTATTGGTTAAGATTGGGGTTAGTGGTTTGGGGTTAGTCGATAGGATATTAGGCTTAGGAGATAGTGATTAAGGTTAGTAACCACTATTGACAATGCCTGTGTGACTAAATGCGTCCTTTTTCATTCATTTTTTTAATCTCAAGCAGACGAGTCACAAAACAACCTCGTGAATTGTTCATTCAAGGAATCTTCCTTGTGGCCGAGTCCGATTTCCTCCCTTTCACATCTCGACATTTTCCACAGAAAATGATATAAGGGACATTAGACTTTCGTTAGTGGGAGTGGTTTATAGACCTCCAAACAGTAAAGCAGAGGTTGGGGATGGCATTAAAAGGGAAATTAAAGAAGCGTGCAATAAGGGCACAGCAGTCATCATGGGTGACTTTAATCTACATATAGATTGGGCCAACCAAATTAGTAACAATACTGTGGAGGAGGAATTCCTGGAGTGTTTACGGGATGGTTTCCTGGACCAATATGTTGAGGAACCAACCAGAGATCAGGCCATCTTAGACTGGGTATTATGTAACGAGAATGGATTAATTAGCAATCTTGTTGTACGAGGCCCCTTGGGTCGGAGCGATTATAATATGATCGAATTCTTCATTAAGATGGAGAATGAAGTAGTTGACTCGGAGCCTAGGGTCCTCAATTTAAATAAAGGAAACTACGATGGTCTGAGGAGCGAGTTGGGTAGGATTGATTGGGGAATGTCACTCAAAGGGTTGACGGTGGATAGGCAATGGCAAACATTCAAAGACCGAATGGATGAACTACAGAATTTGTTCATCCCAGTTTGGCATAAAAATAAAACAAAAAAGGTGACCCAACCGTGGCTAACAAGGGAAATTAGGGATAGCATAAGGTCCAAGGAGAGGGCATATAAATTGGCCAGAAAAAGCAATAATCCTGAGGATTGGGAGCAGTTTAGGATTCAACAAAGGAGGACAAAGGGATTAATTAAGAAGGGGAAAATAGAATATGAGAGTAAGCTTGCAGGGAACATAAAAACTGACTGTAAAAGCTTTTATAGATATGTGAAGAAAAAAAGATTGGTGAAGTCAAGCGTAGGTCCCTTGCAGTCAGAATCGGGGGAATTTATAATGAGGAACAAAGAAATGGCAGACCAACTAAATACATATTTTGGTTCTGTCTTTACAAAGGAGGACAGAAATAACCTCCCAGAGATGCCGGGGAACATAGGGTCTGATGAAAGGGTGGAACTGAAAGAAATCAGTATTTGTAGGGAAATGGTGTTAGGAAAATTGATGGGACTGAAGACTGATAAATCCCCAGGCCTGATAATCTACATCCCAGGGTACTTAAGGAAGTGGCCCTAGAAATAGTAGATGCATTGCTGGTCATCTTCCAGAACTCGATAGACTCTGGAACGGTACCCATGGATTGGCGGGTAGCTAATGTTACCCCACTATTCAAAAAAGGTGGTAGAGAAAAGGCGGGGAATTATAGACCGGTAAGCTTGACATCGGTAGTGGGGAAAATGCTAGAGTCCATTATAAAAGATGTAATAGCAGAGCACTTGGAAAGCAGTGACTGGATCGGACAAAGTCAACATGGATTTACAAAAGGTAAATCATGCTTGACTAATCTACTGGAATTTTTTGAGGATGTAACTGGTAAAATAGATAAGGGAGAACCAGTGGATGTGGTGTATTTGGACTTTCAGAAGGCTTTCGATAAGGTCCCGCATAAGAGATTAGCGTGCAAAATTAAGGCACATGGGATTGGGGGCAAGGTATTGACTTGGATAGAGAACTGGTTGGCGGACAGAAAGCAAAGAGTTGGAATAAACGGGTCATTTTCCGAGTGGCAGGCAGTGACTAGTGGGGTACCGCAAGGATCGGTCCTAGGACCCCAGCTGTTCACAATATATATTAATGATCTGGATGAGGGAATTGGATGTAATATCTCCAAATTTGCAGACGACACAAAGCTGGATGGGAGGGTATGCTGTGAGGAGGATGTCGTGAAACTCCAGTACGATTTGGACAGGTTGGGTGATTGGGCAGAAACATGGCAAATGCACTATAATGTGGATAAATGTGAGGTCATCCACTTTGGTGGCAAAAACAGGAAGGCAGATTATTATTTGAATGGCAATAGATTGGGAGAAGGGGAAGTGCAGAGAGACCTGGGTGTTCTTGTGCACCAGTCACTGAAGGGATGCAGCAGGCGCTTAAGAAGGCAAATGGTGTGTTGGCCTTCGTAGCAAGAGGGTTTGAGTACAAGAACAAGGATGTCTTGCTGCAGTTGTACAGGGCCTTGGTGAGACCACACCTTGAGTATTGTGTGCAGTTTTGGTTGCCTTACCTGAGGAAGGACGTTCTTGCCATGGAAGGAGTGCAGCGAAGATTCACCAGGCTGATACCTGGGATGGCAGGAATGACGTATGAGGAGAGATTGTGTCGATTGGGCTTATACTCACTGGAGTTTAGAAGATTGAGAGGGGATCTCATCGAAACCTATAAAATTCTGTCAGGCCTGGACAGACTAGATGCAGGAAGGATGTTTCTGATGGCCGGGGAGTCCAGAACCAGGGGTCATAGTCTAAGGATAAGGGGTAAGCCATTTAGGACTGAAATGAGGAGGAATTTTTTCACCCAGAGAGTGGTGAACCTGTGGAATTCTCTGCCACAGAGGGCGGTGGAGGCCAGTTCATGAAGTATATTCAAGAAGGAGTTGGATATATTTCTTAAGGCTAAAGGGATCAAGGGATATGGGGAGAAGGCAGGGACAGGGTACTGAATTTGGATGATCAGCCATGATCTCATTGAATGGCGGAGCAGGGCCGAATGGCCTACTCCTGCTCCTATCTTCTATGTTTCTATGTTTCAGATTTCAGGACAAGAACAGGTGGATCCAGTTGTTGCTCTGGTTACATCCAATCATCGGCCTGCCTGAAAAGGGTTTCTGACAACCTGTCACCAGGCCCCACCAGTTGCCATCTGATTCCACCGTCATATCTTCCTCCATTACCCACCTTTCACCCTCACTGGAGCTGGTTTCACCACCATGACCATTTATAGTTTCAGTGTAAGTGGTCCTTGGATTTGGTGTCTCAGTGTATGTGGCCCCTGGATTTGGTGTCTCATTGTAACTGATCCCTGGATTTGATGTCTCGATGTAAGTGGTCCTTGGATTTGGTGTCTCAGTGTAAGTGATCCCTATTTTGGTGTCACAGTGTAAGTAGTCCCTGGATTTGGTGTCACAGTGAAAGTGGTCCTTGGATTTGGTGTCACACTGTAAGTAGTCCCTGGATTTGGTCTCAAAGTTTAAGTCGTCACTGGATTTGGTGTCACAGACAACAACAACAACAACTTGCATTTATATAGTGCCTTTAATGTAGTAAAACATCCCAAGTTGCTTCACAGGAATATTTTCAAACAAAATTTGACAATGAGTCATATAAGGAGATATTAGGGCAGGTAACCAAAATCTTGATCAAAGAGGTAGGTTTTAAGGAGCATCTTAGAGGAGGAAACAGAGGCGGAGAGGTTTAGGGAGGGAATTCCAGAGCTTGACAACATAGGAACAGGAGTAGACCATTTAGCCCCTCGAGCCTGCTCCGCCATTCAATGAGATCATGGCTGATCTGTGGCCTAGCTCCATACACCAGCCTTTGGCCCATATCCCTTAATACCTTTGGTTAACAAAAACCTATCAATCTCAGATTTAAAATTAACAATTGATCTCGCATCAATTGCCGTTTGTGGAAGAGAGTTCCAAACTTCTACCACCCTTTGTGTGTAGAAGTGTTTCCTAATTTCACTCCTGAAAGGTCTGGCTCTAATTTTTAGACTGTGCCCCCAGTCCTAGAACCCCCAACCAGCGGAAATAGTTTCTTTCTATCTGCCCTATCTGTTCCCCTTAATATCCTGAAAACTTCGATCAGCTCACCCCTTAACCTTCTAAATTCCAGGGAATTCAACCCTAATTTGTGTAATCTCTCCCCGTAACTTAACCCTTGGAGTCTGGGTATCATTCTGGTAAACCTACGCTGCACTCCCTCCAAGGCCAATATATCCTTCCTAAGGTGTGGTGCCCAGAACTGCTCACAGTACTCCAGGTGTGGTCTAACCAGGGTTTTGTACAGCTGCAGGGTTTTGGCCTCAGCTGGAGTCTTGTGTACAGTTCTGGGCACCACACTTTAGGAAGGATGTCAAGGCCTTGGAGAGGGTACAGAGGAGGTTGACCAGGATGGTACCAGGGATGAGGGACTTCAGTTATGTGGAGAGATTGGAGAAGCTGGGATTGTTCCCTTAGAGCAGAGACGGTTAAGAGGAGACCTAATAGAGGTGTTCAAAATGATGAGGGGTTCTGATCGAACAAGTAGGGAGAAACTGTTCACTCTGGCAAGTGGGTCGGTAACCAAAGGTCACAGATTTAAAATAGTTGCTAAAAGAACTAGAGGGGAATGAGGAGAATTGTTTTCACACAGAGGGATGTTAAGATCTGGAACGCACCATCTGAAAGGATGCTGGAATCAGGTTCCACAGGAACTTTCAAACGGTAATTGGACATGTCCTTGAAGAGGACTAGTTTGCAGAGTTCTGGGGATAAAGCTGGGGTTTGGGACTAAATTGGACAGCTCTTTCAAAGAGCCGGCACAGACACGATGGGCCGAATCACCTCCTTCTGTGCTGTTAGATTCGATGATCAGTGTGAACACGCTGGTGTCCCTTAAGGCTCTTCGAGCTTTTAAAGCTCTTCCCACAGTCAGAACATTTAAAGGGTCTCTCGTCAGTGTGAACAAGCTGGTGTGTTTGCAGGTGGGATGAACAACCAAATCCCTTTCCACACACGGAGCAGGTGCACAGACTGTCCCTGGTGTGACTGCGCCGTTGAACTTCCAATGCAGACGGGGAACTGAATCCACTCCCGCCATCCCCACCTTTACCCGGTTTCTCCCTGGTGTGACGGTGCACGTGTCTCACCAGGTCAGGCGATCGGCTGCATCCGCGTCCACACACCGAACACGTGTGCGGTTTGTCATCGCTGCGATTGCTGCTTTCTCCTTCCATGTGCAAAGGCCGATGATATTCAGGTCCGGATGAATCAAGTGACTCTTGTCAGATCTTGACGTGATGTTTGGTCTGAGCTTCCCGCCTGTAACTGCTCCACTTCTATAACCCTGTAAATTGAGATCAGAAAAGGATCAGAGGCAAACTGTTGTTTAATTTTCCCCTTTCCGACCCTAGGGGCAGTGAAGCTGATTTTCAGGCCCCAGCTGCTGCACAGGTTGGTTGAAAGGATCAGCAGTAATGGCAGCTGTAATACCCACAAGCCCCGGCACTCCAGAAAGCGCTCTGTTATGAGTCCCGCGCATGTGCTCATGGCCCCCGTGCTCTCCCTCCTGCTCCACAATCGCCCATCCCGATCGGTCCGCAACGCACATGCTCAGCACACAAACCCCTGCGGTTGGAACATTGGGCACGCATGCGGAGCCTCAACATCTGGTACGCGTGCGCAGCTCAGGTGGGGGTGAGTCGGTGTTTCGCCTCAGCCGCCAGGGAGGTGCGCATGCGCAGGACAACCCAACATTCTTCCTGTCAGCAATCACTCCCTCGTTTCTGTAATAAAAACAGAAAATGCTGGAAATACTCAGCAGGTCAGGCAGCATCAGCGCAGAAAGAAACAGAGTTAACGTTTCAGGTCGATGACCCTTTGTCAGAACTGCTTGTTCTCTAGTGTCAGCCAGTGCCTCAGTTGGTAGCACTCTTGCCTCTAAGTCAGAAAGTTGTGGGTTCAAGTCCCACTCCAGAGACTTGAGCACAAAAATCTAGGCTGACACTCCAGTGCAGTGCTGAGTGAGTGCGGCACTGTCGGAGGTGCTGTTTTTTGGAGGAGACGTTAACCTGAGGCCCGTCTGCTCTCTCAGGTGGACGTCAACGATCCCATGGCACTATTTTGAATAAGAGCAGGGGAGTTATCCCTGGTGTCCTAGCCAATGTGTTTATCTCGTAAACAACATAACAAAATGATAGTTTATCTGCTCATTATCAGATTGCTGTTTGTGTGAGCTTGCTGTGCGCTAATTGGCTGCTGCGTTTCCCACATAACAACAGTGACTACACTTCAAAAGTACTTAATTGTCTATAAAGCACTTTCGGACATCCGGTGGTGGTGAAAGGCGCTATATAAATGCAAGTCTTTCTTCACTGGCCTCACCAGTGACCTCTTCCAACTGTTGGTTGATTGATAGCCGAGAGTCCGCGCATGCGTACGCGGGACGGCGGTTTGTGCCGAGTCCGGCACAGCGACCCCTCCCGGTCATCAAGGGTAATAACAACAGAAAATGCTGGAAAAACTCAGCAGGTCAGGCAACATCCGTGGAGGGGAATTTGAGTTGACGTTTCGGGTTGAACCCTACTTCAAAAAAAGGGTAATAACCGCGCATGCCCAGAGGAGACCAACACCCCTCCCCCACACGGAGCTGCGTCTGCACACTCGGATCCTGTCGGACGGAGTCGGCGCGGGGCATTCTGGGAAAGGCCTTGGTGTCGGTTCCAGTGTCGCGATCGGTGATGCAAAGTGAGTTTTCTCTGCTCCGATTGGGTGGAGAATTGTGCGGGGTGGGGGGAGGGGTGGATCGGGAGAGAATAAAGAGAAATAGAAAAACCTGAGAGTCCGCGAGGCCCCGGACCGAGCGGCGTCAGTTGGAAGGACACGAGATCTCCTCGTGGCACGTGACCTGAGCCCACGGCCTGATTGACGGGAGCTTCTGACCAATAGGGAGCGAGCAGGGCGGGGCTGGAGGAGCGGGCTGGCGGCGGGTCCTCCAACCAATCGGGGAGCCTGAGGGGCGGGGCTAGCGCCGGCTGATTGTCTGATCCACAGGGCAGCGAGTTTCTCCAGTCCCTTGTTCAGGGCCCGGGGCCAGGGGAGGCTGTGGGCCTTTGTTCCCCTTATTGGACACAAGGCTCTTTGTCTCACAGCACACTGGCTCAGGTTTTAATACAGACTTTTTAAATTCATGAATAAAAGCAGATAAAACCCGTGCTTCTGTGGCACAAACTTTCTAATATTTTATAGAATCATAGAATAGTTACAGCACAGAAGGAGGCCACTCAGCCCGTCGAGCCCGTGCCAGCTCTCTGCAAGACCACTTCAGCTAGTCCCACTCCCCCGCCCTTTCCCCGTAACCCTGTAAATTTCTTTACTTCAGGTACTTATCCAATTCCCTTTTGAAAGCCGTGATTGAATCTGCCTCCACCACCCTTTCAGGCAGTGCATTCCAGATCCTAACCACTCGCTGCATAAAAAAGTTTTCCCTCACAACACTAATCTAGTCTCATACACTCGCTTTGCCCCTCTTATTCCCTTTTAAATCTCCTCTGTACTTTCTATATTCAGCTTGGTTCTCTATTGTACTCTGTCATAAGCCTCATTGTCTGTCTTATTTTAACCTCTCTATATCTTTTGTCATCGAGAGAGCTCTAGCTTTGGATGCCCCTCCTTTCCCCCTTGTGGGAATGTGTCTACTCTGTACTCGAACTACATCCTGGTTGAAGGCCTCCCATTGTTCAATTACTATTTTGCCTACCAATTTTTGATTCCAATCCACCTGGGCCAAATCCCTTTTTAACTTGTTTAAGTTAGCCCTCCTCTGGTTAAGTATTTTTATGCTTGATTGTTCCTTGTTCTTTTCTATAACTATTCTAAACCTGATGACATTATGATCACTGTTTCTCAAATGCTCCCCCACTGAAACATGCTCCACTTGCCCCATTGCATTCCCCAGAACTAGATCCAGAACTGCTTCATTCCTCGTTGGGCTGGAAACAGTGTTTAAGAAAGTTCTCTTGGACACATTTCAGGAATTTCTCCCCCTCTGTGCCCTTTACACTGTTACTATCCCAGTCTATATTAGGATAACTGAAGTCCTCTATTATTACTGCACCGTTGTTCCTGTATCTTTCTGTAATTTGCCTGCAAATTTGCTTCTCTATCTCCTTCCCTCTGGTTGGTGGTCTATAGTATACACCCAGTAGCGTAATAACTCCTCTATTGTTCCTTAAATCTAACCAAATAGATTCGGTTTTGACCTCTCACATAGAACCATAGAATGGTTACAGCACAGAAGGAGACCATTTGGCCCATCGAGCCCGTGCCGGCTCTCTGCAAGAGTACTTCAGTTAATCACACTCCCCCACCCTTTCCCCGTAGCCCTGGAAAAAATTTTCCTTCAGGTACTTATCTAATTCCCTTTTGAAAGCCACGGTTGAATCTACCTCCACCACCCTTTCAGGCAGTGCATTCCAGATCCTAACCACTCGCTGAGTAAAAAAGTTATTCCTCATGTTGCCTTGGGTTCTTCTGCCAATCACCTTAAACCTGTGTCCTCTGGTTCTCGACCTTTCCACCAATGGGAACAGTTTCTCTCTAACTACTCTGTCTAGGCTCCTCATGATTTTGAATACCTCGATCAAATCTCCTCTCAACCTTCTCTGCTCTAAGGAGAACAACCCCAGCTTCTCCAGTCTATCCACGTAACTGAAATCCCTCATCCTTGGAACCATTCTTGTAAATCTTTTCTGCACCCTCTCTAAGTCCTTCACATCCTTCCTAAAGTGCGGTGCCCAGATTTGGACACAATACACCAGTTGAGGCCGAACCAGTGTTTTATAAAGGCTCATCATAACTTCCTTGCTTTTGTACTCTATGCCTCTATTTATGAAGCCCAGGATCCTGTTTGCTTTTTAACTGCTTTCCCAACCTACCCTACCACCTTTAACGATTTGTGCATATATAACCCCAGGTCTCTCTGTTCATGCACCCACTTTAGAAATGTACCCTTTAGTTTGTATTGCCTCTCCTCATTCTTTCTACCAAAATGTATCAATTCGCATCTTTCTGCATTAAATTTCATCTGCCACGTGTCTGCCCATTCCACCAGCCTGTCTATGTCCTCTTGAAGTCTATCACTATCCTCCTCACTGTTACCTATACTTCCAAGTTTTGTGTCATCTGCAAGTTTTGAAATTGTGCCCTGTACAGCCAAGTCCAAGTCATTAATATATATCAAGAAAAGCAGTGGTCCTCGCCCCTCTCCAGTGCTATAATAGTTTATTTGATCAATACTGCACCCCTCCTTTTTTCCTTTCCTATCTTTCCTGAATACCTTGTAGCCAGGAATATCGAGTTCCCAATCCTTCCCTTGTTTGAGCCAGCTCTGTGCTATTGCCACGATGTGGCTACTTGTGCCTGCAGTTCACCAATGTTATTTACCACGCTCTGTGCATTTACACATATGCACTCCAACTCCATCTTAGACTGCCTCAAATCTGGCCCCTGTCTGATCCCCCTATGCTGGAATTTCAATAATTCTTTATATATTAATTTTGTTTATTGCTGCTCCGGCCCCAATTTCAATGGGATGACTGTAAATGTGTCCACCAATTGGGGCTTTAAATGGTGGCAAATTAACCCAGAATTCCCCGCGCGGTGGAAAGTGCCCTATCAATGTCGACAGGAGCCCAGTGCGCCGGCGCAGTAACTGGTGTGCTCTGAGCATGCGCAGTGTCGTGGCGCTGGATTGAGCGGAACAGGTGGGTTAGCGGCCGGGAAGCGGGAGTAGATTGTGAGCGCAGCGGATGGATTGGACCCGCGGGTGAGTTTGAAAGCTTTATAAACACCTGGTGTAGGCCTGAGGCCCCGAATAAGAGCCACAGGCCCCGTGTTTTCCCCGGTTACAGGTCCGGTCAGTGACCGCCTGGGTCAGCGAGGTCACCGGCCGCCATCTTGGACTAGGCGGGTCTCACGGCGCATGCGCAACCATCTTGGCCAGGAATAGTGAGTGGGCGGGGCTTCAGGGTCCCAGTGACCAGGAGAGACAATCATTGACTCATTGATTTTAAACATAGAAACATAGAAGATAGGAGCAGGAGTAGGCCATTCGGCCCTTCGAGCCTGCTCCGCCATTCAACGAGATCATGGCTGATCATCCAAACCCTAGCACCCGGTCCCTACACCGACAGCCATCCCACCCAAGCCCTATCCCCGTAACCCCACGTATTTAATCCCCCCTAACACTAAGGGCCAATTTTTATCATGGCCAATCAACCTAACCCGCACATCTTTGGACTGTGGGAGGAAACCGGAGCACCCGGAGGAAACCCACGCAAACACGGGGAGAATGTGCAAACTCCACACAGTCAGTCACCCGAGGCCGGATTTGAACCCAGGTCCCTGGCGCTGTGAGGCAACAGTGCTAACCACTATTTTATTCTCACTCTGCACACAGCGGGTGGAGAACTGAACCCAACCAGAGTAGAGGGAGGGGGAAAACTGGGAGTGGAGGAAAGAAATGTTGGAGATGGTGCGATGGGTTTGGATTTCAGCACAGGGAGGAGGGAGAGTGTGTGGGATGGGGATTTACAGCTTTGGGGGAACAAGAGAGGAAAGAATGTTTCATAGAAACTAGAATTATCTGTTCTGGATTTCTATCCTGGACTTACAGTAATGACTTTTGTAAACTACTTTTACAGATAATCAGATGGGGAGGATTTGCAAATGAGAAACTCAAACCAAACATCATGTCAAGATCTGATAAGAGTCACTCGATTCATAAGGACTTGAATATCATCGGCCTCTGAATGTAGAAGAAATGTTTGCCTTTTCTGTCCATGGGCAAAGATTTCAAACATCAGTGTAACTGCAGAAGCACCGAGACACCCACACTGAGAGTGTTCCAGTGCACTGACTGTGGAAAGAGCTTTAACCAGTTACACAGCCTGAAAAAACATCGCAACATTCACAGCGGGGAGAAACTGTGCAAGTGTTCTGTGTGTGGACGAGGCTTCAACTGATCGTCCAACCTGTTGATCGTCCAACCTGGAGAGACACAAGGACTCCCGTACCATGGAGAAACCGTGGAAATGTGGGGACTGTGGGAAGGGATTCAATTAACCGTCCTAGCTGGAATCTGGGAAGAGGCTGTTTACCAACTCCTTTTATTGGAAGGGATTCACTCAATTGTCTAGCATGTTGACATGCCAGCGAGCTCGCAATAGGGAGAGGCCGTTCTCCTGCTCTGTGGGTGGGAAGGGATTCATTTGTTCATCCCACCTCACTGCACACCAACTTGATCACGCTGATGAGAGACCTTTTAAATGCTCTGACTGTGGGAACAGCTTTAAAACCTCTGAGGAGCTGATTGAACACCAGCGAGTTCACACTGACGGGAGACCGTTCTGTTGCTCTCACTGCGGGAAGAGGTTCCAGCAATCATTCTGTCTGGCTGAACACCAGCTCCTTCACACTTATGAGAGTCCATTCAGTTGCTCTCACTGTGGGGAGAGGTTCAGCCAGTCATTGCAACTCTCTGAACACCAGCGAGTTCACATCAAGGAGAGACCGTTCAACTGCTCCGTGTGTGGGAAGAGATTTGCTCAGTCATCCCACTTCCATGAACACCAACGTGTTCACTCTGATAAGAGACCTTTTAAATGTTCTGAATGTGAGAAGACCTTTAAAAGAAGTAATGATCTGCTGACACACCAAAGCACTCACACTGGGGAGAGGCCGTTCACCTGCTCCGTGACTGGGAAGAGATTCGCTCAGTCATCCCACTTCCATGAACACCAAAGTGTTCACTCTGATAAGAGACCTTTTAAATGTTCTGAATGTGAGAAGACCTTTAAAAGAAGTAATGATCTGCTGACACACCAGCGAGTTCACACTGGGGAGAGGCCGTTCACCTGCTCCATGTGTGAGAAGAGATTCGCTCAGTCATCCCACTTCCATGAACACCAACGTGTTCACTCTGATAAGAGACCTTTTAAATGTTCTGAATGTGAGAAGACCTTTAAAGGAAGTAAGGACCTGCTGACACACCAAAGCACTCACACTGGGGAGAGGCCATTCACCTGCTCCATGTGTGGGAAGAGTTTCCCTCGTTCATCCCACCTGCTGAGACACCAGCGTGTTCACACTGGTGAGCGGCCGTTCACCTGCTCCGTGTGTGGGAAGGCATTCACTGATTCATCCCACCTACTGAGACACCGACGCACTCACACTGGGGAGAAGCCGTTCACCTGCTCTGAGTGTGGGAAGGGATTCACTCAATCATCCAACCTGCTGACACACTGGCGAGTTCACACTGGGGAGAGGCCGTTCACCTGCTCCGTGTGTGGGAAGGGATTCACTCTGTCATCCGGCCTGCTGGCACACCAGCGAGTTCACACTGGGGAGAGGCCGTTCACCTGCTCCGTGTGTGGGAAGGGATTCACTTTTTCATCCAACCTGTTGAGACACCGGCGAGTTCACAAGTGACTGCAGGGATTGGATTCTGCTGTTATTCCTGCTGTGAATCACATCCAGGACTGAACCATGTTCATTCTGACAGTTGGGGTTTGTTTCTGTTGATGTTAATAACCCCAATAACTGGGCTGGAAATTAATATTCTGGATAAATGCCAAATAAATCGGCTTTGTTTCAAACACACAGTGTGTCGAGTATTTGTTTCCTCCAAGATAAGAGGAGACTAATTGATGTCTTGTTACAGACTGCTCCATTTTTGGGCCTTTTCTCCTTTCTAAATCTAGATTAGTTCAGTTCTCATACCTTCGGTTACTCTCATGGACAAGTCCCAGCTCCCCATACATCCCAGAGTGCCTCTCCTAGCATTGGTGTCCAGGGAAGGTATCGGTAACACGCCCAAGGTCACTAAACACAAACCCAGTCTGTTAATCACTTTCAGCTACTGGACTTAGCGTGTGCCCCACAGCATCTCTCTCACCTTCGATGTGTGAATAGAGCATCGCGCCTCAGAACCTGGTTTTAAATTTAAATCCACTCAGCAAATGTATTGAACAAGAGATGAACAAGTAAACAGACCATGGCCCATCCTCCAGCTCTATATTGTAGGTCGATGAGACTCTGTTAAGGTGCCATGTGCTGCTGGACCGCTCTGCATTTTGCCTGTAATGGAAAATAACTGAAGATTTGTCCCAGTGTAACCTTTGCTGTCATGAAATGAGTGTGTCTTTTAATGAGCCTCACGTCCTTGCTCATGTTGGCTGTAATTGTGTAGAAAGGGGATGTGTAAAGAGATGGTCTGTGTATGGAGATGTGAAAGAAGGAAACGGTGTGTGTGTGTGATAGTGACACAGCCTTGTGGTCACAGTCAGAACAATGACAGATATCCTTGTGGTTATGGTTTGGGCAGGGCCAGGTCAATAATGTTGTAAACAAGTTAAATATAAATATCACCAGTGTAGTTGCAGCTTGTTAGAACAGATCTGGGGAGAAGAGAGCTCTGAATCCACTGTATTATCACTGTTCTCCAGATCGGGTAACTATACTCTGTCTGTATTTTTGCAGTACTGTTAATAAAAGTCAGTGAAAGACAATCTTGTGAGCTTGATTATCTGGTGTCTCAAACCACAAGACTCAATTTTTAGAGTCAACAAGATGAACAAGTAAACACATCACGGCCCAATACTCCAGCTCTATATTCACAGGAGAAAGTCTGTTATGACACTCCTTGAGTGGACAGAATAAAGAAAGATCCCAACTTGAAGAACCTCTAGAATCATTTTAAATATCTTTCAAATCCTGACATATCAATTGTCAGTGTACATTCCATTGAAGTCAATGGAAGACGAGAGAGGTGCTGGAGAGTAGGGGTGAAAGAGGAGTTGGGGTGAGGGAGTTTGGAAAGTTGGGATGAAAACAGATTTGGAGTGGGGGGGTTAGATAGTAGGGGTGAGGGGGGTTGGAGAGTAGGGGTGAAAGAGGAGTGGGGTTTAGGGTTTGGAGAGTTGCTCTGAAGGAGGAGTTGGGGTGAAAGAGGAATTGGGGTGAAAGGAGTTGGGGAGTGGGGGTTGGAGAGTAGGGGTGAAAGAGGAGTTTGGGTGCGAGGTTGGGGAGTAGGGGTGAAAGAGGAGTTGGGGTGAAAGAGGAGTTGGGGTGAGGGAGTTTGGAGAGTAGGGGTGAAAGGAGTTGGGGTGATGGGGGTTGGAGAGTAGGGGTGAAAGAGAAATTGGGGTGAGGGGTTGGAGAGTAGGGGTGGAAGAGGAGTTGGGGTAAAAGGAGTTGGGGTGAGGGGGTTGGGGAGTAGGGGTGAAAGAGGAGTTGGGGTGAGGGGTTGGAGAGTAGGGGTGAAAGGAGTTGGGGTGAGGGGTTAGAGAGTAGGGGTGCAAGAGGAGGTGGGGTGAGGGTTTGGAGAGTAGGGGTGAAAGGAGTTGGGGTGATGGGGGTTGGAGAGTAGGGTTGAAAGAAATTGGGGTGAGGGGTTGGAGAGTAGGGGTGAAAGGAGTTGGGGTGAAAGGAGTTGGGGTGAGGGGGTTGGGGGTGAAAGGAGTTGGGGTGAGGGGTTGGAGAGTAGGGGTGAGAGAGGAGGTGGGGTGAGGGTTTGGAGAGTGGGGTGAGAGGAGTTGGGGTGAAAGGAGTTGGGGTGAGGGGGTTGGGGAGTAGAGGTGAAAGTTGGGGTGAGGGGGTTGGAGAGTAGGGGTGAAAGGAGTTGGGGTGAGGGGGGTTGGAGAGTAGGGGTGAAAGGAGTTGGGGTGAGGGTTTGGAGAGGGTGAAAGAGGAGTTGGGGTGAGGGGGGTTGGGGTGAGGGGTTGGAGAGTAGGGGTGAAAGAGGAGTTGGGGTGAGGGGTTGGAGAGTAGGCGTGAAAGAGGAGTTGGGGTGAAAGAGGAGTTAGGGTGAGGGGGAGTTGGAGAGTAGGGGTGAAAGAGGAGTTGGGGTGAGCACTGAGTCCTGCCCCTCCCACATATGCTCGCTGGTCCTACCTTTTCCTGCTGTCTTTCCCCACGGGGTTTGAGCACTCAGCCCGCACCCATCCTTCAGTCCCCTTCACTCACTCTGCAGCGGGGCCTCAGCTCCAATATGTTATGTATTATGTGTTCTCCTCCCACCTGCAGTGGCGCTATCACAGCAGATAAATGGTTGGGTTTGTTCTCTTGGTTGGGTTTTTCTCTTTGTTCTGTTCTCCCCAGAACCTTCCTTTTGAATAAAGTAGCCTCATGTTTGAATCTCTGGGTTCTGAGTCCTAATTGTGTCTAGGTAGAAAGGTACAGACACAACAAAGTGGCGACGAGGATCGGATGAATCTGCGTTGTGGGAACTTTCTTGTTTTCGACTACAAAACACTCGGAACAGAGACGGGTGCAGTGAGTAAACAGAAATTAAAATTTGAAAGCTGAGATGGCTTCTATATTCGGAAACATCGGTGATTTTGATGAAAATGTGGAGCAATGGAGCGCTTATACGGAACGTTTTGACTATTTTGTTTTGGCTTTCTCCTCAATATTTCCATCGAGACCTGGCCACCAGAAGTAGCTTCTTGCCATTTCCTTCATCCGAACCATTCCACTGTGGCCTGTATGAAGTTGTTGCAGTACAGGTTCCCTCTGCAGCTAAACACCCTTTTCAATGGGAAATATCCGCGCAAAAAAGCAAAAAAAGGTGCAGCAGTGAAACGGAACAGCAGAGGGGGCTCGGCGGGGAGAGGTCCCACTTTACCCCACATTAAAAGGAGTAAAACAACAAGGCTGGGAAAAGAGAGCCCAGAAAAAGATCAAAAGCTGCTGAGAGATGGACTGGGATGGGTGGGTGGAGACAGTGATCTTCCTCCCTGACACTAAATCCAGGGACCACTTACACTGAGACACCAAATCCAGGGACCACTTACACTGAGACACCAAATCCAGGGACCACTTACACTGAGGCACCAAATCCAGGGACCATTTACACTGAGGCACCAAATCCAGGGACCACTTACACTGAGACACCAAATCCAGGGACCACTTACACTGAGACACCAAATCCAGGGACCACTTACACTGAGACGCCAAATCCAGGGACCACTTACACTGAGACACCAAATCCAGGGACCAGTTACACTGAGACACCAAATCCAGGGACCACTTACACTGAGACACCAAATCCAGGGACCAGTTACACTGAGACACCAAATCCAGGGACCACTTACACTGAGACATCAAATCCAGGGACCACTTACACAGACACCAAATCCAGGGACCACTTACACTGTGACACCAAATCCAGGGACCACTTACGCTGAGACACCAAATCCAGGGACCACTTACACTGAGACACCAAATCCAGGGACCACTTACACTGAGACATCAAATCCAGGGACCACTTACACTGAGACTGTAAAACGGGAATCAGAGAGCCTCCGTATGTGGAATGGCCATAATGGTGATTCGATCTCTACTGAGGGTTAAAGGCTGCTAATGGATGAAGATGTGACAGTGGAACAGATGGCAACTGGTTATTGTCAGAAACCCTTTTCAGGCAGGCCGATGATTGGATGTAATCTGTGCAAAACCTGGATCCACCTGTTCTTGTTACTGATATCTTGTTCTGTGAGAAATGTTGAGATGTGAAAGAAGGGGTAAAATTGGGCTCCGGCCAGAAAGAAGATTCCTTGAATGAACAATTCATGAGACTGTTTCGTGACTCATCTGCATGAGGTTAAAAAACAAAAAATGAAAAAGGACACGTCCAGTGACACTGGCGTTGTCAATAGTGGTTTCTATCTCTAATCCCTAACTCCTAAGGCCAACATCCTATTGACTACCCCCAACCACTAACCCCAATCCTAACCAATAACCACTAGCCCCAGCCACGAATCCCTAAACCTACACCCCAACCCCAGCCCCTAACCAAGGATTATTGACAAAGATCAATGGAGGAGCTAAAGAGCTGATGAAGGAAGTATTTGAAACAATTATCTTGATTAAAGAAATAGTGCAAGGTATGTTAGTAACGAGATTAAATCAACGAGACCATCAAAATCAGCAATGACAATTACAAAGATCAGAACATTTCAAAGATTGTCATATGCAGTATGTGTGCAGGATTTTTACTAAATTGGATCCAAAAAAGTGATAAATGATACAGAAAATAACTGATTTCAAATGTTATGCAAGATAGTTCTATAAAGGAGTGGTTCAAAGGAATTTCAGATGAGTGTAAGTGAGACATTGCAGTTCAGTCTATGACACCCACAAGCCATGTACACAAATGGGGTGGCTCTGCTGCACAGGCTGGGAGGAAAAAGAGTGGAAGAGCTATAGCGATAGGGGACTCAATTGTAAGGGGAATAGATAGGAGTTTCTGCGGCCGCAATCGAGACTCCAGGATGGTGTGTTGCCTCCCTGGTGCAAGAGTCAAGGACGTCTCGGAGCGGCTGCAGAACATTTTGGAGGGGGAGGGCGAACAGCCAGTTGTCGTGGTGCACATAGGCACCAACGATATAGGTAATAAACGGGATGAGGTCCTAAAAGCAGAATATAGGGAGTTAGGAGGTAAATTAAAAAATAGGACCTCAAAGGTAGTAATCTCAGGATTGCTATCAGTGCCATGTGCTAGTCAGAGTAGAAATAGGAAGATATTTCAAATGAATACATGGCGAGAGGAATGGTGCAAGGGGGAGGGATTCAAATTCCTTGGACATTGGAACCAGTTCTGGGAGAGGTGGGACCAGTACAAACGGGACGGTTTGCACCTGGGCAGAGCCGGGACCGATGTCCTAGGGGGAGTGTTTGCTAGTGCTGTTGGGGACGGTTTAAACTAAAGTGGCAGGGGGTTGGGAACCTGAGCAGGGAGACAGAGGAAAGGGAAACAAGGAAAAAAGCAAAAGACAGGAAGGAGAAAAACAAAATTAGAAGGCAAAGAACTCAACGGTTTAAATCAAACATGGTCACAGTAAATAATAATTCATATAGGTCTGAGAGCGTTAAAAAAACAAGCCTGAAGGCTTTGTGTCTTAATGCAAGGAGCATTCGGAACAAGGTGGATGAATTAGCTGCGCAAATAGAGGTAAACGAATATGATTTGATTGGGATTACAGAAACATGGCTCCAGGGTGGCCAAGGCTGGGAACTCAACATCCAGGGGTATTCAATATTTAGGAAGGATAGGCAAAAAAGAAAGGGAGGTGGGGTAGCATTGCTGGTTAAAGAGGGGATTAACATAATTGAAAGGAAGTATATTAACTCTGATGATGCGGAATCTGTATGGGTAGAACTGAGAAATATCAAGGGGCAGTAAAAGTTAGTGGGAGTGGTATATAGACCTCCAAACAGTAATACGGAGGTTGGGGATGGCATTAAAAGGGAAATTAGAGAAGCATGCAGTAAGGGCACAGCAGTCATCATGGGTGACTTTAATTTACATATAGATTGGGCTAACCAAATTAGTAAAAATACTGTGGAGGAGGAATTCCTAGAATGTTTACGGGATGGTTTTCTGGAACAATATGTCGAGGAACCAACCAGAGATCAGGCCATCTTAGACTGGCTATTATGTAATGAGAGAGGATTAATTAGCAATCTTGATGTACGAGGCCCCTTGGGTCAGAGCGATCAGAATATGATAGAATTCTTCATTAGGATGGAGAGTGAAGTAGTTGACTCGGAGACTAGGGTCCTGAATTTAAATAAAGGAAACTACAATGGTATGAGGCGCGAATTGTGTAGGATTGATTGGGGAATGTCACTCAAAGGGTTGACAGTGGATAGGCAATGGCAAACATTCAAAGACCGTATGGATGAACGACAGAAGTTGTTCATCCCAGTTTGGGATAAGAATAAAACAAAAAGGGTGACTCAACCATGGCTAACAAGGGAAATTAGGGATAGCATAAGATCCAAGGAGAGGGCATATAAATTGGCCAGAAAAAGCAGTAACCCTGAGGATTGGGAGCAGTTTAGGATTCAACAAAGGAGGACGAAGGGATTAATTAAGGGGAAAATAGAATATGAAAGTAAGCTTGCAGGGAACATAAAAACTGACTGTAAGAGCTTTTATAGATATGTGAAGAGAAAAAGATTAGTGAAATCAAGTGTAGGTCCCTTGCAGTCAGAAGCAGGGGAAGTTATAATGGGGAACAAAGAAATGGCAGACCAATTAAATACATATTTTGGTTCTGTCTTCACAAAGGAGGACACAAATAACCTCCCAGAGATGTTGGAGAACATAGGGTCTGATGAGAGGGAGGAACTGAAAGAAATCAGTATTTGTAGGGAAATGATGTTAGGGAAATTGATGGGATTGAAGGCCGCTAAATCCCCAGGGCCTGATAATCTACATCCTAGGGTACTTAAGGAGGTGACCCTAGAAATAGTAGATGCATTGCTGATCATCTTCCAAAATTTGCTGGAATCTGGAACTGTACCCATGGATTGGAGGGTAGCTAATGTTACCCCAATATTCAAAAAGGGTGGTAGAGAGAAAGCAGGGAATTACAGACCGGTAAGCCTGATATCGGTAGTGGGGAAAATGCTACAGTCCATTATAAAAGATGTAATAGCTGAGCACTTGGAAAACATTGACAGGATCGGACAAAGTCAACATGGATTTACAAAAGGTAAATCGTGCTTGACTAATCTACTGGAATTTTTTGAGGATGTAACTGGGAAAATAGATAAGGGAGAACCAGTGGATGTGGTGTATTTGGACTATCAAAAGGCTTTCGATAAGGTCCCGCATAAGAGATTAGCATGTAAAGTTAAGGCACATTGGATTGGGGGCAAGGTATTGACTTGGATAGAGAGCTGGTTGGCGGACAGAAAGCAGAGAGTAGGAATTAACGGGTCTTTTTCCGAGTGGCAGGCAGTGACTAGTGGGGTACCGCAAGGATCGGTCCTTGGACCCCAGCTATTCACAATATACATTAATGATCTCGATAAGGGAACTAAATGTAATGTCTCCAAGTTTGCAGACGACACAAAGCTGGGTGGGCGTGTGTGCTGAGAGGAGGATACCGAGAAACTCCAGGATGATTTAGACAGGTTGGGTGATTGGGCAGAAGCGTGGCAGATGCAATATAACATGGATAAATGCGAGGTTATCCACTTTGGCGTCAAAAACAGAAAGGCAGACTATTATCTGAATGGCAATAGATTGGGAGAAGGGGAAGTGCAACGAGACCTGGGTGTCCTTGTGCACCAGTCGCGAAGGTAAGCATGCAGGTGCAGCAGGCGGTGAAGAAGGCAAATGGTATGTTGGCCTTCAAAGCAAAAGGGTTTGAGTACAGGAGCAAGGATGTCCTGCTGCAGTTGTACAGGGCCTTGGTGAGACCACACCTTGAGTACTGTGTGCAGTTTTGGTCACCTTATCTGAGGAAGGATGTTCTTGCCATGGAAGGAGTTCAGCGAAGATTCACAAGGCTGATCCCTGGGATGGCAGGAATGACGTATGAGGAGAGATTGGGTCGATTGGGCTTATACTCGCTGGAGTTTAGAAGAATGAGAGGGGATCTCATCGAAACTTATAAAATTCTGACAGGTCTGGACAAACTAGATGCAGGTAGAATGTTCCCGATGGTCAGAGAGTCCAGAACCAGGGGTCATAGTCTAAGGATAAGGGGTAAGCCATTTAGGACAGAGATGAGGAAGAATTTCTTCACCCAGAGAGTGGTGAACCTATGGAATTCTCTACCACAGAAGGCGGTTGAGGCCAATTCATTAAATATATTCAAGAAGGAGTTAGATATATTTCTTAGAGCTAAAGGGATCAAGGGATATGGGGAGAAGGCAGGGACAGGGTACTGAGTTTGGATGATCAGCCATGATCACTCGAATGGCGGAGCAGGCTCGAGGGGCCGAATGGTCTACTCCTGCTCCTATCTTCTATGTTTCTATGGGATTTGATGTGGTAGAAGGCGAACTAGATGAGAACTGACATAATCCAGAGTAAGAAAAGGCCGGGAACAGTCGGTAACAGAATATCAATTAGTCTCCTCTTATCATGGAGAAATCAAATATTAGACAAAGGTTGAAACAAAGATGATTTATTAAATATTTATTAAAAAATAAAAATATTTATTTTAAATATTTAGAAAGAATATTAATCTCCAGCCAATTATAGGAGTTATTAAGATAATCAGAAATGAACCATAACTGCTGGAATGAACATGGTTCAGTCCTTAATAACAACAGAAAATGCTGGAAAAACTCAGCAGGTCAGGCAACATCCGTGGAGAGAAATTTGAGTTGACGTTTCGCCTGACCTGCTGAGTTTTTCCAGCATTTTCTGTTGTTATTTCGGATTTCCAACATCTGCAGTATTTTGCTATCGTACTAATGGTTCAGTCCTTAATCCGATCACAGTAAATCATGTTCCATTCACTAATCTGGTCTTTCAATGGCGGGGTTTTACCCAGCATTCCCCGTGGTGGGGACAGTGCCGCACCCAATTCACAGGAGCCCAGTGCGCAGGCGCGGTAGCGGGCTGTGTTTGGAGCATGTGCAGTGCGTGTACTGGAGACAGGCTAGAGAAGGACCGATGTCGGGAGCGAGATTGTGCAGCGAGTACGAAACAGCGAGGCGTGGGGCAGTAATGGAGCTGACGGGTGGAGGGGAAAGGCTTCATCAATAGCTGGGGTAGGTCGCAAACGCCGAATAATAACCGACAGCTCCCGCGTTTGGAGCTACCGGGCTTTTTCCTGAAAACAGGCCAGGGTAACGGCCGCCATCTTTGTACGGGAAAGCGGGAGGGTTTGTGCGCCGCCATCACGATCCAGCAAGTAGCACTGCGCATGCGCAACCATCTTCGTAAAGGACAAAGAGTGGGCAGGGTTTCAGGGTCCCAGTGACCAGGAGAGACAATAAAGGGTCCCAGACCTGAAACGTTAACTCTCTTTCTCTCTCTCCACGGATGCTGCTTGGCCTGCTGAGTATTTCCAGCATTTTTTGTTGTTATTTGAGAAAATATCATTGACTCATTGATTTTATTCTCACTTTGCACACAGGGGGTTTCTCACCGTCTCCCCTGAAGGCACTGGTGAGTGCCGGGGTTACGGTTTACATCCGACAGAATTGTAACAGAAGGGCCCCAGATTTAAGCCCCATGTACTCAGAGACTTGAAAACAAAAATCCAGGCTGGCACTCCAATGCAGTGCTGAGGGAGTGCTGCACTGTCAGAGGTGCCATCTTTTGGATAAGACGTAAACCCGAGACCCCGTCTGCCCTCTCAGGTGAATGTAAAAGTTCCCATGTCACTATTTTGAAGACGAGCAGGGGCGTTGCCTCGGTGTCCTGGCCAATATATATCCCCCAATCAACATCACTAAAATAGATTATCTGGTCATTATCACATTGTTGTTTGTGGGAGCTTGCTGCGTGCAAATTGGCTGCCACATTTCCTACATTAGAACAGGAGATGCAACACCTGTCCTTTCACCTCCTCCCTTCTCACTGTCCAGGGTTCCAAACATTCCTTCCAGGTGAAACAGCGATTTACTTGTACTCCTTTGAATTTAGTATACTGTATTCGCTGCTCATGATGCGGTCTCCTCTACATTGGAGAGACCAAATGCAGATTGGGTGATCGCTTTGTGGAACACCTCCGTTCAGTCGTCAGCGTGACCCTGAGTTTCCAGTCTCTTGTCATTTTAATTCTCCAGACCACTCCCACTCTGACCGCTCTGTCCTCTGCCTCCTACACTGTTCTAATGAAGCTCAATGGAAGCTTGAGGAACAGCATGTCATCTTTCGATGAGGCACTTTACACCCTTCCGGACTCATCATTAAGTTCAACAATTTCAGATCATAACCACTGCTCCCATTGTTTAGTACGGCAGCCATTAGTGATTCTGCTATTCCATTTCCACCTCCTTTAGACCAATCTTTTGTTTCTTTACTTGCCCCATTACCATCTCCTTTTGCCTTGCAGCATCATCCTTTGTCATTTCATCACTCCTGCCATCCACCCTATCACAGGCCTTCCCCTTTGTTCTTTCCTCCCCTCCCTCCTTTCTCTGCCTCTGCATTTGCTTAAAACCTGTTACATCTCTAAATGTTTCCCGTTCTGATGAAATGTAATTGAACTGAAACGTTAACTCTGTTTCTCTCTACACGGCTGTTGCCTGAGTATTTCCAGCATTTTCTGTTTCATTTCAGATTTCCAGCAGCTGCAGTATTTTACTTTTGTACTAGTGTAGAACTGAACCCAGTCAGAGTCAGCACCTTCAGGGGAGGAGAGGGAGGGGAACCAGTGAGTGTAGAACTGAATCCAGCCAGAGTCAGCACCTTCAGGGGAGGAGAGGGAGGGGAACCAGTGAGTGTAGAACTGAACCCAGCCAGAGTCAGTACCTTCAGTGGAGGAGAGGGAGGGGAACCAGTGAGTGTAGAACTGAACCCAGCCAGAGTCAGCACCTTCAGGGGAGGAGAGGGAGGGGAACCAGTGAGTGTAGAACTGAACCCAGCCAGAGTCAGCACCTTCAGGGGTGGAGAGGGAGAGGAACCAGTGAGTGTAGAACTGAACCCAGTCAGAGTCAACACTTTCTGGGGAGGGAGAGGAGTGGAGAGGAAATAGTAGGAATTTGTGCAATGTGCCTTGTTTTCGCCCTGGATCCTAAAACTACTGAATTCAGTCTTCCCCTCCTGACGTCTACAGGCTCTAAAACTGAAGCTTGGTGTCCCTCAGTCCCGACTCCTTGATTTACCTCCCCTCCTCTTTCCCCCTTGGTTGTGTTCCACACTCTGGGCCTTGGGCCTTCCCCGGGGATTCTCAGTATGAACAGGTGGGATGTGTTTGGAGACAGGGTGTCCCGGCTCTCCACCTTTAAAGGGACAAGGAGACGCCCAACTGGGCTGAATGGCCCTGCTTTATGACATCACTGCAGTGCCTAGCAACCAGCCTCCCTGAGCCCTGCTCATTATGGGCTGGGTTTAGCTCAGTGCTGTTATAGGAAGGGAAACAGGAGCAGGATTCGCCCCGTGTGGAGCCCAGGATTAATGGGGAGAGGTACAGGATCAATTTATACCTTATTGAGTGAGAAATGTCATTGTCTGGACACTCCCTGTCCCTCGGTATCTGTGTCCGGTAAAGAAGCTGATGGGTTAGTGTTACCTTCTTTAGGTGAATCTTTGTGCTCATCGAGGTGATGGGTGTCAGAGCCGGGGAGTGAGACATTCTGTCAGACAGAGCACTTTTGTTAACTTCTGGGATTCCCGAGGCAGGGACAGCACAGTTTACCTCTAGAATAAAGCTCCCTCATCATGGCCCTGGGAGTGTTTGATGGGACAGTGTAGAGGGGGCTTTACTCTGTATCTAACCCGGGCTGTACCTGCCCTGGGAGTGTTTGATGGGACAGTGTAGAGGGAGCTTTACTCTGTATCTAACCCGTGCTGTACCTGCCCTGGGAGTGTTTGATGGGACAGTGTAGAGGGAGCTGTACTCTGTATCTAACCCGGGCTGTACCTGCCCTGGGAGTGTTTGATGGGACAGTGCAGAGGGAGCTTTACTCTGTATCTAACCCGTGCTGTACCTGCCCTGGGAGTGTTTGATGGGACAGTGTAGAGGGAGCTTTACTCTGTATCTAACCCGTGCTGTACCTGCCCTGGGAGTGTTTGATGGGACAGTGTAGAGGGAGCGTTACTCTGTATCTAACCCGTGCTGTACCTGCCCTGGGAGTGTTTGATGGGACAGTGTAGAGGGATCTTTACTCTGTATCTAACCCGTGCTGTACCTGCCCTGGGAGTGTTTGATGTGACAGTGTAGAGGGAGCTTTACTCTGTATCTAACCCATGCTGTACCTGCCCTGGGAGTGTTTGATGTGACAGTGTAGAGGGAGCTTTACTCTGTATCTAACCCGTGCTGTACCAGCCCTGGGAGTGTTTGATGGGACAGTGTAGAGGGAGCTTTACTCTGTATCTAACCCGTGCTGTACCTGCCCTGGGAGTGTTTGATGGGACAGTGTAGAAGGGGCGTTACTCTGTATCTAACCCGTGCTGTACCTGCCCTGGGAGTGTTTGATGGGACAGTGTAGAGGGAGCTTTACTCTGTATCTAACCCTTGCTGTACCTGCCCTGGGAGTGTGTGATGGGACAGTGTAGAGGGAGCTTTACTCTGTATCTAACCCGTGCTGTACCTGCCCTGGGAGTGTTTGATGGGACAGTGTAGAGGGAGCTTTACTCTGTATCTAACCCGTGCTGTACCTGCCGTGGGGGTGTTTGATGGGACAGTGTAGAGGGAGCTTTACTCTGTATCTAATCCGTGCTGTACCTGTCCTGGGGGTGTTTGATGGGCAGTGTAGAGGGAGCTTTACTCTGTATCTAACCCGTGCTGTACCTGCCCTGGGAGTGTTTGATGGGACAGTGTAGAGGGAGCTTTACTCTGTATCTAACCCGTGCTGTACCTGCCCTGGGAGTGTTTGTTGGGACAGTGTAGAGGGAGCTTTACTCTGTATCTAACCCGTGCTGTACCTGCCCTGGGGGTGTTTGATGGGACAGTGTAGAGGGAGCTTTACTCTGTATCTAACCCTTGCTGTACCTGCCCTGGGAGTGTGTGATGGGACAGTGTAGAGGGAGCTTTACTCTGTATGTAATCCGTGCTGTACCTGCCCTGGGGGTGTTTGATGGGACAGTGTAGAGGAAGCTTTACTCTGTATCTAATCCGTGCTGTACCTGTCCTGGGGGTGTTTGATGGGCAGTGTAGAGGGAGCTTTACTCTGTATCTAACCCCTGCTGTACCTGCCCTGGGGGTGTTTGATGGGACAGTGTAGAGGGAGCTTTACTCTGTATCTAACCCGTGCTGTACCTGTCCTGGGGGTGTTTGATGGGACAGTGTAGAGGGAGCTTTACTCTGTATCTAACCCGTGCTGTACCTGTCCTGGGGGTGTTTGATGGGACAGTGTAGAGGGAGCTTTACTCTGTATCTAACCCCTGCTGTACCTGTCCTGGGGGTGTTTGATGGGACAGTGTAGAGGGAGCTTTACTCTGTGTCTAACCCGTGGAGAGAGAGACAGACTTGACCCAAGCTGACATCACCGAATTGCTAACTCGGGTCTGGTAACATGGTGGTCATGTTACTGGACGAGTAAAAAGGTCGCAAATGTATTACCGCTATTTAAGAAAGGAGGGAGAGAAAAAACAGGGCACTACAGGCCAGTTAGCCTGACATCAGTCGTTGGGAAAATGCTGGAATCCATTGTTACGGAAGTGGTGTCAGGACACTTAGAAAATCATCACATGATTAGTCAGTCAACACGGTTTTATGAAAGGGAAATCGTGTTTGCCGAATTTATTCGAGTTTTTTGAGGATAAAGGGGATGTGGCATATTTGGATTTCCAAAAGGCATTCGATAAGGTGCCACATAAAAGGTTATTACACAAGATTAGGGCTCACGGGGTTGGGGGTAATATAGTAGCATGAATAGAGGATTGTTTAACGGACAGAAAACAGAGAGTCGGGATAAACAGATCTTTTTCAGGTTGGCAGGCTGTAACTAGTGGGGTGCCGCAAGGATCAGTGTTGGGGCCTCAGCTATTTACAATCTATATTAATGACCTAGATGAAGGGACCGAGTGTAATGTATCCAAGTTTGCTGATGATACAAAGCTAGGTGGGACAGTAAGCTGTGAGGAGAACACAGAGTCTGCAAAGGGATATAGATAGACTAGTGAGTGGGCAGTAAGGTGGCAGATGGAGGATAATGTAGGGAAATGTGAGGTTATTCACTTTGGTAGGAAGAATAGGAAAACAGAATATTTTTTAAATGGTGAGAAACTTTCAAATGTTGGTGTTCAGTGAGATTTGGGTGTCCTCGTGCAAGAAACACAGAAAGCCAGCATGCAGGTACAGCAAGCAATGAGGAAGGCAAATGGCATGTTGGCCTTTATTGCAAGGGGGTTGGAGTATAAGAGTAAGGAAGTCTTGCTCCAATTGTACAGGGCCTTGGTGAGACCACACCTGGAGTACTGTGCGCAGTTTTGGTCTCCTTATCTAAGGAAGGATATACTTGCCTTGGAGGCGGTGCAACAAAGGTTCACTAGATTGATTCCTGGGATGAGAGGGCTGTCCTATGATGAGAGATTGTGTAGAATGGGCCGATACTCTCTGGAGTTTAGAAGAATGAGAGGTGATTTCATTGAAACATACAAGATTCTGAGGGGGATTGACAGGGTAGATGCTGAGAGGCTGTTTCCCCTGGCTGGAGAGTCTAGAACTAGGGGGCATAGTCTCAGGGTAAGGGGTCGGCCATTTAAGACCGAGATGAGGAGGAATTTCTTCACTCAGAGGGTTGTGAATCTTTGGAATTCTCTGCCCCAGAGGGCTGTGAATGCTGAATCTTTGAGTATATTCAAGGCTGAGAGAGATAGATTTCTGTACTCCTGGGGAATCAAGGGATATTGCGATCGGGTGAGAAAGTGGAGTTGAGGTTGAAGATCAGCCATGATCTTATTGAATGGTGGAGCAGACTCAAGGGGCTGTATGGCCTACTCGTCTTATTTCTTATGTTCTTAAATAACCGATGAAACTTGTGACACTGAGGCTGAAATTCCACTTCAGTGCGCCGGGGGTGCAGGTAGTGCTGGGCACAGAGGGAGCAGCAAACCACGTTCAGAGAGGGCACGCTGGGTTTGCCCTTGACTTGGGTTTTCCGATGAGCATGTGCTGGGGCCCAAAATCATTGGCAAAAGCATGGATTCCAACTCTGGGACTGTACATGGGGATTCTAACTCTGGGACTGTACATGGGGATTCTAACTCTGGGACTGTACATGGGGATTCTAACTCTGGGACTGTACATGGGGATTCTAACCCTGGGACTGTACATGGGGATTCTAACCCTGGGACTGTACACGGGGATTCTAACCCTGGGACTGCACACGGGGATTCTAACCCTGGGACTGTACATGGGGATTCTAACCCTGTGACTGTACATGGGGATTCTAACCCTGGAACTGTACATGGGGATTCTAACCCTGGGACTGTACATGGGGATTCTAACCCTGGGACTGTACATGGGGATTCTAACCCTGGGACTGTACATGGGGATTCTAACCCTGGGACTGTACATGGGGATTCTAACCCTGGGACTGTACACGGGGATTCTAACCCTGGGACTGTACATGGGGATTCTAACCCTGTGACTGTACATGGGGATTCTAACCCTGGGACTGTACATGGGGATTCTAACCCTGGGACTGTACATGGGGATTCCAACCCTGTGACTGTACACGGGGATTCTAACCCTGGGTCTGTATATGGGGATTCTAAACCTGCAACTGTACATGGGGATTCTAACCCTGGGACTGTACATGGGGATTCTAACCCTGGGACTGTACATGGGGATTCGAACCCTGGGACTGTACATGGGGATTCGACCCCTGGGACTGTACATGGGGATTCTAACCCTGGGACTGTACATGGGGATTCTAACCCTCGGACTGTCCATGGGGATTCTAATCCTGGGACTGTCCATGGGGATTCTAACCCTGGGACTGTCCATGGGGATTCTAACCCTGGGACTGTACACGGGGATTCTAACCCTGGGACTGTATTTGGGGATTCTAACCCTGGGACTGTACATGGGGATTCTGACCCTGGGAATGTACATGGGGATTCTAACCCTGGGACTGTAAATGGGGATTCTAACCCTGGGACTGTACATGGGGATTCTAACCCTGGAACTGTACATGGGGATTCCAACCCTGGGACTGTACATGGGGATTCTAACCCTGGGACTGTACATGGGGATTCTAACCCTGGGACTGTACATGGGGATTCCAACCCTGTGACTGTACACGGGGATTCTAACGCTGGGTCTGTATATGGGGATTCTAACCCTGCGACTGTACATGGGGATTCTAACCCTGGGACTATACATAGGGATTCTAACCCTGGGACTGTACATGGGGATTCCAACCCTGGGACTGTACATGGGGATTCGACCCCTGGGACTGTAAATGGGGATTCTAACCCTGGGACTGTACATGGGGATTCTAACCCTGGGACTGTACATGGGGATGCTAACCCTGGGACTGTACATGGGGATTCTAACCCTGGGACTGTACATGGGGATACTAACCCTGGGATTGTACATGGGGATTCCAACCCTGGGACTGTACATGGGGGATTCCAACCCTGTGACTGTACACGGGGATTCTAACCCTGGGTCAGTATATGGGGATTCTAACTCTGCGACTGTACATGGGGATTCTAACCCTGGGACTGTACATGGGGATTCTAACCCTGGGACTGTACATGGGGATTCTAACCCTGGGACTGTACATGGGGATTCGACCCCTGGGACTGTACATGGGGATTCTAACCCTGGGACTGTACATGGGGATTCTAACCCTGGGAATGTACATGGGGATTCTAACCCTGGGACTGTACATGGGGATTCTAACCCTGGGACTGTACATGGGGATTCTAACCCTGGGACTGTACAGGGGGAATCCAGCCCTGGGACTGCACAGGGGGAATCCAGCCCTGGGACTGTACACGGGGATTCTAACCCTGGGACTGTACATGGGGATTCTAACCGTGGGACTGTACATGGAGATTCCAACCCTGGGTCTGTACATGGGGATTCTAACCCTGAGACTGTACATGGGGATTCTAACCCTGGGACTGTACATGGGGATTCTAACCCTGGGACTGTACATGGGGATTCTAACCCTGGGACTGTACATGGGGATTCTGACCCTGGTAATGTACATGGGGATTCTAACCCTGGGACTGTACATGGGGATTCTAACCCTGGGACTGTACAGGGGGAATCCAGCCCTGGGACTGTACAGGGGGAATCCAGCCCTGGGACTGTACATGGGGATTCTAACCCTGGGACTGTACATGGGGATTCTAACCGTGGGACTGTACATGGAGATTGCAACCCTGGGTCTGTACATGGGGATTCTAACCCTGAGACTGTACATGGGGATTCTAACCCTGGGACTGTACATGGGGATTCTATCCCTGGGACTGTACATGTGGATTCTAACCCTGGGACTGTACATGGGGATTCTAACCCTGGGACTGTACATGGGGATTCTAACCCTGTGACTGTAAATGGGGCTTCTAACCCTGGGACTGTACATGGGGATTCTAACCCTGGGACTGTACATGGAGATTCCAACCCTGGGTCTGTACATGGGGATTCTAACCCTGAGACTGTACATGGGGATTCTAACCCTGGGACTGTAAATGTGGATTCTAACCCTGGGACTGTACATGGGGATTCTAACCCTGGGACTGTACATGGTGATTCTAACCCTGGGACTGTACATGGGGATTCTAACTCTGGGACTGTAAATGGGGCATCTAACCATGGGACTGTACATGGGGATTCTAACCCTGGGACTGTACATGTGGATTCTAACCCTGGGACTGTACATGGGGATTCTGACCCTGGGACTGTACATGGGGATTCTGACCCTGGGACTGTACAGGGTGATTCTGACCCTGGGACTGTACATGGGGATTCTAACCCTGGGACTGTACATGGGGCTTCTAACCCTGGGCCTGTACCTGGGGATTCTAACCCTGGGACTGTACATGGGGATTCTAACCCTGGGACTGTACATGGGGATTCTAACCCTGGGACTGTACATGGGGATTCTAACCCTGGGACTGTACATGGGGATTCCAACACTGTGACTGTACATGGGGATTCTAACCCTGGGACTGTACATGGGGATTCTAACCCTGGGACTGTACATGGGGATTCCTACCCTGGGACTGTACATGGGTATTCCAACCCTGGGACTGTACATGGGGATTCTAACCCGGGGATTCTAACCCTGGGACTGTACATGGGGATTCTAACCCTGGGACTGTACATGGGGATTCTAACCCTGGGACTGTACATGGGGATTCTAACCCTGGGACTGTACACGGGGATTCTAACCCTGGGACTGTACACGGGGATTCTAACCCTGTGACTGTACATGGGGATTCTAACCCTGGGACTGTACATGGGGATTCTAACCCTGGGACTGTCCATGGGGATTCTAACCCTGGGACTGTACACGGGGATTCTAACCCTGGGACTGTATTTGGGGATTCTAACCCTGGGACTGTACATGGGGATTCTAACCCTGGGATTGTACATGGGGATTCTGACCCTGGGAATGTACATGGGGATTCTAACCCTGGGACTGTACATGGGGATTCTAACCCTGGGACTGTACATGGGGATTCTAACCCTGGGACTGTACATGGGGATTCTAACCCTGGGACTGTACATGGGGATTCTAACCCTGGGACTGTACATGGGGATTCCAACCCTGGGACTGTACATGGGGATTCTAACCCTGGGACTGTACATGGGGATTCTAACCCTGGGACTGTACATGGGGATTCTAACCCTGGGACTGCACATGGGGATTCCAACCCTGTGACTGTACACGGGGATTCTAACGCTGGGTCTGTATATGGGGATTCTAACCCTGCGACTGTACATGGGGATTCTAACCCTGGGACTATACATAGGGATTCTAACCCTGGGACTGTACATGGGGATTCCAACCCTGGGACTGGACATGGGGATTCGACCCCTGGGACTGTAAATGGGGATTCTAACCCTGGGACTGTACATGGGGATTCTAACCCTGGGACTGTACATGGGGATGCTAACCCTGGGACTGTACATGGGGATTCTAACCCTGGGACTGTACATGGGGATACTAACCCTGGGATTGTACATGGGGATTCCAACCCTGGGACTGTACATGGGGGATTCCAACCCTGTGACTGTACACGGGGATTCTAACCCTGGGTCAGTATATGGGGATTCTAACCCTGCGACTGTACATGGGGATTCTAACCCTGGGACTGTACATGGGGATTCTAACCCTGGGACTGTACATGGGGATTCTAACCCTGGGACTGTACATGGGGATTCGACCCCTGGGACTGTACATGGGGATTCTAACCCTGGGACTGTACATGGGGATTCTAACCCTGGGAATGTACATGGGGATTCTAACCCTGGGACTGTACATGGGGATTCTAACCCTGGGACTGTACATGGGGATTCTAACCCTGGGACTGTACAGGGGGAATCCAGCCCTGGGACTGTACAGGGGGAATCCAGCCCTGGGACTGTACAGGGGGAATCCAGCCCTGGGACTGTACACGGGGATTCTAACCCTGGGACTGTACATGGGGATTCTAACCGTGGGACTGTACATGGAGATTCCAACCCTGGGTCTGTACATGGGGATTCTAACCCTGAGACTGTACATGGGGATTCTAACCCTGGGACTGTACATGGGGATTCTAACCCTGGGACTGCACATGGGGATTCCAACCCTGTGACTGTACACGGGGATTCTAACGCTGGGTCTGTATATGGGGATTCTAACCCTGCGACTGTACATGGGGATTCTAACCCTGGGACTATACATAGGGATTCTAACCCTGGGACTGTACATGGGGATTCCAACCCTGGGACTGGACATGGGGATTCGACCCCTGGGACTGTAAATGGGGATTCTAACCCTGGGACTGTACATGGGGATTCTAACCCTGGGACTGTACATGGGGATGCTAACCCTGGGACTGTACATGGGGATTCTAACCCTGGGACTGTACATGGGGATACTAACCCTGGGATTGTACATGGGGATTCCAACCCTGGGACTGTACATGGGGGATTCCAACCCTGTGACTGTACACGGGGATTCTAACCCTGGGTCAGTATATGGGGATTCTAACCCTGCGACTGTACATGGGGATTCTAACCCTGGGACTGTACATGGGGATTCTAACCCTGGGACTGTACATGGGGATTCTAACCCTGGGACTGTACATGGGGATTCGACCCCTGGGACTGTACATGGGGATTCTAACCCTGGGACTGTACATGGGGATTCTAACCCTGGGAATGTACATGGGGATTCTAACCCTGGGACTGTACATGGGGATTCTAACCCTGGGACTGTACATGGGGATTCTAACCCTGGGACTGTACAGGGGGAATCCAGCCCTGGGACTGTACAGGGGGAATCCAGCCCTGGGACTGTACAGGGGGAATCCAGCCCTGGGACTGTACACGGGGATTCTAACCCTGGGACTGTACATGGGGATTCTAACCGTGGGACTGTACATGGAGATTCCAACCCTGGGTCTGTACATGGGGATTCTAACCCTGAGACTGTACATGGGGATTCTAACCCTGGGACTGTACATGGGGATTCTAACCCTGGGACTGTACATGGGGATTCTGACCCTGGTAATGTACATGGGGATTCTAACCCTGGGACTGTACATGGGGATTCTAACCCTGGGACTGTACAGGGGGAATCCAGCCCTGGGACTGTACAGGGGGAATCCAGCCCTGGGACTGTACATGGGGATTCTAACCGTGGGACTGTACATGGGGATTCTAACCGTGGGACTGTACATGGAGATTGCAACCCTGGGTCTGTACATGGGGATTCTAACCCTGAGACTGTACATGGGGATTCTAACCCTGGGACTGTACATGGGGATTCTAACCCTGGGACTGTACATGTGGATTCTAACCCTGGGACTGTACATGGGGATTCTAACCCTGGGACTGTACATGGGAATTCTAACCCTGGGACTGTACATGGGGATTCTAACCCTGGGACTGTACATGGGGATTCTAACCCTGGGACTGTAAATGGGGCTTCTAACCCTGGGACTGTACATGGGGATTCTAACCCTGGGACTGTACATGGAGATTCCAACCCTGGGTCTGTACATGGGGATTCTAACCCTGAGACTGTACATGGGGATTCTAACCCTGGGACTGTAAATGTGGATTCTAACCCTGGGACTGTACATGGGGATTCTAACCCTGGGACTGTACATGGTGATTCTAACCCTGGGACTGTACATGGGGATTCTAACTCTGGGACTGTAAATGGGGCATCTAACCATGGGACTGTACATGGGGATTCTAACCCTGGGACTGTACATGGGGATTCTAACCCTGGGACTGTACATGTGGATTCTAACCCTGGGACTGTACATGGGGATTCTGACCCTGGGACTGTACATGGGGATTCTGACCCTGGGACTGTACATGGGGATTCTGACCCTGGGACTGTACATGGGGATTCTGACCCTGGGACTGTACATGGTGATTCTGACCCTGGGACTGTACATGGGGATTCTAACCCTGGGACTGTACATGGGGCTTCTAACCCTGGGCCTGTACCTGGGGATTCTAACCCTGGGACTGTACATGGGGATTCTAACCCTGGGACTGTACATGGGGATTCTAACCCTGGGACTGTACATGGGGATTCTAACCCTGAGACTGTATATGGGGATTCTAACCCTGGGACTGTACATGGGGATTCTAACCCTGGGACTGTACATGGGGCTTCTAACCCTGGGCCTGTACCTGGGGATTCTAACCCTGGGACTGTACATGGGGATTCTAACCCTGGGACTGTACATGGGGATTCTAACCCTGGGACTGTACATGGGGATTCTAACCCTGGGACTGTCCATGGGGATTCCAACCCTGTGACTGTACATGGGGATTCTAACCCTGGGACTGTACATGGGGATTCTAACCCTGGGACTGTACATGGGGATTCCTACCCTGGGACTGTACATGGGTATTCCAACCCTGGGACTGTACATGGGGATTCTAACCCTGAGACTGTACATGGGGATTCTAACCCTGGGACTGTAAATGTGGATTCTAACCCTGGGACTGTACATGGGGATTCTAACCCTGGGACTGTACATGGTGATTCTAACCCTGGGACTGTACATGGGGATTCTAACTCTGGGACTGTACATGGGGATTCTGACCCTGGGACTGTACATGGGGATTCTGACCCTGGGACTGTATATGGGGATTCTGACCCTGGGACTGTACATGGTGATTCTGACCCTGGGACTGTACATGGGGATTCTAACCCTGGGACTGTACATGGGGCTTCTAACCCTGGGCCTGTACCTGGGGATTCTAACCCTGGGACTGTACATGGGGATTCTAACCCTGGGACTGTACATGGGGATTCTAACCCTGGGACTGTACATGGGGATTCTAACCCTGAGACTGTATATGGGGATTCTAACCCTGGGACTGTACATGGGGATTCTAACCCTGGGACTGTACATGGGGCTTCTAACCCTGGGCCTGTACCTGGGGATTCTAACCCTGGGACTGTACATGGGGATTCTAACCCTGGGACTGTACATGGGGATTCTAACCCTGGGACTGTACATGGGGATTCTAACCCTGGGACTGTCCATGGGGATTCCAACCCTGTGACTGTACATGGGGATTCTAACCCTGGGACTGTACATGGGGATTCTAACCCTGGGACTGTACATGGGTATTCCAACCCTGGGACTGTACATGGGGATTCTAACCCTGAGACTGTACATGGGGATTCTAACCCTGGGACTGTAAATGTGGATTCTAACCCTGGGACTGTACATGGGGATTCTAACCCTGGGACTGTACATGGTGATTCTAACCCTGGGACTGTACATGGGGATTCTAACTCTGGGACTGTACATGGGGATTCTGACCCTGGGACTGTACATGGGGATTCTGACCCTGGGACTGTATATGGGGATTCTGACCCTGGGACTGTACATGGTGATTCTGACCCTGGGACTGTACATGGGGATTCTAACCCTGGGACTGTACATGGGGCTTCTAACCCTGGGCCTGTACCTGGGGATTCTAACCCTGGGACTGTACATGGGGATTCTAACCCTGGGACTGTACATGGGGATTCTAACCCTGGGACTGTACATGGGGATTCTAACCCTGAGACTGTATATGGGGATTCTAACCCTGGGACTGTACATGGGGATTCTAACCCTGGGACTGTACATGGGGCTTCTAACCCTGGGCCTGTACCTGGGGATTCTAACCCTGGGACTGTACATGGGGATTCTAACCCTGGGACTGTACATGGGGATTCTAACCCTGGGACTGTACATGGGGATTCTAACCCTGGGACTGTCCATGGGGATTCCAACCCTGTGACTGTACATGGGGATTCTAACCCTGGGACTGTACATGGGGATTCTAACCCTGGGACTGTACATGGGGATTCCTACCCTGGGACTGTACATGGGTATTCCAACCCTGGGACTGTACATGGGGATTCTAACCCGGGGATTCTAACCCTGGGACTGTACATGGGGATTCTAACCCTGGGACTGTACATGGGGATTCTAACCCTGGGACTGTACATGGGGATTACAACCCTGGGACTGTACATGGGGATTCTAACCCTGGGGCTGTACATGGGGATTCTGACCCTGGGACTGCACATGGGGATTCCAACCATGAGACTGCACATGGGGATTCTAACCCTGGGACTGTCCATGGGGATTCTAACTCTGGAACTGTTCATGTCGACCCTGGATTTAGTGTCGCAGTGCAAGTTGTGCCTGGATTTGTTATCCCATCATAAATCGACCCTGGATTTGGTGTCATAGTTCAAATGTTCCCAGGAATTAGTGTGTCAGTGCAAATGGTTCCTCAATTTGGTGTCATCATATAAGTGGTCTCTGGATTTGGTGTCACAGTGTAAATGTTCCCTCGATTTGATGTCACACTGTAAGTGGTCCCTGGATTTGGTGTCACATTGTGAGTGGTCCCTAGATTTGATATCGGCAACAACTTACTTTTATTTAGTACATTTAACATAGTAAAATGTCCCAAGGCACTCAACAAGAGCAATATAAAAAAAGCAGGTTTGAGAGGGGGCAGCACGGTGGCACAGTGGTTAGCACTGTTGCCTCACAGCGCCAGAGACCTGGGTTCGAATCCGGCCTCGGGCGACTGTCTGTGTGGAGTTTGCACATTCTCCCCGTGTTTGCGTGGGTTTTCTCCGGGTGCTCCGGTTTCCTCCCACAGTCCAACATGTGCGGGTTAGGTTGATTGGCCATGATAAATTGACCCTTAGTGTTAGGGGGATTAAATACGTGGGGTTACAAGGATAGGGTGGGATATGTGTTGGTGTAGGGGTTACGGGGATCGGGTGGGATATGTGTCGGTGCAGGCTCGATGGGCCGAAATGGCCTCTATCTGCACTGTGGGGTTTCTGTGATTCTGTGATCCTGTGACACCGAGCCACAGATGGAGATAGCAGGAAAGATGACCTAAAGCTTTATCAAAGAGGTAGGTTTTAAGAAGCATCTTAAAAGAGGAGAGAAAGGGGAAGAGGCGGAGTTTTAGGGAGGAAAACATGGCTCAGCACTGCTCTCTGTCTCCTCTCCCTTAGCCAATTATACCCAAATTACCATCAGCCCTTTAATTCCCTGTGCTTCTATTTTCCGAGTAAGTCTCTTGTGTCGTACTTTATCAAGTGACTTTTGAAAGTCCAAATATACAACATCTACTGCACTACCTTCATCAACCCTCTGTTACTTCATCAAAGAACTCAATCAGGTTAGTCAGACACAATTTACTTTTAACAAATCCATACTGGCTGCCCCTTATTAACCCATGCTTCTTCAAGTGAGAATTAATTTTGTCCTTGACAATGGTCTCTAGTCGTTCACCCACCACTGACATTAGACTGATTGGCCTGTAGTTACCAGGTTTATCCCTCTCCCCTTTTTTAAACAGGGTGTAACATTTGCAATCCTCCAGTGCTCTGGCACCACTCCCATATATCTGAGGGAGATTGAAAGATTGTGGTCAGAGCTTCTGCTATCTCCACCCTAGCTTCCCTCAGCAATCTAGGATGCATCGCATCTGGACTGGGTGACTTGTTAACTTTGAGTGATGACAACCTATTTAGCACCTCCTTTCTATCCATTTTTATCCAATTTCTCTACTCCCCCCTCCTCTACTGCGACATTAACTTCGTCCTCTTCTTTTGTGAAGACAGATGCTAAGTACTCATTCAGTACCTCAGCCACGTCCTCTGCCTCCGTATGATGAGCTCCTATTTGGTCCCTAATCGGCCCCACCATTCCTTTAACTGTCCTTTTACTTTTCATATGTTTATAGAAGATTTTTGGGTTCCCTTTTATGTTACCCACTAATCTTTTCTCATATTGTCTCTTTGCCCTTATATCCTGTTTCACTTTCCCCCGCACTCTCTGTATTCTGCCTGGTTTTTGACTGTATTCTGTACCTGACATTTGTCATAAACCTCCTTTTTCTGTTTTATTTTAACCTCTATATCCTTTGTCATCGGGAGCTCTTGCTTTGGATGCCCCATCTTTCCACCTTATGGGAATATGTTTGGTTTGTACCCGAACTATCTCAGCCTTGAAGGCCTGCCATTGGTCATTCACTGTTTTCCTGGACAATCTTTGTTTCCAGTCCACCTGTGCTCGATCCCTTCTCAAATCACTGAAATTGGCTCTCTTCCAGCTGGGTATTTTCACCGTTGATTTTTCTTTGCCCCTTTCTTTAACTACTTTAAACCCAATGATATTGTGATCACTGTTAACCAGATCCCTCCTGCCCCAGAACCGATGAGAGACCCTTTAAATGTTCTGACGGTGCAAAGAGGTTTCAGAGTTCATCCAACCTGCTGAGTCACCAACGAGTTCACACAGATCTTCAAAGAAAGGAAGATGTTTTAGAAAGGCTGGCGGCACTAAAAGTTCGCAGCCATCTCAGAGTAGTGTCCCTTTAATTACAATCTCACAGAACAAGGAGAATCACTGTCCCTTTGAGAATATAGAATGCAAAAATAAGGTAACAACTCGCTCCGCATGGCCAAGGACCCTGCCAACCTAAAATGGAGGACCCTGTTAGCCTAAAATGGTGGTGCAATGTCGACATCGCTGAGTCACTTGCATATTGTAAGAGATGATCATGTTAACTCGGGAAAAGCTAAACTGATCTGTGGCTGCTAATATGGCTGGCACCCACGATGTCACACCTTGCTGGTGGAAACAGTGTAGGGCGGAGTGCAGAGGATATACAGACAATAGGCGATCAGAAAACACATTACCATTATTGAAAACGCATTACCATACTGATTAGGTGATCGTGAAACCATTACCCGCATATTTCCTAAACTATAAACCATTCAATGAAATGTGACTTCTTTATTTCAAACTGCCAGGCCAGGAAATCAATTTAAATGTGTACGTGCCCAGCTCGGGATTGGTGCAGACTGTAAGATGTGTTAATGTCTTTTCAAAAGTAAAGTATAATAATGTGACCCACAGTATGAAAGATTGCTTGCTCTGGTGGAACCTGTCGAGACTCTGCTGGAGTCAGAACGGTGCTGTATCAGAGTAAGTCTCCCGGGACAACAGAATAAAACAACTGTTGAACTAAACCAGTATTCGACTCAGTGTTTGTACTGAACCAGATTGAGGACCAAAAAAATCCGTTTCAACATTTGGTGTCAGAAGTGGGATCTCAACGGACGATCACCGAGAATTCGCGAAATTAAGAGCCGAACTAGTTTTGGACGTGAGAGGAGGAAATGGGCCCCCGGAGTGAGTATGTTTAAATTTACCACTTCGGTTTTCCTCTGATCCGTA
Organism: Somniosus microcephalus; assembly: GCF_052327205.1. Taxonomy (NCBI): domain Eukaryota; kingdom Metazoa; phylum Chordata; class Chondrichthyes; order Squaliformes; family Somniosidae; genus Somniosus; species Somniosus microcephalus. The sequence continues at coordinate 45,869,305 of NC_140990.1, forward strand.
AGTCCGATAAAAGTTTTGCCACTCGCTAATTCTTGTGTGGTGTCCCGACGAGATCTGGGTCAATCTGGCGAATACTGTGTAAATTTAGGAAATAAGTATCCAAGTCGGGTAAAGCGCCGGCCTCGTATTTCACTTGGCCCGCTCAGGCTCCGATTGGACTAAAAAGTAGATAAGTGATTTTAAAGAAAGAGAAAAGGAATACTTGAAAGAAAGTAAAAAGAGAGAGTCGGGGACTCTAGAGCTATAGCAACTTGTACTCGGGGAGTGCAAGATAAGGGTCGTACGATTAGAATAATTAGGCTAAGAATACCTGTACCAGGCGGTGACAGAGGCTAAAATTACGATTTGAATAATTAGGCTAAGAATACCTGTACCAGGTGGTGACAGAGGCTAAGAATACCTGTACCAGGCGGTGACAGAGGCTAAAATTACTATTTGACTATAGACGACTCACTGTGTTTTTGTTAAGTCTAAGTGTTGTACTGTGTTTTTGTTAAGTCTAAGTATTGTAAGTATTGTAGTGTTGCGTTGCATTTTGTGTGCCGGTATCCGTGAAATATATAAGACACGTGCAAAAAGTAACTCGAATCCTGAAAAAGAACCCTTAGTGTAAGAGAACCATGGGTAATTACCTAGATACCACAAGTGATGAGGGCAGTGCCTTACAAACCTTATGTGACAAATACCCGGACAAAGCCCAACAATTGAGACAACTCTCAGGGGGTTTAAATAAAAAGTTAGGCAGCGAACAATGGCCACTAGGGGGTCCCAAAAGCTTAGAAACGGTTAAACAAGCTCAAGAAGTGATTTGGAAAAAGAATATGGGAAGTAAGACTAAGAAACTAATTGGACTCTGGCGACAGTATTGCCAAGAAATTAAAGACAGTTCCCTATTAGCCAGCTGGCAAGAGAACGCTGTTAAGTTAGGAATAAAGCTAACTGAAGGAGGGAATCCTAAACCCATTGAAATACTTAAGAAAGAATGTACACATGAGAAAAGGTCAAAATCTGAAATGGCGCCAGATAAAAAGGATAAAAATGAACTACGTAGTTCAATGGTTGGCCTTAGGTTGACGGAGGGAGACGGAACGGATGAGGACTTAAACAATTGGACAATTAGAACTCCTACCGCGGCACCTCCTCAGCCACCCCAATATAATAACATTTATCCCGACCTACCTCTTACAAATCAGACTGGCTTGATCCCTATTACGTCCGTTACCAGTCCACCGACACCCTCCCTTACTGTCCCAAGTCACTCCCCAATCACGCCGATTTCTGATGTTTATATAGACCCTGTTGCTTGTCGAACCCGATCGAAAGATCCAACAAATCCCAAGAAAGACGTGAAACCGGGGAATACCCCTAGTCTGAATTGGCAGAAGAAGAAACGTAGACCCAGACAATTAGTACAACATAAACCAGCAAAAGCAGATGACACTGACTCATGTAGTGACCTTACTGATTCTGAAGACAACCTTTCACCCTTAAACAGTTCCGACTCAGAACCCGAAATTAGCCTTACTAAACCAAAACGAACGCCCAGAAATCTGCCGGTAAGAACAATGCCAAACCCGAATGCAGCGGCTGCCGCAGCCAACCCCACCATAGATGTATTTTTCCCTTGGAAACCTAATGAGATAATGGCTATCCTAACCGGTATGCCAGACAGGAAAAAGGCGCCGGCTAGGTTTGTGGACTTTCTTCGAACCACGATACAGGTGTACAATGCAGACTCCCGAGATCTATGGGCTTTGATTCAACAAGTTTTAACCCCTTCCGAACACACTAGATTTTTGGAACGCCTGACTCACCCTAATCATGCCGCTTTAGAGGCCGTCCACGCCCTCACAGCTGATAGGGAGCGACGCATGTTTGCAGCACTCAATGCTACACTCCAAAAACCTATCAATATATCTAATGTCCTAGATACTAAGCCAAAGAAAGATGAGGGACCTGAGGAATTTTTGGAAAGATTCTGTGAGGTTTATCAGGGACAGTCAGGGGACACCAATTACCAAGCAGGAGCCAATTCACCCCAATTCTGCGCCATTCTGATGAACTGTCTCCCGGCTGCTGTGGCGACAGCCGTTAAAACCAATAATATGAACTGGGCAGAAAATACTCCAACTCAAATGGCTAGAGCCGTAAAGTATCATTGGCAAGAGAGTAAAGGTTCAGAGAACCAACCCCAGAAGACAGTAAAAACAGAATATGTCGTGAAGGAAGTCCCAATTCAACCACACACGATAGACAAAACAGGGTATCAGATGGAACCTCAATACTGTAACCCTGGAGGGGTAGACTCTCAGAATTATGGATATTACCCTCATCCAAACGGCTTCAATGCTACTGCATACGGCCAACCCTACGCCACTCCACAACAGAATTACGGAGGTGGAGGAAGGGGTAGAGGACAAGGACGGGGATACCAAGGTCAAAGACAAGGGCAGTGTTATAACTGTGGAAAGGATGGACATTGGGTCAGAGACTGCCCATCCTTAGCCTCTGGAGACCCACCTAGGAGAGGCAGGGGAGGATGGAGAAGAAACGGAGGAGGACCTAGAGGCAGGGGAGGATATACCAATTTCTCCCAGAATAATCCATTCCCACAGAATTGACTAGCTAATCTAGTGACCAGCAGTTCACAGTCGGCCCAAGAACCCTTATTAATGTTGCAAATCCAGGATCAATGGTACCCCTTTTTAGTAGACACTGGAGCCGCCATGTCCTCTGTCCAATCGGACCTTAAACTTCCCCGATCCAACAAGACCCAGGAATTATCAGGCTTCCAAGGTCAAAGGACCAAGTATGCTATGTCAGAACCAGTTCAGGTGACCTACAAAAATCAATCTGCAACCCACCAATTTGTAATCACTACCGGCTTGGACTGCAATTTAATGGCCAGAGACTTACTATGTGCATTCCAACTCAAACTTGATTGTGGTGATGAAGGAATAGCAATCGGACATTGGGCAAATAAAAGGCAATGTTATGTTTCGACTACACCTCAATGGTGGTCACTCGACCTCAATGCATCCTCCTATCATGTGACACTGGCATATGATCGAAGTGGAAAGGATAGGACCCTTGAGGAGTATTTTAAAAATCAGGAAGGTACGGAATGGACAATCTACCTCAAGGCTGTAGTAACTGGACCTGAGGGAAAAGCAGAGTTTGTGCAGGTCCCCTTACACTTGTGGAAGCAGCCTTCGACAGTGGCCCCTCATATCACGCGGGAAGTTAACCAGTCTTTCCACGCCAAAGATTTGGGGCCCATGGTAAAACGAGCGATCGATCAGGCAAACCCTGAATGCCACCAGCCGCAACAGTTACCCGGAGGTCTGATGGTCCAATTTTACCAAAACCCTGAGCCTAGCCTGACAGTGGTGCACCGTCATGTAGGGAAAGATATACTGGAGTATGTGAATCCCCAGGTATGGGCCGAAGACCCAACGCATGTAGGTCTAACCGGCATACAACCCATTGAGATCCCAGTGAAGGAAAATGTGACCTTGCCAACGGTACGACAATACCCTTTGAAGCAGCAAGCTATTCCGAGTATAGATAGACTCATTAAGGGATTGTTGGAGCAGGGAATTTTGGTAACATGCCAATCCAGTTGTAATACACCCATCCTAGCTGTTCCGAAAACTGGTAAGCCTGACCAGTATCGCCTAGTGCAGGATTTACGAACAATAAATGCAATTGTTCAGCCACTTCATGCACTGGTACCTAATCCAGCACACATCTTGGCCTCGATACCTGCTGATGCTAAAGTTTTTGCGGTAGTCGACCTCCAGCATGCCTTTTTCTCCCTACCACTGGCCGCTACTAGCCAATACCTTTTTGCCTTCACGTACAATGGCCAGCAGTATACGTGGACTCGATTACCCCAGGGCTTTGTGAATTCACCCACCCTGTTTTCGCGGTGCCTTCAACAGCAATTACAGACACTGACATTAAATCGTGGCTCTAATCTGATCCAGTATGTGGATGACCTTCTCATTGCCAGCCCTGATGAGCTAAGTAACAGAGAGGACACTATTCAGTTGTTGAACTATCTCTCAGAATTGGGATATGTGGTATCTCCAGCTAAAGTACTAGTGGCTAAGAAGACAGTTAAATTTCTTGGAGTTATGTTATCAGCAGAGAACCGCAGTCTGGAAACCAGTAGAATACAGCCACTATGCGAGACACCAGCCCCTAAAACGGCCAAACAAGTCAGACAGTGGCTGGGAATGGTTAATTATTGTCGACAGTGGATACCTAATATTGCAGTATTAACCAAACATCTGACTCCCTACACGGCTAAAGAGGGAGAGTTTGAGCTGGAACTAGAGGCACAGCAGGCATTTGAGGAATTAAAACAGGATCTGGTCCAAGCACCAGCCCTGGGACGACCCCTGTACGATAGACCATTCCAGTTATACTGCACAGTAATGAACGATTGCTCAACAGCAGTCCTGACCCAGAAGCATGGAGATAAGCATCGACCGGTAGCTTATTATTCATCAAAAATGGATCCGGTAGCTTTAGGACATCCCTATTGCACCCAGATCCTTACAGCCGTCTACAACAGTCTACAGTCAGCCGCTAACATGACACTTCAGCAGGATATTACTGTGTATAGCTGTCACTCAGTCACTGCGTTACTGGGGCAATTGCAGACCCAACACCTGACTACCGCCAGGCAAAATAAGTATGAAATATGCTTACTGAACAATCCTAGGCTTACATTTAAACACTGTAGCACTATCAACCCTGCCAGTTTCATTGCAAACCCGCCTTCCGAGAGTGATGAACCAAGCCATGATTGCTTACACCTCATTAAGGATGATACCTCAGTCCGACCTGATTTGTTTGACACTCCTATTACGGATCCCGGTATTACCATGTATACGGATGGCAGTTCTTCAATTGATGACATGGGAAAACGAATTTCTGGTTATGCAATTGTAAATCAGGAAGGTGTCACCTTAGAATCAGCAGCCTTTGAATCCCCTTTTTCTGCCCAGCAAGCCGAACTGTTTGCACTCATACGAGCTTGTACTTTGGGAGAAGGATTACGAATCAATGTATATACAGACTCTAGATATGCCTTTGGAGTAGTTCACGACTTTGGACAATTGTGGAAAAATAGAGGATTTCTAACCTCCTCGGGCAGTCCGATCTCACACCGTCAGTTAGTTTCAGACCTCCTGCAAGCCCTTTTACTCCCCAAACAGATAGCTGTGATTAAATGCTCTGCCCATACCACTGGCCAAAACCCGGTAGATATAGGAAACCGCCGCGCTGATGAGGCGGCCAAAATTGCTTCTAGGAGTCACCAAATGATTGTGCCCCGAATTATGAGGCAGACTAAAAATTCCAACAAGAATCAGTCTACCTCGGAAAAACTAATGCCAACCATCCAAGAGGTGATTAAGTTGCAGGAGGACGCTCCTGATAGTGATAAGCATTTATGGAGAGAATCGGGATGTGTATATAACCCTTTGTCAAAACTCTGGACTACTCCCGCGGAACAGACTTGCATGTCTGATGAGTTAGCTCTTTGGGTTATTGAATGTGTACACTTTGCAACTCATTGTGGTGCCAGGGCAGTGAGTGATGTGCTTCTAAGTACTTGGTGGCATCCAAGGCTTCAAGCAATAGCACAGAACATTAGCGATCGATGCCTGACTTGTCAACAACACAACCCTGGAAAGGGAGTGTCTTGCGAATGGGGAAAAACCCCTTTACCGGAGGGTCCCTTTGAGACCCTGCAAATGGACTACATTGAGTTGGAAAGATGTCAGTGTTACAAATACGTACTTGTCATTGTAGATGTATTTAGTAAATGGATCGAGGCATATCCAACCACAGACAATAAAGCCTCTACTGTTGTTAAGGTATTGCTGAGAGATCATACCTCGGTATGGTATTCCAACTCGGTTAAGTTCTGACAACGGTCCTCACTTCACTGCCGAAGTGAACAAGGAACTTTGTAGCCAGTTGAACATTCATCAGCAATTGCATTGTGCTTATCGACCACAGGCTGCAGGACTTGTCGAAAGAACCAATCAGACTCTGAAGAACAAACTTGCTAAACTGGTAGCCGAAACCGGCTTAACCTGGTTGAAATTGCTTCCTGTGGCTCTCTCTCAGATCCGCACCACACCCGCGGGTAAAGCATGACTTACCCCTGCTGAGATTATCTATGGTAAACCACTCAAGACTCCCTGGAACCAAAATGCTGCTACAACGGTGCATTTTCACCATATGACTGAAGAAATGACGACCTATGTCTTGGCTCTTACTAAGGTTTTACGTGGGCTGCATTCACAAGTCCGTGCTGCATATGGTGAACTTCCTGACTTATCTGGTTCTCTAAAAATTGAACCAGGTTCGTATGTGATGGTTAAGAACTGGACTCGTAAAAGTCTAGATCCAAGGTGGGAAGGTCCATATCAGGTCTTACTAACAACCCCGACTGCAGCTAAGGTCGAGGGAAGAAGCGCATGGGTGCACTTCCACCATTGTAAATTGATTGGAGAAACCAATCAAAAGGGGGGGAGATAATCAGTAGATTTCAGTACAGTATAGAGTAGATTTTACGAACAATCATTAGTTTTATTTTAATTGATAAGAGACTACAGAACTCATGCTCGGCCTTGATAAAGGTGACTGCAGTTTTACGAGGTCTGGTGTTGTGTTTGGATTGTTTTGGCCTGCCAAAATCCTACTTTTATTATACTTATTATACGATTTTTAATTTTTAATTTTTAAAATTTTAGCTTTAAGTTTTTAACTTTGGATCTTGTGTAAGCAGTTTGTTTTCCAGATTAATAACTAATAAGTCGCATTGATTGATCACGGAGGATCAAGATGAGGACCTTATTACTGCTTCTGAGCGTTATCCTGCTCGCGGGCGGGGCGTTCAATCAACTGAAGAAATGCAAGAAAATCACACCTGGAAAAACCGTCCACCTGTGCCGAAGAGATATTCTCCAGTACAAAGACAAGAATCTTAAAGCTTTCGGATCCTGGAACGTGACTAAATGGGACTTCTGTAATGGACTATTAAAACAGGAACATCGGGAAGTACATTTGGACAATAGAAACAGATGGGGTTTGCCATGCTGGCACCAAAAATGTACTTGTAGGACCAACAAAGAAAAGGGAAAGGAATCATGGATGATGTAAAATGGAGGATGTTACAGAGAGGCATTAGTTAAAGAACCATGGTTGCAGGAAAGGGATCCACCGAGATGCTTAGGGTTTAGAAAGAAAAGGGAAGTTAGGAGAAAGAGGGAATTACATATCAACACCTTTTTGTACATGTCCTATGAATACGCCAAAAGCTGTAACTTAACAAACTGTTGGGTCTGTAGCCATATACCAATCCACTCCAGAGGGGGAATCCCTCTTAGACCCATACCATTGAATATAATTCAAATGGCTGAGTGGGTAGTTAGTAGAAACAATACGAGCAGTAGTACTAATGGTAAGGACACCCAGAGCAGAAACCGGGAGGAACAAAGAGTACAGTTCAGGAGTGCCGGATATCCCTTAAACATGTTTGAAGGATGGTACAAACCCATGCATAATACAAGCAAAAAGCCACCGTACCTTATCCTCACAAACACAACTGGGGTAGGAAGACCCGTTGGGGCGATATGTTGGATAAGGAATGTAAGCAAGGGAGCAGAGGGGAATCTGGAAGCCGGAAACAGTCATTGTAAACATAATTGGACAATCCTCAAACAAGGTTCACCCTTAGAGGTTTGGTGGTTTAACACAACTGGTTTAACAAACCTCACTAGTGGGGGGAAATGGAACGAAAGCACAAGGAGTAACGGCGAGTCTGGCTTTTCCACATTTACAACGAATATGAACCTAACTGCTTATAACGGGACCTATTTTATTTGCGGACATAAGGCATACCCATGGCTTCCACGAAATTGGACTGGGTCCTGCTATTTGGGATATGTAGTACCATACATTCACCACTTGAATAAGATTGGGGAACACCACGAATTTAAGAAATACAGGACTAAAAGAGAGCTAGGAGCTTTTCAAAGATTTTTTGGCGTAATAAACCCTCCCTATGGAATAATGAATTTGATGGATGAAACAAGGAATTTGGCAAGGCTACTAGAGATAGTTGCCAATGACACTGAGGAAGCTCTAGCAAACATGAGTGCCGAAATGGTAGCCATTAGAACAGTTACCCTCCAGAATCGAATGGCCTTAGATTACCTCCTTGCTGCAAAAGGAGGAACCTGTGCCTTGATAGGAAGTGAGTGCTGTACTTATATCCCTGATAGTTCGGAAAACATAACCAACATTGTCAAACATATCCGGGATGCAGTAAGCCAGTATAAGAAACCTAAGCCGGGGGATGGCTGGTTTGATTGGATCAGTGGAGGATGGCTAGGATCAATGGGACAGACTCTGCTACATGGGCTGGTGGTGGTACTTGCCGTTATTATGTGCATTTTTCTAGTTTTCACGCTGATTAAGTGTGGCTGCAATAGATTAGGAGCAACTGTAATTCCAAGTCAATTGGTACAAAGGAAATCAGCATCAGAGGAAATTGAACTACCAAGTATAGAGGGTGAAGCGAGTGAGATGTTAAAGGAGCAAGTCGAGAAGGAATTAATGGAGGAGGAGTATAATAGACTCAATAAAGTAGAGATGAACCAGTAGGATGAAGCCCAGAATCACAGGGTACCTTAGATGGTTATCATGGAATGATAAAAGGGGGGAATGAGAATATAGAATGCAAAAATAAGGTAACAACTCGCTCCGCATGGCCAAGGACCCTGCCAACCTAAAATGGAGGACCCTGTTAGCCTAAAATGGTGGTGCAATGTCGACATCGCTGAGTCACTTGCATATTGTAAGAGATGATCATGTTAACTCGGGAAAAGCTAAACTGATCTGTGGCTGCTAATATGGCTGGCACCCACGATGTCACACCTTGCTGGTGGAAACAGTGTAGGGCGGAGTGCAGAGGATATACAGACAATAGGCGATCAGAAAACACATTACCATTATTGAAAACGCATTACCATACTGATTAGGTGATCGTGAAACCATTACCCGCATATTTCCTAAACTATAAACCATTCAATGAAATGTGACTTCTTTATTTCAAACTGCCAGGCCAGGAAATCAATTTAAATGTGTACGTGCCCAGCTCGGGATTGGTGCAGACTGTAAGATGTGTTAATGTCTTTTCAAAAGTAAAGTATAATAATGTGACCCACAGTATGAAAGATTGCTTGCTCTGGTGGAACCTGTCGAGACTCTGCTGGAGTCAGAACGGTGCTGTATCAGAGTAAGTCTCCCGGGACAACAGAATAAAACAACTGTTGAACTAAACCAGTATTCGACTCAGTGTTTGTACTGAACCAGATTGAGGACCAAAAAAATCCGTTTCAACACCTTTAACTGCCACAAATCCTTGTGTGGAGGACAGGGGGAGATACAGTCTGTCCCAGTAACTGTCGCAGAACAGAATTAGTGACCCTGTCCCATAGGGGCTTGTCCCTCCCCCACTCCCTGCTTTTCCTCAAGTGTCTCATCCTTAAAATTCTCATCCTTGTTTTCAAATCCCTCCGTGGCCTCGCCCCTCCCTATCTCTGTAATCTCTTCCAGCCCCACAACCCCCCGAGATATCTGCGCTCCTCTAATTCCGGCCTCTTGAGCATCCCCGATTTTAATCGCTCCACCATTGGCGGCCGTGCCTTCAGTTGCCTGGGCCCTAACCTCTGGAATTCCTTCCCTAAACCTCTCCATCTCTCAGCCTCTCTCTTCTTCTTTAAGATGCTCCTTAAAACCTACCTCTTTGACCAAGCTTTTGGTCAAGTGCCTGAATATCTCCTTATGTGGCTCGGTGTCAAATTTTGTTTTATAACGCTCCTGTGAAGAGCCTTGGGAGGTTTTACTACATTAAAGGCGCTTTATAAATACAAGTGGTTGTTGTTGTTTCCTGAAACTAATAATAAATTCCCCAGAGGGAAAAAAACTTGTACTTTTACTCCCAAATATTAAAACGTTTGTTCCACAGAAGCACGAGGATTATCTGCTTTTATTGACGAATTTAAAAAGTCTCTATTAAAACCTGAGCTAGTGTGTTGTGAGACAAAGAGCCTTGTGTCCAATAAGGGGAATAAAGGCCCACAGCCTCCCCTGGCCCCGGGCCCTGAACAAGGGACTGGAGAAACTCGCTGCCCTGCGGATCAGACAATCAGCTGGCGCTAGTCCCGTCCCTCGGGCTCCCCGATTGGTTGGAGGACCCGCCGCCGGCTTGCTCCTCCAGCCCCGCTCCGCTTGCTCCCTATTGGTCGGAAGCTCCCGTCAATCAGGCCGTGGGCCCGGGTCACGTGTCCCTCACCGACTTTCCAAAGAAAGCCTCGCGCGGTCGCCGGGCGGAGCTGCAGGTCGGCGGGAGCGGGGTCGGGAGATTAATAAACTGCGGGTAGGCTGCGCCGCAGGGTTTATAAAGTTGGAGAACGGCCTCAGGCCCGAATGAAATCCAGCGGCCCGATCTATGTTCCACCGGACGGCAGCTGTGAGGCTTTTTCTCGGTGACAGGCCCGGGTTACGCACCACCATCTTGGTGGAGGAAAGACACACCTGTTCCCCCTGCAGCACGGCGCATGCGCGGCCATCGTGGTACAAAAACAGGGAGTGGGCGGGGCTTCAGGTTCCCAGTGAGCAGGAAAGACAATCATTAACTCATTGATTTTATTCTCACTCTGCACACAGCGGGTGTAGAACTGAACCCAACCAGAGTAGAGGGAGGGGGAAAACTGGGAGTGGAGGAAAGAAATGTTGGAGATGGTGCGATGGGTATGGATTTCACCACAGGGAGGAGGGAAACTAGAATTGTCTGTTCTGAATTTCTATCCTGTACTTACAGTGATGACTTTTGTAAACTCCTTTTACAGGGTATTAGAAGGGGAGGATTTGCAGACGGGAAACTCAAACCAAACATCACATCAAGATCTGACAGAGTCACTGGATTCACCAGGACCTGAATATCATCGGCCTTTGAATGTCGAAGGAGAAATGTTTGTCTGTTCTGTCTGTGGGAAAAGATTTCAAACATCAGTGTGACTGGAAAAGCACCGAGACACACACACCCGAGTGAGCGTGTTCCAATGCACTGACTGGAAAGAGCTTTAACCAGTTACACAGCCTGAAAAATCATCACCCCATTCACAGCGGGGAGAAACCGTACACGTGTTCTGTGTGTGGGCGAGACTTCAACTGATCGTCCAACCTGGAGAGACACAAGGACACCCGCACCACGGAGAAACTGTAGAAATGTGGGGACTGTGGGAAGGGATTCAATTACCCCTGTGAGCTGGAAACTCATCGACGCCTTCACACCAGGGAGAGGCCATTCACCTGCTTCGTGTGTGGGAAGGGATTCATTGATTCATCCAACCTGCTGACACACCAACGAGTTCACACTGATAAGAAACCTTATAAATGTTCTGACCGTGAGAAGAGCTTTAAAAGCACAAAGGATCTGCTGACGCACCAACACACTCACAATGGGGAGAGGCCATTCACTTGCTCTATGTGGGGAGGGATTCACTCGTTCATCCAACCTGCTGACACACCAGCAAGTTCACACTGGGGAGGCTATTCACCTGCCCCGTGTGTGGGAAGGGATTCACTCGTTCATCCAACCTGCTGACACACCAGCGAGTTCATACTGGGGAGAGGCCGTTCCCCTGCTCCGTGTGTGGAACGCGATTCACTCGTTCATCCAACCTGCTGGCACACCAACATGTGCACATGTGGCTGGGGGGGTTGGATTCTGTTGTTATTGCTGCTGTTAATCACATCCAGGACTGAACCTTGTTCATTCTGACAGTTGAGGTTTGTTTCAGCTGATGTTAGTAACCCCTATAACTGGGCTGGAGTTTCATCTGTATCAGTGTCAAATAAATGAGCTTTGTTTCACACACACGCAGTGTGTCAAGTCCTTGATGTCTCGACAATAAGACGAGCTGATTGAGGACTTGTTACAAACTGAGTGGAATCCATCTGAGAACTGAGATTCCACAACTTGTTAAAAAATGGATCTAAAAGATGTCCAAGTCTGACAGGACAGAAAATTCTATTATATCGCAGGGTCCACTTCAACCCCCCAGGGCAGTGAGTCCCTGTAACATTGGATTTTAACCTATGGGAAATATTCTGATAATCTGTTATTGTCGCGGGGTAAAGCAGCCTTGTTACTTTAACCTCAATTTAATCAAACTCAATGGGCAATCCGATCTCTAAAGGGAAACGTCTCCTTAAAGCTGACGGTGTTGGCAGTTCTGCAGCTCATTTCTCAGTGTGAGCGTGTCAGTATGAAAAGCTTTAACAACAGCTGATGTTTCACAAAGGGAGACCTCACCAGACCAAAGGCCATTTGTGGAGTTTAATGGGCTGTTTGTGTCACTGGGCTACAGGAGGCCATTTTTAACTGAAGGAAAACTGGTCACAGCAAACAGAGAGTTTAACAGACTGTCCCTGGTCCACTCGAACCCCCACCTTCTCTCTCTCTCACTATTTATGGGCACTGCTGCAGTAATTGCTCCTCTGACCTTTCCTCTCTTGTCCCTCCTACACCCCTAATACACAGCCCGACACAATCTCCCTCCCCCGACATCCTCACTGTGCTGGAATCCACACCAGTCTCCCCATCTGCTCCTTGTTCTCTCCCTGGATCCTAAAACTACTGAACTCACTCTTCCCCTCCTGAAGTCTACAGGCTCTAAAACTGAAGCTCGGTGTCCCTCAGTCCCGACTCCTTGATTTACCTCCCCTTCTCTCCTCCTCTTTCCCCCTTGGTTGTGTTCCACACTCTGGGCCTTGGGCCTTCCCCGGGGATTCTCAGTATGAACAGGTGGGATGTGTTTGGAGACAGGGTGTCCCGGCTCTCCACCTTTAAAGGGCCAAGGAGACGACCAGCTGGGCTGAATGGCCCTGCTTTATGACATCACCGCAGTGCCTAGCAACCCTCCTCCCTGAGCCCTGCTCATTATGGGCTGGGTTTAGCTCAGTGCTGTTACAGGAAGGGAAACAGGAGCAGGATTCGCCCCGTGTGGAGCCCAGGATTAATGGGGAGAGGTACAGGATCAATTTATACCTTATTGAGTGAGAAATGTCATTGTCCCGGACACTCCCTGTCCCTCGGTATCTGTGTCGGGGAGCGGCTGATGGGTTTACTCTGTATCTAACCCGTGCTGTACCCGACTGGAGAGTGTTTGATGCTGACACTAGGGGCTCAGCTCCACGAGCACAACATTTAACCCAAAGATGATCTGATAAACCCATCAGCTTCTCCCCTGGACACAGGTCCTGAGGGACAGGGAGTGTCTCTGATATTTTGGTGGGTGTCGTTGATCAAGTTTAAACACCTCGCTCACATCTCTCACCCTCTTTGTTCTAATGAGAAGTGCCCCAGTTTCTCTCGTCTCTCCTCCTGGGAAAGAGAAGTTCGCCTCAGTTAGAAACTCAAACAGGCGCTTCACTGCAGACAGGCCATCATGAGGAAACATTTCTTTACCCAGCGAGTTATTATGACCTGAAATGCACTGCCTGAAAGGGTGGAGGAAGCAGATTCAAGAGTAACTTTCAAAAGGGAATTGGATAAATATTTGAAGGGAAAACATTTACCGGGATATGGGGAAAGAGCAGGGGAGTGGGATTAATTGGATAGCTCTCCCAAAGAGCTGGTACAAGCATGATGGGCCGAATGGCCGCCTTTTGTGCTGTATCATTCTATGATTCTCTGATAACGAAAGCCTCTCATCCGTGGTATAACCTCAGTGAATTTATTCTGCAGCCTCTCTGTGGCCCAAAACTTATTCTAACTGCAGCCGAACCGATGGTTTTGTTTTCTACGCCCCATTTATAAAAAACCTCGGGTAACATTTTTAAACCACTTTATAAACTTGTTCTCCAACTTTTACAGATTTGTGTATCTGATCTCCCTGTAGATTTTAGAGATATTAACATAACATGGCTGAAATTTTCTTCTTCTTAGGCAGTCCCTCGGAACCGAGGATGACTTGCTTCCACATTAAAAATGAACTCGCAGGTGGCTGATTAGTCCAGTGCGGGACCTACAGTCTCTGTCACAGGTGGGGCAGACGGTGGTTGAAGGGGCGGGTGGGTGGGGTGCTTGGGTTGACTTGCGCTTGGCTTCCGCTTGCTCCCGGCGAAGAGACTCGAGGTGTTCGGCGCCTTCCCGGATGCTTCTCCTCCAGTTTGTGCGGTCTTGGGCCAGGGATTCCCAGGTGTTGGTGGGGATGTTGCACTTTTTCAAGGAGGCTTTGAGGGTGTCCTTGAAGCGTTTCCTCTGCCCACCTGGGGCTCTCTTGCCGTGCCGGAGCTCCGAGTAGAGCGCTTGTTTTGGGAGTCTCGTATCGGGCATGCGGACAATGTGACCCGTCCATCGGAGCTGATTGAGCGTGGTCAGAGCTTCGATGCTGGGGATGTTGGCCTGAACAAGAACACTGACGTTGGTGCACCTATCCTGCCAATGGATTTGCAGGATCTTGCGGAGGCAGCGTTGGTGGTACCTCTCCAGTGCTTTGAGGTGCCTGCTGTACATGGTCCATGTCTCTGAGGCATACAGCAGGGCAGGTATCACTGCTGCCCTGTAGACCATGAGCTTAGTGCCGGGTTTGAGGTCCTGGTCTTCAAACACTGTTTTCCTCAGGTGACCGAAGGCTGCACTGGCACACTGAAGGCGGTGTTGGACTTTGTCATCGGCGTCTGCCCTTGTTGACAGTAGGCTCCCAAGGTATGGAAAGTGGTCCACGTTGTCCAAGGCCTTGTCGTGGATTTTGATAATCGGGGGGCAGTACTGTGTGGCGGGGATGGTTGGTAGAGGACCTTCGTCTTACGGATGTTTAGTGTAAGGCCCATGCTCTCGTATGCTTCGGTGAAGGTGTTAACGATGGTTTGGAGTTCGACCTCCGAGTGAGCGCAGACGCAAGCATTGTCTGCATACTGTAATTCGATGACAGAGGATGGGACGACCTTGGATCGGGACTGGAGGCAACGGAGGTTGAACAGTTTCCCGTTTGTTCTGTAAATTAGCTCCACTCCAGTGGGGAGCTTACTGAGGGTGAGATGGAGAATTGCAGCAAGGAAGATTGAGAAGAGCGTTGGTGCGATGACACAGCCTTGCTTGACCCCGGTTCGTACGTGAATTGGGTCTGTGGTGGAACCGTTGGTCAGGATCACGGCTTGCATGTCGTCATGAAGCAGGCGGAGGATAGTGACAAACTTTTGAGGGCAGCCGAATTTGAGGATGACACGCCATAATCCCTCACGGTTGAGTGTCGAAGGCCTTTGTGAGATCAAAGAAGGCCATGTACAGCGGTTGGTGCTGTTCCCTGCATTTCTCTTGTAATTGATGTGCGGTGAAGATCATGTCCATTGTGCCCCTTAGTGGGCGGAATCCGCATTGCGACTCTGGGAGGAGCTCTTCGGCCACTGGGAGAAGGCGATTGAGGAGGATTCTTGCGATGACTTTCCCTGTGGCTGATAGCAGGGAAACTCCTCTGTAATTACCGCAATCGGACTTGTCACCTTTCTTGAAGATGGTCACAATTACGGCGTCTCTGAGCTCCCCTGGCATGCTCTCCTCCTTCCAGGTACATACATTGATAAATACATTGACATCAAATGTCTGATATAATGTGTATTGTGGGAAAGAGAAGTTTAGTCTGAGTTAGAAACTCAAACAGACGCTTCACTGCAGACAGGTCGCCATGGCAACACTGATAAGACGATAGCAAAATACTGCAGATGCTGAAAATCCGAAATAACAACAGAAAATGCTGGAAAAACTCAGCAGGCCAGGCAACATCCGTGGAGAGAAAATAGAGTCAACGTTTCGGGTGAACCCTTTGTCAAGACTCTCTTTTCTCTCCACAGATGTTGCTTGGCCTGCTGAGTTTTTCCAGCATTTTCTGTTGTTAACACTGATAAGACATTCCATTCAGTGAATCTACTGGTTGGAATCTGTAATCAGATCAGGAGAAAGAACAGGTTTTGTCTGTTATTAACCACAATATAAGATTATAGAATCATAGAATGGTTACAGCACAGAAGGAGGCCATTCGGCCCATCGAGCCCGTGCCGGCTCTCTGCAAGATCACTTCAGCGAGTCCCACTCCCCGCCCTTTCCCCGTAACCCTGCAAATTTCTTTCCTTCAGGTACTTATCCAATTCCCTTTTGAAAGCCGTGCTTGAATCTGCCTCCACCACCCTTTCAGGCAGTGCATTCCAGATCCTAACCACTCGCTGCGTAAAAAAGTTTTTCCTCATGTCGCCTTTGGTTCTTCCGCCAATCACCTTAAATCTGTGTCCTCTGATTCTCGACCCTTCCGCCAATGGGAACAGTTTCTCTATCTACTCTGTTCAGAACCCTCATGATTTTGAACACCTCTATCAGATCTCTCAACCTTCTCTGCTCTAGGGAGAACAAACCCAGCTTCTCCAGTCTATCCACGTAACTGAAGTCCCTCATCCCTGGAACCATTATTGTAAATCTTTTCTGCACCATCTCTAAGACCTTCACATCCTTCCTAATGTGCGGGGCCCAGAATTGGACACAATACTCCAGTTGAGGCCGAGCCAATGTTTTACGAAGGTTCGTCATAACTTCCTTGCTTTTGGACTCTGTGCCTTCCTTGGTTTTGTTGCCTCTTGTTGCTGGCTCCAGGCACTGGAGCGGTTCCTGTGTGTTCAGCTCTCAGCTGCAGTCAGTACCTGGGCCGGGCTCAGCACTTTACCCGGCACATCTATGTCCACGTTGTCATACTTGACACAGAGGGGCAGCGCAAGCTTCTCGTCCACCTCGGTCAGGGCGAGAGGTCCCGACCACTCATACAAGTCTACGGGCATGTTGCGGCCGCACTGCGGACAGCCCGAGCTAAGGCTGCATGAGCTGGAGCTGCGTGAGCTACACTGGAGAAGGTTGAGATTCCAGAAATAGTGGGGAACCAAGGGGCTAATGAGAGTGAGGAACTTAAAGTAATTCTTATCAGTTGAGAAAAAGTACTTGAGAAACTAACGGGACTAAAAGCCGACAAATCCCCTGGACCTGACGGCCTACATCCTAGGGTTCTAAAAGAGGTGGCTGCAGAGATAGTGGATGCATTGGTCGTGATCTTCCAAAATTCACTAGATTCTGGAAAGGTCCTCGTGGAATGGAAGGTAGCAAATGTAACCCCGCTATTCAAGAAAGGAGGGAGAGAGAAAACAGGGATCTACAGGCCAGTTAGCCTGACATCAGTCCTCGGGAAAATGCTGGAATCCATTATTAAGGAAGTGGAACAGGGCACTTAGAAAATGATGATATGATTAGGCAGAGTCAACATGGTTTTATGAAAGGGAAATCATGTTTGCATAAAGCTCAAAAGTGGGTTCCAAATCATTAATGCTCCAGATTCTAAGATTGGGAAGTGAACATAAGAACATAAGAAATAGGAGCAGGAGTAGGCCAATCGGCCCCTCGAGCCTGCTCCGCCATTCAATAAGATCATGGCTGATCTGATCCTAACCGCCAATCCACTATCACAGAACCATCTCCTGAATCTAACAGAATTAGACACACGAAATAGGAGCAGGATCAGGCTACACGGCCCCTGGGCCCGCTCCGCTACCCACAGGGCCATGACCGATCCGAACCTAGACTCATGTCCAAATTCCTGCCCGCTCCCCGTAACCCTTAATTCCCTTTACTTCTAGGAAACTGTCTATTTCTGTTTTAAATTTATGTAATGATGTAGCTTCGACAGCTTTTTGGGGCAGCATATTCCATGGACCTACTACCCTCTGAGTGAAGTAGTTCCTCCTCATCTCAGTTTTGAAAGAGCAGCCCCTTATTCTAAGACTATGCCCCCTAGTTCTAGTTTCACCCATCATCGGGAACATCCTCCCCGCATCCACCCAATCCAATCCCTTCATAATCTTACATGTTTCAATAAGATCGCCTCTCATTCTTCTGAACTCCAATGAGTAGAGTCCCAATCTACTCAACCTCTCCTCATATGTCCATCCCCTCATCCCCGGGATTAACCAAGTGAACCTTCTTTGTACTGACTCGAGAGCAAGTATGTCCTTTCTTAAGTATGGACACCAAAACTGTACGCAGTATTCCAGGTGCGGTCTCACCAATACCTTGTACAGCTGAAGCAATACCTCCCTATTTTTATATTCTATCCCCCTAGCAATGAAAGCCAACATTCCATTGGCCTTCTTAATCACTTGCTGCACCTGCATACTAACCTTTTGAGTTTCGTGCACCAGGACCCCCAGATCCCTTTGTACTTCAGTACTTTCCAGTTTCTTGCCATTAAGATAATAACTTGCTCTACGATTTTTCCTGCCAAAGTGCATAACCTCACACTTTCCAGTATTGTATTCCATCTGCCAAATCTCTGCCCACTTACTTAGCCTGTCGATGTCCCCTTGCAGGTTTTTTATGTCCTCCTCACTCACTACTTTCCCTCCCATCTTAGTATCATCTGCAAACTTTGATATGTTACACTCGGTCCCCTCCTCCAAATCGTTAATATAGATTGTAAAGAGTTGGGGACACAGCACTGACCCCTGCGGAACACCACTAGTTACTGATTGCCAGTCTGAGAATGAACCATTTATCCCAACTCTCTGCCTTCTGTTAGATAGCCAATCCTCTATCCATGCCAGAATATTACCCCCAATCCCGTGATTTTTTATCTTAAGCAATAATCTTTTGTGTGGCACCTTGTCAAATGCCTTTTGGAAGTCTAAATACACTACGTCCACTGGTTCCCCTTTATCCACCCTATATGTTACTTCCTCAAAGAACTCCAGCAAATTTGTCAAACATGACTTCCCCTTCATAAAACCATGCTGACTTTGTCCTATTAAATTATGATTATCCAAATGTCCTGTTACTGTCTCCTTAATAATGGACTCCAAAATTTTACCTACCACAGATGTTAGGCTAACCGGTCTATAGTTTCCAGCCTTCTGTCTACTGCTGTGAAATGGTAGGTTTTAGACCACTTCTGCAGCTTTCACCTATTCACAGCAATTGAGAACCCGACATACTTACCTGACGTGATAGCCGCTCTCCGGGACCCTCGTTAAAAACCTGGGAAAATGGTAAGTACATGGGGAAAATGGTGCTTAACTACCTTTTAACAAGCTTAAATTATCTAAATTGGCTGACCTGCCGCTTGGTGTCGGGTCTGTTCAGGGATGACAGACCCGACACTTAGGAAACTCACAAGGAGGCGGTTCAGAGCAGGATACCGACCCGCTGTCAGTTTTTGTGGTTTTGACAGCGGACTTGCCTCCAAACCCGCACTCTGAGTGTCGGCAAAATTCAGCCCTTAGAGAACTGCGTCCAGTTCTGGTCGCCATATTATAAAAAGGATATAGAGGCACCGGAAAGGGAGGAGAGAAGCTTTAGAAGGATGATACCAGAAATGCGAGGGTATACATATCAGGAAAGGATGAATAGGCTGGGTCTCTTCTCTTGAAAAAAGGCTGAGGGTTGACCTAATAGAGGTCCTTAAAATTATGAAAATTTTTTGATAGAGTGGATACAGAGAGAATGTTTCCACTTGTGGGGAAGAGCATAACTAGAGGCCATCAATATAAGATAGTCACCAGGAAATCCAATAGGGAATTCAAAATAAACTTCTTTACCCAGAGAGTGGTGAGAATGTGGAACTCACTACCACAGGGAGTGGTTGAAGTGAATAGTATTGATGCATTTAAGGGGAGGCTGGACAAGCCTATGTGGGAGAAGGGAATAGAGGGTTATGGTGATAGATTTAGATGAAGAAAGACAGGAGGCTCGAGTGGACCAGAAAAACCAGCATAGACTGGTTGGGCCGAATGGCCTGTTTCTGTGCCATAAATCCTGTGTAATTATAACAATCTCAGTTTGGCAATTTTCAATTCACTATTCCCTGTAAAGTCTCTATTAAAACCTGAGCCAGTGTGTTGTGAGACAAAGAGCCTTGTGTCCAATAAGGGGAATAAAGGCCCACAGCCTCCCCTGGCCCCGGGCCCTGAACAAGGGACTGGAGAAACTCGCTGCCCTGCGGATCAGACAATCAGCCGGCGCTAGTCCCGCCCCTCGGGCTCTCCGATTGGTTGGAGGACCCGCCGCCGGCTCGCTCCTCCAGCCCCGCCCCGCCCCACTCGCTCCCTATTGGTCAGAAGCTCCCGTCAATCAGGCCGCGGGCCCGGGTCACATGTCCCCGAGGAGATCACATGGACCGTCCAACTGACGCCGCTCGGTCCGGGGCCTCGCGGACTCTCAGGTTTTTCTATTTATCTTTATCCTCTCCCGATCCACCCCTCCCCCCCCCCCCACCCCGCGCGATTCTCCACCCAATCGGAGCGGAGAAAACTCACTTTGCGTCACTGATCACGACTCTGTAACCGACACCAAGGCCTTTCCCGGAATGCCCCGCGCCGACTCCGTCCGGCAGGATTGGAGTGCGCAGGCGCAGCTCCGCGTGGTGGTTGGTCCCCTCTGGGCATGCGCGGTTGTTGCCCTTGGTGACCGGACCGGGAGGGGTCGCTGTGCCGCACTCGGCCCAAACCGTCCCGTGTGCGCATGCGCGGACTCTCGCTGTCCCCAATAGGAGCAGGAGTGGCCATTCGGCCCCTCGAGCGTGCTCCACCATTCACTGAGATCATGGCTGATCATCACCTCAACTCCATTCACCCGCCCTATCCCCACATCCCTTGATGCCCAAAGATGTGCGGGTTAGGATGATTGGCTGTGATAAATTGACCCTTAGTGTTAGGGGGATTAAATACGTGGGGTTACGGGGATAGGGTGGGATATGTGTTGGTGTAGGGGTTACGGGGATTGGGTGGGATATGTGTCGGTGCAGGCTCGATGGGCCGAAATGGCCTCTATCTGCACTGTGGGGTTTCTGTGATTTCTGTGATAGTCAGAAATCTATCGACTTCTGTTGTGAATATACCCAATGACTGAGACTCCACAGCCCTCTGGGGTAGAGAATTCCAAAGATTCACCACCCTCTGTGTGAAGACATTTCTTCTCATCTCAGTCCTGAATGGCCGACCCTTTATCCTGAGGCTGTGGCCCCTGGTTCTAGGCTCCCCAGCCAAGGGAAACATTCTCCCAGCATCCACCCGATCAAGCCCTGTAATAATTCTGTATGCTTCAATGAGATCCCCTCTCATTCTTCTGAATTCAAGAGAGTACAGGCCTAGTTTACTCAATCTCTTCTCATACGACAGTCCCGCCATCCCAGGAATCAATCTCGTGAACCTTCGTTGCACTCCCTCTATGCCAAGTATATCCTTCCTTAGGTAAGGAGACCAAAATTGTACACAGTACGCCAGGTGTGGTCTCACCAAGGCCCGATATAATTGGAGTAAGACTTCTTTAGTCCTGTACTCAAATCCTCTTGTAATGTCAATCAACCGTCAGCTAGAAGAGGTCGCTGGTGAGACCAGTGAAGAAAGAAACACTTGCATTTATATAGCGCCTTTCACCACTACCGGACATCCCAAAGTGTTTTACAGCCAATTAAGTACTTTTGAAGTGTAGTCACTGTTGTAATGTAGGAAACGCAGCAGTCAATTAGCGCACAGCAAGCTCCCACAAACAGCAATGTGATAATGACCAGATAATCTATCTTTTTATGTTGATTGAGAGATAAACATTGGCTAGGAGACTGGGGATAACTGCCCTGCTCTTTCCCACATTACAACAGTGACTACTTCATTGTAGTACTTCATTGGCTGTAAAGCACTTCAATGCAAGTCTTTCTTTCTTGAAATAGTGCCATGGGATCTTTTACATCCACCTGAGAGAGCAGACAGGGCCTCAGTTTAACGTCTCATCCGAAAGACGGCACCTCGGACAGTGCAGCACTCCCTCAGTACTGCACTGGAGTGTCAGCCTAGATTTTTGTGCTCAAGTCTCTGGAGTGGGACTTGAGCCCGCAACCTTATGCCTCAGAGGCGAGAGTGCTACCGACTGAGTCACAGCTGACACTAAAGAACAAGCAGTTCTGACGAAAGGTCATCGACCTGAAACGTTAACTCTGTTTCTCTCTCCACAGATGCTGCCTGACCTGCTGAGTATTTCCAGCATTTTCTGTTTTTATTAAAGAAACGAGGGAGTGATTGCTGACAGGAAGAATGTTGGGTCATCCTGCGCATGCGCACCTCCCTGGCAGCTGAGGCGAAACACCGACTCGCCCCCACCTGAGCCGCGCACGCGTACCAGATGTTGCGGCTTCGCATGTGCACCCGATGTTCCAACCGCGGGGTTTTGTGTGCTGAGCATGCGCGTTACAGACTGATCGGGACGGGCGATTGTGGAGCAGGAGGGAGAGCGCGGGGACCATGAGCACATGCGCGGGACTCAGAGTCAACAGAGCGCTTTCTGGAGCGCCGGGGCTTGTGGGCATTACAGCCGCCATTACTGCTGATCCTTTCAACCAACCTGTGCAGCAGCTGGAGCCTGAAAAATCAGCTTCACTGCCCCTAGGGTCAGAAAGGGGAAAATTAAACAACAGTTTGTCTCTGATCCTTTTCTGATCTCAATTTACAGGGTTATAGAAGTGGAGCAGTTACAGGCGGGAAGCTCAGACCAAACATCACGTCAAGCTCTGACAGAGTCGCTGGATTCATCAGGACCTGAATATCATCGGCCTTTGCACATGGAAGGAGAAAGCAGCGATTGCAGCGATGACAAACCGCACACGTGTTCGGTGTGTGGACGCGGATTCAGCCGATCACCTGACCTGGCGAGACATGTGCACCGTCACACCGGGGAGAAACCGGGTAAAGGTGGGGACGGTGGGAAGGGAGTCAGTTCCCCGTCTGCAATAGAAGTTCAACGACGCAGTCACACCAGGGACTGTCCATTCACCTGCTCCGTGTGTGGAAAGGGATTTGTTCGTTCATCCCACCTGCAAACACACCAGCGAGCTCACACTGATGAGAGACCATTTCAGTGCTCTGACTGTGGGAAGAGCTTTAAAAGCCCCGAGGATCTGAAGGGACACCAGCTTGTTCACACTGATGAGAGACCATTTCAGTGTTCTGACTGTGGGAAGAGCTTTAAAAGCCCCCGGGATCTGAAGGAACACCAGCTTGTTCACACTGATGAGAGACCATTTCAGTGTCCTAACTGTGGGAAGAGCTTTAAAAGCACCAGGGAACTGAAGCAACACCAGCGAGCTCACACTGATGAGAGACCATTTCAGTGTTCTGACTGTGGGAAGAGCTTTAAAAGCCCCCAGTATCTGAAGGAACACCAGCGAGCTCACACTGATGAGAGACCATTTCAGTGTTCTGACTGTGGGAAAAGCTTTAAAAGCGCCAGGGATCTGAAGGGACACCAGCGAGTTCACACTGATGAGAGACCATTTCAGTGTCCTAACTGTGGGAAGAGCTTTAAAAGCCCCCGGGATCTGAAGGAACACCAGCGAGCTCACACTGATGAGAGACCATTTCAGTGTTCTGACTGTGGGAAGAGCTTTAAAAGTGCCAGGGAACTGAAGCAATACCAGCGAGCTCACACTGATGAGAGACCATTTCAATGTCCTGACTGTGGGAAGAGCTTTAAAAGCGCCGGGGATCTGAAGCGACACCAGCTTGTTCACACTGATTAGAGACCATTTCAATGTTCTTACTTTGGGAAGAGCTTTAAAAGCCTCGGGCATCTGAAGCATCACCAGTGAGCTCACACTGATGAGAGACCCTTTTAATGTTCTGACTGTGGAAAGAGCTTTAAAAGCTCCGGGGAGCTGAAGAAACACCAGCGAGTTCACACTGGGGAGAGGGCGTTCATCTGCTCCGTATGTGGGAAGGGATTCACTGAATCATCCCACCTGCTGGCACATCAGCTTGTTCACACTGGAGAGAACCCCTTTAAATGTTCTGACTGTGGAAAGAGCTTTAAAAGCTCCGGGGAGCTGAAGAGACACCAAAACCTACACACTGGTGAGAGGCCGTTCACCTGCTCCGTGTGTGGGAAGGGATTCACAGAGTCATCCACCCTCCTGTCACACCAGCTTGTTCACACTGACGAGAGACCCTTCAAATGTTCTGACTGTGGGAAGAGCTTTAAAAGCTCGAAGAGCCTTAAGGGACACCAGCGTCTTCACACTGATCATCGAATCTAACAGTACAGAAGGAGGTGATTCGGCCCATCGTGTCTGTGCCGGCTCTTTGAAAGAGCTGTCCAATTTAGTCCCAATCCCCAGCTTTATCCCCAGAACTCTGCAAACTTGTCCTCTTCAAGTACACGTCCAATTACCATTTGAAAGTTCCTGTGGAACCTGATTCCAGCATCCTTTCAGATGGTGCGTTCCAGATCTTAACAACCCTCTGTGTGAAAACAATTCTCCTCATTTCCCCCTAGTTCTTTTAGCAACGATTTAAAATCTGTGACCTTTGGTTACCGACCCACTTGCCAGAGTGAACAGCTTCTCCCTACTTGCTCGATCAAAACCGCTCATCATTTACGCACCGCCATCTTGGTGGAGCGAAGACAGACCAGTTCCACCTGCAGCACGGCGCATGCGCGGCCATCTTGGTACAGGAACAAAGAGTGGGTGGGGCTTCAGGGTCCCAGTGACCAGGGGAGACATTCATTGACTCATTGATTTTATTCTCACTCTGCACACAGTGGGTGGAGAACTGACCCCAACCAAAGTAGAGGGAGGGAGAAAACTGGGAGTGGAGGAAAGAAATGTTGGA
This sequence comes from Somniosus microcephalus, assembly GCF_052327205.1. Taxonomy (NCBI): domain Eukaryota; kingdom Metazoa; phylum Chordata; class Chondrichthyes; order Squaliformes; family Somniosidae; genus Somniosus; species Somniosus microcephalus. The sequence continues at coordinate 45,894,082 of NC_140990.1, forward strand.
GATGGTGCGATGGGTTTGGATTTCAGCACAGGGAGGAGGGAGAGTGTGTGGGACGGGGATTTACAGCTTTGGGGGAACAAGAGAGGAAAGAATGTTCCATAGAAACTAGAATTGTCTGTTCTGAATTTACATCCTGTACTTACAGTGATGACTTTTGTAAACTCCTTTTACAGGGTTTTAGAAGGGATTCACTCAGTCATCCCATCTTCTGACTCACCAACTTGTTCGCACTGTTAAGAGACCATTTAGATGTTCTGACTGTGAGAAGAGCTTTAAAAACACAAGCGACCTGCTGACCCACCAACGCACTCACACTGGGGAGAGACCATTCACCTGCTCCGTGTGTAGGAAGGGATTCACTCAGTCATGCACTCTGCTGAGACACCAGCGAGTTCACACTGAGGAGCGATCTTTCACCTGCTCTTATTGTGGGAAGGTTTTCACTTGGAAGCATAACCTGCTTAATCGCCAGCAGGTTCACACTGGGGAGAGACCATTCACCTGCTCCGTGTGTGGGAAGGGATTCACTCAGTCATGCACTCTGCTGAGACACCAGCAAGTTCACCAGTGATTGCAGGGGTTGGATTCTGCTGTTATTGCTGCTGTTAATCACATCCAGGACTGAATCATGTTCACTCTGGCAATTGGGCTTTGTTTCTGCTGATGTTAATAACTAGAATAACTGGGCTTGAGATTAATATTCGGGACAAATATTAAATAAATCAGCTTTGTTTCAAGCACACAATGTGTCTAATATTTGATTTCTCCATGATAAGAGGAGATTAATTGATGTTCTGTTACTGACTGTTCCATTTTTGGGCCTTTTCTTACTCTGGATTATTTCAGTTCTCATCTAGTTCACCTTCTACCACATCAAACCCCAAACTTATTCCATTTGTGTACACGGCTTGTGGGTGTCATAGACTGAACTGTAGTGTCTCACTTTACACTCATCTAAAATTCCTTTGAACCACCCCTTTACAGAACTACCTTGCATAAGATTTGAAATCTGTTATTTTCTGTATCATTTAACATCTCTTGGATCCGATTTAAAAAAAAACTCCACACATACTGCATGTGACAGCCTTAGAAATGTTCTGATCTTTGTAATTGTCATTGCTGATTTTGATGGTCTCGTTGATTTAATCTCTTGTTACTAACATAGCTTGCACTATTTCTTTATTCGAGATAATTGTTTCAAATACTTCCTTTATCAGGTCTTTAGCTCCTCCTTTGATCCCTGTCAATAATCCTTGGTCAAGAGCTGGGGTTAAGGTGTAGGATTGGGGTTAGTGGTTGGGGCTAGTGGTTATTGGTTAGGATTGGGGTTAGTGGTTGGGGCTAGTGGTTATTGGTTAGGATTGGGGTTAGAGGTTGGGGCTAGTGGTTATTGGTTAGGATTGGGGTTAGTGGTTGGGGCTCGTGGTTATTGGTTAGGATTGGGGTTAGTGGTTTGGGCTTGTGGTTATTCGTTAGGGTTGGGTTTGTGGTTGGAGCTAGTAGTTATTGGTTAGGATTGGGGTTAGTAGTTGGGGCTGGTGGTTATTGGTTAGGATTGGGGTTAGTGGTTGGGGCTAGTGGTTATTGGTTATGATTGGGGCTAGTGGTTAGGGCTAGTGGTTATTGGTTAGGATTGGGGCTAGTGGTTATTGGTTAGGATTGGGGTAAGTAGTTGGGGCTAGTGGTTATTGGTTAGAATTGGGGTAAGTGGTTGGTGCCAGTGGTTATTAGTTAGGATTGGGGTTAGTGGTTAGGGCTAGTGGTTATTGGTTAGGATTGGGGTGAGTGGTTATTGGTTCGGATTGGGGTTAGTAGTTGGGGCTAGTGGTTATTGGTTAGGATTGGGGTTACTGGTAGTGGCCAGTGGTTATTGATTAGGATTGGGGTTAGTGGTTATTGGTTAGGATTGGGGTTAGTGGTTGGGGCTAGTGGTTATTGGTTAGGAATGGGGTTAGTGGTTGGGGCTAGTGGTTATTGGTTAGGATTGGGGTTAGTGGTTGGGGCCAGTGGTTATTGGTTAGGATTGGGGTTAGTGGTTGGGGCTCGTAGTTATTGGTTAGGATTGGGGTTAGTGGTCGGGGTTAGTGGTTATTGGTTAGGATTGGGGTTAGTGGTTGGCGCTAGTGGATATTGGTTAGGATTGAGGTTAGTGGTTGGGCCAGTGGTTATTGGTTAGGATTGGGGTTAGTGGTTGGTGTTAGTGGTTATTGGTTAGGATTGGGTTAGTGGTTGGGGCTAGTGGTTATTGGTTAGGATTGGGGTCAGTGGTTGGGGCTAGTAGTTATTGGTTAGGATTGGGGTTAGTGGTTGGGGTTAGTGTTTATTGGTTAGGATTGGGGTCAGTGGTTGGGGTTAGCGGTTATTGGTTAGGATTAGGGTTAGTGGTTGGGGCAAGTGCTTATTGGTTAGGATTGGGGTTAGTGGTTGGGGCTAGTGATTATTGCTTAGGATTGGGGTTAGTGGTTGGGGCCAGTGGTTATTGGTTAGGATTGGGGTTAGTGGTTATTGGTTAGAATTGGGGTTAGTGGTTGTGGCTAGTGGTTATAGGTTAGGATTGGGGTTAGGGCCAGTGGTTATTGGTTAGGATTGGGGTTAGTGGTTGGGGTTAGTGGTTATTGGTTCGGATTGGGGTTAGTGGTTGGGGCTCGTCGTTATTGGTTAGGATTGGGGTTATTGGTTGGGGCTCGTGGTTATTGGTTAGGATTGGGGTTAGTGGTTGGGGCTTGTGGTTACTGGTTAGGATTGGAGTTAGTGGTTGGGGCTAGTGGTTATTGGTTAGAATTGGAGTTAGTGTTTGGGGGCAGTGGTTATTGGTTAGGATTGGGGTTCGTGGTTATTGGTTAGGATTGGAGTTAGTGGTTGGGGCCACTGGTTATTGGTTAGGATTGGGGTTAGTGCTTGGGGCTAGTGGTTATTGGTTAAGATTGGGGTTAGTGGTTGGGCCTCGTGGTTATTGGTTAGGATTGGGGTTAGTGGTTATTGGTAAGGATTGGGGTTAGTGGTTATTGGTTAGTATTGGAGTTAGTGGTTGGGGCCACTGGTTATTGGTTAGGATTGGGGTTAGTGCTTGGGGCTAGTGGTTATTGGTTAAGATTGGGGTTAGTGGTTGGGGCCAGTGGTTATTCATTAGGATTGGGGTTAGTGGTTGGGGCTCGTGGTTATTGCTTAGGATTGCGGCTAGTGGTTGGGGCTGGTGGTTATTGGTTAGGATTGGACTGGTTGGGGCTCGTGCTTATTGGTTAGGATTGGGGTAGGTGGTTGGGGCCAGTGGTTATTGGTTAGGATTGGGGTTAGTAGTTGGGGCTGGTGGTTATTGGTTAGGATTCGGGTTAGTGGTTGGGGCCAGTGGTTATTGATTAGGATTCGGGTTAGTGGTTGGGGCCAGTGGTTATTGGTTAGGATTGGGGTTAGTGGTTGGGGCTGGTAGTTATTGATTAGGATTGAGGTTAGTGGTTGTGGCTCGTGGTTATTGGTTAGGATTGGGGTTAGTGGTTGGGGCTAGTGGTTATTGGTTAGGATTGGAGTTAGTGGTTGGGGCTAGTGGTTATTGGTTATGATTGGGGTTAACGGTTAGGGCTGGTTGTTATTGGTTAGGATTGGGGCTAGTGGTTATTGGTTATGTTTGGGGTTAGTAGTTGGGGCTAGTGGTTATTGGTTAGGATTGGAGTAAGTGGTTGGGGCCAGTGGTTATTGGTTAGGATTGGGGTTAGTTGTTAGGGCCAGTGGTTATTGGTTAGGATTGGGGTCAGTCGTTGGGGCTCGTGGTTATTGGTTAGGATTGGGGTTAGTGGTTGGGGCTAGTGGTTATTGGTTAGGATTGGGGTTAGTGGTTGGGGCTCGTGGTTATTGGTTAGGATTGGGGTCAGTCGTTAGGGCCAGTGGTTATTGGTTAGGATTGGGGTCAGTCGTTGGGGCTCGTGGTTATTGGTTAGGATTGGGGTCAGTCGTTGGGGCTCGTGGTTATTGCTTAGGATTGGGGTTAGTGGGTAGAGCTTGTGGTTATTGGTTAGGATTGCGGTTAGTGGTTGGGGGTAGTGGTTATTGGTTAGGATTGGGGTTAGTGGTTGGGGTTAGTGCTTATTGGTTAGGATTGGGGTTAGTGGTTGGGGCTAGTGGTTATTGGTTATGATTGGGGTTAACGGTTAGGGCTAGTTGTTATTGGTTAGGATTGGGGCTAGTGGTTATTGGTTAGGTTTGGGGTTAGTAGTTGGGGCTAGTGGTTATTGGTTATGATTGGGGTTAACGGTTAGGGCTAGTTGTTATTGGTTAGGATTGGGGCTAGTGGTTATTGGTTAGGATTGGAGTAAGTTGTTGGGGCCAGTGGTTATTGGTTAGGATTGGGGTCAGTCGTTGGGGCTCGTGGTTATTGGTTAGGATTGGGGTTAGTGGGTAGAGCTTGTGGTTATTGGTTAGGATTGGGGTTAGTGGTTATTGGTTAGGATTGGGGTTAGTGGTTGGGGTTAGTGGTTGTTGGTTAGGATTGGGGTTAGTGGTTGGGGCTCGTGGTTATTGGTTAGGATTGGGGTTTGTGGTTGGAGTTAGTGGTTATTGATTAGGATTTGGGTTAGTGGTTGGGGCTCGTGGTTATTGGTTAGGATTGGGGTTAGTGGTTGGGGTAGTGGTTACTGGTTAGGATTGGGGTTAGTGGTTGTAGGTTAGGATTGGGGTTATTGGTTGGGGCTGGTGGTTATTGGTTAGGATTGGGGTAAGTGGTTATTGGTTAGGATTGGGGTTAGTGGTTGGGGCTCGTGCTTATTGGTTAGGATTGGGGTTATTGGTTGGGGCTAGTGGTTATTGGTTAGGATTGGGGTTAGTCGTTATTGGTTAGGATTGGGGTTAGTGGTTGGGGCTCGTGGTTATTGGTTAGGATTGGGGTTCGTGGTTGGGGCAGTGGATATTGGTTAGAATTGGGGTTAGATGTTGGGGCTCGTGGTTATTGTTTAGGATTGGGGCTGGTGGTTGGGGACAGTGGTTATTGGTTAGGATTGGGTTTAGTGGTTGGGGCTAGTGGTTATTGGATAGGATTGGGGGGAGTGGTTGGGGCTCGTGTTAATTGATTAGGATTGGGTTAGTGGTTGGGGCTCGTGGTTATTGGTTAGGATTGGGGTTAGTGGTTGGGGCTCCTGGTTATTGGTTAGGATTGGGTTAGTGGTTGGGGTAGTGGTTATTGGTTAGGATTGGGGTTAGTGGTTGGGGTAGTGGTTATTGATTAGGATTGGGTTAGTGGTTGGGGCTCGTGGTCATTGGTTAGGATTGGGTTAGTGGTTGGGGTAGTGGTTATTGGTTCGGATTGGGGCGAGTGGTTGGGGCTCGTGGTTATTGATTAGGATTGGGTTAGTGGTTGGGGCTCGTGGTTATTGGTTAGGATTGGGTTAGTGGTTGGGGTAGTGGTTATTGGTTTGGATTGGGGTTAGTGGTTGGGGCTAGTGGTTATTGGTTAGGATTGGGGTTAGTGGTTATTGTTTAGGATTGGTGTGAGTGGTTGGGGCTAGTGGTTATAGGTTAGGATTGGGGTTAGTGGTTATTGGTTAGGATTGGGGTTAGGGCCAGTGGTTATTGGTTAGGATTGGGGTTAGTGGTTGGGGTTAGTGGTTATTGGTTAGGATTGGGGTTAGTGGTTGGGGCTCGTGGTTATTGGTTAGGATTGGGGTTATTGGTTGGGGCTCGTGTTTATTGGTTAGGATTGGGGTTAGTGGTTATTGGTTAGGATTGGGGTTACTGGTTGGGGCTAGTGCTTATTGGTTAGGATTGGAGTTAGTGGTTGGGGCTAGTGGTTATTGGTTAGAATTGGAGTTAGTGTTTGGGGCCAGTGGTTATTGGTTAAGATTGGGGTTAGTGGTTGGGGCTAGTGGTTATTGGTTAGGATTGGGGTTAGTGGTTGGGGCCAGTGGTTATTGGTTAGGATTGGGGTTAGTGGTTGGGGCTCGTGGTTATTGGTTCGGATTGGGGTTAGTGGCTGGGGCCAGTGGTTATTCATTAGGATTGGGGTTAGTGGTTGGGGCTCGTGGTTATTGCTTAGGATTGCAGCTAGTGGCTGGGGCTGGTGGTTATTGGTTAGGATTGGACTGGTTGGGGCTCGTGGTTATTGGTTAGGATTGGGGTAGGTGGTTGGGGCCAGTGGTTATTGGTTAGGATTGGGGTTAGTAGTTGGGGCTGGTGGTTATTGGTTACGATTCGGGTTAGTGGTTGGGGCCAGTGGTTATTGATTAGGATTCGGGTTAGTGGTTGGGGCCAGTGGTTATTGGTTACGATTGGGGTTAGTGGTTGGGGCTCGTGGTTATTGGTTAGGAATGGGGTTAGTGGTTGGGGCTAGTGGTTATTGGTTAGGATTGGAGTTAGTGGTTGGGGCTAGTGGTTATTGGTTATGATTGGGGTTAGTGGTTATTGGTTAGGATTGGGGTTAGTAGTTGGGGCAAGTGGTTATTGGTTAGGATTGGGGTAAGTGGTTGGGGCCAGTGGTTATTGGTTAGGATTGGGGTTAGTTGTTAGGGCCAGTGGTTATTGGTTAGGATTGGGGTCAGTCGTTGGGGCTCGTGGTTATTGGTTAAGATTGGGGGCAGTCGTTGGGGCTCGTGGTTATTGGTTAGGATTGGGGTTAGTGGTTGGGGCTCCTGGTTATTGGTTAGGATTGGGTTAGTGGTTGGGGTCGTGGTTATTGGTTAGGATTGGGGTTAGTGGTTGGGGTAGTGGTTATTGATTAGGATTGGGTTAGTGGTTGGGGCTCGTGGTTATTGGTTAGGATTGGGGTAGTGGTTATTGGTTAGGATTGGGGCGAGTGGTTGGGTCTCGTGGTTATTGATTAGGATTGGGTTCGTGGTTGGGGCTCGTGGTTATTGGTTAGGATTGGGTTAGTGGTTGGGGTAGTGGTTATTGGTTTGGATTGGGGTTCGTGGTTGGGGCTAGTGGTTATTGGTTAGGATTGGGGTTAGTGGTTGCGGTTAGTGGTTATTGTTTAGGATTGGTGTGTGTGGTTGGGGCTAGTGGTTATAGGTTAGGATTGGGGTTAGTGGTTATTGGTTAGGATTGGGGTTAGGGCCAGTGGTTATTGGTTAGGATTGGGGTTCGTGGTTATTGGTTAGGATTGGGGTTAGTGGTTGGGGCTCGTGGTTATTGGTTAGGATTGGGGTTATTGGTTGGGGCTCGTGGTTTGTTAGGATTGGGGTTAGTGGTTATTGGTTAGGATTGGGGTTACTGGTTGGGGCTAGTGCTTATTGGTTAGGATTGGAGTTAGTGGTTGGGGCGAGTGGTTATTGGTTAGAATTGGAGTTAGTGTTTGGGGCCAGTGGTTATTGGTTAGGATTGGGGTTAGTGGTTATTGGTTATTATCGGGGTTAGTGGTTGGGGCTCGTGGTTATTGGTTAGGATTGGGGTTAGTGGTTGGGGCTAGTGGTTATTGGTTAGTGGTTGGAGCTAGTGGTTATTCGTTATGATTGGAGTTAGTGGTTGGGGCCACTGGTTATTGGTTAGGATTGGGGTTAGTGGTTGGGGCTAGTGGTTATTGGTTAAGATTGGGGTTAGTGGTTGGGGCTACTGGTTATTGGTTTGGATTGGGGTTAGTGGTTGGGGCCAGTGGTTATTGGTTAGGATTGGGGTTAGTGGTTGGGGCTCGTGGTTATTGGTTCGGATTGGGGTTAGTGGTTGGGGCCAGTGGTTATTCATTAGGATTGGGGTTAGTGGTTGGGGCTCGTGGTTATTGCTTAGGATTGCAGCTAGTGGCTGCAGCTGGTGGTGATGGGTTAGGATTGGACTGGTTGGGGCTCGTGGTTATTGGTTAGGATTGGGGTAGGTGGTTGGGGCCAGTGGTTATTGATTAGGATTCGGGTTAGTGGTTGGGGCCAGTGGTTATTGGTTAGGATTGGGGTTAGTGGTTGGGGCTAGTAGTTATTGGTTACGATTGAGGTTAGTGGTTGGGGCTCGTGGTTATTGGTTAGGAATGGGGTTAGTGGTTGGGGCTAGTGGTTATTGGTTATGGTTGGGGTTAACGGTTAGGGCTAGTGGTTATTGGTTAGGATTGGGGCTAGTGGTTATTGGTTAGGATTGGGGTTAGTAGTTGGGGCAAGTGGTTATTGGTTAGGATTGGGGTAAGTGGTTGGGGCCAGTGGTTATTGGTTAGGATTGGGGTTAGTTGTTAGGGCCAGTGGTTATTGGTTAGGATTGGGGTCAATCGTTGGGGCTCGTGGTTATTGGTTAGGATTGGGGGCAGTCGTTGGGGCTCGTGGTTATTGGTTAGGATTGGGGTTAGTGGTTGGGGCCAGTGGTTATTGCTTAGGATTGGGTTTAGTGGTTAGAGCTTGTGGTTATTGGTTAGGACTAGGGTTAGTGGTTATTGGTTAGGATTGGGGTTAGTGGTTGGGGGTAGTGGTTATTGGTTAGGATTGGGGTTAGTGGTTATTGGTTAGGATTCGGGTTCGTGGTTGGGGCTAGTGGTTGTTGGTTAGGATTGGGGTTAGTGGTTGGGGCTAGTGGTTATTGGTTAGGATTGGGGTTCGTGGTTGGGGGTTCTGGATATTGGTTAGGATTTGGGTTAGTAGTTGGGGCTCGTGGTTATTGGTTAGGATTGGGGTTCGTGGTTGGAGTTAGTGGTTATTGATTAGGACTTGGGTTCGTGGTTGGGGCTCGTGGTTATTGGTTAGGATTGGGGTTAGTGGTTGGGGCCAGTGGTTATTGCTTAGGATTGGGGTTAGTTGGTAGAGCTTGTGGTTATTGGTTAGGATTGGGGTTAATGGTTATTGGTTAGGATTGGGGTTAGTGGTTGGGGGTGGTGGTTATTGGTTAGGATTGGGTTAGTGGTTGGGGTAGTGGTTATTGGTTAGGATTGGGACGAGTGGTTGGGGCTCGTGGTTATTGATAAGGATTGGGTTAGTGGTTGGGGCTCGTGGTTATTGGTTAGGATTGGGTTAGTGGTTGGGGTAGTGGTTATTGGTTAGGATTGGGTCGAGTGGTTGGGGCTCGTGGTTATTGATAAGGATTGGGTTAGTGGTTGGGGCTCGTGGTTATTGGTTAGGATTGGGGTTAGTGGTTGGGGCTGGTGGTTATTGGTTAGGACTGGGGTTAGTGGTTGCGGTTTGTGGTTATTGTTTAGGATTGGGGTGAGTGGTTGGGGCTAGTGGTTATAGGTTAGGATTGGGGTTAGTGGTTATTGGTTAGGATTGGGGTTAGGGCCAGTGGTTATTGGTTAGGATTGGGGTTAGTGGTTATTGGTTAGGATTGGGGTTATTGGTTGGGGCTCGTGGTTATTGGTTTGGATTGGGGTTAGTGGTTATTGGTTAGGATTGGGGTTAGTGGTTGAGGCTAGTGGTTACTGGTTAGGATTGGAGTTAGTGGTTGGGGCTAGTGGTTATTGGTTAGAATTGGAGTTAGTGTTTGGGGCCAGTGGTTATTGGTTAGGATTGGGGTTCGTGGTTATTGGTTATTATTGGGGTTAGTGGTTGGGGCTCGTGGTTATTGGTTAGGATTGGGGTTAGTGGTTGGGGCTAGTGGTTATTGGTTAGGCTTGGGGTTAGTGGTTATTGGTAAGGATTGGGGTTAGTGGTTGGGGCTAGTGGTTATTGGTTAGGATTGGAGTTAGTGGTTGGGGCTAGTGGTTATTGGTTAGGATTGGGGTTAGTGGTTGGGGCTAGTGGTTATTGGTTAAGATTGGGGTTAGTGGTTGGGGCCAGTGGTTATTCGTTAGGATTGGGGTTCGTGGTTGGGGCTGGTGGTTATTGCTTAGGATTGGACTGGTTGGGGCTCGTGCTTATTGGTTAGGATTGGGGTAGGTGGTTGGGGCCAGTGGTTATTGGTTAGGATTGGGGTTAGTAGTTGGGGCTGGTGGTTATTGGTTAGGATTCGGGTTAGTGGTTGTGGCTCGTGGTTATTGGTTAAGATTGGGGTCAGTGGTTCGGGCTAGTGGTTATTGGTTAGGATTGGAGTTAGTGGTTGGGGCTAGTGGTTATTGGTTATGATTGGGGTTAACGGTTAGGGCTAGTGGTTATTGGTTAGGATTGGGGCTAGTGGTTGGGGGTAGTGGTTATTGGTTAGGATTGTGGTTAGTGGTTGGCGTTAGTGCTTATTGGTTAGGATTGGGGGTAGTGGTTGGGGCTCGTGGTTATTGGTTAGGATTGGGGTTCGTGGTTGGGGGTTGTGGTTATTGGTTAGGATTTGGGTTAGTGGTTGGGGCTCGTGGTTATTGGTTCGGATTGGGGTTTGTGGTTGGAGTTAGTGGTTATTGATTAGGATTTGGGTTAGTGGTTGGGGCTCATGGTTATTGGTTAGGATTGGGGTTAGTGGTTGGGGTAGTGGTTACTGGTTAGGATTGGGGTTAGTGGTTGGGGCTAGTGGTTATTGGTTAGGATTGGGGTTAGTGGTTGGGGTTAGTGGTTATTGGTTAGGATTGGGGTTAGTGGTTGGGGCTCGTGGTTATTGGTTAGGATTGGGGTTATTGGTTGGGGCTAGTGGTTATTGGTTAGGATTGGGGTTAGTCGTTATTGGTTAGGATTGGGGTTAGTGGTTGGGGCTCGTGGTTATTGGTTAGGATTGGGGTTAGTGGTTGGGGCAGTGGTTATTGGTTAGGATTGGGTTTAGATGTTGGGGCTCGTGGTTATTGTTTAGGATTGGGGTTCGTGGTTGTGGACAGTGGTTATTGGTTAGGATTGGGTTTAGTGGTTGGGGCTAGTGGTTATTGGATAGGATTGGGGCGAGTGGTTGGGTCTCGTGTTAATTGATTAGGATTGGGTTAGTGGTTGGGGCTCGTGGTTATTGGTTAGGATTGGGGTTAGTGGTTGGGGCTCCTGGTTATTGGTTAGGATTGGGTTAGTGGTTGGGGTAGTGGTTATTGGTTAGGATTGGGGTTAGTGGTTGGGGTAGTGGTTATTGATTAGGATTGGGTTAGTGGTTGGGGCTCGTGGTTATTGGTTAGGATTGGGTTAGTAGTTGGGGCTCGTGTTTATTGGTTAGGATTGGGTTAGTGGTTGGGGTAGTGGTTATTGGTTAGGATTGGGTTAGTGGTTGGGGCTAGTGGTTATTGGTTAGGATTGGGGTTAGTGGTTGCGGTTAGTGGTTATTGTTTAGGATTGGTGTGAGTGGTTGGGGCTAGTGGTTATAGGTTAGGATTGGGGTTAGTGGTTATTGGTTAGGATTGGGGTTAGGGCCAGTGGTTATTGGTTAGGATTGGGGTTAGTGGTTGGGGTTAGTGGTTATTGGTTAGGATTGGGGTTAGTGGTTAGGGCTCGTGGTTATTGGTTAGGATTGGGGTTATTGGTTGGGGCTCGTGGTTATTGGTTAGGATTGGGGTTAGTGGTTATTGGTTAGGATTGGGGTTACTGGTTGGGGCTAGTGGTTATTGGTTCGAATTGGAGTTAGTGTTTGGGGCCAGTGGTTATTGGTTAGGATTGGGGTTCGTGGTTGGGGTTAGTGGTTATTGGTTATTATCGGGGTTAGTGGTTGGGGCTCGTGGTTATTGGTTAGGATTGGGGTTAGTGGTTGGGGCTAGTGGTTATTGGTTAGGATTGGGGTTAGTGGTTGGGGCTAGTGGTTATTCGTTATGATTGGAGTTAGTGGTTGGGGCTAGTGGTTATTGGTTAGGATTGGGGTTAGTGGTTGGGGCCAGTGGTTATTGGTTAGGATTGGGGTTAGTGGTTGGGGCTCATGGTTATTGGTTCGGATTGGGGTTAGTGGTTGGGGCCAGTGGTTATTCATTAGAATTGGGGTTGGTGGTTGGGGCTCGTGGTTATTGCTTAGGATTTCAGCTAGTGGCTGGGGCTGGTGGTTATTGGTTAGGATTGGACTGGTTGGGGCTCGTGGTTATTGGTTAGGATTGGGGTAGGTGGTTGGGGCCAGTGGTTATTGGTTAGGATTGGTGTTAGTAGTTGGGGCTGGTGGTTATTGGTTAGGATTCGGGTTAGTGGTTGGCGCCAGTGGTTATTGATTAGGATTCGGGTTAGTGGTTGGGGCCAGTGGTTATTGGTTAGGATTGGGGTTGGTGGTTGGGGCTAGTAGTTATTGGTTATGATTGAGGTTAGTGGTTGGGGCTCGTGGTTATTGGTTAGGAATGGGGTTAGTGGTTGGGGCTAGTGGTTATTGGTTAGGATTGGAGTTAGTGGTTGGGGCTAGTGGTTATTGGTTATGATTGGGGTTAACGGTTAGGGCTAGTGGTTATTGGGTAGGATTGGGGCTAGTGGTTATTGGTTAGGATTGGGGTTAGTAGTTGGGGCAAGTGGTTATTGATTAGGATTGGGGTAAGTGGTTGGGGCCAGTGGTTATTGGTTAGGATTGGGGTTAGTTGTTTGGGCCAGTGGTTATTGGTTAGGATTGGGGTCAGTCGTTGGGGCTCGTGGTTATTGATTAGGATTGGGGGCAGTCGTTGGGGCTCGTGGTTATTGGTTAGGATTGGGGTTAGTGGTTGGGGCCAGTGGTTATTACTTAGGATTGGGGTTAGTGGTTAGAGCTTGTGGTTATTGGTTAGGACTAGGGTTAGTGGTTATTGGTTAGGATTGGGTTTAGTGGTTGGGGGTAGTGGTTATTGGTTAGGATTGGGGTTAGTGGTTATTGGTTAGGATTCGGGTTAGTGGTTGGGGCTAGTGGTTGTTGGTTAGGATTGGGGTTAGTGGTTGGGGCTAGTGGTTATTGGTTAGGATTGCGGTTCGTGGTTGGGGGTTCTGGATATTGGTTAGGATTTGGGTTAGTAGTTGGGGCTCGTGGTTATTGGTTAGGATTGGGGTTCGTTGTTGGAGTTGGTGGTTATTGATTAGGATTTGGGTTAGTGGTTGGGGCTCGTGGTTATTGGTTAGGATTGGCGTTAGTGGGTAGAGCTTGTGGTTATTGGTTAGGATTGGGGTTAGTGGTTATTGGTTAGGATTGGGGTTAGTGGTTGGGCCAGTGTTTATTGGTTAGGATTGGGGTTAGTGGTTGGGGTTAGTGGTTGTTGGTTAGGATTGGGGTTAGTGGTTGGGGTTAGTGGTTATTGGTTAGGATTGGGGTTAGTGGTTGGGGCTCGTGGTTATTGGTTAGGATTGGGGTTTGTGGTTGGAGTTAGTGGTTATTGATTAGGATTTGGGTTAGTGGTTGGGGCTCGTGGTTATTGGTTAGGATTGGGGTTAGTGGTTGGGGTAGTGGTTACTGGTTAGGATTGGGGTTAGTGGTTATAGGTTATGATTGGGGTTATTGGTTGGGGCTAGTGGTTATTGGTTAGGATTGGGGTTAGTGGTTATTGGTTAGGATTGGGGTTAGTGGTTGGGGCTCGTGCTTATTGGTTAGGATTGGGGTTATTGGTTGGGGCTAGTGGTTATTGGTTAGGATTGGGGTTAGTCGTTATTGGTTAGGATTGGGGTTAGTGGTTGGGGCTCGTGGTTATTGGTTAGGATTGGGGTTAGTGGTTGGGGCAGTGGATATTGGTTAGAATTGGGGTTAGATGTTGGGGCTCGTGGTTATTGTTTAGGATTGGGGCTAGTGGTTGGGGACAGTGGTTATTGGTTAGGATTGGGTTTAGTGGTTGGGGCTAGTGGTTATTGGATAGGATTGGGGGAGTGGTTGGGGCTCGTGTTAATTGATTAGGATTGGGTTAGTGGTTGGGGCTCGTGGTTATTAGTTAGGATTGGGGTTAGTGGTTGGGGCTCCTGGTTATTGGTTAGGAATGGGTTAGTGGTTGGGGTAGTGGTTATTGGTTAGGATTGGGGTTAGTGGTTGGGGTAGTGGTTATTGATTAGGATTGGGTTAGTGGTTGGGGCTCGTGGTCATTGGTTAGGATTGGGTTAGTGGTTGGGGTAGTGGTTATTGGTTAGGATTGGGGCGAGTGGTTGGGGCTCGTGGTTATTGATTAGGATTGGGTTAGTGGTTGGGGCTCGTGGTTATTGGTTAGGATTGGGTTAGTGGTTGGGGTAGTGGTTATTGGTTTGGATTGGGGTTAGTGGTTGGGGCTAGTGGTTATTGGTTAGGATTGGGGTTAGTGGTTATTGTTTAGGATTGGTGTGAGTGGTTGGGGCTAGTGGTTATAGGTTAGGATTGGGGCTAGTGGTTATTGGTTAGGATTGGGGTTAGGGCCAGTGGTTATTGGTTAGGATTGGGGTTAGTGGTTGGGGTTAGTGGTTATTGGTTAGGATTGGGGTTAGTGGTTGGGGCTCGTGGTTATTGGTTAGGATTGGGGTTATTGGTTGGGGCTCGTGGTTATTGGTTAGGATTGGGGTTAGTGGTTATTGGTTAGGATTGGGGTTACTGGTTGGGGCTAGTGCTTATTGGTTAGGATTGGAGTTAGTGGTTGGGGCTAGTGGTTATTGGTTAGAATTGGAGTTAGTGTTTGGGGCCAGTGGTTATTGGTTAAGATTGGGGTTAGTGGTTGGGGCTAGTGGTTATTGGTTAGGATTGGGGTTAGTGGTTGGGGCCAGTGGTTATTGGTTAGGATTGGGGTTAGTGGTTGGGGCTCGTGGTTATTGGTTCGGATTGGGGTTAGTGGCTGGGGCCAGTGGTTATTCATTAGGATTGGGGTTAGTGGTTGGGGCTCGTGGTTATTGCTTAGGATTGCAGCTAGTGGCTGGGGCTGGTGGTTATTGGTTAGGATTGGACTGGTTGGGGCTCGTGGTTATTGGTTAGGATTGGGGTAGGTGGTTGGGGCCAGTGGTTATTGGTTAGGATTGGGGTTAGTAGTTGGGGCTGGTGGTTATTGGTTAGGATTCGGGTTAGTGGTTGGGGCCAGTGGTTATTGATTAGGATTCGGGTTAGTGGTTGGGGCCAGTGGTTATTGGTTACGATTGGGGTTAGTGGTTGGGGCTCGTGGTTATTGGTTAGGAATGGGGTTAGTGGTTGGGGCTAGTGGTTATTGGTTAGGATTGGAGTTAGTGGTTGGGGCTAGTGGTTATTGGTTATGATTGGGGTTAACGGTTAGGGCTAGTGGTTATTGGTTAGGATTGGGGCTAGTGGTTATTGGTTAGGATTGGGGTTAGTAGTTGGGGCAAGTGGTTATTGGTTAGGATTGGGGTAAGTGGTTGGGGCCAGTGGTTATTGGTTAGGATTGGGGTTAGTTGTTAGGGCCAGTGGTTATTGGTTAGGATTGGGGTCAGTCGTTGGGGCTCGTGGTTATTGGTTAAGATTGGGGGCAGTCGTTGGGGCTCGTGGTTATTGGTTAGGATTGGGGTTAGTGGTTGGGGCTCCTGGTTATTGGTTAGGATTGGGTTAGTGGTTGGGGTCGTGGTTATTGGTTAGGATTGGGGTTAGTGGTTGGGGTAGTGGTTATTGATTAGGATTGGGTTAGTGGTTGGGGCTCGTGGTTATTGGTTAGGATTGGGTTAGTGGTTGGGGTAGTGGTTATTGGTTAGGATTGGGGCGAGTGGTTGGGTCTCGTGGTTATTGATTAGGATTGGGTTCGTGGTTGGGGCTCGTGGTTATTGGTTAGGATTGGGTTAGTGGTTGGGGTAGTGGTTATTGGTTTGGATTGGGGTTAGTGGTTGGGGCTAGTGGTTATTGGTTAGGATTGGGGTTAGTGGTTGCGGTTAGTGGTTATTGTTTAGGATTGGTGCGTGTGGTTGGGGCTAGTGGTTATAGGTTCGGATTGGGGTTAGTGGTTATTGGTTAGGATTGGGGTTAGGGCCAGTGGTTATTGGTTAGGATTGGGGTTCGTGGTTATTGGTTAGGATTGGGGTTAGTGGTTGGGGCTCGTGGTTATTGGTTAGGATTGGGGTTATTGGTTGGGGCTCGTGGTTTGTTAGGATTGGGGTTCGTGGTTATTGGTTAGGATTGGGGTTACTGGTTGGGGCTAGTGCTTATTGGTTAGGATTGGAGTTAGTGGTTGGGGCTAGTGGTTATTGGTTAGAATTGGAGTTAGTGTTTGGGGCCAGTGGTTATTGGTTAGGATTGGGGTTCGTGGTTGGGGTTAGTGGTTATTGGTTATTATCGGGGTTAGTGGTTGGGGCTCGTGGTTATTGGTTAGGATTGGGGTTAGTGGTTGGGGCTAGTGGTTATTGGTTAGGATTGGGGTTAGTGGTTGGAGCTAGTGGTTATTCGTTATGATTGGAGTTAGTGGTTGGGGCCACTGGTTATTGGTTAGGATTGGGGTTAGTGGTTGGGGCTAGTGGTTATTGGTTAAGATTGGGGTTAGTGGTTGGGGCTAGTGGTTATTGGTTAGGATTGGGGTTAGTGGTTGGGGCCAGTGGTTATTGGTTAGGATTGGGGTTAGTGGTTGGGGCTCGTGGTTATTGGTTCGGATTGGGGTTAGTGGTTGGGGCCAGTGGTTATTCATTAGGATTGGGGTAAGTGGTTGGGGCTCGTGGTTATTGCTTAGGATTGCAGCTAGTGGCTGCAGCTGGTGGTGATTGGTTAGGATTGGACTGGTTGGGGCTCGTGGTTATTGGTTAGGATTGGGGTAGGTGGTTGGGGCCAGTGGTTATTGGTTAGGATTCGGGTTAGTGGTTGGGGCCAGTGGTTATTGATTAGGATTCGGGTTAGTGGTTGGGGCCAGTGGTTATTGGTTAGGATTGGGGTTAGTGGTTGGGGCTAGTAGTTATTGGTTACGATTGAGGTTAGTGGTTGGGGCTCGTGGTTATTGGTTAGGAATGGGGTTAGTGGTTGGGGCTAGTGGTTATTGGTTATGATTGGGGTTAACGGTTAGGGCTAGTGGTTATTGGTTAGGATTGGGGCTAGTGGTTATTGGTTAGGATTGGGGTTAGTAGTTGGGGCAAATGGTTATTGGTTAGGATTGGGGTAAGTGGTTGGGGCCAGTGGTTATTGGTTAGGATTGGGGTTAGTTGTTAGGGCCAGTGGTTATTGGTTAGTATTGGGGTCAATCGTTGGGGCTCGTGGTTATTGGTTAGGATTGGGGGCAGTCGTTGGGGCTCGTGGTTATTGGTTAGGATTGGGGTTAGTGGTTGGGGCCAGTGGTTATTGCTTAGGATTGGGTTTAGTGGTTAGAGCTTGTGGTTATTGGTTAGGACTAGGGTTAGTGGTTATTGGTTAGGATTGGGGGTAGTGGTTATTGGTTAGGATTGGGGTTAGTGGTTATTGGTTAGGATTCGGGTTCGTGGTTGGGGCTAGTGGTTGTTGGTTAGGATTGGGGTTAGTGGTTGGGGCTAGTGGTTATTGGTTCGGATTGGGGTTCGTGGTTGGGGGTTCTGGATATTGGTTAGGATTTGGGTTAGTAGTTGGGGCTCGTGGTTATTGGTTAGGATTGGGGTTCGTGGTTGGAGTTAGTGGTTATTGATTAGGACTTGGGTTAGTGGTTGGGGCTCGTGGTTATTGGTTAGGATTGGGGTTAGTGGTTGGGGCCAGTGGTTATTGCTTAGGATTGGGGTTAGTTGGTAGAGCTTGTGGTTATTGGTTAGGATTGGGGTTAATGGTTATTGGTTAGGATTGGGGTTAGTGGTTGGGGGTGGTGGTTATTGGTTAGGATTGGGGTTAATGGTTGGGGTTAGTGGTTTTTGGTTAGGATTGGGTTAGTGGTTGGGGCTCGTGGTTATTGGTTAGGATTGGGTTAGTGGTTGGGGTAGTGGTTATTGGTTAGGATTGGGACGAGTGGTTGGGGCTCGTGGTTATTGATAAGGATTGGGTTAGTGGTTGGGGCTCGTGGTTATTGGTTAGGATTGGGTTAGTGGTTGGGGTAGTGGTTATTGGTTAGGATTGGGTCGAGTGGTTGGGGCTCGTGGTTATTGATAAGGATTGGGTTAGTGGTTGGGGCTCGTGGTTATTGGTTAGGATTGGGGTTAGTGGTTGGGGCTGGTGGTTATTGGTTAGGACTGGGGTTAGTGGTTGCGGTTTGTGGTTATTGTTTAGGATTGGGGTGAGTGGTTGGGGCTAGTGGTTATAGGTTAGGATTGGGGTTAGTGGTTATTGGTTAGGATTGGGGTTAGGGCCAGTGGTTATTGGTTAGGATTGGGGTAAGTGGTTATTGGTTAGGATTGGGGTTATTGGTTGGGGCTCGTGGTTATTGTTTTGGATTGGGGTTAGTGGTTATTGGTTAGGATTGGGGTTAGTGGTTGAGGCTAGTGGTTACTGGTTAGGATTGGAGTTAGTGGTTGGGGCTAGTGGTTGTTGGTTAGAATTGGAGTTAGTGTTTGGGGCCAGTGGTTATTGGTTAGGATTGGGTTTCGTGGTTATTGGTTATTGTTGGGGTTAGTGGTTGGGGCTCGTGGTTATTGGTTAGGATTGGGGTTAGTGGTTGGGGCTAGTGGTTATTGGTTAGGCTTGGGGTTAGTGGTTATTGGTAAGGATTGGGGTTAGTGGTTGGGGCTAGTGGTTATTGGTTAGGATTGGAGTTAGTGGTTGGGGCTAGTGGTTATTGGTTAGGATTGGGGTTAGTGGTTGGGGCTAGTGGTTATTGGTTAAGATTGGGGTTAGTGGTTGGGGCCAGTGGTTATTCATTAGGATTGGGGTTAGTGGTTGGGGCTGATGGTTATTGCTTAGGATTGGACTGGTTGGGGCTCGTGCTTATTGGTTAGGATTGGGGTAGGTGGTTGGGGCCAGTGGTTATTGGTTAGGATTGGGGTTAGTAGTTGGGGCTGGTGGTTATTGGTTAGGATTCGGGTTAGTGGTTGTGGCTCGTGGTTATTGGTTAAGATTGGGGTCAGTGGTTCGGGCTAGTGGTTATTGGTTAGGATTGGAGTTAGTGGTTGGGGCTCGTGGTTATTGGTTATGATTGGGGTTAACGGTTAGGGCTAGTGGTTATTGGTTAGGATTGGGGCTAGTGGTTGGGGGTAGTGGTTATTGGTTAGGATTGTGGTTAGTGGTTGGCGTTAGTGCTTATTGGTTAGGATTGGGGGTAGTGGTTGGGGCTCGTGGTTATTGGTTAGGATTGGGGTTCGTGGTTGGGGGTTGTGGTTATTGGTTAGGATTTGGGTTAGTGGTTGGGGCTCGTGGTTTTTGGTTCGGATTGGGGTTTGTGGTTGGAGTTAGTGGTTATTGATTAGGATTTGGGTTAGTGGTTGGGGCTCATGGTTATTGGTTAGGATTGGGGTTAGTGGTTGGGGTAGTGGTTACTGGTTAGGATTGGGGTTAGTGGTTGGGGCTAGTGGTTATAGGTTAGGATTGGGGTTATTGGTTGGGGCTAGTGGTTATTGGTTAGGATTGGGGTTATTGTTTGGGGCTAGTGGTTATTGGTTAGGATTGGGGTTAGTCGTTATTGGTTAGGATTGGGGTTAGTGGTTGGGGCTCGTGGTTATTGGTTAGGATTGGGGTTAGTGGTTGGGGCAGTGGTTATTGGTTAGGATTGGGGTTAGATGTTGGGGCTCGTGGTTATTGTTTAGGATTGGGGCTAGTGGTTGGGGACAGTGGTTATTGGTTAGGATTGGGTTTAGTGGTTGGGGCTAGTGGTTATTGGATAGGATTGGGGCGAGTGGTTGGGTCTCGTGTTAATTGATTAGGATTGGGTTAGTGGTTGGGGCTCGTGGTTATTGGTTAGGATTGGGGTTAGTGGTTGGGGCTCCTGGTTATTGGTTAGGATTGGGTGAGTGGTTGGGGTAGTGGTTATTGGTTAGGATTGGGGTTAGTGGTTGGGGTAGTGGTTATTGATTAGGATTGGGTTAGTGGTTGGGGCTCGTGGTTATTGGTTAGGATTGGGTTAGTAGTTGGGGCTCGTGTTTATTGGTTAGGATTGGGTTAGTGGTTGGGGTAGTGGTTATTGGTTAGGATTGGGGTTAGTGGTTGGGGCTAGTGGTTATTGGTTAGGATTGTGGTTAGTGGTTGCGGTTAGTGGTTATTGTTTAGGATTGGTGTGAGTGGTTGGGGCTAGTGGTTATAGGTTAGGATTGGGGTTAGTGGTTATTGGTTAGGATTGGGGTTAGGGCCAGTGGTTATTGGTTAGGATTGGGGTTAGTGGTTGGGGTTAGTGGTTATTGGTTAGGATTGGGGTTAGTGGTTAGGGCTCGTGGTTATTGGTTAGGATTGGGGTTATTGGTTGGGGCTCGTGGTTATTGGTTAGGATTGGGGTTAGTGGTTATTGGTTAGGATTGGGGTTACTGGTTGGGGCTCGTGGTTATTTGTTAGAATTGGAGTTAGTGTTTGGGGCCAGTGGTTATTGGTTAGGATTGGGGTTAGTGGTTGGGGCTAGTGGTTATTCGTTATGATTGGAGTTAGTGGTTGGGGCCACTGGTTATTGGTTAGGATTGGGGTTAGTGGTTGGGGCTAGTGGTTATTGGTTAAGATTGGGGTTAGTGGTTGGGGCTAGTGGTTATTGGTTAGGATTGGGGTTAGTGGTTGGGGCCAGTGGTTATTGGTTTGGATTGGGGTTAGTGGTTGGGGCTCGTGGTTATTGGTTCGGATTGGGGTTAGTGGTTGGGGCCAGTGGTTATTCATTAGAATTGGGGTTAGTGGTTGGGGCTCGTGGTTATTGCTTAGGATTGCAGCTAGTGGCTGGGGCTGGTGGTTATTGGTTAGGATTGGACTGGTTGGGGCTCGTGGTTATTGGTTAGGATTGGGGTAGGTGGTTGGGGCCAGTGGTTATTGGTTAGGATTGGGGTTAGTAGTTGGGGCTGGTGGTTATTGGTTAGGATTCGGGTTAGTGGTTGGCGCCAGTGGTTATTGATTAGGATTCGGGTTAGTGGTTGGGGCCAGTGGTTATTGGTTAGGATTGGGGTTGGTTACGATTGAGGTTAGTGGTTGGGGCTCGTGGTTATTGGTTAGGAATGGGGTTAGTGGTTGGGGCTAGTGGTTATTGGTTAGGATTGGAGTTAGTGGTTGGGGCTAGTGGTTATTGGTTATGATTGGGGTTAACGGTTAGGGCTAGTGGTTATTGGTTAGGATTGGGGCTAGTGGTTATTGGTTAGGATTGGGGTTAGTAGTTGGGGCAAGTGGTTATTGATTAGGATTGGGGTAAGTGGTTGGGGCCAGTGGTTATTGGTTAGGATTGGGGTTTGTTGTTGGGGCCAGTGGTTATTGGTTAGGATTGGGGTCAGTCGTTGGGGCTCGTGGTTATTGATTAGGATTGGGGGCAGTCGTTGGGGCTCGTGGTTATTGGTTAGGATTGGGGTTAGTGGTTGGGGCCAGTGGTTATTGCTTAGGATTGGGGTTAGTGGTTAGAGCTTGTGGTTATTGGTTAGGACTAGGGTTAGTGGTTATTGGTTAGGATTGGGTTTAGTGGTTGGGGGTAGTGGTTATTGGTTAGGATTGGGGTTAGTGGTTATTGGTTAGGATTCGGGTTAGTGGTTGGGGCTAGTGGTTGTTGGTTAGGATTGGGGTTAGTGGTTGGGGCTAGTGGTTATTGGTTAGGATTGCGGTTCGTGGTTGGGGGTTCTGGATATTGGTTAGGATTTGGGTTAGTAGTTGGGGCTCGTGGTTCTTGGTTCGGATTGGGGTTCGTGGTTGGAGTTAGTGGTTATTGATTAGGATTTGGGTTAGTGGTTGGGGCTCGTGGTTATTGGTTAGGATTGGCGTTAGTGGTTGGGGTAGTGGTTACTGGTTAGGATTGGGGTTAGTGGTTGAGGCTAGTGGTTATTGGTTAGTATTGGGGTAGTGGTTATTGGTTAGGATTGGGGTTAGGGCCAGTGGTTATTGGGGTTAGTGGTTGAGGTTAGTGGTTAATGGTTAGGTTTGGGGTTAGTGGTTGGGGCTCGTGGTTATTGGTTAGGATTGGGGTTCGTGGTTGGGGATAGTGGTTATTGGTTAGGATTGGGGTTAGTGGTTATTGGTTAGGATTGGGGTTAGTGGTTGGGGCTAGTGGTTATTGGTTAGGATTGGAGTTAGTGGTTGGGGCTAGTGGTTATTGGTTGGATTGGAGTTAGTGTTTGGGGCCAGTGGTTATTGGTTAGGATTGGGGTTCGTGGTTGGAGTTAGTGCTTATTGCTTAGGATTGGGGTTAGTGGTTGGGGCTCGTGGTTATTGGATAGGATTGGGGTTACTGGTTATTGGTTAGGATTGGTGTTAGTGGTTGGGGCTAGTGGTTATTGGTTAGGATTGGAGTTAGTGGTTGGGGCTAGTGGTTATTGGTTACGATTGGGGTTAGTGGTTGGAGCCAGTGGTTATTGGTTAGGATTGGTGTTAGTGGTTGGGGCTAGTGGTTATTGGTTAGGACTGGGGTTAGTGGTTGAGGCTAGTGGTTATTGGTTAGGATTGGTGTTAGTGGTTGGGGCCAGTGGTTATTGATTAGGATTGGGGTTAGCGGTTGGGGCTCATGGTTATTGGTTAGGATTGCGGCTAGTGGTTGGGGCTGGTGGTTATTGGTTAGGATTGGGGTTAGTGGTTGGGGCCAGTGGTTATTGATTAGGATTGGGGTTAGTGGTTGGGGCTAGTGGTTATTGGTTAGGATTGGGGTTAGTAGTTGGGGCTGGTGGTTATTGGTTAGGATTGGGGTTAGTGGTTGGGGCTAGTGGTTATTGGTTAGGATTGGGGTTAGTGGTTGGGGCTCGTGGTTGTTGGTTAGGATTGGCGTTAGTGGTTGGGGCTAGTGGTTATTGGTTAGGATTGGAGTTAGTGGTTGGGGCTAGTGGTTATTGGTTATGATTGGGGCTAGTGGTTAGGGCTAGTGGTTATTGGTTAGGATTGGGGCTAGTGGTTATTGGTTAGGATTGGGGTTAGTACTTGGGGCTAGTGGTTATTGGTTAGGATTGGGGTAAGTGGTTGGGGCCAGTGGTTATTGGTTAGGATTCGGGTTAGTGGTTAGGGCTAGTGGTTATTGGATAGGATTGGGTTTCGTGGTTGGGGTAAGTAGTTATTGGTTAGGATTGGGGTCATTGGTTGGGGTCGTGGTTATTGGTTAGGATTGGGGTTAGTGGTTGGGGTTAGTGGTTATTGGTTAGGATTGGGGTTGGTGGTTGGGGCAAGTAGTTATTGGTTAGGATTGGGGTTAGTGGTTGGGGTTAGTGGTTATTGGTTAGGATTGGGGTTGGTTGGTGTTAGTGGTTATTGGTTAGGATTGTGGTTAGTGGTTGGGGCTAGTGGTTATTGGTTAGGATTGGGGTTAGTGGTTGGGGTTAGTAGTTATTGGTTAGGATTTTGGTTAGTGGTTGGGGCTAGTGCTTATTGGTTAGGATTGGGTTTAATGGTTGGGGCCAGTGGTTATTGGTTAGGATTGGGGTTAGTGGTTGGGGCTTGTGGTTATTGGTTAGGATTGGGGTTAGTGGTTGGGGTTAGTAGTTATTGGTTAGGATTTGGGTTAGTGGTTGGGGCTAGTGCTTATTGGTTAGGATTGGGTTTAATGGTTGGGGCCAGTGGTTATTGGTTAGGATTGGGGTTAGTGGTTGGGGCTTGTGGTTATTGGTTAGGATTGGGGCGAGTGGTTGGGGCCAGTGGTTATTGGTTAGGATTTGGGTTAGTGGTTGGGGCTAGTGCTTATTGGTTAGGATTGGGGTTAGTGGTTGGGGTTTGTGGTTATTGGTTAGGATTGTGGTTAGTGGTTGGGGCTTGTGGTTATTGGTTAGGATTGGGGTTAGTGGTTGGGGCTAGTGGTTATTGGTTAGGATTGGAGTTAGTGTTTGGGGCTAGTGATTATTGGTTAGGATTGGGGTTAGTGTTTGGGGCCAGTGGTTATTGGTTAGGATTGGGGTTCGTGGTTGGGGCTAGTGGTTATTGGTTATGATTGGGGTTAGTGGTTATTGGTAAGGATTGAGGTTAGTGGTTGGGGCTCGTGGTTATTGGTTAGGATTGGGGTTAGTGGTTGGGGCTAGTGGTTATTGGTTAAGATTTGGGTTAGTGGTTGGGGCCAGTGGTTATTGGTTAGGATTGGGGTTCGTAGTTGGGGCTGGTGGTTATTGGTTAGGATTCGGGTTAGTGGTTGGGGCCAGTGGTTATTGATTAGGATTCGGGATGGTGGTTGGGGCCAGTGGTTATTGGTTAGGATTGGGGTTAGTGGTTGGGGCTAGTAGTTATTGGTTAGGATTGAGGTTAGTGGTTGGGGCTCGTGGTTATTGGTTAGGATTGGTGTTAGTGGTTGGGGCTCGTGGTTATTGGTTAGGATTGGAGTTAGTGGTTGGGGCTAGTGGTTATTGGTTATGATTGGGGTTAACGGTTAGGGCGAGTGCTTATTGGTTAGGATTGGGGCTAGTGGTTATTGGTTAGGATTGGGGTTAGTAGTTGGGGCCAGTGGTTATTTGTTAGGGTTGGGGTAAGTGGTTGGGGCCAGTGGTTATTGGTTAGGATTGGTGTTAGTGGTTGGGGCTCGTGGTTATTGGTCAGGACTGGGGTTAGTGGTTGAGGCTAGTGGTTATTGGTTAGGATTGGGGTTAGTGGTTGGGGCTAGTAGTTATTGGTTAGGATTGGAGTTAGTGGCTGGGGCTAGTGGTTATTGGTTAGGATTGGGGTTAGTGGTTGGGGCCAGTGGTTATTGGTTAGGATTGGTGTTAGTGGTTGGGGCTAGTGGTTATTGGTCAGGACTGGGGTTAGTGGTTGAGGCTAGTGGTTATTGGTTAGGATTGGGGTTAGTGGTTGTGGCCAGTGGTTATTGGTTAGGATTGGGGTTAGTGGTTGGGGCTCGTGGTTATTGGTTAGGATTGGGGTTAGTGGCTGGGGTTAGTGGTTATTGGTTAGGATTGGGGATAGTGGTTGGGGCTAGTGGTTATTGGTTAGGATTGGTGTTAGTGGTTGGTGTGAAGTCTGTGGGTTGTACTGTTAATAACGACACAGACT
Source organism: Somniosus microcephalus (assembly GCF_052327205.1). Taxonomy (NCBI): domain Eukaryota; kingdom Metazoa; phylum Chordata; class Chondrichthyes; order Squaliformes; family Somniosidae; genus Somniosus; species Somniosus microcephalus. The sequence continues at coordinate 45,918,592 of NC_140990.1, forward strand.
TCAGGAGTAACAAACTGGTCTTTATTATTCGAAGGTCAGGGCGAATCTGCCCCAGCCATCCTGCCACAACACTTATATACTGGTGTGGTCACTGTCGGTATTACAGTATACAGAAGCCAAACAAGTAGTGCCACACCTAAAGTAGTTCTCTTAAAGGTGAACGGTGACATACAATAGTTTCCTTAAAGGTAGACGGGTACATACACTACAATCCTCCCTTTTTAGCTTATTACTTACAGAGTCCCATTAACATACATATCTTCAACTTCATATAAAACACTTTACAGATATAATCTCAGTGGGAAACAGTTCACAAAGTCAGTCTCTGCGGGAACAGTTCACAGATTCAGTCTCCGATCTTGACTTGGTCCGAACAACATCCCTTTGGTGTAGCCGGTTCACATGGATAGTGTGACTCCTCCATAGCCTTTTCCTTGACGTAACAGCTTGAACTTTCGTACTGTTGAACCAGCAGTGCCGACTTTTATAACCAACTGGCTGTCTTGATAATTTCCCACTTTTCAACTAATTTAGCTCCTTTCGTAGGTCCCCTCCTGAGCTGGTAGAAGTGATAATATTTTAGATAGTTATTGTCTTCTGCCTCTTCTTTTTCTTTTCTGCCTTTTTGAGAATCTCGGGGCTCCTTTCTCGGCTGCCAGCTGTAGCACCACCAACTCTCTATGTTCCTTAGACCTTAAGGGCTCGATTTTCAGTTGCTTGCGCCAGCAGTTAGCGCCTTAAGAGAAGTGATTTTCGGGCGCTATGCGTGTAGCGCCCGGGCGCAGCGCAGTTTGCGCCCCGCCCCAAATTAAGTTGCCTGTTAGCGCCGGCGCAAAGTTTAGCGGCCGCCCGGATGCGCACGCAGAAAATGACGTCACATCCTCGTGCAACGCCCTTTGGTCGCCCCGAATCCAAACTTCAGTCGGACCGCCCCATTGTGCGGCTGGCGTCCAGAGCGTTTGTAAAATGGAACGCAACACACCCTGGGGAGCGCAAATTAAAGGGCACTCCTCCTGCACTATAAACGGCAGTCTGCATGTGTTGTGTGGAAGGATGCAGTGTGTGTTGTTCTGAATGGCGTATTTATGTTTCCGGACACCACCACCACCACCACCACCACCACCACCCTCCTCCTCCTCCTCCTCCTCCTCCTCCTCCTCCTCCTCCTCCTCCTCCTTCCCCAGACTCTGCCTTTGAAAAAAAACACATGCACCCTTCCCCTTTAAGAGCTCACTGGCACCAGAGTGTCTGCTGTGCGCTGCGCCCGAACTCGGGCGCTGCGCTCTGCACCGCCGGCTTAGCGCCTAAAGATAGTAGTGGAACGCCTCTTTTAGCGCTCCACCAACCTCTTAGGGCGAAGCCACTGAATTTCCGGCAAAGGGGCGCTACTTTGGGGCGGGCGCTAACTTCAGGCGGGCGCTAAGGTTAGCGCCCCAAAACTGTCTATACTGAAAATCTAGCCCTAAGTGTTTCATCCTGATTTCAGCACTTTGGGAGTTTTCCTCACAAACTGGACAGACCAGATCCTCGTAATATTCAGTGTCACTCAACAGGTCATGGTAATATTCGGGGTCATCCTGAGTTAGGCCAGCGAGAGGGCCTTCTACTTCCTCCTTACCCATCTGGACGTTAGCCGACTGTGGTTCCTTCCCTAGACATCTTTCTTGAAAAGACTTCCTCATACATTCATATTCATCACGCTCTTCCTGGGTTGTCTGCCATTCCTTCACTACTGTCCTCATTTGTGAGTTCAATACCTTCCCTTCCATCGGGGATTGCGTTATCCGGCTATTTACTCCTTCTACTGGAGTAGCTGTTTCCCCATTCTTCTGTTCAATTTGACGTAATTCAGCGTCCTTTTGGCATCCTTGTAAAAGCTGTGTTGCCACCTCAGCTATCTCCATCCCTTTTGGAAGCTCCGAATTCCTTCCCTTTGAAGCCTGAAGCTCGTGTTCCCCTTGTGGAGTCTTGTCACTCCGCCTGTGAAGGAGTTGGCTGGTCGTTAACTCTTCCCCGGGGACACTGTGGATCAGCTTCTTCTCTATTTCATCCACCTTTCCCTCTGGTGCTTGGGTTTTAAGCGCTCGAAGAAGTTGCGCCTTGATGCTCTCTAGCTCCAGTTCAGGGGCCATTCTTCCAGTCTCTGTTTCTCTTCCAGTTGCCTTTCCTTCCACTGCCCGGATTCCCAGTTGACTATGTTCTTCAAGTTGTTGAACCCTGGTCATTTCCACCTCATATTTGTCTTGGGTTTCCTTCAGTACTTTTATGAGTTCTTGAACCTCTTGGATTCCATGTTCTGCCATGTCTTCCACCTCCAATTTTTCATCGATGGATGGAATCTCTACCGATGAGTCTGTCTTGGCCTGGAGCTCCTCAAACATTTCCTGCATCCTTTGGACTTCTTGCTCATGTTCAACCTTTAGTTGCTCATATGCTTTCACTAAAACTAGCTTTTCGGAGGTTGCCGAGTTAACCCCCTCCAGAATTGTAGCCTGGGCCTGTTCATACTGTTCTTTCAACTTCTTACACTCTGTTTGTAAGGAGTCGTAGAGAGGAACTGGGATAAAATCCTGGTTGCCTGAAGATTCCTCTTCATTTGTTTCGTTCTGCAAATATTCTAACTCTTGAACAGCATCAGGGAGATGTGATCAATACTTAGCCATGATGGCCCTATGGTCGCTCTCAGCTTGAGCTAGCTGCCTCTGTTGTCTTTCCAGGTTCTCCCATTCGGTGTCCCAGAATTGTTCCATTGTTTTCATCTCTTGTACGAGACGGTAACTCAACTGTTCTAATTGTTGTTGTATTTTGCGATACGTTTGAGTCCGGGCTCTGTGTTCTTCCATCGTGGATAAGTCCTTAACTTGGACAGGCTCAGAATTCTCTGTCAACCTGGAGTTCTGCTCTGAAGCTTTATCCTTCTCGGTAGCATAAGCCTTTATGCCTGTCTTCGTTTTCTCCACCATAGTCGGCAAGTCCATTTCAGCCTTGTCTTCCATATTTGAGTTAGTCTTATCGTCATCCGTTCCAGAATCTGAGCTGATTGCTTGTACCGAGTCCTCACTCGTGATGGCTTTTAGATAGTGCCATTCCATGTCTATTTTCTTAATCCACTCCCATCCTAGAAGTGGTGGTCCTCCCTCAGGTAATACGTACAAGTTCATTCTTGGGTGTTCTTTACCCCTCTCTCTCACCTTGACTCTTATCTTCCCCATGGGGTATACTTTATGCCCCGTGTATGTCTGTAATACGAACTTGGTATTCCTTAAGGGTATGTGAGAGAATAGCCGATGGTAGTCCCTTCGATTGATGACTGATAGAGCTGATCCAGTGTCCAACTCCATTCTTACTTGGACTCCAGATATTCTTAGCATGACCCAGATAGTTTGTAGATCAGCTTCCCTCCCCACATTGTGAATTCTCAGACTACCCAGCTCCTGGTTGTTTGGGTCTGAGTCTGAATTCTGTTCGTCTGAACTCTTCTCAGCCACCTTGTGTACCTTGCTGTACTTTTCTTGTGGTGGCTTCCTTTGGTTGTTGGTCTTCTTCCCTGACCGGCATACCTTTGCGATGTGACCCAGTTTGCCACATTTCCTACATTCTTGGCTCTTAAACCAGCATTGATTCTGGTCGTGCGTTGTCTTCCCACAACGATAGCATTTTGTTGTATTCGAGGTAATTTGGTCCACCCCGAATGCCGCCGCCTTCAGCTGCATTTCTGCCGTTCCTTTCGCTGCGGCTTCGTGCGATGCAGCTATAAGAACAGCCCTGTCTAGTGTGAGGTCGTTCTCTTCCAGTAGTCGCTTTTGCGTCCCTTCTTTGGACAATCCACATACGAACTTGTCTCGCAGTGCCTCTGTCAGATTCCCTCCGAACTGGCAGTATTTCGCTAGCCTATGCAGTTCGACCAAGTATTCCGCGTTACTTTCGTCTTTCCTCTGCGTTCTTGCATAGAATTTGAAACGTTCAGCCAGCATCAACGGTGTGGGGTTCAAGTGGTCCTTCAGCACAGCCACAATCTCTTCGAAAGTCTGATCCGCCGGTTTATCTGGTGCTATTAGATGCTTCAAGAGCCCGTATGTTTTTGCCCCCATCGAGTTTAGCAATGTTATCGCCTTGTCATCTTCCTGTATTTTGTTGGCTTCACAATAAATCTCTATGCGTTCCACGTACGTGGCCTAGTCTTCTATCTCAGAATTAAAATCGTTAATATTCCCTCGCTTAGGCATCTTTCTTTCCTTGGGAGCAGCACAAGTATTTCTTTAAGTATTCTTATTTATTTGTTTATTTCTAAGATGGCGGTTTTTCCCGCGAAAATGGCAGTTTCCCGCTCTTTCCTTCTCTCTCCGCCCACTTCAATGGCAGTTAAGATGGCGGTTTTCCCGCGAAAATGGCGGTTTCCCGCTCTTTCCTTCTCTCCCCGCCCACTTCAATGGCGGTTTCCCGCTTCTGTCGTCTTCTCCGCCTAATGGCGGCTTCCCGCGTTTCTTCCCTGGTGGAAGGGGTACGCTTTCCCCACAGTGGACAGGTTCAGCTGCTGGCTGGCTTCCGCACAGCTCCCCTTACTCGGCTCTGTCTTTCTCTCCCGCTCGCACGGCTCTACCAGCGCTGGGTACACCCCGTTCACGGATAACAGTTCAGCCGCTGGACTGGCTCTCGCGCAGTCTCTCTCCCCTTGCTCGGCTCTGTCTCTCTCTCCCGCTCGCACGGCTCTACCGGCGCTGGGTACACCCCGTTCACGGATAACAGTTCAGCCGCTGGACTGGCTCTCGCGCAGTCTCTCTCCCCTTGCTCGGCTCTGTCTCTCTCTCCCACACGTTCGGCTCTACCGGCGCTGGGTACCCCGTTGGCGGAGAACAGTTCAGCCGCTGGACTGGCTCTCACGCAGTCCCTCTCCCCTTGCTCGGCTCCGTCTCTCTCCCACACGTTCGGCTCTACCGGCGCTGGGTACCCCGTTGGTGGAGAACAGTTCAGCCGCTGGACTGGCTCTCGCGCAGCCTCCTTTGGTCGGCTCTGCCTCTCCCACACGCTCGGCTCCCGTTCGCCTCCCAGCCCTCACGCAGTCCGGTGCTTCCCTCCCCGGCTGCGGCTGAGTTTCTCTCTTCCCGCGCCTGCTCCCGGTCTCAGCGCTTCGTGGCTTCGGTCGCTGCCCGGCTTTTCCCGCCGATCGCGGTCCGGCTATCTCACAACGCCGTTGGACCCGACTTCCTGACCAGCTCTGCTCCCCCTCGACCGTGGTCGAGTGCACAGCCCTTATCCTCCGGATATTCTCTACACCTTCCCCTACTCACAGTCTCCGCGGCCGCCTTGTTTCCTGCTGATCGGCTCACTCCGCACCGTGGTAGAAGGGTAGTCAGTGCCTGTTGCTGCTGGAAGCTTTTGTTGCTAAAGTCTTCTTCCTTTCTATTGCTGCAGCCTCGTGTTTTCTCCCAGCATAACGACGAGGGTGGTTGCCTCTCTTCGATGCTCTTTAGTTGCTTTGGTAGTCTTGCCGCAGGGTACGATCGGACTCGTCGCCACTGTAAAGTCTGTGGGTTGTACTGTTAATAACGACACAGACTTCAGGAGTAACAAACAAACAGGTCTTTACTATTCGAAGGTCAGGGCGAATCTGCCCAAGCAATCCTGCCACAACACTTATATACTGGTGTGGTCACTGTCGGTATTACAGTATACAGAAGCCAAACAAGTAGTGCCACACCTAAAGTAGTTCTCTTAAAGGTGAACAGTTACATACAATAGTTTCCTTAAAGGTAGATGGGTACATACACTACAGTTGGGGCCAGTGGTTATTGATTAGGATTGGGGTTAGCGGTTGGGGCTCATGGTTATTGGTTAGGATTGCGGCTAGTGGTTGGGGCTGGTGGTTATTGGTTAGGATTGGGGTTAGTGGTTGGGGCTCGTGGTTATTGGTTAGGATTGGGGTTAGTGGTTGGGGCTTGTGGTTATTGGTTAGGATTGGTGTTAGTGGTTGGGGCTAGTGGTTATTGGTTAGGATTGGGGTTAGTAGTTGGGGCTGGTGGTTATTGGTTAGGATTCGGGTTAGTGGTTGGGGCCAGTGGTTATTGATTAGGATTCGGGTTAGCGGTTGGGACCAGTGGTTATTGGTTAGGATTGGGGTTAGTGGTTGGGGCTAGTGGTTATTGGTTAGGATTGGGGTTAGTGGTTGGGGCTCGTGGTTGTTGGTTAGGATTGGGGTTAGTGGTTGGGGCTAGTGGTTATTGGTTAGGATTGGAGTTAGTGGTTGGGGCTAGTGGTTATTGGTTATGATTGGGGCTAGTGGCTAGGGCTAGTGGTTATTGATTAGGATTGGGGCTAGTGGTTATTGGTTAGGATTGGGGTTAGTACTTGGGACTAGTGGTTATTGGTTAGGATTGGGGTAAGTGGTTGGGGCCAGTGGTTATTGGTTAGGATTGGGGTTAGTGGTTAGGGCTAGTGGTTATTGGTTAGGATTGGGGTTAGTGGTTGGGGCTAGTGGTTATTGGTTAGGATTGGGGTTAGTGGTTGGTGTTAGTGGTTATTGGTTAGGATTGGGGTTAGTGGTTGGGGCTCGTGGTTATTGGTTAGGATTGGGGTTAGTGGTTGGGGCTAGTGGTTATTGGTTAGGATTGGGGTTAGTGGTTGGGGCTAGTGGTTATTGGTTAGGATTGGGGTTAGTGGTTGGGGCCAGTGGTTATTGGTTAGGATTGGGGTTAGTGGTTGGGCTAGTGGTTATTGGTTAGGATTGGTGTTAGTGGTTGGGGTTAGTGGTTATTGGTTAGGATTGGGGTCATTGGTTGGGGCTCGTGGTTACTGGTTAGGATTGGGGTTAGTGGTTGGGGTTAGTGGTTATTGGTTAGGATTGGGGTTACTGGTTGGGGCTAGTAGTTATTGGTTAGGATTGGGGTTAGTGGTTATTGGTTAGGATTGGGGTTGGTTGGTGTTAGTGGTTATTGGTTAGGATTTGGGTTAGTGGTTATTGGTTAGGATTGGGGCGAGTGGTTGGGGTTAGTGGTTATTGGTTAGGATTGGGGTTAGTGGTTGGGGCTAGTGCTTATTGGGTAGGATTGGGTTTAGTGGTTGGGGCCAGTGTTTATTGGTTAGGATTGGGGTTAGTGGTTGGGGCTAGTGGTTATTGGTTAGGATTGGGGCGAGTGGTTGGGGCTCATGGCTATTGGATAGGATTGGGGTTAGTGGTTATTGGTTAGGATTGGGTATCGTGGTTGGGGTTAGTGGTTATTGGTTATTATTGGGTTTAGTGGTTGGGGCTCGTGGTTATTGGTTAGGATTGGGGTGAGTGGTTGGGGCTAGTGGTTATTGGTTAGGATTGGAGTTAGTGGTTGGGGCCACTGGTTATTGGTTAGGATTGGGGTTAGTGGTTGGGGCCAGTGGTTATTGTTTAAGATTTGGGTTAGTGGTTGGGGCTAGTGGTTATTGGTTAGGATTGGGGTTAGTGGTTGGGGCCAGTGGTTATTGGTTAGGATTGGGGTTAGTGGTTGGGGCTCGTGGTTATTGGTTCGGATTGGGGTTAGTGGTTGGGGCCAGTGGTTATTCATTAGGATTGGGGTTAGTGGTTGGGGCTGGTGGTTATTGGTTAGGATTGGACTGGTTGGGGCTCGTGGCTATTGGTTAGGATTGGGGTTAGTGGTTGGGGCCAGTGGTTATTGGTTAGGATTGGGGTTAGTGGTTGGGGCCAGTGGTTATTGGTTAGGATTGGGGTTAGTGGTTGGGGCTAGTAGTTATTGGTTAGGATTGAGGTTAGTGGTTGGGGCTCGTGGTTATTGGTTAGGCTTAGGGTTAGTGGTTGGGGCCAATGGTTATTGGTTAGGATTGGGGCTAGTGGTTATTGGTTATGATTGGGGTTAACGGTTAAGGCGAGTGGTTATTGGTTAGGATTGGGGCTAGTGGTTATTGGTTAGGATTGGGGTTAGTAGTTGGGGCTTGTGGTTATTGGTTAGGATTGGGGTTAGTGGTTAGGGCCAGTGGTTATTGGTTAGGATTGGGGTCAGTCGTTGGGGCTCGTGGTTATTGGTTAGGATTGGGTCAGTCGTTGGGACTCGTGGTTATTGGTTAGGATTGGGGTTAGTGGTTGGGGCCAGTGGTTATTGGTTAGGATTGGGGCTAGTGGTTAGAGCTTGTGGTTATTGGTTAGGATTGGGGTTAGTGGTTGGGGCTAGTGGTTATTGGTTAGGATTGGGGTTAGTGGTTGGGGTTAGTGGTTATTGGTTAGGACTCGGCTTAGTGGTTGGGGCTAGTGGTTATTGGTTAGGATTGGGGTTAGTGGTTGGGGCTAGTGGTTATTGGTTAGGATTGGGGTTAGTGGTTGGGGCTCGTGGTTATTGGTTAGGATTGGGGTTAGTGGTTGGGGGTAGTGGTTATTGGTTAGGATTGGGGTTAGTGGTTGGGGTTAGTGGTTATTGGTTAGGACTCGGGTTAGTGGTTGGGGCTAGTGGTTATTGGTTAGGATTGGGGTTAGTGGTTGGGCTTCATGGTTATTGGTTAGGATTGGGGGTAGTGGTTGGTGCCAGTGGTTTTTGGTTAGGATTGGGGTTAGTGGTTGGGGCTAGTGGTTATTGGTTATGAATGGGGTTAGTGGTTGGGGCTCGTGGTTATTGGTTAGGTTTGGTGCTTGTGGTTGGGGCTCGTGCTTATTGGTTAGGATTGGGGTTAGTGGTTATTAGTTAGGATTGGGGTTAGTGGTTATTGGTTAGGATTGGGGTTAGTGGTTGGGGCCAGTGGTTATTGGTTAGGATTGGGGTTAGTGGTTGGAGCTCGTGGTTATTGGTTAGGATTGGCGTCAGTGGTTGTGGCTAATGGTTATTGTTTACGATTGGGGTTAGTGGTAGGGGCCAGTGGTTATTGCTTAGGATTGGGGTTAGTGGTTGGGGCTAGTGGTTATTGGTTAGGATTGGGGTTAGTGGTTGGAGCTCGTGGTTATTGGTTAGGATTGGCGTCAGTGGTTGGGGCTCATGTTTATTGGTTAGGATTGGGGATAGTGGTTGGGGCTCGTGGTTATTGCTTAGGATTGGGGCTAGTGGTTATTGGTTAGGATTGGGGTTAGTGGTTGGGGCTCATGGTGATTGTTTAGGATTGGAGTTCGTGGTTGGGGTTAGTGGTTATTGGTTAGGATTGTGGTTAGTGGTTGGGGCTCATGGTTATTGGTTAGGATTGGGGTTAGTGGTTGGGGTAGTGGTTGTTGGTTAGGATTGGGGTTAGTGGTTGGGGCTAGTGGATATTGGTTAGGATTGGGGTTCGTGGTTTCGGTTAGTGGTTATTGGTTAGGATTGGGGTGAGTCGTTGGGGCTAGTGGTTATTGGTTAGGATTAGGGTTAGTGGTTGTGGTTATTGGTTAGGATTGGGGTTAGTGGTTGGGGCTAGTGGTTATTGGTTAGGATTGGGGTTAGGGCCAGTGGTTATTGGTTAGGATTGGGGTTACTGGTTGGGGTTAGTGGTTATTGGTTAGGATTCTGGTTAGTGGTTGGGGCTAGTGGTTATTGGTTAGGATTGGAGTTAGTGGTTGGGGCTAGTCGTTATTGGTTAGGATTGGGGTTAGTTGTTGGGGCCAGTGGTTATTGGTTAGGATTGGGGTTAATGGCTGGGGCTCGTGGTTTTTGGTTAGGATTGGGGTTAGTGGTTGGGGCCAGTTGTTATTGATTAGGATTGGGGTTAGTGGTTGGGGCTCGTGGTTATTGGTTAGGATTGGGACTAATGGTTGAGGCTTGTGGTTATTGGTTAGGATTGGGGTTAGTGGTTGGGGCTCATGTTTATTGATTAGGATTGGGGTTAGTGGTTGGGGCTAGCAGTTATTGGTTAGGATTGGGGTTAGTGGTTGGAGGTCGTGGTTATTGGTTAGGATTGGGTTTGTGGTTGGGGCCAGTGGTTATTGGTTAGGATTGGGGTTAGTGGTTGGGGCCAGTGGTTATTGGTTAGGATTGAGGTTAGTGGTTGGGGCTCGTGGTTATTGGTTCGGATTGGGGTTAGTGGTTGGGGCCAGTGGTTATTCATTAGGATTGGGGTTAGTGGTTGTGGCTCGTGGTGATTGCTTAGGATTGCGGCTAGTGGTTGGGGCTGGTGGTTATTGGTTAGGATTGGACTGGTTGGGGCTCGTGGCTATTGGTTAGGATTGGGGTTAGTGGTTGGGGCCAGTGGTTATTGGTTAGGATTGGGGTTAGTGGTTGGGGCCAGTGGTTATTGGTTAGGATTGGGGTTAGTGGTTGGGGCTAGTAGTTATTGGTTAGGATTGAGGTTAGTGGTTGGGGCTCGTGGTTATTGGTTAGGCTCAGGGTTAGTGGTTGGGGCCAATGGTTATTGGTTAGGATTGGGGCTAGTGGTTATTGGTTATGATTGGGGTTAACGGTTAAGGCGAGTGGTTATTGGTTAGGATTGGGGCTAGTGGTTATTGGTTAGGATTGGGGTTAGTAGTTGGGGCTTGTGGTTATTGGTTAGGATTGGGGTAAGTGGTTGGGGCCAGTGGTTATTGGTTAGGATTGGGGTTAGTGGTTAGGGCCAGTGGTTATTGGTTAGGATTGGGGTCAGTCGTTGGGGCTCGTGGTTATTGGTTAGGATTGGGTCAGTCGTTGGGACTCGTGGTTATTGGTTAGGATTGGGGTTAGTGGTTGGGGCCAGTGGTTATTGGTTAGGATTGGGGCTAGTGGTTAGAGCTTGTGGTTATTGGTTAGGATTGGGGTTAGTGGTTGGGGCTAGTGGTTATTGGTTAGGATTGGGGTTAGTGGTTGGGGGTAGTGGTTATTGGTTAGGATTGGGGTTAGTGGTTGGGGTTAGTGGTTATTGGTTAGGACTCGGGTTAGTGGTTGGGGCTAGTGGTTATTGGTTAGGATTGGGGTTAGTGGTTGGGGCTAGTGGTTATTGGTTAGGATTGGGGTTAGAGGTTGGGGCTCGTGGTTATTGGTTAGGATTGGGGTTAGTGGTTGGGGGTAGTGGTTATTGGTTAGGATTGGGGTTAGTGGTTGGGGTTAGTGGTTATTGGTTAGGACTCGGGTTAGTGGTTGGGGCTAGTGGTTATTGGTTAGGATTGGGGTTAGTGGTTGGGCTTCATGGTTATTGGTTAGGATTGGGGGTAGTGGTTGGTGCCAGTGGTTTTTGGTTAGGATTGGGGTTAGTGGTTGGGGCTAGTGGTTATTGGTTATGAATGGGGTTAGTGGTTGGGGCTCGTGGTTATTGGTTAGGTTTGGTGCTTGTGGTTGGGGCTCGTGCTTATTGGTTAGGATTGGGGTTTGTGGTTATTAGTTAGGATTGGGGTTAGTGGTTATTGGTTAGGATTGGGGTTAGTGGTTGGGGCCAGTGGTTATTGGTTAGGATTGGGGTTAGTGGTTGGAGCTCGTGGTTATTGGTTAGGATTGGCGTCAGTGGTTGTGGCTAATGGTTATTGTTTACGATTGGGGTTAGTGGTAGGGGCCAGTGGTTATTGCTTAGGATTGGGGTTAGTGGTTGGGGCTAGTGGTTATTGGTTAGGATTGGGGTTAGTGGTTGGAGCTCGTGGTTATTGGTTAGGATTGGCGTCAGTGATTGGGGCTCATGTTTATTGGTTAGGATTGGGGATAGTGGTTGGGGCTCGTGGTTATTGCTTAGGATTGGGGCTAGTGGTTATTGGTTAGGATTGGGGTTAGTGGTTGGGGCTCATGGTGATTGTTTAGGATTGGGGTTCGTGGTTGGGGTTAGTGGTTATTGGTTAGGATTGTGGTTAGTGGTTGGGGCTCATGGTTATTGGTTAGGATTGGGGTTAGTGGTTGGGGTAGTGGTTGTTGGTTAGGATTGGGGTTAGTGGTTGGGGCTAGTGGATATTGGTTAGGATTGGGGTTCGTGGTTTCGGTTAGTGGTTATTGGTTAGGATTGGGGTGAGTCGTTGGGGCTAGTGGTTATTGGTTAGGATTAGGGTTAGTGGTTGTGGTTATTGGTTAGGATTGGGGTTAGTGGTTGGGGCTAGTGGTTATTGGTTAGGATTGGGGTTAGGGCCAGTGGTTATTGGTTAGGATTGGGGTTACTGGTTGGGGTTAGTGGTTATTGGTTAGGATTCTGGTTAGTGGTTGGGGCTAGTGGTTATTGGTTAGGATTGGAGTTAGTGGTTGGGGCTAGTCGTTATTGGTTAGGATTGGGGTTAGTTGTTGGGGCCAGTGGTTATTGGTTAGGATTGGGGTTAATGGCTGGGGCTCGTGGTTTTTGGTTAGGATTGGGGTTAGTGGTTGGGGCCAGTTGTTATTGATTAGGATTGGGGTTAGTGGTTGGGGCTCGTGGTTATTGGTTAGGATTGGGACTAATGGTTGAGGCTTGTGGTTATTGGTTAGGATTGGGGTTAGTGGTTGGGGCTCATGTTTATTGATTAGGATTGGGGTTAGTGGTTGGGGCTAGCAGTTATTGGTTAGGATTGGGGTTAGTGGTTGGAGGTCGTGGTTATTGGTTAGGATTGGGTTTGTGGTTGGGGCCAGTGGTTATTGGTTAGGATTGGGGTTAGTGGTTGGGGCCAGTGGTTATTGGTTAGGATTGAGGTTAGTGGTTGGGGCTCGTGGTAATTGGTTAGGATTGGAGTTAGTGGTTGGGGCCAGTTGTTATTGGTTAGGATTGGGGCTCGTGGTTATTGGTTAGGATTGAGGTTAGTGGTTGCGGCTCGTGGTAATTGGTTAGGATTGGGGTTAGTGGTTGGGGCCAGTTGTTATTGGTTAGGATTGGGGCTCGTGGTTATTGGTTAGGATTGGGGTTAGTGGTTGGGGCCTGTTATTGGTTAGGATTGGTGTTCGTGGTTAGGGTTAGTGGTTATTGGTTAGGATTGGGGTTAGTGGTTGGGGCTAGTGATTATTGGTTAGGATTGGGGCTAGTGGTTATTGGTTAGTATTGGCGTTAGTGTTTGGGGCTCGTGCTTATTGGTTCGGATTGTGGTTACTGGTTGGGGCTAGTGGTTATTGGATCGGATTGCGGTTAGTGGTTGGGGCCACTGGTTATTGGTTAGGATTGGGGTTAGTGGTTGGGGCTCGTGGTTTTTGGTTAGGATTGGGGTTAGTGGTTGGCGCTAGTGGTTATTGGTTAGGATTGGGGTTAGTGGTTGGGGCTAGTGGTTATTGGTTAGGATTGGGGTTAGTTGTTGGGGCTCGTGGTTATTGGTTAGGATTTGTGTTATTGGTTGTCTTAGTGGTTATTGGTTAGGATTGGGGTTATTGGTTGGGGCTAATGGTTATTGGTTAGGTTTGGGTTTCGTGCTTGGGGCTCATGGTTATTGGTTAGGATTGGGGTTCGTGGTTGGGGCTCGTGGTTATTGGTTAGGATTGGGGTTAGTGGTTGGGCCAGTGGTTATTGGTTAGGATTGGGGTTAGTGGTTGGGGTTAGTGGTTATTGGTTAGGATTGGGGTTATTGGTTGGGGCTCGTGGTTATTGGTTAGGATTGGGGTTAGTGGTTGGGGCCAGTGGTTATTGGTTAGGATTGGGGTTAGTGGTTGGGGCCAGTGGTTTTTGATTAGCATTGGGGTTAGTGGTTGGGGTTAGTGGTTATTGTTTAGGTTTGGGGCTAGTGGTTATTGGTTATGATTGGGGTTAGTGGTTCGGGCTTGTGGTTATTGTTTAGGATTGGGGTTAGTGGTTGGGGCTAGTGGTTATTGGTTAGGATAGGGGTTAGTGGTTGAGGCTCGTGGTTATTGGTTAGGATTGGGGTTGGTGGTTGTGGTTATTGGTTAGGATTGGGATTAGTGGTTGGGGCTCGTGGTTATTGGTTCGGATTGGGGTTAGTGGTTGGGGCCAGTGGTTATTGGTTAGGATTGAGGTTAGTGGTTGGGGCTCGTGGTTATTGGTTAGGATTGGGGCTAGTGGTTGGGGCTGGTGGTTATTGGTTAGGATTGGGTTTAGTGGTTGGGGCTAGTGGTTATTCGTTATGATTGGGGTTAGTGGTTGAGGCTCGTGGTTATTGGTTAGGATTGGGGTTAGTGGTTGGGATTGGGCATAGTGGTTGGGGCTCGTGGTTATTGGTTAGGTTTGGGGCTTGTGGTTGGGGCTCGTGGTTATTGGTTAGGATTAGGGTTAGTGGTTGGGTTTAGTGGTTATTAGTTAGGATTGGGGTTCGTGGTTATTGGTTAGGATTGGGGTTAGTGGTTGGGGCCAGTGGTAATTGGTTAGGATTGGGGTTAGTGGTTGGGGCTAATGGTTGTTGTTTAGGATTGGGGTTAGTGGTTGGGGCTAGTGGTTATTGGTTAGGATTGGGGTTCGTGGTTGGGGTTATTGGTTAGGATTGGGGTTAGTGTTTGGGGCTCGTGTTTATTGGTTAGGATTGGGGATAGTGGTTGGGGCTCGTTGTTATTGGTTAGGATTGGGGTTAGTGGTTGGGGCTCGTGGTTATTGGTTAGGATTGTAGTTAGTGGTTGGGGCTCATGGTTATTGGTTAGGATAGGGGTTAGTGGTTGAGGCTCGTGGTTATTGGTTAGGATTGGGGTTAGTGGTTGGGGCTAGCAGTTATTGGTTAGGATTGGGGTTAGTGGTTGGAGCTCGTGGTTATTGGTTAGGATTGGGTTTGTGGTTGGGGCCAGTGGTTATTGGTTAGGATTGGGGTTAGTGGTTGGGGCCAGTGGTTATTGGTTAGGATTGAGGTTAGTGGTTGGGGCTCGTGGTAATTGGTTAGGATTGGAGTTAGTGGTTGGGGCCAGTTGTTATTGGTTAGGATTGGGGCTCGTGGTTATTGGTTAGGATTGAGGTTAGTGGTTGCGGCTCGTGGTAATTGGTTAGGATTGGGGTTAGTGGTTGGGGCCAGTTGTTATTGGTTAGGATTGGGGCTCGTGGTTATTGGTTAGGATTGGGGTTAGTGGTTGGGGCCTGTTATTGGTTAGGATTGGTGTTCGTGGTTGTGGCTGGTGGTTATTGGTTAGGATTGGGGTTAGTGGTTTGGGCTTGTGGTTATTGGTTAGGATTGGGGTTAGTGGTTGGGGTTAGTCGTTATTGGTTAGGATTGGGGTTAGTGGTTGGGGCTAGTGGTTATTGGTTATGATTGGGTTAGTGGTTCGGGCTTGTGGTTATTGGTTAGGATTGGGGTTAGTGGTTGGGGCTAGTGGTTATTCGTTAGGATTGGGGTTAGTGGTTGGGGCTCGTGGTTATTGGTTAGGATTGGGGCTAGTAGTTGGGGCCAGTGGTTATTGGTTAGGATAGGGGTTAGTGGTTGAGGCTCGTGGTTATTGGTTAGGATTGCGGTTAGTGGTTGTGGCCAGTGGTTATTGGTTAGGATTGGGATTAGTGGTTAGGGCTCGTGGTTATTGGTTCGGATTGTGGTTAGTGGTTGGGGCCAGTGGTTATTGGTTAGGATTGGAGTTAATGGCTGGGGCTCGTGGTTATTGGTTAGGATTGGGGTTAGTGGTTGGGGCTAGTGGTTATTTGTTAGGATTGCAGTTAGTGATTGGGGCTAGGGGTTATTGGTTAGGATTGGGGTTCGTGGTTGGGGCTCGTGGTTATTGGTTATGATTGGGGTTAGTGGTTGGGGCCAGTGGTTATTGGTTAGGATTGGGGTTAGTGGTTGGGGCTCGTGGTTATTGGTTAGGATTGGGGTTAGTGGTTGGGGCTGGTGGTTATTGGTTAGGATTGGGTTAGTGGTTGGGGCTCGTGGTTATTGGTTAGGATTGGGGTTAGTGGTTGGGGTCAGTGGTTAATGGTTATGATTGGGGTTAGTGGCTGGGGTTAGTGGTTATTGGCTAGGATTGGGGTTAGTGGTTGGGGCTCATGGTTATTGGTTAGGATTGGGGTTAGTGGTTGGAGTTCGTGGTTATTGGTTAGGATTGGGGTTAGTGGTTGGGGCCAGTGGTTATTGGTTAGGATTGGGGTTCGTGGTTGGGGCTGGTGGTTATTGGTTAGGATTGGGGTTAGTGGTTGGGGCCAGTGGTTATTGGTTAGGATTGGGGTTAGTGGTTGGGGCTCGTGGTTATTGGTTAGGATTGGGGTTAGTGGTTGGGGCTTGTGGTTATTGGTTAGGATTGGTGTTAGTGGTTGGGGCTAGTGGTTATTGGTTAGGATTGGGGTTAGTAGTTGGGGCTGGTGGTTATTGGTTAGGATTCGGGTTAGTGGTTGGGGCCAGTGGTTATTGATTAGGATTCGGGTTAGCGGTTGGGACCAGTGGTTATTGGTTAGGATTGGGGTTAGTGGTTGGGGCTAGTGGTTATTGGTTAGGATTGGGGTTTGTGGTTGGGGCTCGTGGTTGTTGGTTAGGATTGGGGTTAGTGGTTGGGGCTAGTGGTTATTGGTTAGGATTGGAGTTAGTGGTTGGGGCTAGTGGTTATTGGTTATGATTGGGGCTAGTGGCTAGGGCTAGTGGTTATTGATTAGGATTGGGGCTAGTGGTTATTGGTTAGGATTGGGGTTAGTACTTGGGACTAGTGGTTATTGGTTAGGATTGGGGTAAGTGGTTGGGGCCAGTGGTTATTGGTTAGGATTGGGGCTAGTGGTTAGAGCTTGTGGTTATTGGTTAGGATTGGGGTTAGTGGTTGGGGCTAGTGGTTATTGGTTAGGATTGGGGTTAGTGGTTGGGGGTAGTGGTTATTGGTTAGGATTGGGGTTAGTGGTTGGGGTTAGTGGTTATTGGTTAGGACTCGGGTTAGTGGTTGGGGCTAGTGGTTATTGGTTAGGATTGGGGTTAGTGGTTGGGGCTAGTGGTTATTGGTTAGGATTGGGGTTAGAGGTTGGGGCTCGTGGTTATTGGTTAGGATTGGGGTTAGTGGTTGGGGGTAGTGGTTATTGGTTAGGATTGGGGTTAGTGGTTGGGGTTAGTGGTTATTGGTTAGGACTCGGGTTAGTGGTTGGGGCTAGTGGTTATTGGTTAGGATTGGGGTTAGTGGTTGGGGCTAGTGGTTATTGGTTAGGATTGGGGTTAGAGGTTGGGGCTCGTGGTTATTGGTTAGGATTGGGGTTAGTGGTTGGGGGTAGTGGTTATTGGTTAGGATTGGGGTTAGTGGTTGGGGTTAGTGGTTATTGGTTAGGACTCGGGTTAGTGGTTGGGGCTAGTGGTTATTGGTTAGGATTGGGGTTAGTGGTTGGGCTTCATGGTTATTGGTTAGGATTGGGGGTAGTGGTTGGTGCCAGTGGTTTTTGGTTAGGATTGGGGTTAGTGGTTGGGGCTAGTGGTTATTGGTTATGAATGGGGTTAGTGGTTGGGGCTCGTGGTTATTGGTTAGGTTTGGTGCTTGTGGTTGGGGCTCGTGCTTATTGGTTAGGATTGGGGTTAGTGGTTATTAGTTAGGATTGGGGTTAGTGGTTATTGGTTAGGATTGGGGTTAGTGGTTGGGGCCAGTGGTTATTGGTTAGGATTGGGGTTAGTGGTTGGAGCTCGTGGTTATTGGTTAGGATTGGCGTCAGTGGTTGTGGCTAATGGTTATTGTTTACGATTGGGGTTAGTGGTAGGGGCCAGTGGTTATTGCTTAGGATTGGGGTTAGTGGTTGGGGCTAGTGGTTATTGGTTAGGATTGGGGTTAGTGGTTGGAGCTCGTGGTTATTGGTTAGGATTGGCGTCAGTGATTGGGGCTCATGTTTATTGGTTAGGATTGGGGATAGTGGTTGGGGCTCGTGGTTATTGCTTAGGATTGGGGCTAGTGGTTATTGGTTAGGATTGGGGTTAGTGGTTGGGGCTCATGGTGATTGTTTAGGATTGGGGTTCGTGGTTGGGGTTAGTGGTTATTGGTTAGGATTGTGGTTAGTGGTTGGGGCTCATGGTTATTGGTTAGGATTGGGGTTAGTGGTTGGGGTAGTGGTTGTTGGTTAGGATTGGGGTTAGTGGTTGGGGCTAGTGGATATTGGTTAGGATTGGGGTTCGTGGTTTCGGTTAGTGGTTATTGGTTAGGATTGGGGTGAGTCGTTGGGGCTAGTGGTTATTGGTTAGGATTAGGGTTAGTGGTTGTGGTTATTGGTTAGGATTGGGGTTAGTGGTTGGGGCTAGTGGTTATTGGTTAGGATTGGGGTTAGGGCCAGTGGTTATTGGTTAGGATTGGGGTTACTGGTTGGGGTTAGTGGTTATTGGTTAGGATTCTGGTTAGTGGTTGGGGCTAGTGGTTATTGGTTAGGATTGGAGTTAGTGGTTGGGGCTAGTCGTTATTGGTTAGGATTGGGGTTAGTTGTTGGGGCCAGTGGTTATTGGTTAGGATTGGGGTTAATGGCTGGGGCTCGTGGTTTTTGGTTAGGATTGGGGTTAGTGGTTGGGGCCAGTTGTTATTGATTAGGATTGGGGTTAGTGGTTGGGGCTCGTGGTTATTGGTTAGGATTGGGACTAATGGTTGAGGCTTGTGGTTATTGGTTAGGATTGGGGTTAGTGGTTGGGGCTCATGTTTATTGATTAGGATTGGGGTTAGTGGTTGGGGCTAGCAGTTATTGGTTAGGATTGGGGTTAGTGGTTGGAGGTCGTGGTTATTGGTTAGGATTGGGTTTGTGGTTGGGGCCAGTGGTTATTGGTTAGGATTGGGGTTAGTGGTTGGGGCCAGTGGTTATTGGTTAGGATTGAGGTTAGTGGTTGGGGCTCGTGGTAATTGGTTAGGATTGGAGTTAGTGGTTGGGGCCAGTTGTTATTGGTTAGGATTGGGGCTCGTGGTTATTGGTTAGGATTGAGGTTAGTGGTTGCGGCTCGTGGTAATTGGTTAGGATTGGGGTTAGTGGTTGGGGCCAGTTGTTATTGGTTAGGATTGGGGCTCGTGGTTATTGGTTAGGATTGGGGTTAGTGGTTGGGGCCTGTTATTGGTTAGGATTGGTGTTCGTGGTTAGGGTTAGTGGTTATTGGTTAGGATTGGGGTTAGTGGTTGGGGCTAGTGATTATTGGTTAGGATTGGGGCTAGTGGTTATTGGTTAGTATTGGCGTTAGTGTTTGGGGCTCGTGCTTATTGGTTCGGATTGTGGTTACTGGTTGGGGCTAGTGGTTATTGGATCGGATTGCGGTTAGTGGTTGGGGCCACTGGTTATTGGTTAGGATTGGGGTTAGTGGTTGGGGCTCGTGGTTTTTGGTTAGGATTGGGGTTAGTGGTTGGCGCTAGTGGTTATTGGTTAGGATTGGGGTTAGTGGTTGGGGCTAGTGGTTATTGGTTAGGATTGGGGTTAGTTGTTGGGGCTCGTGGTTATTGGTTAGGATTTGTGTTATTGGTTGTCTTAGTGGTTATTGGTTAGGATTGGGGTTATTGGTTGGGGCTAATGGTTATTGGTTAGGTTTGGGTTTCGTGCTTGGGGCTCATGGTTATTGGTTAGGATTGGGGTTCGTGGTTGGGGCTCGTGGTTATTGGTTAGGATTGGGGTTAGTGGTTGGGCCAGTGGTTATTGGTTAGGATTGGGGTTAGTGGTTGGGGTTAGTGGTTATTGGTTAGGATTGGGGTTATTGGTTGGGGCTCGTGGTTATTGGTTAGGATTGGGGTTAGTGGTTGGGGCCAGTGGTTATTGGTTAGGATTGGGGTTAGTGGTTGGGGCCAGTGGTTTTTGATTAGCATTGGGGTTAGTGGTTGGGGTTAGTGGTTATTGTTTAGGATTGGGGCTAGTGGTTATTGGTTATGATTGGGGTTAGTGGTTCGGGCTTGTGGTTATTGTTTAGGATTGGGGTTAGTGGTTGGGGCTAGTGGTTATTGGTTAGGATAGGGGTTAGTGGTTGAGGCTCGTGGTTATTGGTTAGGATTGGGGTTGGTGGTTGTGGTTATTGGTTAGGATTGGGATTAGTGGTTGGGGCTCGTGGTTATTGGTTCGGATTGGGGTTAGTGGTTGGGGCCAGTGGTTATTGGTTAGGATTGAGGTTAGTGGTTGGGGCTCGTGGTTATTGGTTAGGATTGGGGCTAGTGGTTGGGGCTGGTGGTTATTGGTTAGGATTGGGGTTAGTGGTTGGGGCTAGTGGTTATTCGTTATGATTGGGGTTAGTGGTTGAGGCTCGTGGTTATTGGTTAGGATTGGGGTTAGTGGTTGGGATTGGGCATAGTGGTTGGGGCTCGTGGTTATTGGTTAGGTTTGGGGCTTGTGGTTGGGGCTCGTGGTTATTGGTTAGGATTAGGGTTAGTGGTTGGGTTTAGTGGTTATTAGTTAGGATTGGGGTTCGTGGTTATTGGTTAGGATTGGGGTTAGTGGTTGGGGCCAGTGGTAATTGGTTAGGATTGGGGTTAGTGGTTGGGGCTAATGGTTATTGTTTAGGATTGGGGTTAGTGGTTGGGGCTAGTGGTTATTGGTTAGGATTGGGGTTCGTGGTTGGGGTTATTGGTTAGGATTGGGGTTAGTGTTTGGGGCTCGTGTTTATTGGTTAGGATTGGGGATAGTGGTTGGGGCTCGTTGTTATTGGTTAGGATTGGGGTTAGTGGTTGGGGCTCGTGGTTATTGGTTAGGATTGTAGTTAGTGGTTGGGGCTCATGGTTATTGGTTAGGATAGGGGTTAGTGGTTGAGGCTCGTGGTTATTGGTTAGGATTGGGGTTAGTGGTTGGGGCTAGCAGTTATTGGTTAGGATTGGGGTTAGTGGTTGGAGCTCGTGGTTATTGGTTAGGATTGGGTTTGTGGTTGGGGCCAGTGGTTATTGGTTAGGATTGGGGTTAGTGGTTGGGGCCAGTGGTTATTGGTTAGGATTGAGGTTAGTGGTTGGGGCTCGTGGTAATTGGTTAGGATTGGAGTTAGTGGTTGGGGCCAGTTGTTATTGGTTAGGATTGGGGCTCGTGGTTATTGGTTAGGATTGAGGTTAGTGGTTGCGGCTCGTGGTAATTTGTTAGGATTGGGGTTAGTGGTTGGGGCCAGTTGTTATTGGTTAGGATTGGGGCTCGTGGTTATTGGTTAGGATTGGGGTTAGTGGTTGGGGCCTGTTATTGGTTAGGATTGGTGTTCGTGGTTGTGGCTGGTGGTTATTGGTTAGGATTGGGGTTAGTGGTTTGGGCTTGTGGTTATTGGTTAGGATTGGGGTTAGTGGTTGGGGTTAGTCGTTATTGGTTAGGATTGGGGTTAGTGGTTGGGGCTAGTGGTTATTGGTTATGATTGGGTTAGTGGTTCGGGCTTGTGGTTATTGGTTAGGATTGGGGTTAGTGGTTGGGGCTAGTGGTTATTCGTTAGGATTGGGGTTAGTGGTTGGGGCTCGTGGTTATTGGTTAGGATTGGGGCTAGTAGTTGGGGCCAGTGGTTATTGGTTAGGATAGGGGTTAGTGGTTGAGGCTCGTGGTTATTGGTTAGGATTGCGGTTAGTGGTTGTGGCCAGTGGTTATTGGTTAGGATTGGGATTAGTGGTTAGGGCTCGTGGTTATTGGTTCGGATTGTGGTTAGTGGTTGGGGCCAGTGGTTATTGGTTAGGATTGGAGTTAATGGCTGGGGCTCGTGGTTATTGGTTAGGATTGGGGTTAGTGGTTGGGGCTAGTGGTTATTTGTTAGGATTGCAGTTAGTGATTGGGGCTAGGGGTTATTGGTTAGGATTGGGGTTCGTGGTTGGGGCTCGTGGTTATTGGTTATGATTGGGGTTAGTGGTTGGGGCCAGTGGTTATTGGTTAGGATTGGGGTTAGTGGTTGGGGCTCGTGGTTATTGGTTAGGATTGGGGTTAGTGGTTGGGGCTGGTGGTTATTGGTTAGGATTGGGTTAGTGGTTGGGGCTCGTGGTTATTGGTTAGGATTGGGGTTAGTGGTTGGGGTCAGTGGTTAATGGTTATGATTGGGGTTAGTGGCTGGGGTTAGTGGTTATTGGCTAGGATTGGGGTTAGTGGTTGGGGCTCATGGTTATTGGTTAGGATTGGGGTTAGTGGTTGGAGCTCGTGGTTATTGGTTAGGATTGGGGTTAGTGGTTGGGGCCAGTGGTTATTGGTTAGGATTGGGGTTCGTGGTTGGGGCTGGTGGTTATTGGTTAGGATTGGGGTTAGTGGTTGGGGCCAGTGGTTATTGGTTAGGATTGGGGTTAGTGGTTGGGGTTAGTGGTTATTGGTTAGGATTGGGGTTAGTAGTTGTGGTTAGTGGTTATTGGTTAGGATTGGGGTTAGTGGTTGGGGCTCGTGGTTATTGGTTTGGATTGGGATCAGTGGTTGGGGTTAGTGGTTATTGTTTAGGATTGGGTTTAGTGGTTGGCGCTAGTGGTGATTGGTTAGGATTGGGGTTAGTGGTTGGGGCTCGTGGTTATTGTTAGGATTGGGGTTCGTGGTTATTGGTTAGGACTGGGGTTAGTGGTTGGGGCTCGTGGTTATTGGTTAGGATTGGGGTTAGTGGTTGGGGCTAGTGGTTATTGGTTAGGATTGGGGTGAGTGGTTGGGGCTCGCGGTTATTAGTTAGGATTGGGGTTAGTGGTTGGGGCCAGTGGTTATTGGTTTGGATTGGGGTTAGTCGTTGGGGCCAGTCGTTATTGGTTAGGATTGTGGTTAGTGGTTGAGGGCAGTGGTTTTTGATTAGCATTGGGTTTAGTGGTTGGGGCTGGTGGTTATTGGTTAGGATTGGGGTTAGTATTTTGGGCTTGTGGTTATTGGTTAGGATTGGGGTTAGTGGTTGGGGCTCATGGTTATTGGTTAGGATTGGGGTTAGTGGTTGGGGCTAGTGGTTATTGGTTAGGATTGGGTTTAGTGGTTGGTGCTAGTGCTTATTTGTTAGGATTGGGGCTCGTGGTTATTGGTTCGGATTGGGGTTAGTAGTTGTGGTTAGTGGTTATTGGTTAGGATTGGGGTTAGTAGTTGTGGTTAGTGGTTATTGGTTAGGATTGTGATTAGTCGTTGGGGTTAGTGGTTATTGGTTAGGATTGGGTTTAGTGGTTGGCGCTAGTGGTTATTGGTTAGGATTGGGGCTCGTGGTTATTGGTTAGGATTGGGGTTCATGGTTGGGGCTCGTGGTTATTGGTTAGGATTGGGGATAGTGGTTGTGGCCAGTGGTTATTGGTTAGGTTTGGGGTTAGTGGTTGGGGCTCATGGTTGTTGGTTAGGATTGGGGTTAGTGGTTGGGGCCTGTGGTTACAGGTTATGATTGGGGTTCGTGCTTGGGGCTCGTGGTTATTGGTTTGGATTGGGGTTACTGGTTAGGGCTAGTGGTTATTGGTTAGGATTGGGGTTAGTGGTTGGGGCTAGTGGTTATTGGTTAGGATTGGGGTTAGTGGTTGAGGCTAGTGGTTATTGGTTAGGATTGGATTTAGTGGTTGGTGCTAGTGGTTATTTGTTAGGATTGGGGCTCGTGGTTATTGGTTCGGATTGGGGTTAGTACTTGTGGTTAGTGGTTATTGGTTAGGATTGGGGTTAGTAGTTGTGGTTAGTGGTTATTGGTTAGGATTGTGATTAGTCGTTGGGGTTAGTGGTTATTGGTTAGGATTGGGTTTAGTGGTTGGCGCTAGTGGTTATTGGTTAGGATTGGGGCTCGTGGTTATTGGTTAGGATTGGGGTTCATGGTTGGGGCTCGTGGTTATTGGTTAGGATTTGGGTTAGTGGTTGGGGCCAGTGATTATTGGTTAGGATTGGGGTTAGTGGTTGGGGCTCGTGGTTATTGGTTAAGATTGGGGTTAATGTTTGGGGCCAGTGGTTATTGGTTAGGATTGGGGTTAGTGGTTGGGGCTTGTGGTTATTGGTTCGGATTGGGGTTAGTGGTTGGGGCCAGTGGTTATTGGTTAGGATTGGGGTTAGTGGTTGGGGCTAGTGGTTATTGGTTAGGATTGGGGTTAGTGGTTGGGGCTAGTGGTTATTGGTTAGGATTGGGGTTAGTGGTTGTGGCCAGTGGTTATTGGTTCGGATTGGGGCTAGTGGTTGAGGCTTGTGGTTATTGGTTCGGATTGGTGTTAGTGGTTGGGGCCAGTGGTTATTTGTTAGGATTGCGGTTAGTGATTGGGGCTAACAGTTATTGGTTAGGGTTGGTGTTAGTGGTTGGGGCTCGTGGTTATTGGTTATGATTGGGGTTAGTGGTTGGGGCTCGTGGTTATTGGTTAGCATTGTGGTTATTGGTTGGGGCTCGTGGTTATTGGTTAGGATTGGGGTTAGTGGTTGGGGCTCGTGGTTATTGGTTAGGATTGGGGTTAGTGGTTGGGGCTAGTGGTTATTGGTTAGGATTGGGGTTAGTGGCTGGGGTTAGTGGTTATTGGTTATGATTGGGGTTAGTGGTTGGGGTTAGTGGTTATCGGTTAGGATTGGGGTTGGTGGTTGGGGCTCATTGTTATTGGTTAGGATTGGGGTTAGTGGTTGGGGTTGGTGGTTATTGGTTAGGATTGGGGTTAGTGGTTGTGGCTAGTGGTTATTGGTTATGATTGGGGTTAGTGGTTGGGGCTCGTGGTTATTGATTTGGATAGGGGTTAGTGGTTGGGGCTAGTGGTTATTGGTTATGATTGGGGTTAGTGCTTGGGGCTCGTGGTTATTGGTTCGGATTGGGGTTAGTGGTTGGGGCCAGTGGTTATTGGTTAGGATTGGGGTTCGTGGTTGGGGCTAGTGGTTATTGGCTAGGATTGGCGTTAGTGGTTGGGGCTAGTGGTTATTGGTTCGGATTGGGGCTAGTGGTTGAGGCTTGTGGTTATTGGTTAGGATTGGTGTTAGTGGTTGGGGCCTGTGGTTATTTGTTAGGATTGCGGTTAGTGATTGGGGCTAACGGTTATTGGTTAGGATTGGTGTTAGTGGTTGGGGCTCGTGGTTATTGGTTAGGATTGGGGTTAGTGGTTGGGGCTCGTGGTTATTGGTTAGCATTGTGGTTATTGGTTGGGGCTCGTGGTTATTGGTTAGGATTAGGGTTAGTGGTTGGGGCTCGTGGTTATTGGTTAGGATTGGGGTTAGTGGTTGGGGCTAGTGGTTATTGGTTAGGATTGGGGTTAGTGGCTGGGGTTAGTGATTACTGGTTATGATTGGGGTTAGTGGTTGGGGTTAGTAGTTATCGGTTAGGATTGGGGTTGGTGGTTGGGGCTCATGGTTATTGGTTAGGTTTGGGGTTAGTGGCTGGGGCTAGTGGTTATTGGTTAGGATTGGGGTTAGTGGTTGGTGCACGTGGTTATTGGTTATGATTGGGGTTAGTGGTTGGGGCTCGTGGTTATTGGTTAGCATTGTGGTTATTGGTTGGGGCTCTTGGTTATTGGTTAGGATTGGGGTTAGTGGTTGGGGCTCGTGGTTATTGGTTAGGATTGGGGTTAGTGGTTGGGGCTAATGGTTATTGGTTAGGATTGGGGTTAGTGGCTGGAGTTAGCGGTTATTGGTTATGATTGGGGTTAGTGGTTGGGGTTAGTGGTTATCGGTTAGGATTGGGGTTGGTGGTTGGGGCTCATGGTTATTGGTTCGGATTGGGGTTGGTGGTTGGGGCTAGTGGTTATTGGTTAGGATTGGGGTTAGTGGCTGGAGTTAGTGGTTATTGGTTATGATTGGGGTTAGTGGTTGGAGTTGGTGGTTATCGGTTAGGATTGGGGTTGGTGGTTGGGGCTCATGGTTATTGGATAGGATTGGCATTAGTGGTTGGGGCTAGTGGTTATTGGTTAGGATTGGGGTTAGTGGCTGGGGCATGTGGTTATTGGTTAGGATTGGGGTTAGTGGTTGGGTCTCGTGGTTATTGGTTAGGATTTGGGTTAGTGGTTGGGGTTATTGTTTATTGGTTAGGATTGGGGTTATTGGTTGGGGCTAGTGGTTATTGGTTAGGATTGGGGTTCGTGGTTGGGGCTTCTGGTTATTGGTTAGGATTGGGGTTAGTGGTTGGGGTTCGTGGTTATTGGTTAGGATTGGGGTTAGTGGTTGGGGCTAGTGGTTCTTGGTTATGATTGGGTTAGTGGTTCGGGCCTGTGGTTATTGGTTAGGATTGGGGTTAGTGGTTGGGGCTTGTGGTTATTCGTTAGGATTGGGGTTAGTGGTTGGGGCTCGTGGTTATTGGTTAGGATTGGGGCTAGTAGTTGGGGCCAGTGGTTATTGGTTAGGATAGGGGTTAGTGGTTGAGGCTCGTGGTTATTGGTTAGGATTGCGGTTAGTGGTTGTGGCCAGTGGTTATTGGTTAGGATTGGGATTAGTGGTTAGGGCTCGTGGTTATTGGTTCGGATTGGGGTTAGTGGTTGCGGCCAGTGGTTATTGGTTAGGATTGGGGTTAGTGGTTGGGGCTCGTGGTTAATGGTTTGGATTGGGATCAGTGTTTGGGGTTAGTGGTTATTGGTTAGGATTGGGTTTAGTGGTTGGCGCTAGTGGTTATTGGTTAGGATTGGGGTTAGTGGTTGGGGCTCGTGGTTATTGGTTAGGATTGGGGTTCGTGGTTATTGGTTAGGATTGGGGTTAGTGGTTGGGGCTCGTGGTTATTGGTTAGGATTGGGGTTAGTGGTTGGGGCTAGTGGTTATTGGTTAGGATTGGGGTGAGTGGTTGGGGCTCGTGGTTATTGGTTAGGATTGGGGTTAGTGGTTGGGGCCAGTGGTTATTGGTTATGATTGGGGTTAGTGGTTGGGGCAAGTGGTTATTGGTTAGGATTGGGGTTAGAGGTTGAGGCCAGTGGTTTTTGATTAGCATTGGGTTTAGTGGTTGGGGCTGGTGGTTATTGGTTAGGATTGGGGTTAGTGGTTTGAGCTTGTGGTTATTGTTTGGATTGGGGTTAGTGGTTGGGGTTAGTGGTTATTGGTTAGGATTGTGGTTAGTGGTTGGGGCTAGTGGTTATTGGTTATGATTGGGTTCGTGGTTCGGGCTTGTGGTTATTGTTTAATATTGGGGTTAATGGTTAGGGCTAGTGGTTATTCGTTAGGATTGGGGTTAGTGGTTGGGGCTCGTGGTTATTGGTTAGGATTGGGGCTAGTAGTTGGGGCCAGTGGTTATTGGTTAGGATAGGGGTTAGTGGTTGAGGCTCGTGGTTATTGGTTAGGATTGCGGTTAGTGGTTGTGGCCAGTGGTTATTGGTTCGGATTGGGATTAGTGGTTAGGGCTCGTGGTTATTGGTTCGGATTGGGGTTAGTGGTTGGGGCCAGTGGTTATTGGTTAGGATTGGAGTTAGTGGTTGGGGCTCGTGGTTATTGGTTATGATTGGGGTTAGTGGTTGGGGCCAGTGGTTATTGGTTATGATTGGGGTTAGTGGTTGGGGCTAGTAGTTATTGGTTAGGATTGAGGTTAGTGGTTGGGGCTCGTGGTTATTGGTTAGGCTTAGGGTTAGTGGTTGGGGCCAATGGTTATTGGTTAGGATTGGGGCTAGTGGTTATTGGTTATGATTGGGGTTAACGGTTAAGGCGAGTGGTTATTGGTTAGGATTGGGGCTAGTGGTTATTGGTTAGGATTGGGGTTAGTAGTTGGGGCTTGTGGTTATTGGTTAGGATTGGGGTAAGTGGTTGGGGCCAGTGGTTATTGGTTAGGATTGGGGTTAGTGGTTAGGGCCAGTGGTTATTGGTTAGGATTGGGGTCAGTCGTTGGGGCTCGTGGTTATTGGTTAGGATTGGGTCAGTCGTTGGGACTCGTGGTTATTGGTTAGGATTGGGGTTAGTGGTTGGGGCCAGTGGTTATTGGTTAGGATTGGGGCTAGTGGTTAGAGCTTGTGGTTATTGGTTAGGATTGGGGTTAGTGGTTGGGGCTAGTGGTTATTGGTTAGGATTGGGGTTAGTGGTTGGGGTTAGTGGTTATTGGTTAGGACTCGGGTTAGTGGTTGGGGCTAGTGGTTATTGGTTAGGATTGGGGTTCGTGGTTGGGGCTAGTGGTTATTGGTTAGGATTGGGGTTAGTGGTTGGGGCTCGTGGTTATTGGTTAGGATTGGGGTTAGTGGTTGGGGGTAGTGGTTATTGGTTAGGATTGGGGTTAGTGGTTGGGGTTAGTGGTTATTGGTTAGGACTCGGGTTAGTGGTTGGGGCTAGTGGTTATTGGTTAGGATTGGGGTTAGTGGTTGGGCTTCATGGTTATTGGTTAGGATTGGGGGTAGTGGTTGGTGCCAGTGGTTTTTGGTTAGGATTGGGGTTAGTGGTTGGGGCTAGTGGTTATTGGTTATGAATGGGGTTAGTGGTTGGGGCTCGTGGTTATTGGTTAGGTTTGGTGCTTGAGGTTGGGGCTCGTGCTTATTGGTTAGGATTGGGGTTAGTGGTTATTAGTTAGGATTGGGGTTAGTGGTTATTGGTTAGGATTGGGGTTAGTGGTTGGGGCCAGTGGTTATTGGTTAGGATTGGGGTTAGTGGTTGGAGCTCGTGGTTATTGGTTAGGATTGGCGTCAGTGGTTGTGGCTAATGGTTATTGTTTACGATTGGGGTTAGTGGTAGGGGCCAGTGGTTATTGCTTAGGATTGGGGTTAGTGGTTGGGGCTAGTGGTTATTGGTTAGGATTGGGGTTAGTGGTTGGAGCTCGTGGTTATTGGTTAGGATTGGCGTCAGTGGTTGGGGCTCATGTTTATTGGTTAGGATTGGGGATAGTGGTTGGGGCTCGTGGTTATTGCTTAGGATTGGGGCTAGTGGTTATTGGTTAGGATTGGGGTTAGTGGTTGGGGCTCATGGTGATTGTTTAGAATTGGAGTTCGTGGTTAGGGTTAGTGGTTATTGGTTAGGATTGTGGTTAGTGGTTGGGGCTCATGGTTATTGGTTAGGATTGGGGTTAGTGGTTGGGGTAGTGGTTGTTGGTTAGGATTGGGGTTAGTGGTTGGGGCTAGTGGATATTGGTTAGGATTGGGGTTCGTGGTTTCGGTTAGTGGTTATTGGTTAGGATTGGGGTGAGTCGTTGGGGCTAGTGGTTATTGGTTAGGATTAGGGTTAGTGGTTGTGGTTATTGGTTAGGATTGGGGTTAGTGGTTGGGGCTAGTGGTTATTGGTTAGGATTGGGGTTAGGGCCAGTGGTTATTGGTTAGGATTGGGGTTACTGGTTGGGGTTAGTGGTTATTGGTTAGGATTCTGGTTAGTGGTTGGGGCTAGTGGTTATTGGTTAGGATTGGAGTTAGTGGTTGGGGCTAGTCGTTATTGGTTAGGATTGGGGTTAGTTGTTGGGGCCAGTGGTTATTGGTTAGGATTGGGGTTAATGGCTGGGGCTCGTGGTTTTTGGTTAGGATTGGGGTTAGTGGTTGGGGCCAGTTGTTATTGATTAGGATTGGGGTTAGTGGTTGGGGCTCGTGGTTATTGGTTAGGATTGGGACTAATGGTTGAGGCTTGTGGTTATTGGTTAGGATTGGGGTTAGTGGTTGGGGCTCATGTTTATTGATTAGGATTGGGGTTAGTGGTTGGGGCTAGCAGTTATTGGTTAGGATTGGGGTTAGTGGTTGGAGGTCGTGGTTATTGGTTAGGATTGGGTTTGTGGTTGGGGCCAGTGGTTATTGGTTAGGATTGGGGTTAGTGGTTGGGGCCAGTGGTTATTGGTTAGGATTGAGGTTAGTGGTTGGGGCTCGTGGTTATTGGTTCGGATTGGGGTTAGTGGTTGGGGCCAGTGGTTATTCATTAGGATTGGGGTTAGTGGTTGTGGCTCGTGGTGATTGCTTAGGATTGCGGCTAGTGGTTGGGGCTGGTGGTTATTGGTTAGGATTGGACTGGTTGGGGCTCGTGGCTATTGGTTAGGATTGGGGTTAGTGGTTGGGGCCAGTGGTTATTGGTTAGGATTGGGGTTAGTGGTTGGGGCCAGTGGTTATTGGTTAGGATTGGGGTTAGTGGTTGGGGCTAGTAGTTATTGGTTAGGATTGAGGTTAGTGGTTGGGGCTCGTGGTTATTGGTTAGGCTCAGGGTTAGTGGTTGGGGCCAATGGTTATTGGTTAGGATTGGGGCTAGTGGTTATTGGTTATGATTGGGGTTAACGGTTAAGGCGAGTGGTTATTGGTTAGGATTGGGGCTAGTGGTTATTGGTTAGGATTGGGGTTAGTAGTTGGGGCTTGTGGTTATTGGTTAGGATTGGGGTAAGTGGTTGGGGCCAGTGGTTATTGGTTAGAATTGGGGTTAGTGGTTAGGGCCAGTGGTTATTGGTTAGGATTGGGGTCAGTCGTTGGGGCTCGTGGTTATTGGTTAGGATTGGGTCAGTCGTTGGGACTCGTGGTTATTGGTTAGGATTGGGGTTAGTGGTTGGGGCCAGTGGTTATTGGTTAGGATTGGGGCTAGTGGTTAGAGCTTGTGGTTATTGGTTAGGATTGGGGTTAGTGGTTGGGGCTAGTGGTTATTGGTTAGGATTGGGGTTAGTGGTTGGGGGTAGTGGTTATTGGTTAGGATTGGGGTTAGTGGTTGGGGTTAGTGGTTATTGGTTAGGACTCGGGTTAGTGGTTGGGGCTAGTGGTTATTGGTTAGGATTGGGGTTAGTGGTTGGGGCTAGTGGTTATTGGTTAGGATTGGGGTTAGTGGTTGGGGCTCGTGGTTATTGGTTAGGATTGGGGTTAGTGGTTGGGGGTAGTGGTTATTGGTTAGGATTGGGGTTAGTGGTTGGGGTTAGTGGTTATTGGTTAGGACTCGGGTTAGTGGTTGGGGCTAGTGGTTATTGGTTAGGATTGGGGTTAGTGGTTGGGCTTCATGGTTATTGGTTAGGATTGGGGGTAGTGGTTGGTGCCAGTGGTTTTTGGTTAGGATTGGGGTTAGTGGTTGGGGCTAGTGGTTATTGGTTATGAATGGGGTTAGTGGTTGGGGCTCGTGGTTATTGGTTAGGTTTGGTGCTTGTGGTTGGGGCTCGTGCTTGTTGGTTAGGATTGGGGTTAGTGGTTATTAGTTAGGATTGGGGTTAGTGGTTATTGGTTAGGATTGGGTTTAGTGGTTGGGGCCAGTGGTTATTGGTTAGGATTGGGGTTAGTGGTTGGAGCTCGTGGTTATTGGTTAGGATTGGCGTCAGTGATTGGGGCTCATGTTTATTGGTTAGGATTGGGGATAGTGGTTGGGGCTCGTGGTTATTGCTTAGGATTGGGGCTAGTGGTTATTGGTTAGGATTGGGGTTAGTGGTTGGGGCTCATGGTGATTGTTTAGGATTGGGGTTCGTGGTTGGGGTTAGTGGTTATTGGTTAGGATTGTGGTTAGTGGTTGGGGCTCATGGTTATTGGTTAGGATTGGGGTTAGTGGTTGGGGTAGTGGTTGTTGGTTAGGATTGGGGTTAGTGGTTGGGGCTAGTGGATATTGGTTAGGATTGGGGTTCGTGGTTTCGGTTAGTGGTTATTGGTTAGGATTGGGGTGAGTCGTTGGGGCTAGTGGTTATTGGTTAGGATTAGGGTTAGTGGTTGTGGTTATTGGTTAGGATTGGGGTTAGTGGTTGGGGCTAGTGGTTATTGGTTAGGATTGGGGTTAGGGCCAGTGGTTATTGGTTAGGATTGGGGTTACTGGTTGGGGTTAGTGGTTATTGGTTAGGATTCTGGTTAGTGGTTGGGGCTAGTGGTTATTGGTTAGGATTGGAGTTAGTGGTTGGGGCTAGTCGTTATTGGTTAGGATTGGGGTTAGTTGTTGGGGCCAGTGGTTATTGGTTAGGATTGGGGTTAATGGCTGGGGCTCGTGGTTTTTGGTTAGGATTGGGGTTAGTGGTTGGGGCCAGTTGTTATTGATTAGGATTGGGGTTAGTGGTTGGGGCTCGTGGTTATTGGTTAGGATTGGGACTAATGGTTGAGGCTTGTGGTTATTGGTTAGGATTGGGGTTAGTGGTTGGGGCTCATGTTTATTGATTAGGATTGGGGTTAGTGGTTGGGGCTAGCAGTTATTGGTTAGGATTGGGGTTAGTGGTTGGAGGTCGTGGTTATTGGTTAGGATTGGGTTTGTGGTTGGGGCCAGTGGTTATTGGTTAGGATTGGGGTTAGTGGTTGGGGCCAGTGGTTATTGGTTAGGATTGAGGTTAGTGGTTGGGGCTCGTGGTAATTGGTTAGGATTGGAGTTAGTGGTTGGGGCCAGTTGTTATTGGTTAGGATTGGGGCTCGTGGTTATTGGTTAGGATTGAGGTTAGTGGTTGCGGCTCGTGGTAATTGGTTAGGATTGGGGTTAGTGGTTGGGGCCAGTTGTTATTGGTTAGGATTGGGGCTCGTGGTTATTGGTTAGGATTGGGGTTAGTGGTTGGGGCCTGTTATTGGTTAGGATTGGTGTTCGTGGTTAGGGTTAGTGGTTATTGGTTAGGATTGGGGTTAGTGGTTGGGGCTAGTGATTATTGGTTAGTATTGGCGTTAGTGTTTGGGGCTCGTGCTTATTGGTTCGGATTGTGGTTACTGGTTGGGGCTAGTGGTTATTGGATCGGATTGCGGTTAGTGGTTGGGGCCACTGGTTATTGGTTAGGATTGGGGTTAGTGGTTGGGGCTCGTGGTTTTTGGTTAGGATTGGGGTTAGTGGTTGGCGCTAGTGGTTATTGGTTAGGATTGGGGTTAGTGGTTGGGGCTAGTGGTTATTGGTTAGGATTGGGGTTAGTTGTTGGGGCTCGTGGTTATTGGTTAGGATTTGTGTTATTGGTTGTCTTAGTGGTTATTGGTTAGGATTGGGGTTATTGGTTGGGGCTAATGGTTATTGGTTAGGTTTGGGTTTCGTGCTTGGGGCTCATGGTTATTGGTTAGGATTGGGGTTCGTGGTTGGGGCTCGTGGTTATTGGTTAGGATTGGGGTTAGTGGTTGGGCCAGTGGTTATTGGTTAGGATTGGGGTTAGTGGTTGGGGTTAGTGGTTATTGGTTAGGATTGGGGTTATTGGTTGGGGCTCGTGGTTATTGGTTAGGATTGGGGTTAGTGGTTGGGGCCAGTGGTTATTGGTTAGGATTGGGGTTAGTGGTTGGGGCCAGTGGTTTTTGATTAGCATTGGGGTTAGTGGTTGGGGTTAGTGGTTATTGTTTAGGATTGGGGCTAGTGGTTATTGGTTATGATTGGGGTTAGTGGTTCGGGCTTGTGGTTATTGTTTAGGATTGGGGTTAGTGGTTGGGGCTAGTGGTTATTGGTTAGGATAGGGGTTAGTGGTTGAGGCTCGTGGTTATTGGTTAGGATTGGGGTTGGTGGTTGTGGTTATTGGTTAGGATTGGGATTAGTGGTTGGGGCTCGTGGTTATTGGTTCGGATTGGGGTTAGTGGTTGGGGCCAGTGGTTATTGGTTAGGATTGAGGTTAGTGGTTGGGGCTCGTGGTTATTGGTTAGGATTGGGGCTAGTGGTTGGGGCTGGTGGTTATTGGTTAGGATTGGGGTTAGTGGTTGGGGCTAGTGGTTATTCGTTATGATTGGGGTTAGTGGTTGAGGCTCGTGGTTATTGGTTAGGATTGGGGTTAGTGGTTGGGATTGGGCATAGTGGTTGGGGCTCGTGGTTATTGGTTAGGTTTGGGGCTTGTGGTTGGGGCTCGTGGTTATTGGTTAGGATTAGGGTTAGTGGTTGGGTTTAGTGGTTATTAGTTAGGATTGGGGTTCGTGGTTATTGGTTAGGATTGGGGTTAGTGGTTGGGGCCAGTGGTAATTGGTTAGGATTGGGGTTAGTGGTTGGGGCTAATGGTTATTGTTTAGGATTGGGGTTAGTGGTTGGGGCTAGTGGTTATTGGTTAGGATTGGGGTTCGTGGTTGGGGTTATTGGTTAGGATTGGGGTTAGTGTTTGGGGCTCGTGTTTATTGGTTAGGATTGGGGATAGTGGTTGGGGCTCGTTGTTATTGGTTAGGAT
The DNA here is from genome assembly GCF_052327205.1 of Somniosus microcephalus. Lineage (NCBI taxonomy): Eukaryota > Metazoa > Chordata > Chondrichthyes > Squaliformes > Somniosidae > Somniosus > Somniosus microcephalus. The sequence goes on from NC_140990.1 coordinate 45,951,914, forward strand.
TGGGGTTAGTGGTTGGGGCTCGTGGTTATTGGTTAGGATTGTAGTTAGTGGTTGGGGCTCATGGTTATTGGTTAGGATAGGGGTTAGTGGTTGAGGCTCGTGGTTATTGGTTAGGATTGGGGTTAGTGGTTGGGGCTAGCAGTTATTGGTTAGGATTGGGGTTAGTGGTTGGAGCTCGTGGTTATTGGTTAGGATTGGGTTTGTGGTTGGGGCCAGTGGTTATTGGTTAGGATTGGGGTTAGTGGTTGGGGCCAGTGGTTATTGGTTAGGATTGAGGTTAGTGGTTGGGGCTCGTGGTAATTGGTTAGGATTGGAGTTAGTGGTTGGGGCCAGTTGTTATTGGTTAGGATTGGGGCTCGTGGTTATTGGTTAGGATTGAGGTTAGTGGTTGCGGCTCGTGGTAATTGGTTAGGATTGGGGTTAGTGGTTGGGGCCAGTTGTTATTGGTTAGGATTGGGGCTCGTGGTTATTGGTTAGGATTGGGGTTAGTGGTTGGGGCCTGTTATTGGTTAGGATTGGTGTTCGTGGTTGTGGCTGGTGGTTATTGGTTAGGATTGGGGTTAGTGGTTTGGGCTTGTGGTTATTGGTTAGGATTGGGGTTAGTGGTTGGGGTTAGTCGTTATTGGTTAGGATTGGGGTTAGTGGTTGGGGCTAGTGGTTATTGGTTATGATTGGGTTAGTGGTTCGGGCTTGTGGTTATTGGTTAGGATTGGGGTTAGTGGTTGGGGCTAGTGGTTATTCGTTAGGATTGGGGTTAGTGGTTGGGGCTCGTGGTTATTGGTTAGGATTGGGGCTAGTAGTTGGGGCCAGTGGTTATTGGTTAGGATAGGGGTTAGTGGTTGAGGCTCGTGGTTATTGGTTAGGATTGCGGTTAGTGGTTGTGGCCAGTGGTTATTGGTTAGGATTGGGATTAGTGGTTAGGGCTCGTGGTTATTGGTTCGGATTGTGGTTAGTGGTTGGGGCCAGTGGTTATTGGTTAGGATTGGAGTTAATGGCTGGGGCTCGTGGTTATTGGTTAGGATTGGGGTTAGTGGTTGGGGCTAGTGGTTATTTGTTAGGATTGCAGTTAGTGATTGGGGCTAGGGGTTATTGGTTAGGATTGGGGTTCGTGGTTGGGGCTCGTGGTTATTGGTTATGATTGGGGTTAGTGGTTGGGGCGAGTGGTTATTGGTTAGGATTGGGGTTAGTGGTTGGGGCCAGTGGTTATTGGTTAGGATTGGGGTTAGTGGTTGGGGCTCGTGGTTATTGGTTAGGATTGGGGTTAGTGGTTGGGGCTGGTGGTTATTGGTTAGGATTGGGTTAGTGGTTGGGGCTCGTGGTTATTGGTTAGGATTGGGGTTAGTGGTTGGGGTCAGTGGTTAATGGTTATGATTGGGGTTAGTGGTTATTGGCTAGGATTGGGGTTAGTGGTTGGGGCTCATGGTTATTGGTTAGGATTGGGGTTAGTGGTTGGAGCTCGTGGTTATTGGTTAGGATTGGGGTTAGTGGTTGGGGCCAGTGGTTATTGGTTAGGATTGGGGTTCGTGGTTGGGGCTGGTGGTTATTGGTTAGGATTGGGGTTAGTGGTTGGGGCCAGTGGTTATTGGTTAGGATTGGGGTTAGTGGTTGGGGTTAGTGGTTATTGGTTAGGATTGGGGTTAGTAGTTGTGGTTAGTGGTTATTGGTTAGGATTGGGGTTAGTGGTTGGGGCTCGTGGTTATTGGTTTGGATTGGGATCAGTGGTTGGGGTTAGTGGTTATTGTTTAGGATTGGGTTTAGTGGTTGGCGCTAGTGGTGATTGGTTAGGATTGGGGTTAGTGGTTGGGGCTCGTGGTTATTGTTAGGATTGGGGTTCGTGGTTATTGGTTAGGACTGGGGTTAGTGGTTGGGGCTCGTGGTTATTGGTTAGGATTGGGGTTAGTGGTTGGGGCTAGTGGTTATTGGTTAGGATTGGGGTGAGTGGTTGGGGCTCGCGGTTATTGGTTAGGATTGGGGTTAGTGGTTGGGGCCAGTGGTTATTGGTTTGGATTGGGGTTAGTCGTTGGGGCCAGTCGTTATTGGTTAGGATTGTGGTTAGTGGTTGAGGGCAGTGGTTTTTGATTAGCATTGGGTTTAGTGGTTGGGGCTGGTGGTTATTGGTTAGGATTGGGGTTAGTATTTTGGGCTTGTGGTTATTGGTTAGGATTGGGGTTAGTGGTTGGGGCTCATGGTTATTGGTTAGGATTGGGGTTAGTGGTTGGGGCTAGTGGTTATTGGTTAGGATTGGGTTTAGTGGTTGGCGCTAGTGGTTATTTGTTAGGATTGGGGCTCGATGTTATTGGTTCGGATTGGGGTTAGTAGTTGTGGTTAGTGGTTATTGGTTAGGATTGGGGTTAGTAGTTGTGGTTAGTGGTTATTGGTTAGGATTGTGATTAGTCGTTGGGGTTAGTGGTTATTGGTTAGGATTGGGTTTAGTGGTTGGCGCTAGTGGTTATTGGTTAATATTGGGGCTCGTGGTTATTGGTTAGGATTGGGGTTCATGGTTGGGGCTCGTGGTTATTGGTTAGGATTGGGGATAGTGGTTGTGGCCAGTGGTTATTGGTTAGGTTTGGGGTTAGTGGTTGGGGCTCATGGTTGTTGGTTAGGATTGGGGTTAGTGGTTGGGGCCAGTGGTTACAGGTTATGATTGGGGTTCGTGCTTGGGGCTCGTGGTTATTGGTTTGGATTGGGGTTACTGGTTAGGGCTATTGGTTATTGGTTAGGATTGGGGTTAGTGGTTGGGGCTAGTGGTTATTGGTTAGGATTGGGGTTAGTGGTTGAGGCTAGTGGTTATTGGTTAGGATTGGATTTAGTGGTTGGTGCTAGTGGTTATTTGTTAGGATTGGGGCTCGTGGTTATTGGTTCGGATTGGGGTTAGTACTTGTGGTTAGTGGTTATTGGTTAGGATTGGGGTTAGTAGTTGTGGTTAGTGGTTATTGGTTAGGATTGTGATTAGTCGTTGGGGTTAGTGGTTATTGGTTAGGATTGGGTTTAGTGGTTGGCGCTAGTGGTTATTGGTTAGGATTGGGGCTCGTGGTTATTGGTTAGGATTGGGGTTCATGGTTGGGGCTCGTGGTTATTGGTTAGGATTTGGGTTAGTGGTTGGGGCCAGTGATTATTGGTTAGGATTGGGGTTAGTGGTTGGGGCTCGTGGTTATTGGTTAAGATTGGGGTTAATGTTTGGGGCCAGTGGTTATTGGTTAGGATTGGGGTTAGTGGTTGGGGCTTGTGGTTATTGGTTCGGATTGGGGTTAGTGGTTGGGGCCAGTGGTTATTGGTTAGGATTGGGGTTAGTGGCTGGAGTTAGTGGTTATTGGTTATGATTGGGGTTAGTGGTTGGGGTTGGTGGTTATCGGTTAGGATTGGGGTTGGTGGTTGGGGCTCATGGTTATTGGATAGGATTGGCATTAGTGGTTGGGGCTAGTGGTTATTGGTTAGGATTGGGGTTAGTGGCTGGGGCATGTGGTTATTGGTTAGGATTGGGGTTAGTGGTTGGGTCTCGTGGTTATTGGTTAGGATTTGGGTTAGTGGTTGGGGTTATTGTTTATTGGTTAGGATTGGGGTTATTGGTTGGGGCTAGTGGTTATTGGTTAGGATTGGGGTTCGTGGTTGGGGCTTCTGGTTATTGGTTAGGATTGGGGTTAGTGGTTGGGGTTCGTGGTTATTGGTTAGGATTGGGGTTAGTGGTTGGGGCTAGTGGTTCTTGGTTATGATTGGGTTAGTGGTTCGGGCCTGTGGTTATTGGTTAGGATTGGGGTTAGTGGTTGGGGCTTGTGGTTATTCGTTAGGATTGGGGTTAGTGGTTGGGGCTCGTGGTTATTGGTTAGGATTGGGGCTAGTAGTTGGGGCCAGTGGTTATTGGTTAGGATAGGGGTTAGTGGTTGAGGCTCGTGGTTATTGGTTAGGATTGCGGTTAGTGGTTGTGGCCAGTGGTTATTGGTTAGGATTGGGATTAGTGGTTAGGGCTCGTGGTTATTGGTTCGGATTGGGGTTAGTGGTTGCGGCCAGTGGTTATTGGTTAGGATTGGGGTTAGTGGTTGGGGCTCGTGGTTATTGGTTTGGATTGGGATCAGTGGTTGGGGTTAGTGGTTATTGGTTAGGATTGGGTTTAGTGGTTGGCGCTAGTGGTTATTGGTTAGGATTGGGGTTAGTGGTTGGGGCTCGTGGTTATTGGTTAGGATTGGGGTTCGTGGTTATTGGTTAGGATTGGGGTTAGTGGTTGGGGCTCGTGGTTATTGGTTAGGATTGGGGTTAGTGGTTGGGGCTAGTGGTTATTGGTTAGGATTGGGGTGAGTGGTTGGGGCTCGTGGTTATTGGTTAGGATTGGGGTTAGTGGTTGGGGCCAGTGGTTATTGGTTATGATTGGGGTTAGTGGTTGGGGCCAGTGGTTATTGGTTAGGATTGGGGTTAGAGGTTGAGGCCAGTGGTTTTTGATTAGCATTGGGTTTAGTGGTTGGGGCTGGTGGTTATTGGTTAGGATTGGGGTTAGTGGTTTGAGCTTGTGGTTATTGTTTGGATTGGGGTTAGTGGTTGGGGTTAGTGGTTATTGGTTAGGATTGTGGTTAGTGGTTGGGGCTAGTGGTTATTGGTTATGATTGGGTTCGTGGTTCGGGCTTGTGGTTATTGTTTAATATTGGGGTTAATGGTTAGGGCTAGTGGTTATTCGTTAGGATTGGGGTTAGTGGTTGGGGCTCGTGGTTATTGGTTAGGATTGGGGCTAGTAGTTGGGGCCAGTGGTTATTGGTTAGGATAGGGGTTAGTGGTTGAGGCTCGTGGTTATTGGTTAGGATTGCGGTTAGTGGTTGTGGCCAGTGGTTATTGGTTCGGATTGGGATTAGTGGTTAGGGCTCGTGGTTATTGGTTCGGATTGGGGTTAGTGGTTGGGGCCAGTGGTTATTGGTTAGGATTGGAGTTAGTGGTTGGGGCTCGTGGTTATTGGTTAGGATTGGGGTTAGTGGTTGGGGCTCGTGGTTATTTGTTAGGATTGCGGTTAGTGATTGGGGCTAGGGGTTATTGGTTAGGATTGGGGTTCGTGGTTGGGGCTCGTGGTTATTGGTTAGGATTGGGGTTAGTGGTTGGGGCGAGTGGTTATTGGTTAGGATTGGGGTTAGTGGTTGGGGCCAGTGGTTATTGGTTAGGATTGGGGTTAGTGGTTGGGGCCAGTGGTTATTGGTTAGGATTGGGGTTAGTGGTTGAGGCCAGTGGTTTTTGATTAGCATTGGGTTTAGTGGTTGGGGCTGGTGGTTATTGGTTAGGATTGGGGTTAGTGGTTTGGGCTTGTGGTTATTGGTTGGATTGGGGTTAGTGGTTGGGGTTAGTGGTTATTGGTTAGGATTGTGGTTAGTGGTTGGGGCTCGTGGTTATTGGTTATGATTGGGTTAGTGGTTCGGGCTTGTGGTTATTGTTTAGTATTGGGGTTAATGGTTAGGGCTAGTGGTTATTCGTTAGGATTGGGGTTAGTGGTTGGGGCTCGTGGTTATTGGTTAGGATTGGGGCTAGTAGTTGGGGCCAGTGGTTATTGGTTAGGATAGGGGTTAGTGGTTGAGGCTCGTGGTTATTGGTTAGGATTGCGGTTAGTGGTTGTGGCCAGTGGTTATTGGTTAGGATTGGGATTAGTGGTTAGGGCTCGTGGTTATTGGTTCAGATTGGGGTTAGTGGTTGGGGCCAGTGGTTATTGGTTAGGATTGGAGTTAGTGGTTGGGGCTCGTGGTTATTGGTTAGGATTGGGGTTAGTGGTTGGGGCTAGTGGTTATTTGTTAGGATTGCGGTTGGTGATTGGGGCTAGGGGTTATTGGTTAGGATTGGGGTTCGTGGTTGGGGCTCGTGGTTATTGGTTAGGATTGGGGTTAGTGGTTGGGGCGAGTGGTTATTGGTTAGGATTGGGGTTAGTGGTTGGGGCCAGTGGTTATTGGTTAGGATTGGGGTTAGTGGTTGGGGCTCGTGGTTATTGGTTAGGATTGGGGTTAGTGGTTGGGGCTAGTGGTTATTGGTTAGGATTGGGTTAGTGGTTGGGGCTCGTGGTTATTGGTTAGGATTGGGGTTAGTGGTTGGGGTTAGTAGTTATTGGTTATGATTGGGGTTAGTGGCTGGGGTTAGTGGTTATTGGCTAGGATTGGGGTTAGTGGTTGGGGCTCATGGTTATTTGTTAGGATTGGGGTTAGTGGTTGGGGCGAGTGGTTATTGGTTAGGATTGGGGTTAGCGGTTGGGGTTAGAGGTTATTGGTGAGGATTTTGGTTAGTGGTTGGGGGTCGTGGTTATTGGTTAGGATTGGGATTAGTGGTTGGAGCTCGTGGTTATTGGTTAGGATTGGGGTTAGTGGTTGGGGCCAGTGGTTATTGGTTAGGATTGGGGTTCGTGGTTGGGGCTCGTGGTTATTGGTTAGGATTGGGGTTAGTGGTTGGGGCCAGTGGTTATTGGTTAGGATTGGGGTTAGTAGTTGGGGTTAGTGGTTATTGGTTAGGATTGGGGTTAGTAGTTGTGGTTAGTGGTTATTGGTTAGGATTGGGGTTAGTGGTTGGGGCTCGTGGTTATTGGTTTGGATTGGGATCAGTGGTTGGCGCTAGTGGTTATTGGATGGATTGGGGTTAGTGGTTGGGGCTCGTGGTTATTGGTTAGGATTGGGGTTCGTGGTTATTGGTTAGGATTGGGGTTAGTGGTTGGGGCTCGTGGTTATTGGTTAGGATTGGGGTTAGTGGTTGGGGCTAGTGGTTATTGGTTAGGATTGGGGTGAGTGGTTGGGGCTCGTGGTTATTGGTTAGGATTGGGGTTAGTGGTTGGGGCCAGTGGTTATTGGTTTGGATTGGGGTTAGTGGTTGGGGCCAGTGGTTATTGGTTAGGATTGGGGTTAGTGGTTGAGGCCAGTGGTTTTTGATTAGCATTGGGTTTAGTGGTTGGGGCTGGTGGTTATTGGTTAGGATTGGGGTTAGTGGTTTGGGCTTGTGGTTATTGGTTAGGATTGGGGTTAGTGGTTGGGGTTAGTGGTTATTGGTTAGGATTGGGGTTAGTGGTTGGGGCTAGTGGTTATTGGTTATGATTGGGTTAGTGGTTCGGGCTTGTGGTTATTGGTTAGGATTGGGGTTAGTTGTTGGGGCCAGTGGTTATTCGTTAGGATTGGGGTTAGTGTTTGGGGCTCGTGGTTATTGGTTAGGATTGGGGCTAGTAGTTGGGGCCAGTGGTTATTGGTTAGGATAGGGGTTAGTGGTTGAGGCTCGTGGTTATTGGTTAGGATTGCGGTTAGTGGTTGTGGCCAGTGGTTATTGGTTAGGATTGGGATTAGTGGTTAGGGCTCGTGGTTATTGGTTCGGATTGGGGTTAGTGGTTGGGGCCAGTGGTTATTGGTTAGGATTGGGGTTAGTGGTTGGGGATAGTGGTTATTTGTTAGGATTGCGGTTAGTGATTGGGGCTAGGGGTTATTGGTTAGGATTGGGGTTCTTGGTTGGGGCTCGTGGTTATTGGTTAGGATTGCGGTTAGTGATTGGGGCTAGGGGTTATTGGTTAGGATTGGGGTTCTTGGTTGGGGCTCGTGGTTATTGGTTAGGATTGGGGTTAGTGGTTGGGGCGAGTGGTTATTGGTTAGGATTGGAGTTAGTGGTTGGGGCCAGTGGTTATTGGTTAGGATTGGGGTTAGTGGTTGAGGCTCGTGGTTATTGGTTAGGATTGGGGTTAGTGGTTGGGGCTAGTGGTTATTGGTTAGGATTGGGTCAGTGGTTGGGGCTCGTGGTTATTGGTTAGGATTGGGGTTAGTGCTTGGGGTTAGTGGTTATTGGTTATGATTGGGGTTAGTGGCTGGGGTTAGTGGTTATTGGCTAGGATTGGGGTTAGTGGTTGGGGCTCATGGTTATTGGTTAGGATTGGGGTTAGTGGTTGGGGCTAGTGGTTATTGGTTAGGATTGGGGTTAGTGGTTGGGGTTAGAGGTTATTGGTGAGGATTTTGGTTAGTGGTTGGGTGTCGTGGTTATTGGTTAGGATTGGGGTTAGTGGTTGGAACTCGTGGTTATTGGTTAGGATTGGGGTTCGTGGTTGGGGCTCATGGTTATTGGTTAGAATTGGTGTTCGTGGTTGGGGCCAGTGGTTATTGGTTAGGATTGGGGATAGTGGTTGTGGCCAGTGGTTATTGGTTAGGATTGGGGTTAGTGGTTGGGGCTCATGGTTATTGGTTAGGATTGGGGTTAGTGGTTGGGGCCAGTGGTTATAGGTTATGATTGGGGTTCGTGCTTGGGGCTCGTGGTTATTGGTTTGGTTTGGGGTTACTGGTTAGGGCTAATGGTTATTGGTTAGGATTGGGGTTAGTGGTTGGGGCTAGTGGTTATTGGTTAGGATTGGGGTTAGTGGTTGGGGCTAGTGGTTATTGTTTAGGATTGGGTTTAGTGGTTGGCGCTAGTGGTTATTTGTTAGGATTGGGGCTCGTGGTTATTGGTTCGGATTGGGGTTAGTAGTTGTGGTTATTGGTTATTGGTTAGGATTGGGGTTAGTAGTTGTGGTTAGTGGTTATTGATTAGGATTCTGATTAGTCGTTGGGGTTGGTGGTTATTGGTTAGGATTGGGTTTAGTGGTTGGCGCTAGTGGTTATTGGTTAGGATTGGGGCTCGTGGTTATTGGTTAGGATTGGGGTTCATGGTTGGGGCTCGTGGTTATTGGTTAGGATTGGGGTTAGTGGTTGGGGCAAGTGGTTATTGGTTAGGATTGGGGTTAGTGGTTGGGGCTCGTGGTTATTGGTTAAGATTGGGGTTAATGGTTGGGGCCAGTGGTTATTGGTTAGGATTGGGGTTAGTGGTTGTGGCTTGTGGTTATTGGTTCGGATTGGGTTTAGTGGTTGGGGCCAGTGGTTATTGGTTAGGATTGGGGTTAGTGGTTGGGGCTAGTGGTTATTGGTTAGGATTGGGGTTAGTGGTTAGGGCTAGTGGTTATTGGTTAGGATTGGGGTTAGTGGTTGTGGCCAGTGGTTATTGGTTCGGATTGGGGCTAGTGGTTGAGGCTTGTGGTTATTGGTTAGGATTGGGGTTAGTGGCTGGGGTTAGTGGTTATTGGTTATGATTGGGGTTAGTGGTTGGGGTTAGTGGTTATCGGTTAGGATTGGGGTTGGTTGTTGGGGCTCATTGTTATTGGTTCGGATTGGGGTTAGTGGTTGGGGTTAGTGGTTATTGGTTAGGATTGGGGTTAGTGGTTGTGGCTAGTGGTTATTGGTTATGATTGGGGTTAGTGGTTGGGGCTCGTGGTTATTGATTAGGATTGGGGTTAGTGGTTGGGGCTAGTGGTTATTGGTTATGATTGGGGTTAGTGGTTGGGGCTCGTGGTTATTGGTTCGGATTGGGGTTAGTGGTTGGGGCTAGTGGTTATTGGTTAGGATTGGGGTTTGTGGTTGGGGCTAGTGGTTATTGGTTAGGATTGGCGTTAGTGGTTGGGGCTTGTGGTTATTGGTTAGGATTGGGGTTAGTGGTTGTGGCCAGTGGTTATTGGTTCGGATTGGGGCTAGTGGTTGAGGCTTGTGGTTATTGGTTAGGATTGGTGTTAGTGGTTGGGGCCAGTGGTTATTTGTTAGGATTGCGGTTTGTGATTGGGGCTAACGGTTATTGGTTAGGATTGGTGTTAGTGGTTGTGGCTCGTGGTTATTGGTTAGGATTGGGGGTAGTGGTTGGGGCTAGTGGTTATTGGTTAGGATTGGGGTTAGTGGCTGGGGCTAGTGGTTATTGGTTAGGATTGGGGTTAGTGGTTGGTGCACGTGGTTATTGGTTATGATTGGGGTTAGTGGTTGGGGCGCGTGGTTATTGGTTAGCATTGTGGTTATTGGTTGGGGCTCGTGGTTATTGGTTAGGATTGGGGTTAGTGGTTGGGGCTCGTGGTTATTGGTTAGGATTGGGGTTAGTGGTTGGGGCTAGTGGTTATTGGTTAGGATTGGGGTTAGTGGCTGGGGTTAGTGGTTATTGGTTATGATTGGGGTTAGTGGTTGGGGTTAGTGGTTATCGGTTAGGATTGGGGTTGGTGGTTGGGGCTCATGGTTATTGGTTAGGATTGGGGTTAGTGGTTGTGGCTAGTGGTTATTGGTTATGATTGGGGTTAGTGGTTGGGGCTCGTGGTTATTGATTCGGATTGGGGTTAGTGGTTGGGTCTCGTGGTTATTGGTTAGGATTTGGGTTAGTGGTTGGGGTTATTGTTTATTGGTTAGGATTGGGGTTATTGGTTGGGGCTAGTGGTTATTGGTTAGGATTGGGGTTCGTGGTTGGGGCTTCTGGTTATTGGTTAGGATTGGGGTTAGTGGTTGGGGTTCGTGGTTATTGGTTAGGATTGGGGTTAGTGGTTGGGGCTAGTGGTTCTTGGTTATGATTGGGTTAGTGGTTCGGGCCTGTGGTTATTGGTTAGGATTGGGGTTAGTGGTTGGGGCTTGTGGTTATTCGTTAGGATTGGGGTTAGTGGTTGGGGCTCGTGGTTATTGGTTAGGATTGGGGCTAGTAGTTGGGGCCAGTGGTTATTGGTTAGGATAGGGGTTAGTGGTTGAGGCTCGTGGTTATTGGTTAGGATTGCGGTTAGTGGTTGTGGCCAGTGGTTATTGGTTAGGATTGGGATTAGTGGTTAGGGCTCGTGGTTATTGGTTCGGATTGGGGTTAGTGGTTGCGGCCAGTGGTTATTGGTTAGGATTGGGGTTAGTGGTTGGGGCTCGTGGTTATTGGTTTGGATTGGGATCAGTGGTTGGGGTTAGTGGTTATTGGTTAGGATTGGGTTTAGTGGTTGGCGCTAGTGGTTATTGGTTAGGATTGGGGTTAGTGGTTGGGGCTCGTGGTTATTGGTTAGGATTGGGGTTCGTGGTTATTGGTTAGGATTGGGGTTAGTGGTTGGGGCTCGTGGTTATTGGTTAGGATTGGGGTTAGTGGTTGGGGCTAGTGGTTATTGGTTAGGATTGGGGTGAGTGGTTGGGGCTCGTGGTTATTGGTTAGGATTGGGGTTAGTGGTTGGGGCCAGTGGTTATTGGTTATGATTGGGGTTAGTGGTTGGGGCCAGTGGTTATTGGTTAGGATTGGGGTTAGAGGTTGAGGCCAGTGGTTTTTGATTAGCATTGGGTTTAGTGGTTGGGGCTGGTGGTTATTGGTTAGGATTGGGGTTAGTGGTTTGAGCTTGTGGTTATTGTTTGGATTGGGGTTAGTGGTTGGGGTTAGTGGTTATTGGTTAGGATTGTGGTTAGTGGTTGGGGCTAGTGGTTATTGGTTATGATTGGGTTCGTGGTTCGGGCTTGTGGTTATTGTTTAATATTGGGGTTAATGGTTAGGGCTAGTGGTTATTCGTTAGGATTGGGGTTAGTGGTTGGGGCTCGTGGTTATTGGTTAGGATTGGGGCTAGTAGTTGGGGCCAGTGGTTATTGGTTAGGATAGGGGTTAGTGGTTGAGGCTCGTGGTTATTGGTTAGGATTGCGGTTAGTGGTTGTGGCCAGTGGTTATTGGTTCGGATTGGGATTAGTGGTTAGGGCTCGTGGTTATTGGTTCGGATTGGGGTTAGTGGTTGGGGCCAGTGGTTATTGGTTAGGATTGGAGTTAGTGGTTGGGGCTCGTGGTTATTGGTTAGGATTGGGGTTAGTGGTTGGGGCTCGTGGTTATTTGTTAGGATTGCGGTTAGTGATTGGGGCTAGGGGTTATTGGTTAGGATTGGGGTTCGTGGTTGGGGCTCGTGGTTATTGGTTAGGATTGGGGTTAGTGGTTGGGGCGAGTGGTTATTGGTTAGGATTGGGGTTAGTGGTTGGGGCCAGTGGTTATTGGTTAGGATTGGGGTTAGTGGTTGGGGCCAGTGGTTATTGGTTAGGATTGGGGTTAGTGGTTGAGGCCAGTGGTTTTTGATTAGCATTGGGTTTAGTGGTTGGGGCTGGTGGTTATTGGTTAGGATTGGGGTTAGTGGTTTGGGCTTGTGGTTATTGGTTGGATTGGGGTTAGTGGTTGGGGTTAGTGGTTATTGGTTAGGATTGTGGTTAGTGGTTGGGGCTCGTGGTTATTGGTTATGATTGGGTTAGTGGTTCGGGCTTGTGGTTATTGTTTAGTATTGGGGTTAATGGTTAGGGCTAGTGGTTATTCGTTAGGATTGGGGTTAGTGGTTGGGGCTCGTGGTTATTGGTTAGGATTGGGGCTAGTAGTTGGGGCCAGTGGTTATTGGTTAGGATAGGGGTTAGTGGTTGAGGCTCGTGGTTATTGGTTAGGATTGCGGTTAGTGGTTGTGGCCAGTGGTTATTGGTTAGGATTGGGATTAGTGGTTAGGGCTCGTGGTTATTGGTTCAGATTGGGGTTAGTGGTTGGGGCCAGTGGTTATTGGTTAGGATTGGAGTTAGTGGTTGGGGCTCGTGGTTATTGGTTAGGATTGGGGTTAGTGGTTGGGGCTAGTGGTTATTTGTTAGGATTGCGGTTGGTGATTGGGGCTAGGGGTTATTGGTTAGGATTGGGGTTCGTGGTTGGGGCTCGTGGTTATTGGTTAGGATTGGGGTTAGTGGTTGGGGCGAGTGGTTATTGGTTAGGATTGGGGTTAGTGGTTGGGGCCAGTGGTTATTGGTTAGGATTGGGGTTAGTGGTTGGGGCTCGTGGTTATTGGTTAGGATTGGGGTTAGTGGTTGGGGCTAGTGGTTATTGGTTAGGATTGGGTTAGTGGTTGGGGCTCGTGGTTATTGGTTAGGATTGGGGTTAGTGGTTGGGGTTAGTAGTTATTGGTTATGATTGGGGTTAGTGGCTGGGGTTAGTGGTTATTGGCTAGGATTGGGGTTAGTGGTTGGGGCTCATGGTTATTTGTTAGGATTGGGGTTAGTGGTTGGGGCGAGTGGTTATTGGTTAGGATTGGGGTTAGCGGTTGGGGTTAGAGGTTATTGGTGAGGATTTTGGTTAGTGGTTGGGGGTCGTGGTTATTGGTTAGGATTGGGATTAGTGGTTGGAGCTCGTGGTTATTGGTTAGGATTGGGGTTAGTGGTTGGGGCCAGTGGTTATTGGTTAGGATTGGGGTTCGTGGTTGGGGCTCGTGGTTATTGGTTAGGATTGGGGTTAGTGGTTGGGGCCAGTGGTTATTGGTTAGGATTGGGGTTAGTAGTTGGGGTTAGTGGTTATTGGTTAGGATTGGGGTTAGTAGTTGTGGTTAGTGGTTATTGGTTAGGATTGGGGTTAGTGGTTGGGGCTCGTGGTTATTGGTTTGGATTGGGATCAGTGGTTGGCGCTAGTGGTTATTGGATGGATTGGGGTTAGTGGTTGGGGCTCGTGGTTATTGGTTAGGATTGGGGTTCGTGGTTATTGGTTAGGATTGGGGTTAGTGGTTGGGGCTCGTGGTTATTGGTTAGGATTGGGGTTAGTGGTTGGGGCTAGTGGTTATTGGTTAGGATTGGGGTGAGTGGTTGGGGCTCGTGGTTATTGGTTAGGATTGGGGTTAGTGGTTGGGGCCAGTGGTTATTGGTTTGGATTGGGGTTAGTGGTTGGGGCCAGTGGTTATTGGTTAGGATTGGGGTTAGTGGTTGAGGCCAGTGGTTTTTGATTAGCATTGGGTTTAGTGGTTGGGGCTGGTGGTTATTGGTTAGGATTGGGGTTAGTGGTTTGGGCTTGTGGTTATTGGTTAGGATTGGGGTTAGTGGTTGGGGTTAGTGGTTATTGGTTAGGATTGGGGTTAGTGGTTGGGGCTAGTGGTTATTGGTTATGATTGGGTTAGTGGTTCGGGCTTGTGGTTATTGGTTAGGATTGGGGTTAGTTGTTGGGGCCAGTGGTTATTCGTTAGGATTGGGGTTAGTGTTTGGGGCTCGTGGTTATTGGTTAGGATTGGGGCTAGTAGTTGGGGCCAGTGGTTATTGGTTAGGATAGGGGTTAGTGGTTGAGGCTCGTGGTTATTGGTTAGGATTGCGGTTAGTGGTTGTGGCCAGTGGTTATTGGTTAGGATTGGGATTAGTGGTTAGGGCTCGTGGTTATTGGTTCGGATTGGGGTTAGTGGTTGGGGCCAGTGGTTATTGGTTAGGATTGGGGTTAGTGGTTGGGGATAGTGGTTATTTGTTAGGATTGCGGTTAGTGATTGGGGCTAGGGGTTATTGGTTAGGATTGGGGTTCTTGGTTGGGGCTCGTGGTTATTGGTTAGGATTGCGGTTAGTGATTGGGGCTAGGGGTTATTGGTTAGGATTGGGGTTCTTGGTTGGGGCTCGTGGTTATTGGTTAGGATTGGGGTTAGTGGTTGGGGCGAGTGGTTATTGGTTAGGATTGGAGTTAGTGGTTGGGGCCAGTGGTTATTGGTTAGGATTGGGGTTAGTGGTTGAGGCTCGTGGTTATTGGTTAGGATTGGGGTTAGTGGTTGGGGCTAGTGGTTATTGGTTAGGATTGGGTCAGTGGTTGGGGCTCGTGGTTATTGGTTAGGATTGGGGTTAGTGCTTGGGGTTAGTGGTTATTGGTTATGATTGGGGTTAGTGGCTGGGGTTAGTGGTTATTGGCTAGGATTGGGGTTAGTGGTTGGGGCTCATGGTTATTGGTTAGGATTGGGGTTAGTGGTTGGGGCTAGTGGTTATTGGTTAGGATTGGGGTTAGTGGTTGGGGTTAGAGGTTATTGGTGAGGATTTTGGTTAGTGGTTGGGTGTCGTGGTTATTGGTTAGGATTGGGGTTAGTGGTTGGAACTCGTGGTTATTGGTTAGGATTGGGGTTCGTGGTTGGGGCTCATGGTTATTGGTTAGAATTGGTGTTCGTGGTTGGGGCCAGTGGTTATTGGTTAGGATTGGGGATAGTGGTTGTGGCCAGTGGTTATTGGTTAGGATTGGGGTTAGTGGTTGGGGCTCATGGTTATTGGTTAGGATTGGGGTTAGTGGTTGGGGCCAGTGGTTATAGGTTATGATTGGGGTTCGTGCTTGGGGCTCGTGGTTATTGGTTTGGTTTGGGGTTACTGGTTAGGGCTAATGGTTATTGGTTAGGATTGGGGTTAGTGGTTGGGGCTAGTGGTTATTGGTTAGGATTGGGGTTAGTGGTTGGGGCTAGTGGTTATTGTTTAGGATTGGGTTTAGTGGTTGGCGCTAGTGGTTATTTGTTAGGATTGGGGCTCGTGGTTATTGGTTCGGATTGGGGTTAGTAGTTGTGGTTATTGGTTATTGGTTAGGATTGGGGTTAGTAGTTGTGGTTAGTGGTTATTGATTAGGATTCTGATTAGTCGTTGGGGTTGGTGGTTATTGGTTAGGATTGGGTTTAGTGGTTGGCGCTAGTGGTTATTGGTTAGGATTGGGGCTCGTGGTTATTGGTTAGGATTGGGGTTCATGGTTGGGGCTCGTGGTTATTGGTTAGGATTGGGGTTAGTGGTTGGGGCAAGTGGTTATTGGTTAGGATTGGGGTTAGTGGTTGGGGCTCGTGGTTATTGGTTAAGATTGGGGTTAATGGTTGGGGCCAGTGGTTATTGGTTAGGATTGGGGTTAGTGGTTGTGGCTTGTGGTTATTGGTTCGGATTGGGTTTAGTGGTTGGGGCCAGTGGTTATTGGTTAGGATTGGGGTTAGTGGTTGGGGCTAGTGGTTATTGGTTAGGATTGGGGTTAGTGGTTAGGGCTAGTGGTTATTGGTTAGGATTGGGGTTAGTGGTTGTGGCCAGTGGTTATTGGTTCGGATTGGGGCTAGTGGTTGAGGCTTGTGGTTATTGGTTAGGATTGGGGTTAGTGGCTGGGGTTAGTGGTTATTGGTTATGATTGGGGTTAGTGGTTGGGGTTAGTGGTTATCGGTTAGGATTGGGGTTGGTTGTTGGGGCTCATTGTTATTGGTTCGGATTGGGGTTAGTGGTTGGGGTTAGTGGTTATTGGTTAGGATTGGGGTTAGTGGTTGTGGCTAGTGGTTATTGGTTATGATTGGGGTTAGTGGTTGGGGCTCGTGGTTATTGATTAGGATTGGGGTTAGTGGTTGGGGCTAGTGGTTATTGGTTATGATTGGGGTTAGTGGTTGGGGCTCGTGGTTATTGGTTCGGATTGGGGTTAGTGGTTGGGGCTAGTGGTTATTGGTTAGGATTGGGGTTTGTGGTTGGGGCTAGTGGTTATTGGTTAGGATTGGCGTTAGTGGTTGGGGCTTGTGGTTATTGGTTAGGATTGGGGTTAGTGGTTGTGGCCAGTGGTTATTGGTTCGGATTGGGGCTAGTGGTTGAGGCTTGTGGTTATTGGTTAGGATTGGTGTTAGTGGTTGGGGCCAGTGGTTATTTGTTAGGATTGCGGTTTGTGATTGGGGCTAACGGTTATTGGTTAGGATTGGTGTTAGTGGTTGTGGCTCGTGGTTATTGGTTAGGATTGGGGGTAGTGGTTGGGGCTAGTGGTTATTGGTTAGGATTGGGGTTAGTGGCTGGGGCTAGTGGTTATTGGTTAGGATTGGGGTTAGTGGTTGGTGCACGTGGTTATTGGTTATGATTGGGGTTAGTGGTTGGGGCGCGTGGTTATTGGTTAGCATTGTGGTTATTGGTTGGGGCTCGTGGTTATTGGTTAGGATTGGGGTTAGTGGTTGGGGCTCGTGGTTATTGGTTAGGATTGGGGTTAGTGGTTGGGGCTAGTGGTTATTGGTTAGGATTGGGGTTAGTGGCTGGGGTTAGTGGTTATTGGTTATGATTGGGGTTAGTGGTTGGGGTTAGTGGTTATCGGTTAGGATTGGGGTTGGTGGTTGGGGCTCATGGTTATTGGTTAGGATTGGGGTTAGTGGTTGTGGCTAGTGGTTATTGGTTATGATTGGGGTTAGTGGTTGGGGCTCGTGGTTATTGATTCGGATTGGGGTCAGTGGTTGGGGCTAGTGGTTATTGGTTATGATTGGGGTTAGTGGTTGGGGCTCGTGGTTATTGGTTAGGATTGCGGTTAGTGGTTGGGGCTAGTGGTTATTGGATAGGATTGGGGTTAGTGGTTGGGGCCAGTGGTTATTGGTTAGGATTGGGGTTAGTGGTTGGGGCTAGTGGTTATTGGTTAGGATTGGGGTAAGTGGCTGGGGCTAGTGGTTATTGGTTAGGATTGGGGTTAGTGGTTGGGTCTCGTGGTTATTGGTTAGGATTTGGGTTAGTGGTTGGGGTTATTGGTTATTGGTTAGGATTGGGGTTATTGGTTGGGGCTAGTGGTTATTGGTTAGGCTTGGGGTTCGTGGTTGGGGCTTCTGGTTATTGGTTAGGATTGGGGTTAGTGGTTGGGGTTAGTGGTTATTGGTTAGGATTGGGGCTAGTGGTTATTGGTTATGATTGGGTAAGTGGTTCGGGCTTGTGGTTATTGGTTAGGATTGGGGTTAGTTGTTGGGGCCAGTGGTTATTCGTTAGGATTGGGGTTAGTGTTTGGGGCTCGTGGTTATTGGTTAGGATTGGGGCTAGTAGTTGGGGCCAGTGGTTATTGGTTAGGATAGGGGTTAGTGGTTGAGGCTCGTGGTTATTGGTTAGGATTGCGGTTAGTGGTTGTGGCCAGTGGTTATTGGTTAGGATTGGGATTAGTGGTTAGGGCTCGTGGTTATTGGTTCGGATTGGGGTTAGTGGTTGGGGCCAGTGGTTATTGGTTAGGATTGGGGTTAGTGGTTGGGGATAGTGGTTATTTGTTAGGATTGCGGTTAGTGATTGGGGCTAGGGGTTATTGGTTAGGATTGGGGTTCTTGGTTGGGGCTCGTGGTTATTGGTTAGGATTGCGGTTAGTGATTGGGGCTAGGGGTTATTGGTTAGGATTGGGGTTCTTGGTTGGGGCTCGTGGTTATTGGTTAGGATTGGGGTTAGTGGTTGGGGCGAGTGGTTATTGGTTAGGATTGGAGTTAGTGGTTGGGGCCAGTGGTTATTGGTTAGGATTGGGGTTAGTGGTTGAGGCTCGTGGTTATTGGTTAGGATTGGGGTTAGTGGTTGGGGCTAGTGGTTATTGGTTAGGATTGGGTCAGTGGTTGGGGCTCGTGGTTATTGGTTAGGATTGGGGTTAGTGCTTGGGGTTAGTGGTTATTGGTTATGATTGGGGTTAGTGGCTGGGGTTAGTGGTTATTGGCTAGGATTGGGGTTAGTGGTTGGGGCTCATGGTTATTGGTTAGGATTGGGGTTAGTGGTTGGGGCTAGTGGTTATTGGTTAGGATTGGGGTTAGTGGTTGGGGTTAGAGGTTATTGGTGAGGATTTTGGTTAGTGGTTGGGTGTCGTGGTTATTGGTTAGGATTGGGGTTAGTGGTTGGAACTCGTGGTTATTGGTTAGGATTGGGGTTCGTGGTTGGGGCTCATGGTTATTGGTTAGAATTGGTGTTCGTGGTTGGGGCCAGTGGTTATTGGTTAGGATTGGGGATAGTGGTTGTGGCCAGTGGTTATTGGTTAGGATTGGGGTTAGTGGTTGGGGCTCATGGTTATTGGTTAGGATTGGGGTTAGTGGTTGGGGCCAGTGGTTATAGGTTATGATTGGGGTTCGTGCTTGGGGCTCGTGGTTATTGGTTTGGTTTGGGGTTACTGGTTAGGGCTAATGGTTATTGGTTAGGATTGGGGTTAGTGGTTGGGGCTAGTGGTTATTGGTTAGGATTGGGGTTAGTGGTTGGGGCTAGTGGTTATTGTTTAGGATTGGGTTTAGTGGTTGGCGCTAGTGGTTATTTGTTAGGATTGGGGCTCGTGGTTATTGGTTCGGATTGGGGTTAGTAGTTGTGGTTATTGGTTATTGGTTAGGATTGGGGTTAGTAGTTGTGGTTAGTGGTTATTGATTAGGATTCTGATTAGTCGTTGGGGTTGGTGGTTATTGGTTAGGATTGGGTTTAGTGGTTGGCGCTAGTGGTTATTGGTTAGGATTGGGGCTCGTGGTTATTGGTTAGGATTGGGGTTCATGGTTGGGGCTCGTGGTTATTGGTTAGGATTGGGGTTAGTGGTTGGGGCAAGTGGTTATTGGTTAGGATTGGGGTTAGTGGTTGGGGCTCGTGGTTATTGGTTAAGATTGGGGTTAATGGTTGGGGCCAGTGGTTATTGGTTAGGATTGGGGTTAGTGGTTGTGGCTTGTGGTTATTGGTTCGGATTGGGTTTAGTGGTTGGGGCCAGTGGTTATTGGTTAGGATTGGGGTTAGTGGTTGGGGCTAGTGGTTATTGGTTAGGATTGGGGTTAGTGGTTAGGGCTAGTGGTTATTGGTTAGGATTGGGGTTAGTGGTTGTGGCCAGTGGTTATTGGTTCGGATTGGGGCTAGTGGTTGAGGCTTGTGGTTATTGGTTAGGATTGGGGTTAGTGGCTGGGGTTAGTGGTTATTGGTTATGATTGGGGTTAGTGGTTGGGGTTAGTGGTTATCGGTTAGGATTGGGGTTGGTTGTTGGGGCTCATTGTTATTGGTTCGGATTGGGGTTAGTGGTTGGGGTTAGTGGTTATTGGTTAGGATTGGGGTTAGTGGTTGTGGCTAGTGGTTATTGGTTATGATTGGGGTTAGTGGTTGGGGCTCGTGGTTATTGATTAGGATTGGGGTTAGTGGTTGGGGCTAGTGGTTATTGGTTATGATTGGGGTTAGTGGTTGGGGCTCGTGGTTATTGGTTCGGATTGGGGTTAGTGGTTGGGGCTAGTGGTTATTGGTTAGGATTGGGGTTTGTGGTTGGGGCTAGTGGTTATTGGTTAGGATTGGCGTTAGTGGTTGGGGCTTGTGGTTATTGGTTAGGATTGGGGTTAGTGGTTGTGGCCAGTGGTTATTGGTTCGGATTGGGGCTAGTGGTTGAGGCTTGTGGTTATTGGTTAGGATTGGTGTTAGTGGTTGGGGCCAGTGGTTATTTGTTAGGATTGCGGTTTGTGATTGGGGCTAACGGTTATTGGTTAGGATTGGTGTTAGTGGTTGTGGCTCGTGGTTATTGGTTAGGATTGGGGGTAGTGGTTGGGGCTAGTGGTTATTGGTTAGGATTGGGGTTAGTGGCTGGGGCTAGTGGTTATTGGTTAGGATTGGGGTTAGTGGTTGGTGCACGTGGTTATTGGTTATGATTGGGGTTAGTGGTTGGGGCGCGTGGTTATTGGTTAGCATTGTGGTTATTGGTTGGGGCTCGTGGTTATTGGTTAGGATTGGGGTTAGTGGTTGGGGCTCGTGGTTATTGGTTAGGATTGGGGTTAGTGGTTGGGGCTAGTGGTTATTGGTTAGGATTGGGGTTAGTGGCTGGGGTTAGTGGTTATTGGTTATGATTGGGGTTAGTGGTTGGGGTTAGTGGTTATCGGTTAGGATTGGGGTTGGTGGTTGGGGCTCATGGTTATTGGTTAGGATTGGGGTTAGTGGTTGTGGCTAGTGGTTATTGGTTATGATTGGGGTTAGTGGTTGGGGCTCGTGGTTATTGATTCGGATTGGGGTCAGTGGTTGGGGCTAGTGGTTATTGGTTATGATTGGGGTTAGTGGTTGGGGCTCGTGGTTATTGGTTAGGATTGCGGTTAGTGGTTGGGGCTAGTGGTTATTGGATAGGATTGGGGTTAGTGGTTGGGGCCAGTGGTTATTGGTTAGGATTGGGGTTAGTGGTTGGGGCTAGTGGTTATTGGTTAGGATTGGGGTAAGTGGCTGGGGCTAGTGGTTATTGGTTAGGATTGGGGTTAGTGGTTGGGTCTCGTGGTTATTGGTTAGGATTTGGGTTAGTGGTTGGGGTTATTGGTTATTGGTTAGGATTGGGGTTATTGGTTGGGGCTAGTGGTTATTGGTTAGGCTTGGGGTTCGTGGTTGGGGCTTCTGGTTATTGGTTAGGATTGGGGTTAGTGGTTGGGGTTAGTGGTTATTGGTTAGGATTGGGGCTAGTGGTTATTGGTTATGATTGGGTAAGTGGTTCGGGCTTGTGGTTATTGGTTAGGATTGGGGTTAGTGGTTGGGGCTAGTTGTTATTCGTTAGGATTGGGGTTAGTGGTTGGGGCTCGTGGTTATTGGTTAGGATTGGGGCTAGTAGTTGGGGCCAGTGGTTATTTGTTAGGATAGGGGTTAGTGGTCGAGGCTCGTGGTTATTGGTTAGGATTGCGGTTAGTGGTTGTGGCCAGTGGTTATTGGTTAGGATTGGGATTAGTGGTTAGGGCTCGTGGTTATTGGTTCGGATTGGGGTTAGTGGTTGGGGCCAGTGGTTATTGGTTAGGATTGGAATTAGTGGTTGGGGCTCGTGGTTATTGGTTAGGATTGGGGTTAGTGGTTGGGGCTAGTGGTTATTTGTTAGGATTGCGGTTAGTGATTGGGGCTAGGGATTATTGGTTAGGATTGGGGTTCGTGGTTGGGGCTCGTGGTTATTGGTTAGGATTGGGGTTAGTGCTTGGGGCTAGTGGTTATTGGTTAGGATTGGGGTTAGTGGTTGGGGCCAGTTGTTATTGGTTAGGATTGGGGTTAGTGGTTGGGGCTCGTGGTTATTGGTTAGGATTGGGGTTAGTGGTTGGGGCTAGTAGTTATTGGTTAGGATTGGGTTAGTGGTTGGGGCTCGTGGTTATTGGTTCGGATTGGGGTTAGTGGTTGGGGCTAGTGGTTATTGGTTAGGATTGGGGTTAGTGGTTGGGGTTAGAGGTTATTGGTGAGGATTTTGGTTAGTGGTTCGGGGTCGTGGTTATTTGTTAGGATTGGGGTTAGTGGTTGGAGCTCGTGGTTATTGGTTAGGATTGGGGTTCGTGGTTGGGGCTCATGGTTATTGGTTAGAGTTGGGGTTTGTGGTTGGGGCCAGTGGTTATTGGTTGGGATTGGGGATAGTGGTTGTGGCCAGTGGTTATTGGTTAGGATTGGGGTTAGTGGTTGGGGCTCATGGTTATTGGTTAGGATTGGGGTTAGTGGTTGGGGCCAGTGGTTATAGGTTAGGATTGGGGTTCGTGCTTGGGGCTCGTGGTTTTTGGTTTGGATTGGGGTTACTGGTTAGGGCTAGTGGTTATTGGTTAGGATTGGGGGTAGTGGTTGGGGCTAGTGGTTATTGGTTAGGATTGGGGTTAGTGGTTCGGGCTAGTGGTTATTGGTTAGGATTGATTTAGTGGTTGGCGCTAGTGGTTATTGGTTAGGATTGGGGCTCGTGGTTATTGGTTCGGATTGGGGTTAGTAGTTGTGGTTAGTGGTTATTGGTTAGGATTGGGGTTAGTAGTTGTGGTTAGTGGTTATTGGTTAGGATTGTGATTAGTCGTTGGGGTTAGTGGTTATTGGTTAGGATTGGGTTTAGTGGTTGGTGCTAGTGGTTATTGGTTAGGATTGGGGCTCGTGGTTATTGGTTAGGATTGGGGTTCATGGTTGGGGCTCGTGGTTATTGGTTAGGATTGGGGTTAGTGGTTGGGGCTAGTGGTTATTGGTTAGGATTGGGGTTAGTGGTTGGGGCTCGTGGTTATTGGTTAAGATTGGGGTTAATGGTTGGGGCCAGTGGTTATTGGTTAGGATTGGGGTTAGTGGTTGGGGCTTGTGGATATTGGTTCGGATTGGGGTTCGTGGTTGGGGCCAGTGGTTATTGGCTAGGATTGGGGTTAGTGGTTGGGGCAAGTGGTTATTGGTTAGGATTGGGGTTAGTGGTTGGGGCTAGTGGTTATTGGTTAGGATTGGGGTAAGTGGTTGTGGCCAGTGGTTATTGGTTCGGATTGGGGCTAGTGGTTGAGGCTTGTGGTTATTGGTTAGGATTGGTGTTATTGGTTGGGGCCAGTGGTTATTTGTTAGGATAGCGGTTAGTGATTGGGGCTAACGGTTATTGGTTAGGATTGGTGTTAGTGGTTGGGGCTCGTGGTTATTGGTTAGGATTGGGGTTAGTGGTTGGGGCTAGTGGTTATTGGTTAGGATTGGGGTTAGTGGCTGGGGCTAGTGGTTATTGGTTAGGATTGGGGTTAGTGGTTGGTGCACGTAGTTATTGGTTATGATTGGGGTTAGTGGTTGGGGCTCGTGGTTATTGGTTAGGATTGTGGTTATTGGTTGGGGCTCGTGGTTATTGGTTAGGATTGGGGTTAGTGGTTGGGGCTCGTGGTTATTGGTTAGGATTGGGGTTAGTGGTTGGGGCTAGTGGTTATTGGTTAGGATTGGGGTTAGTGGCTGGGGTTTGTGGTTATTGGTTATGATTGGGGTTAGTGGTTGGGGTTAGTGGTTATCGGTTAGGATTGGGGTTGGTGGTTGGGGCTCATGGTTATTGGTTAGGATTGGGGTTAGTGGTTGTGGCTAGTGGTTATTGGTTATGATTGGGGTTAGTGGTTGGGGCTCGTGGTTATTGATTAGGATTGGGGTCAGTGGTTGGGGCTAGTGGGTATTGGTTATGATTGGGGTTAGTGGTTGGGGCTCGTGGTTATTGGTTAGGATTGCGGTTAGTGGTTGGGGCTAGTGGTTATTGGATAGGATTGGGGTTAGTGGTTAGGGCCAGTGGTTATTGTTTAGGATTGGGGTTAGTGGTTGGGGCTAGTGGTTATTGGTTAGGATTGGGGTTAGTGGCTGGGGCTAGTGATTATTGGTTAGGATTGGGGTTAGTGGTTGGGTCTCGTGGTTATTGGTTAGGATTTGGGTTAGTGGTTGGGGTTATTGGTTATTGGTTAGGATTGGGGTTATTGGTTGGGGCTAGTGGTTATTGGTTAGGATTGGGGTTCGTGGTTGGGGCTTCTGGTTATTGGTTAGGATTGGCGTTAGTGGTTGGGGTTAGTGGTTATTGGTTAGGATTGGGGTTAGTGGTTGGGGCTAGTGGTTATTCGTTAGGATTGGGGTTAGTGGTTGAGGCTCGTGGTTATTGGTTAGGATTGCGGTTAGTGGTTGTGGCCAGTGGTTATTGGTTAGGATTGGGATTAGTGGTTAGGGCTCGTGGTTATTGGTTTGGATTGGGGTTAGTGGTTGGGGCCAGTGGTTATTGGTTAGGATTGGAGTTAGTGGTTGGGGCTCGTGGTTATTGGTTAGGATTGGGGTTAGTGGTTGGGGCTAGTGGTTATTTGTTAGGATTGCGGTTAGTGATTGGGGCTAGGGATTATTGGTTAGGATTGGGGTTCGTGGTTGGGGCTCGTGGTTATTGGTTAGGATTGGGGTTAGTGGTTGGGGCTAGTGGTTATTGGTTAGGATTGGGGTTAGTGGTTGGGGCCAGTGGTTATTGGTTAGGATTGGGGTTAGTGGTTGGGGCTCATGGTTATTGGTTAGGATTGGGGTTAGTGGTTGGGGCTAGTGGTTATTGGTTAGGATTTGGTTAGTGGTTGGGGCTCGTGGTTATTGGTTAGGATTGGGGTTAGTGGTTGGGGCTAGTGGTTATTGGTTAGGATTGGGGTTAGAGGTTATTGGTGAGGATTTTGGTTAGTGGTTCGGGGTCGTGGTTATTGGTTCGGATTGGGGTTGGTGGTTGGAGCTCGTGGTTATTGGTTAGGATTGGGGTTCGTGGTTGGGGCTCATGCTTATTGGTTAGAATTAGGGTTAGTGGTTGGGGCCAGTGGTTATTGGTTAGGATTGGGGATAGTGGTTGTGGCCAGTGGTTATTGGTTAGGATTGGGGTTAGTGGTTGGGGCTCATGGTTATTGTTTAGGATTGGGGTTAGTGGTTGGGGCCAGTGGTTATAGGTTAGGATTGGGGTTCGTGCTTGGGGCTCGTGGTTATTGGTTTGGATTGGGGTTACTGGTTAGGGCTAGTGGTTATTGGTTAGGATTGGGGTTAGTGGTTGGGGCGAGTGGTTATTGGTTAGGATTGGGGTTAGTGGTTGGGGCTAGTGGTTATTGGTTAGGATTGGGTTTAGTGGTTGGCGCTAGTGGTTATTGGTTAGGATTGGGGCTCGTGGTTATTGGTTCGGATTGGGGTTAGTGGTTATTGGTTAGGATTGGGGTTAGTAGTTGTGGTTAGTGGTTATTGGTTAGGATTGTGATTAGTCGTTGGGGTTAGTGGTTATTGGTTAGGATTGGGATTAGTGGTTGGTGCTAGTGGTTATTGGTTAGGATTGGGGCTCGTGGTTATTGGTTAGGATTGGGGTTCATGGTTGGGGCTCGTGGTTATTGGTTAGGATTGGGGTTAGTGGTTGGGGCTAGCGGTTATTGGTTAGGATTGGGGTTAGTGGTTGGGGCTCGTGGTTATTGGTTAAGATTGGGGTTAATGCTTGGGGCAAGTGGTTATTGGTTAGGATTGGGGTTAGTGGTTGGGGCTTGTGGTTATTGGTTCGGATTGGGGTTAGTGGTTGGGGCCAGTGGTTATTGGTTAGGATTGGGGTTAGTGGTTGGGGCTAGTGGTTATTGGTTAGGATTGGGGTTAGTGGTTGGGGCTAGTGGTTATTGGTTAGGATTGGGGTTAGTGGTTGTGGCCAGTGGTTATTGGTTCGGATTGGGGCTAGTGGTTGAGGCTTGTGGTTATTGGTTAGGATTGGTGTTATTGGTTGGGGCCAGTGGTTATTTGTTAGGATTGCGGTTAGTGATTGGGGCTAGTGGTTATTGGTTAGGATTGGGGTTAGTGGCTGGGGCTGGTGGTTATTGGTTAGGATTGGGGTTAGTGGTTGGTGCACGTGGTTATTGGTTATGATTGGGGTTAGTGGTTGGGGCTCGTGGTTATTGGTTAGGATTGTGGTTATTGGTTGGGGCTCGTGGTTATTGGTTAGGATTGGGGTTAGTGGTTGGGGCTGGTGGTTATTGGTTAGGATTGGGGTTAGTGGTTGGGGCTAGTGGTTATTGGTTAGGATTGGGGTTAGTGGCTGGGGTTAGTGGTTATTGGTTATGATTGGGGTTAGTGGTTGGGGTTAGTGGTTATCGGTTAGGATTGGGGTTGGTGGTTGGGGCTCATGGTTATTGGTTAGGATTGGGGTTAGTGGTTGGGGTTAGTGGTTATTGGTTAGGATTGGGGTTAGTGGTTGTGGCTAGTGGTTATTGGTTATGATTGGGGTTAGTGGTTGGGGCTCGTGGTTATTGATTAGGATTGGGGTTAGTGGTTGGGGCTAGTGGTTATTGGTTATGATTGGGGTTAGTGGTTGGGGCTCGTGGTTATTGGTTAGGATTGGGGTTAGTGGTTGGGGCTAGTGGTTATTGGATAGGATTGGGGTTAGTGGTTGGGGCTAGTGGTTATTGGTTATGATTGGGGTTAGTGGTTGGGGCTCGTGGTTATTGGTTAGGATTGGGGTTAGTGGTTGGGGCTTGTGGTTATTGGATAGGATTGGGGTTAGTGGTTGGGGCCAGTGGTTATTGGTTAGGATTGGGGTTAGTGGATGGGGCTAGTGGTTATTGGTTAGGATTGGGGTTAGTGGTTGAGGCTAGTGGTTATTGGTTAGGATTGGGGTTAGTGGTTGGGTCTCGTGGTTATTGGTTAGGATTTGGGTTAGTGTTTGGGGTTATTGGTTATTGGTTAGGATTGGGGTTATTGGTTGGGGCTAGTGGTTATTGGTTAGGATTGGGGTTCGTGGTTGGGGCTTCTGGTTATTGGTTAGTATTGGGGTTAGTCGTTGGGGCCAGTGGTTATTGGTTAGGATTAGGGTTAGTGGTTGGGGTTAGTGGTTATTGGTTAGGATTGGGGTTAGTAGTTGTGGTTAGTGGTTATTGGTTAGGATTGGGGTTTGTGGTTGGTGCCAGTGGTTATTGGTTCGGATTGGGGTTAGTGGTTGGGGCTGGTGGTTATTGGTTAGGATTGGGGTTAGTGGTTTGGGCTTGTGGTTATTGGTTAGGATTGGGGTTAGTGGTTGGGATTAGTGGTTATTGGTTAGGATTGGGGTTAGAGGTTTGGGCTAGTGGTTATTGGTTATGATTGGGGTTAGTGGTTCGGGCTTGTGGTTATTGGTTAGGATTGGGGTTAGTGGTTGGGGCTAGTGGTTATTGGTTAGGATTGGGGTTCGTGGGTGAGGCTCGTGGTTATTGGTTAGGATTGGGGTTAGTGGTTGTGGCCAGTGGTTATTGGTTAGGATTGGGATAAGTGGTTGGAGCTCGTGGTTATTGGTTCGGATTGGGGTTAGTGGTTGGGCCAGTGGTTATTGGTTAGGATTGGGGTTAGTGGTTGGGGCTCGTGGTTATTGGTTAGGATTGGGGTTAGTGGTTGGGGCTAGTGGTTATTGGTTAGGATTGGGGTTAGTGGTTGGGGCCAGTGGTTATTGGTTAGGATTGGGGTTAGTGGTTGGGGCTCGTCGTTATTGGCTAGGATTGGGGTTAGTGGTTGGGGCTAGTGGTTATTGGTTAGGATTGGGGTTAGTGGTTGGGGCACGTGGTTATTGGTTTGGATTGGGGTTAGTGGTTGGGGCTCGTGGTTATTGGTTAGGATTGTGGTTAGTGGTTGGGGCTCGTGGTTATCGGTTAGGATTGGGGTTAGTGGTTGGGGCTCATGGTTATTGGTTAGGATTGGGTTAGTGGTTGGGGCTCGTGGATTTTGGTTAGGATTGGGGTTAGCGGCTGGGGTTAGTTGTTATTGGTTATGATTGGGGTTAGTGGTTGGGGTTAGTGGTTATCGGTTAGGACTGGGGTTAGTGGTTGGGGCTCATGGTTATTGGTTAGGATTGAGGTTAGTGGCTGGGGTTAGTGGTTATTGGTTCGGATTGGGGTTAGTGGTTGGGGCTCATGGTTATTGGTTAGGATTGGGGTTAGTGGTTGGGGCTAGTGGTTATTGGATATGATTGGGGTTAGTGGTAGGGGCTCGTGGTTATTGGTTATGA
The DNA here is from genome assembly GCF_052327205.1 of Somniosus microcephalus. Taxonomy (NCBI): domain Eukaryota; kingdom Metazoa; phylum Chordata; class Chondrichthyes; order Squaliformes; family Somniosidae; genus Somniosus; species Somniosus microcephalus. The sequence continues at coordinate 45,979,310 of NC_140990.1, forward strand.
TTGGGGTTAGTGGTTGGGGCTAGTGGTTATTGGTTAGGATTGGGATTAGTCCTTGGGGTTAGTGGTTATTGGTTAGGATTGGGGTTAGTGATTGGGGCATGTGGTTATTGGTTAGGATTGGGGTTAGTGGTTGGGGCTAGTGGTTATTGTTGTATCCGTGTGTTAATGGAGACACCGAATGCAGGAGTTGGTTTCACAGGTGTTTACTGAACAAAGTCTGGAGGTGAACTAACAGATACAAGACACTATACAGGCTTATATAGCCCGAGTGGCCATTACCGGCATTACAGTACACAGGGGGCTCTTAAAGGCACATACACCACAATTCCTCCCCTTTTAGACAACCAGTACATAACATTTTAAGTAATCATTAATTAACATGTTACAAGAACAATAATCTACACATTTGCTGCAGTTAATCAATTATAAGTCAGTCTCTCTGGAGGCTTCCTGACTCGGTCCAGATAACGCCTCGGTGGTGTAGTAGTTTTTGGTGGTGTTGTAGGTTCTTTTGGCAAGGTCGATTTGGCTTGAATGCAAGTGTCGGGTTCATCTGGTTCCAGTATCACCGGATCGGAGGTAGATACTATGGGTATCTCTGCTTCATCCTTAGGCGTAGAGTTGTGGTGTAGGTTGTCCCTTTTCGGATGACTCTATGATCTGGTCAGCATGTCGCCTTATTATGCTTTCTCCAATGTCCACGGTATACATCAGCGGTCCTAGTCGTGTGCAAATAGTTCCAGGTTGCCATTTCTCAGTACCGTAGTCCCGGGCCAAAACTTGTTGACCTATCTGGAAGCTTCTAGTTGGCCTTTCATTCATGTCTTGAAATTGCCGGTTCTCCACTTCCCTTCTGATGTTTGGCTTGATGAAATCCAGCCGGCATCTTAGGCTTCTATTGGAGAACATCATGGTGGGAGTTTGGTTTGTAACCACATGTGTTGCATTCCTGTATGCAAACAAGAAGTTATCTACCTTATGCTGTAGATTTATGTCTTCATTACCCATGGCCTTTATGGCCATCTTGAAGGTCTGGACAAACCTTTTAGCCAATCCATTGGTGGCGGGATGGTATGGGGCGGACGTGTAGTGCTTAACCCCATTGTTTTTGAAGAACTTCCTGAATTCTTCGGACACAAATTGCGGTCCATTATCAGAACAGATCTGTTCAGGCAGCCCATTCCTGGCAAATATGGTTCTTAATACTGTGATAGTTTTTTCCGTGGTGTTGGAGGACATCTTTATTACCTCCGGCCACTTGGAGTGTGCATCAACCGCGATTAAGAACATTGAGTCCATAAATGGACCAGCAAAGTCGATGTGTTCCCTTTGCCATGGAGATGAGGGCCACTCCCATGGATGTAGAGGGGCTTGTGGTGGGGCGTTTTGGACCTTCTGGCATCCTAGGCAGCTCTTCGTCATTTCTTCGATGTCTCCATCGACACCTGGCCACCACACAAACGCTCTGGCTAGGTTCTTCATTTTCATTCCACCCAGATGCCCCTCGTGAAGCTCCTTTAGCACTTTATCCTGGAGTTTGGGTGGAATCACTACTCTGGATCCACACATCAAGGTTCCTCGGCACACTGACAGCTGTTCTCTTCTTTGCGAGAATGCTGGCAACAGTGGTTCGCCATGTGCTGGCCATCCCTTCACCGTTAAATTGTAGACTCGTGAGAGAGTCGGGTCATTTCTCGTTTCCTTTTCAATGGCAGAATTTGTTACTGGTAGACATTCCACTATGGTTGAGTGGAACATCTCCACTGGGTCCACTGTAGGTGCCTCTTCTACCGTTGGCAACGGTAGGTGCGATAAACCATCAGCATTCCCATGCTGTTTTGATCCTTTGTATTCTATGTCATATTGGTGTGCTCCTAGGAAAAGGGACCACCTCTGTAGCCTTTGTGCTGTCATAATGGGAACACCCTTTTTAGGGTTGAATATGGAGATGAGGGGTTGATGGTCAGTCAACAAGGTAAATTTTTGTCCGTGTTGGTCATGGTTGAATTTCTTCACTCCCCATACCAGGCTGAGTGCTTCCCTGTCGATCTGGGCATAGTTACGCTCAGCTGAGTTCAATGAGCATGACGCAAAAGCTATCGGCCGCTCCGAGCCATTAGGGAATCTATGCGATAATACCGCTCCTACGCCGTAAGGGGATGCATCGCACGCCAGTCTGATTGGCAGTGATGGGTTGTAATGAGCCAAAACTTCCTTGGACGTGATCAAGCCTTAGCATTTATGGAAGGCACGTTTACAGTCTTCACTCCATTTCCAAATTACTCCCGTTTGTAGCAGTTCGTTAAGAGGGTGCAGAAGAGTTGACAAGTTTGGTAAAAATTTATGATAGTAATTTATCAATCCCAGGAACGACCTTAATTGTGAGACATTTTCAGGTGCTGGGGCTTTTATGACCGCTTCAATTTTTTTCAGGTGACTTATGCAACCCTTCCTTATTAATTGTGTGGCCACAATATGATATTTGTTTCTGGAAAAATTTGCACTTGGGGCGATTTGCTCGTAGGCCCTGTTCTCTCAGCCTAGTGAGCACCTGCTCCAAATTGGCAAGGTGCTCATTGTCATTTTCTCCTGTTACAAGGATGTCGTCCAGGTAGCATTGAGTCCCTGGAATCCCTTGGAGGACTTGCTCCATAGCTCTTTGCCAGATAGCTGTAGCTGATGCTACTCTGAAAACCAGTCGATTGTACTGGTACAGGCCTTTGTGTGTATTTATCGTGAGATACTTTTTAGAGGCCTCTTCAACCTCCATCTGTAGATATGCCTGTGCCAAGTCAATTTTGGTGAAACGTTTCCCTCCGGATAGTGAGGCAAAAATATCTTCTATCCTCGGAAGAGGATACTGTACCGTGTGAAGGATCGGGTTTACAGTCACCTTGAAGTCCCCACAGATGCGAATTTTTCTCTGTTCTTCAGATTTATCATTATTCAACGTTTTCTTCATGACCGGGACGATGGGTGTTGCCCACTCGCTCCAATCTATTTTGGATAATACGCCTGCCTTTTCCAAATTCTCCAGCTCTCCCTCGACTGCTGGACGAATTGCGTATGGCACCGGCCTTGCCTTAAAAAACTTGGGAATTGCCGCATCTTCCACTTTTATTGAGGCGGTGACACCTTTCAAGGTTCCTAGTTCCTGTTGAAACACTTCTTTGGCGTTGGCCAAGATGTCTTTTAATCGTTCAGGTATGACGTCATCGTCATTTTTTTTCTTACTGTTCACCGTCAGTGCCTGAATGGAATGCCAGTCTAAAGGTACCTTCCTGATCCATTCACGTCCCAACAGTGGTGGACCACCATCTTGCAGAACGTATAAATACAACTTCTGTATTTCCTTGCCGTTGTATACAACAGGCACCCTTATTTTCTCTTTGGGGTATACTTTCTGCCCCGTATATGTTTTCAAGATAATGGATGTGTCTTTCAAAGGTATATGCGGAAATAGCCGTTCGTAATCCCGTCGACTTATGATGGTCAGAGCTGATCCTGTATCTAGCTCCATTTTAACTGGGGACCCCGCTATCGTGAGGGTAACCCAAATGGTCTGGTAATCTTCTTTTGCAATTACATTATGTAATTTGAGACAGCTTAGTCTCTTGTTTCCGGAGTCACTATCGCTCTTCTGGTCTTCGGAGCTACTGTCCGTCATCATTTGTACTTTTCTGTACTTTTCCTTTTTGATTTTTTTCCTGTCCGTGGATTTTTTTTTGCCAGATCGGCATACACGTGCAATGTGTCCAATCTTTCCGCATTGCCTGCATGCTTTGTCCTTGAACCAGCAGTCCCTCTGGTCATGGGTGGATCTGCCGCAGCGATAACATCTCTCAAAACCCTGTGTCATTTCATGGGTGCCGAAGTCCTGTGGCTTTTGCTGTATCTCTGCAGCTCCTCTTGCGGCTGCTTTGTATGATACAACCACACTGAAAGCCTTGTCCAGTGTCAAATCTTTCTCAGAAAGTAGTCTTTTCTGTGTTCCTTCACTTAGGAGACCGCAGACGAATTTGTCTCGAAGAGAATCTGCCAGTCCTGCCCTGAATTGGCAGTGCTTTGACAGCTTCCTTAATTCGGTGAGGTAATCAGCATTACTTTCATTCTTGTGCTGATTCCTCCTGAAGAATTTGAATCGTTCCGCTATCAGCAGCAGTGTTGGGTTTAAGTGCTCCTGTAGGGTATCAACAATCTCCTTAAAATTCTTGTCCTTTGGTTTGGCTGGAGTGATTAAGTTTCGTAACAGCCCGTATGTCCTTGCGCCCATTAGATTTAGAAGTACTGATGCCTTTTTATCATCCTCTATTTCATTTGCCGTGCAATATACCTCCACTCTTTCCACATATGTGGTCCAATCTTCTATATCGCTATCGAAAGCAGTAATATTGCCAGTCTTAGGCATCCTGAAAAAAAATGCCGCCTCCCGTGCTTTCCTTTCTTCCCCGCAGAAAAAAATGGCACCTCCCGCGCTTTCCCGCTGCTGCCGCTGCTGACAACGCTGTTCTCCGCGGTTTTTATTTACATAGGTATTTTTAATAGGTGGAGACTCGTTCCCGCCGGACTCTCTGGGACTTTTCCCTCCCTCTGCTTGGTCCGAACGCCGACCTGCTTTGCAGCGCCGGCCATCTCCTGAGTGCTCCACCCTCCGTCACTGTTTGCCTCCGCCTTCGCTGCTCGGCCATGCTGCAGAGCCAGCCGATGGAGACCCAGCCCGCCACCCAGGAAGGATTATTGCAGTACCTGCCACCAGCTTGGCTAGCTGGTGAAACCACAGTTTTTTTTCTTCTTATTTTTCTTCGACTTTCGTCTGAGGAATAGATCTCCTTGAGGTGCTGCCGAATTGCAGGTAAGTCCATTTCCAATTCGTCGCCACTGTTGTATCCATGTGTTAATGGAGACACGGAATGCAGGAGTTGGTTTCACAGGTGTTTACTGAACAAAGTCTGGAGGTGAACTAACAGATACAAGACACTATACAGGCTTATATTGCCCGAGTGGCCATTACCGGCATTACAGTACACAGGGGGCTCTTAATAGCACATACACCACAGTTATTGGTTAGGATTGGTAATAGTGGTTGGGTCTCGTGGTTATTGGTTAGGATTGGGGTTAGTGGTTGGGACTAATGGTTATTGGTTAGGATTGGGGTTAGTGGTTGGGGCTCGTGGTTATTGGTTAGGATTGGGGTTAGTGATTGGAGCTCATGGTTATTGGTTAGGATTGGGGTTAGTGGTTGGGCTTAGTGGTTATTGGTTAGGATTGGGGTTAGTGGTTGGGACTAATGGTTATTGGTTAGGATTGGGGTTAGTGGTTGGGGCTAGTGGTTATTGGTTAGGATTGTGGTTAGTAGTTGGGGCTAGTTGTTATTGGTTAGGATTGGGGTTAGTGGTTGGGGCTAGTTGTTATTGGTTAGGATTGGGGTTAGTGGTTGGGGCTTGTGGTTATTGGTTAGGATTGGTGTTAGTGGTTGGGGCTCGTGGTTATTGGTTAGGATTGGGGCTAGTGGTTGAGGTTAGTGGTTATTGGTTAGGATTGGGGTTAGTGGTTGGGGCCAGTGGTTATTGGTTAGGATTGGGGTTAGTGGTTGGGGCTAGCAGTTATTGGTTAGGATTGGGGTTAGTGGTTGGGGCTAGTGGTTATTGGTTAGGATTGGGGTTAGTGGTTGGGGTTAGTCGTTATTGGTTAGGATTGGGGTTAATGGTTGGGGCTCGTGGTTATTGGTAAGGATTGGGGTTAGTGGTTGGGTCTAGTGGTTATTGGTTGGGATTGGGGCTAGTGGTTGGGGGTAGTCAATTGGAGGTTAGACTTAGGAGTTAGTGATTCGGGTTAGAAACCATTATTAACAACACAGGTGTCACTGGACGCATCTTTTTCATTTCATGTTTTTTAACCTCACACAGACGAGTCACGGAACTGCCTCATGAATTGTTCATTCAAGGAACATTCTTTCTGGCTGCAGCCTGATTTTTTCCCTTCTTTCACATCTCGACAGTTCTCACAGAAAAGTACATACACTTTGGGATTTGGGGACAAGAACAGGCGGATGCAGGTGTTGGGCTGGTTACATCCAATCATCAGCCTGCCTGAAAAGGGCTTCTGAAAATAACTTGTCACCATCTGACTCCACCATCATATCTTCATCCATTACCCGCCTTTCGCCCTCACTAGAGCAGTTTTCACCACCATGACCATTCTCCAAACTGAGGCTCTCTGATTTCCATTTATAGTCTCAGTGAAAGTGGTCCCTGGATTTGGTGTTGCAATGTAAGTGGTCCCTGGATTTGGTTTCCAGATTCATTTCCAGCCATTTTGAGATGTCCCTTACCCTGACAACAGAAAGGCAACACACCCTTCGGGACTCTCGATCCTGACTGTAAAGACTACTATCTATCCTTCTAATTATAGAATCCCCTATATGACAATGTTTCCACTCTGCTCCTCCACCCCTTGGACAGCCTCCTGTTCCACGGTGCCTTGGGCAGCATTCTAGCTGTCCTTCCCAGTCTTTCTCCTGATCCTCACAGGTATTGAGTACTTTGCACCTGTTGGACAGGAGCAGTGTCTGCTGGACTTGCTTCACTACTTCTCCTACATTCCCCTTACCCGGCTGACTGACAGTCACACTCTCCCCTTCCTGCACCTGTGCTTTCTTCTGGTGTGTGACTGTACTCGAGTAAATTATCCAGTAATTCCTGCTCCTCCCTTATATGTCGGAGTGTCTCTAGCTCGGACTCCAGCTCACTGACTCGGAGCTGGAATGTCATGAGGCAGAGACATTTGCTGCAGATGTGGCAGTCTGGGACAGTCTCGTTGTTCACAAACTCCCACATACTACAATCCCCACACACTGCCTGGTCTTTATTAATGAATGAATGAATTTATTTTTTGTTAGCTGTAGTTTACTTCTTGAACTGTGATTAATTACTTCGCTATTTATCAGTTATGAGCATCTTTAAAAGCAGTTAGAATTTAATCACTTACATCGTTTCCTTTGACTTACACTTACTTGCACTAATAAATTCTTACTAAGTCAAGCCTAACACTAAACACTAAAGAGACTAAACACACAAAGGGATATTGATACTCTTACCGATATACTCATGTTAATTTGCTCTGCTGTGTGTTGATTATAACATCACTTTTTTCTGTGTCCTCTGGTGCGATTATTTATTATTGCTCCTGGTTTAAATTACTGAGCACCTCCTTCCCCCTCAGCATCCAATTCCCATTCTCACCAGATTCCCCTAACCACTCTGTTTAGCAAGCCACTCCGTTTAGTAGATTCTCGAGCTCTGTGCCACACCGCTTATCCTCCTCCTACTCCCTCCTCCAAAGTTATCTCTGACCTCAGCTATTCCACTCACTTTTCTGCCACCTTGTTATTGACCTAAAATGGCGATGGTTGTTACCCAGAACACTCCGCGCGCGAGAATAGGCCCTATCAATGCTGCAGGGCCTGGTGTGCACAGGCGCGGGCAGAGCTCGGTGCGGGGTGGGTTCCACGCGTGCACAGTGCCACCAGTTGGGTGATGGTGGTGGAAGGTGGAGAAAAGATTCCGGAGCGGGGAGGAGACGGCGGAGCGCAGGGGAGCAGTAGAACCGGCGGGGAGACTTTATAAACACCCGGGGTGGGCCTCAGGCCCCGAACAAGAGCCTCCGGGCCGGGCATTTGCCCCAAGCGGGGTGGCAGCTGCAGGGCTTTCTCCCGGTGACAAGCCCGGTGTAACGGCCGCCATCTTGAGAGGCTCAGGGGGGCAGCAGGGCACATGCGCGCCCCCCCTTGGCCAGGAACCAGGAGGAGAGAATCTTGTCAATTTCTATCCTGGACTCACAGTGATGGCTTTTGTAATCTCCTTTTACAGGCTGTGAGAAGGGCAGCATTTACACACCGCAAACTCAAACCAAACATCACATCAAGATCTGACAGAGTCACTCCATTCATCAGGACCTGAATATCATCAGTCTTTGAATGTGGAAGGAGAAATGTTTGTCTTTTCTGTCTGTGGGGAAAGATTTCAAACATCAGCGTGACTGGAAAGGCACCGAGACACACACACCCGAGTGAGAGTGTTCCAGTGCACTACTGTGGAAAGAGCTTTAACCAGTTACACAGCCTGAAAAATATCACCCCATTCACAGTGGGGAGAAACTGTACACGTGTTGTGTGTGTGGACGAGGCTTCAACTGATGTCCGACCTGGAGAGACACAAGGACACACGCAACATGGAGAAACCGTGGAAATGTGGGGACTGTGGGAAGGGATTCAATTACCCATCGGAGCTGGAAACTCATCGACGCACTCACACTGGGGAGAGGCCGTTTACCTGCAGCGTGTGTGGGAAGGGATTCACTCAGTCATCCAGCATCTATACACACACCAGAGAGTTCATACTGGAGAGCGACCGTTCACCTGCATTGAATGTGGGAAGGGATTTACTGCTTTATCAACCCTCCTGACACACCAGCGAGTTCACACTGATAAGAGACCGTTTAAATGTTGTGACTGTGAGAAGAGCTTTAATAGCACAAAGGATCTGTTGACACACCAACGAGTTCACACTGGGGAAGAGGCCGTGCACCTGCTCCATGTGTGGGAAGGGATTCACTCAGTCATCCCACCTTCTGACACATCAACTTGTTCACTCTGATAACAAACCTTTTAATTGTTCTGACTGTGAGAAGTGCTTTAAAAGTAAAAAGGATTTATTGATACACCGACGCACCCACACTGGGGAGAGGCCATTCACTTGCTCCGTGTGTGGGAAGGGATTCACTTGTTCATCCCACCTTCTGACATACCAACGTGTTCACTCTGATAAGAGACCGTTTCAATGTTCTGACTGTGAGAAGAGCTTTAAAAGCAAACAGCACCTGCTGAAACACCAACACACTCACACTGGGGAGAGGCCGTTCATCTGCTCCATGTGTGGGAAGGGATTCACCCGATCATCCCACCTGTTGAGACACCAGTGATTTCACACTGGGGAGAGGCCATTCATGTTCACTGAGTGCGGGAAGGGATTCACTGATTTATCCGACCTTCTGACACACCAGCGAGTTCACACCGGGGAGAGACCGTTCACCTGCTCTGGGTGTGGGAAGGGATTCACTCAGTCATCCCACCTCAGCGAACACCGACATGTTCACACTGATGAGAAACTTTTTGAATGTTCTGACTGTGAGAAGAGCTTTAAAAGCACAAGTCGTCTGCTGAAACACCAACGCACTCACACTGGGGAGAGGCCGTTCACGTGCTCTGTATGTGGGAAAAGATTTACTGATTCATCCTACCTGCTGACACACCAGCGAGTTCACACCGGAGAGAAACTGTTCACCTGCTCCACGTGTGGGAAGGGATTCACGGATTCCTACAACCTGCTGGTACACCAACCTATTCACACTGGGGAGTGGCCATTCACCTGCTCCATGTGTGGGAAGGGATTCACTGATTCATCCAACCTGCTGACACGCCAGCGAGTTCACACCGGGGAGAGGCCGTTCACCTGCTCTGTGTGTGGGAAGGGATTCACTCAGTCATCCTCCTTACTGAGACACCAGCGAGTTCACGACCGACTGCAGAGGTTGGAGTCTGCTGTTATTGCTGCTGTTAATCACATCCAGGACTGAACCATGTTCATTCTATCAGTTGGGGTTTGTTTCTGCTGATGTTTATAACCCTATACCTGGGCTGGAGATTAATATTCTGGATAAATGTCAAATAAATCAGCTTTGTTTCAAACACACTTTGTGTCGAGTCTGTGCTGACTCCATGGTAAGAGGAGACTAATTGATGTCCTGTTGCTGACTGCTACATTTTTGGGCCGTTTCTCCTTTCTTACTCTGGATTATTTCGGTTCTGATCTAATTGGCCTTCTACCATCCTGGGAGTCCCATGATACAATGATAATGGAGTTGTTGACTAATCACAGCGATCAATCTCTATCAATGAGTCTACAACAGACCCAGACATGAGGTGAGGAAAACCCCAGTGGTGGAAAGCTTTAGGAGCCTTCGGACCAAAGTCACCTCTTCCTCCCGAGCATTCTACACTGACCACATGTCATGTCTCAAATTACTCACACACTGTGTCCAAAAACCTTATTCTATGAATGAAATCGGTCCAATTTACATTTGAGTGAATCAACACTAACTGCTTCCACCGTCTCCCGAGGGAGCCTGTCCCATAGATTGACCACTCACTCACTGAAATATTGTTCCCACAGATTGGATTTGAATTTACCCTCTTCAAGCGCAGGCCGTGTCCTCTGGTTCTACTGTTCTGGACAGGGTGAAATAACTTGTCGTGCTCTACATTATCCAGCCCCTTTAGAATCCTAAAAACAGCAATCCTATCACTTCTCGACCTCTTTCCAGTGTGAACAGGCCCAGTTTACATAACCTGGACATGTTGGCTCGATACTCAGTTAAATTCTGACACAAACCCTTTGATGTTTCTTAAATTGCATTAACCGACACTACACAGAATCCTAGAATGATACAGCACAGAAGGAGGCCATTCGGCCCATCGTGCCTGTGCGGCTCTCCGAAAGATCCATCCAGTTACAAAAGCAAAATACGGCGGCTGCTGGAAATCTGAAATAAAGAGAGAAAATGCTGGAAATCCTCAGCAGGTCAGGCAGCGTCTGTGGGGAGAGAAACAGGGTTAACGGTTCAGGTCACCGACCTTCCGTCAGAACCTTTCATCACACATTAGAATCTAATGTGTTACTCACTCTGGTTTAAGCTTATATTGTGGTTAATAATGGCAAACTCTGTTGTTTCTCCTGATCTGATTACAGTTTCCAACCAGTCGATTCAGTGAAATGTCTTATCGGTGTTGCCATGGCGACCTGTCTGCAGTGAAACGCCTGTTTGAGTTTCTAACTCAGACTAAACTTATCTTTCCCAAAATACACATTGTATCAGACACTTTATGTCAATGAATTTTAGCCTTGTTATGTTAATATCTCTAAGACCTACAAGAAAGAAAGACTTGCATTTATATAGCACCTTTCACCACCTCAGGACGTCGCAATGTGCTTCACAGCTAATGAAGTACTTTTGAAGTGTAGTCACTGACAGTGCTGTATTCTGGAAACAAGCAGCTCAGATACACAAACCTTAAAGTGGGAGGACAAGTTGATAAAGTAGTTTAAAAAAGCACGAGGGATCCTCGGTTTTATAAATAGGGGTGTAGAGTACAAAAGGGCAGAGGTCATGTAAACCTGGACAAATCATTGGTGAGGCTGCAGTTAGAATATTGGGTCAAGTTTTGGGGCATCTTACACCAGGAAGGATGTCAAGGCCGTGGAGAGGGTGCAGAGAGATTCACTGAGATGATACCAGGGAAGAGAGCCTTTAGTTATCAGGAGAGATTAGAGCAACATAGAAACATAGACGATAGGAGCCATTCGGCCCCTCGAGCCTGCTCCGCCATTTAATGAGATCATGGCTGATCATCCTAATTCAGTACCCTGTCCCTGCTTTCTCCCCATATCCCTTGATCCCTTTAGCCTCAAGAAATATATCTAACTCCTTCTTGAATATATTTAATGAATTGTCCTCAACTGTCTTCTGTGGTAGAGAATTCCACAGGTTCACCACTCTCTGGGTGAAGAAATTCCTCCTCATCTCAGTCCTAAATGGCTTACCCCTTACCCTTAGACTGTGTCCCCTGGTTCTGGACTCCCCGGCCATCGGGAACATCCTTCCTGCATCTAGTCTGTCTAGTCCTGTTAGAATTTTATAAGTTTCAATGAGATCCCCTCTCATTCTTCTAAACTCTATAGAAACTGGGGCTCTTTTCATTCGAACAAAGGGTAATTCGAGATCTGAGGGAGGTGTTCAGAATTTGATCCGGTAAATGAGGAAAATCTATCTCCACCAGTCAGTGAGTCAGGAACTAGAGGGCCTCAAGTTCAAATCATCACCAGAAGGCTCAGACCCAGGAATGAACTATCGAGCACACCGTACAAAAATGTTCAGGACATTCACGGTCACTCCGGATCTGTGTCCGGGGAGAAACTGATGGGTTTCTCTTATCTTTGGGTTAAATGTTCTCAGAGCTGATGGATGTCAGTGCTGGGAAATGGGGTGTTCTGAACACCGAGTGTCTGCCTGAAGCACTCTCCAGTCAGGTACAGCACGGGTTAGATAGAGAGTAAAGCTCCCTCTACACTGTCCCATCAAACATTCCCAGGGCAGGGACAGCACGGGTTAGATACAGAGTAAAGCTCCCTCTACACTGTCCCATCAAACACTCCCAGGGCAGGTGCAGCACAGGTTAGATACAGAGTAAAGCTCCCTCTACACTGTCCCATCAAACATTCCCAGGGCAGGGACAGCACGGGTTAGATACAGAGTAAAGCTCCCTCTACACTGTCCCATCAAACACTCCCAGGGCAGGTGCAGCACAGGTTAGATACAGAGTAAAGCTCCCTCTACACTGTCCCATCAAACACTCCCAGGGCAGGTGCAGCACAGGTTAGATACAGAGTAAAGCTCCCTCTACACTGTCCCATCAAACACTCCCAGGGCATGTACAGCACGGGTTAGATACAGAGTAAAGCTCCCTCTACACTGTCCCATCACACACTCCCAGGACAGGTACAGCACGGGTTAGATACAGAGTAAAGCTCCCTCTACACTGTCCCATCAAACACTCCCAGGGCAGGTACAGCATGGGATAGAGAGTAAAGCTCCCTCTACACTGTCCCATCAAACACTCCCAGGGCAGCTACAGCACGGGTTAGATACAGAGTAAAGCTCCCTCTACACTGTCCCATCAAACACTCCCAGGGCAGGGACAGCACGGGTTAGATACAGAGTAAAGCTCCCTCTACACTGTCCCATCAAACACTCCCAGGGCAGGGACAGCACGGGTTAGATACAGAGTAAAGCTCCCTCTACACTGTCCCATCAAACACTCCCAGGGCAGGTACAGCACGGGTTAGATACAGAGTAAAGCTCCCTCTACAGTGTCCCATCAAACACTCCCAGGGCAGGTACAGCACGGGTTAGATACAGAGAAAAGCTTCCTCTACACTGTCCCATCAAACACTCCCAGGGCAGAAGTCATACCTGGCACAAAGGAACATGGTTGTGGTGGTTGAAGGTCAATCATCACAGCCCCAGGATATCGCTGCTGGAGTTCCTCAGAGCAGTGTCCTAGGCCCAACCATCTTCAGTTGCTTCATCAATGACCTTCCCTCCAAAATAAGGTCAAAAATGGGGATGTTCGCTGATGACTGCACAGTGTTCAGTGCCATTCACAACTCCTCAGATAATGAAGCAGTCCATGCTCGCATGCAACAAGACCTGGACAACATTCAGGCTCGGGCTGATAAGTGGCAGGTAACATTCATGCCACACAAGTGCCAGGCAATGACTATCTCCAACAAGCGAGAATCTAACCACCTCCCCTTGACATTCAACGGCATTACCATCGCCGAATCCTCCACCATCAACATCAATCACCATTGACCAGAAACTTAACTGGACCAGCCACATAAATACTGTGGCAACAAGAGCAAGTCAGAGGCTGGGGATTCTGCAGCGAGTGTCTCACCTCCTGATTCCCCAAAGCCTTTCCACCATCTACAAGGCACAAGTAAGGAGTGTGATGGAATACTCTCCACTTGCCTGGATGAGTGCAGCTCCAACAACACTCAAGAAGCTCGACACCATCCAGGGTGAAGGAGCTCGCTTGATTGGTACCCAATCCACTGCCTTAAACATTCACTCCCTCCACCACCGGCGTACTGTGGCTGCAGTGTGTACCATCTACAAGATGCACTGCAGCAACTCACCTAGGCTTCTGCGGCAGCACCTCCCAAACCCGCGACCTCTTCCACTTAGGACAAGGGCAACAGGCGCATGGGAACACTCCAAGTTCCCCTCCAAGTCACACACCATTCCGATTGAGAAATATATCACTGTTCCTTCATCGTCGCTGGGTCAAAATCCTGGAACACCCTCCCCTAACAGCTCTCTGGGAGCACCTTCACCACACGGACTGCAGTGGTTGAAGTAGGCGACTCACCCCCACCTCAAGGGCAATTAGGGTTGGGCAATAAATGCTGACCTTGGCAGCGACACCCACATCCCATGAACAAATTTAAGAAAAAGTACAGCATGGGTCTGACAGAGTAAAGCTCCCTCTACAATGTCCCATCATACACTCCCAGGGCAGGTACAGCACGGGTTAGATACAGAGTAAAGCTCCCTCTACACTGTCCCATCAAACACTCCCAGGGCAGGTACAGCATGGGTTAGATACAGAGTAAAGCTCCCTCTACAATGTCCCATCATACACTCCCAGGGCAGGTACAGCATGGGTTAGATACAGAGTAAAGCTCCCTCTACACTGTCCCATCAAACACTCCCAGGGCAGGTACAGCACGGGTTAGATACAGAGTAAAGCTCGCTCTACACTGTCCCATCAAACACTCCCAGAGCAGGTACAGCACGGGTTAGATACAGAGTAAAGCTCCCTCTACAATGTCCCATCATACACTCCCAGGGCAGGTACAGCATGGGTTAGATACAGAGTAAAGCTCGCTCTACACCGTCGCATCAAACACTCCCAGGGCAGGTACAGCACGGGTTAGATACAGAGTAAAGCTCGCTCTACACCGTCGCATCAAACACTCCCAGGGCAGGTACAGCACGGGTTAGATACAGAGTAAAGCTCGCTCTACACCGTCGCATCAAACACTCCCAGGGCAGGTACAGCACGGGTTAGATACAGAGTAAAGCTCCCTCTACACTGTCCCATCAAACACTCCCAGGGCAGGTACAGCATGGGTTAGATACAGAGTAAAGCTCCCTCTGCACTGTCCCATCAAACACTCCCAGGGCAGGTACAGCATGGGTTAGATACAGAGTAAAGCTCGCTCTACACTGTCCCATCAAACACTCCCAGGGCAGGTACAGCATGGGTTAGATACAGAGTAAAGCTCCCTCTGCACTGTCCCATCAAACACTCCCAGGGCAGGTACAGCACGGGTTAGATACAGAGTAAAGCTCCCTCTACACTGTCCCATCAAACACTCCCAGGGCAGGTACAGCATGGGTTAGATACAGAGTAAAGCTCCCTCTGCACTGTCCCATCAAACACTCCCAGGGCAGGTACAGCACGGGTTAGATACAGAGTAAAGCTCGCTCTACACCGTCGCATCAAACACTCCCAGGGCAGGTACAGCACGGGTTAGATACAGAGTAAAGCTCCCTCTACACTGTCCCATCAAACACTCCCAGGGCAGGTACAGCATGGGTTAGATACAGAGTAAAGCTCCCTCTGCACTGTCCCATCAAACACTCCCAGGGCAGGTACAGCATGGGTTAGATACAGAGTAAAGCTCCCTCTACACTGTCCCATCAAACACTCCCAGGGCAGGTACAGCATGGGTTAGATACAGAGTAAAGCTCCCTCTACACCGTCGCATCAAACACTCCCAGGGCAGGTACAGCATGGGTTAGATACAGAGTAAAGCTCGCTCTACACCGTCGCATCAAACACTCCCAGGGCAGGTACAGCACGGGTTAGATACAGAGTAAAGCTCGCTCTACACCGTCGCATCAAACACTCCCAGGGCAGGTACAGCACGGGTTAGATACAGAGTAAAGCTCGCTCTACACCGTCGCATCAAACACTCCCAGGGCAGGTACAGCACGGGTTAGATACAGAGTAAAGCTCCCTCTACACTGTCCCATCAAACACTCCCAGGGCAGGTACAGCATGGGTTAGATACAGAGTAAAGCTCCCTCTGCACTGTCCCATCAAACACTCCCAGGGCAGGTACAGCATGGGTTAGATACAGAGTAAAGCTCGCTCTACACTGTCCCATCAAACACTCCCAGGGCAGGTACAGCATGGGTTAGATACAGAGTAAAGCTCCCTCTGCACTGTCCCATCAAACACTCCCAGGGCAGGTACAGCACGGGTTAGATACAGAGTAAAGCTCCCTCTACACTGTCCCATCAAACACTCCCAGGGCAGGTACAGCATGGGTTAGATACAGAGTAAAGCTCCCTCTGCACTGTCCCATCAAACACTCCCAGGGCAGGTACAGCACGGGTTAGATACAGAGTAAAGCTCGCTCTACACCGTCGCATCAAACACTCCCAGGGCAGGTACAGCACGGGTTAGATACAGAGTAAAGCTCCCTCTACACTGTCCCATCAAACACTCCCAGGGCAGGTACAGCATGGGTTAGATACAGAGTAAAGCTCCCTCTGCACTGTCCCATCAAACACTCCCAGGGCAGGTACAGCATGGGTTAGATACAGAGTAAAGCTCCCTCTACACTGTCCCATCAAACACTCCCAGGGCAGGTACAGCATGGGTTAGATACAGAGTAAAGCTCCCTCTACACCGTCGCATCAAACACTCCCAGGGCAGGTACAGCATGGGTTAGATACAGAGTAAAGCTCGCTCTACACCGTCGCATCAAACACTCCCAGGGCAGGTACAGCACTCTCACCTCTGAGTCAGAAGGTTGTGGGTTCAAGTCCAGCTCCAGAGTCTTGAGCACAGAATCGAGGCTGACGCTCCAATGCAGTGCTGAGGGAGTGCGGCACTGTCGGAGGTGCCGTCTTTCGCATCAGTTGTTGAACAGAGGCCCCATCAGCCCTCAACCAACATCACTAAAACAGATTGTCTGGCCATTATCACATTGCTGTTCACGGCAGCTTGCTGTGCACAAATTGGCTGCTGCATTTCTTACAACAGTGAATGTTCAAATGTACTTTGATGTTGTTGTACTTCATTGGCTGTAAAGCACTTTGGGCCACCCGGAGGTCGAGTGAGGTGCTACATAAATACAAGTCTTTATATAACAAAGGAGAAATGACCCAAAAAAGGAACAGTCGGTAACAGGACAACAATTAGTCTCCTCTTATTATGGGAGGAATCAAGGACACGACACACTGTGTTCGGAACAAAGCTGATTTATTTGTCAAATATTAAACTCCAGCCCAATTACAGAGGAAACTCCAGCCCAGTTACAGAGGAAACAAAGCCCAATTGTCAGAATGAACATGGTTCAGTCCTGGATGTGATTAACAGCAGCAATAACAGCAGAATCCAACCCCTGCAGTCAGTCGTGAACTCGCTGGTGTGTCAGCAGGTTGCCTGAACGAACAAATGCCTTCCCACACACGGAGCAGGTGAACGGCTTCTCCCCAGTGTGAATGCGTTGGTGTTTCATCAGATCATTTCTGCTTTTAAAGCTCTTCTCACAGTCAGAGCATTTAAACGGTCTCCTGTTGGTGTGAACAAGTTGGTGTGTAGTGAGGTGGGATGACAGAGTGAATCCCTTCCCACACACTGAGCAGGTGAACGGCCTTTCCCCAGTGTGAATGCGTTGGTGAGCCACAAGGTGGGGTGAATTTGTGAATCCCTTCCCACAGACAGGGCAGGTGAACGGCCTCTCTCCAGTGTGAAAACGCTGGTGTCTCAGATGGTGAGATGATTTAATGAATCCTTTCCCACACACGGAGCAAGTGAACGGTCTCTCTCCAGTGTGAACTCGCTTGTGATCAGTGAGGTGGGAAGAACAAGTGAATCCCTTCCCACACACTGAGCAGGTGAACGGTCTCTCTCCAGTGTGAACTCGCTGGTGTTCAGTGAGGTTGGATGAATGAGTGAATCCCTTCCCACACACGGAGCAGGTGAACGGTCTCTCCCCAGTGTGAACTCGCTGGTGTGACTGGAGGCCGGATGGTGAAGTGAACCCCTTCCCACACACGGAGCAGGTGAACGATCTCTCCCCAGTGTGAACTCGCTGGTGTGACTGGAGGCCGGATGGTGAAGTGAACCCCTTCCCACACACAGAGCAGGTGAACGGTCTCTCCCCAGTGTGACTGCGTCGATGGGTTTCCAGCTGGTATGGGTAATTGAATCTCTTCCCACAGTCTCCACACTTCCACGGTTTCGCCATGGTGCGGGTGTCCTTGTGTCTCTCCAGGTTGGACGATCAGTTGAAGCCTCGTCCACACACACAGAACACGTGTACGGTTTCTCCCTGCTGTGAATGGTGCAATTTTTTTCAGGCTGTGTAACTGGTTAAAGCTCTTTCCAGTCAGTGCACTGGAACACTCTCACTCGGGTGTGTGTGTCTCGGTGTTTTTCCAGTCACACTGATGTTTGAAATTTTTTCCCACAGACAGAACAGACAAACATTTCTCCTTCCACATTCAAAGGTCGATGATATTCAGGTCCTGATGAATGGAGTGACTCTGTCAGATCTTGACGTGATGTTTGGTTTGAGTTTCCCGTCTGTAAATCCTCCCCTTCCAATACCCTGTAAAAGGAGTTTACAAAAGTCATCACTGTAAGTACAGGATAGAAATTCAGAACAGACAATTCTAGTTTCTATGGAGCATTCTTTCATAAAAACATAAGAAATAGGAGCAGGAGTGGGCCATTTGGCTCTTCGAGCCTGCTCCACCATTCAATGAGATCATGGCTGATCTTCTACCTCATCTCTACTTTCCTGCACTATCCCCATATCTCTTGATTCCCTTAATATTCAACAATCTATCGATCTATGTCTTGAATATATACACAGTGACTGAGCCTCCACAGCCCTCTGGGGTAGAGAATTCCAAAGATTCACCACCCTCTGAAGAAATTTCTCCTCATCTCAGTCCTAAATGGCCGACCCCTTATTCTGAGACTGTGGCCCCTGGTTCTGGACTCCCCAGCCAGGGAAACATCCTCCCTGCATCTACCCTGTGGAGCCCTGTCAGAATTTTGTATGTTTCAATGAGATCACTTCACATTCTTCTAAACTCTAGAGAATATAGGCCTAGTCTACTCAATCTCTCCTCATAGGACAATCCCTGGTGAACCTTCGTTGCACTCCCTCTATGGCAAGTATATCCTTCCTTAGGTAAGGAGACCAAAGCTGTGCACAATACTCCAGGTGTGGTCTCACCAGGGCCCCAGTAAGACGTCTTTACTCTTATACTCAAATCCTCTTGTAACAAAGGCCAATATATCATTTGCCTTCCTAATTGCTTGCTGTACCTGCATGTTATCGTTCAGTGACTCGTGGACAAGGACACCCAGGTCCCTCTGAACACCAACATTTCCCAATCTCTCACCATTTAAAAAATACTCTGCTTTTCTATTCTCCGACCAAAGTGGATAATTTCACATTTCTCCACATTATACTCCATTTGCCATGTTCTTGCCCACTCACTTAGCCTGTCTATATCCCCTTGAAGCCTCCTTGCATCCTCCTCACAACTTACATTCCCACCCAGTTTTGTATCATCAGCAAACTTGGAGATATTACATTTAGTCCCCTCATCCAAATCATTGATGTAGATTGTGAATAGTTGAGGCCAAGCACTGATCCTTGCAGTATCCCATTAGCTACAGCCTGCCAACCCGAAAATGACCTGCTTATTCCTTCGCTGTTTTCTGTCCGTTAACCAATCCTCAATCCACACTAGTATATTACCCCCAATCCCATGAGCCCTAATTTTGTTTAACAACCTCGTGTAGGACTTTATCAAAGACCTTCTGAAAATCCAAATACACCACATCCACTGGTTCCCCCTTATCTATTCTGTTAGTTACAACCTCAAAAAATTCTAACAGATTTGTCAAACACAATTTCCCTTTCATAAATCCATGTTGACTCTGCCCAATCCTGTCATTATTTTCTAAGTGTCCTGTTACCATGTTCTTAATAATAGATCCTAGCATTTTCCCTACTACTGATGTCAGGCTAGCTGGTCTGTAGTTCCCCAGTTTCTCTCTCCCTCCTTTCTTAAATAGTGGGGTTACATTTGCTACCTTCCAATCTGCGGGAACCGTTCTAGAATCTATGGAATTGTAGAAAATGACAACCAATGCATCCACTATCTCTATAGCCACCTCTTTCAAAACCCTAGGATGTAGGCCATCAGGTCCAGGGGATTTATCGGCTTTCAGTCCCATTAATTTCTCCAGTACTACTTTTTTATTAATACTAATAATTTCTCTCAGTTCCTCATTCTCGTTAGACCCTTGGAACTTCATTATTTCCGGGAAGTTTTTTGTGTCTTCTTCTGTGAAGACAGACGCGAAGTATTTGTTTAATTTCTCTGCCATTTCCTTATTCCCCATTATAATTTCTCCTGTCTCAGCCTGTAAGGGACCCACATTTTTACTAGTCTTTTCCTTTTTACATACCTATAGAAGCTTTTACAGTCTGTTTTTATGTCTCTCGCTAGTTTACTCTCGTATTCTATTTTCCCTTTCTTTATCAATTTCTGGTCCTCCTTTGCTGAATTCTAGAATCCTCAGGCTTACAACTCTTTTTGGCAACATTATACGCCTCTTCCTTTGATCTAATACTATCTTTAACTGCTATTTGTTAGCCACGGTTGGACCACTTTCCTGTGGGGTTTTTGTGCCTTAAAGGAATGCATATTTGTTGTAACTTATGTATTAATTCCCTAACGCTAGCCATTGCTCGTCCACGGTCATACCTTTTAATGTAGTTTCCCAACCTACGTTAGCCAACTCGCGCCTCATGAGGAAAAAGAGGGGTAGAGCTATAGTAATAGGGGATTCAATTGTAAGGGGAATAGATAGGTGTTTCTGCGGCCGCAAACGAAACTCCAGGATGGTGTGTTGCCTCCCTGGTGCAAGGGTCAAGGATGTCTCCGAGCGACTCCAGAACATCTTGGAAGGGGAGGGTGAACAGCCAGTTGTCGTGGTGCATATAGGCACCAACGATATAGGTAAAAAGCGGGATGAGGTCCTAAAAGCAGAGTATAGGGAGTTAGGAGATAAATTAAAAAACAGGAGCTCAAAGGTAGTAATCTCAGGATTGCTACCAGTGCCATGTGCTAGTCAGAGTAGAAATAGAAGGATACTTCAGATGAATACGTGGCTAGAGGAATGGTGCCAGGGGGAGGGATTCAAGTTCCTGGGACATTGGAACCGGTTCTGGAGGAGGTGGGACCAGTTCAAACCAGATGGTTTGCACCTGGGCAGGGCTGGAACCAATGTCCTAGGGGGAGTGTTTGCTAGTGCTGTGGGGGAGGGTTTAAACTAAAATGGCAGGGGGTTGGGAACCTGAGCAGGGAGACAGAGGAAAGGGAAACAAGGATAAAAGCAAAAGATAGGAAGGAGAAAAACAAAAGTGGCAGTCAGAGAAATCAACGGTTTAAATCAAGCATGGCCACAGTAAATAATAATTCTAATAGGTCTAAGAGCGTTAAAAAAACAAGCCTGAAGGTTTTGTGTCTTAATGCGAGGAGCATTTGTAATAAGGTGGATGAATTGGCTGCGCAAATAGAAGTAAACAAATACATTTGGTTGGGATTACGGAAACGTGGCTCAAGGAAGGCCAGGACTGGGAACTCAACATCCAGGGGTATTCGATATTCAGGAAAGATAGGCAAAAAGGAAAGGGAGGTGGGGTAGCATTACTGGTTAAAGAAGGGATTAACACAATTGTAATGAAGGATATTAGCTCTGATGAGGTGGAATCTGTATGGGTAGAACTGAGAAATACTAAGGGGAAAAAAACGTTAGTGGGAGTGGTTTATAGACCTCCAAACAGTAAAGCGGAGGTTGGGGATGGCATTAAAAGAGAAATTAAAAAAGCGTGCAATAAGGGTACAGCAGTCATCATGGGTGACTTTAATCTACATATAGATTGGGCCAACCAAATGAGTAACAATACTGTGGAGGAGGAATTCCTGGAGTGCTTACGGGATGGTTTCCTGGACCAATATGTCGAGGAACCAACCAGAGATCAGGCCATCTTAGACTGGGTATTATGTAACGAGAAAGGATTAATTAGCAATCTTGTTGTAAGAGGCACCTTGGGTCGGAGCGATCATAATATGATCGAATTCTTCATTAAGATGGAGAATGAAGTAGTTGACTCGGAGACTAGGGTCCTCAATTTAAATAAAGGAAACTATGATGGTCGGAGGAGCGAGTTGGGTAGGATTGATTGGGGAATGGCACTCAAAGGGTTGACGGTGGATAGGCAATGGCAAACATTCAAAGACCGAATGGATGAACTACAGAATTTGTTCATCCCAGTTTGGCATAAAAATAAAACAAAAAAGGTGACCCAACCGTGGCTAACAAGGGAAATTAGGGATAGCATAAGGTCCGAGAGGGCATATAAATTGGCCAGAAAAAGCAATAATCCTGAGGATTGGGAGCAGTTTAGGATTCAACAAAGGAGGACAAAGGGATTAATTAAGAAAGGGAAAATAGAATATGACAGTAAGCTTGCAGGGAATATAAAAACTGACTGTAAAAGCTTTTATAGATATGTGAAGAGAAAAAGATTGGTTAAGTCAAGCGTAGGTCCCTTGCAGTCAGAATCGGGGGAATTTATAATGGGGAACAAAGAAATGGCAGACCAACTAAATACATATTTTGGTTCTGTCTTCACAAAGGAGGACACAAATAACCTCCCAGAGATGCTGGGGAACATAGGGTCTGATGAAAGGGTGGAACTGAAAGAAATCAGTATTTGTAGGGAAATGGTGTTAGGAAAATTGATGGGACTGAAGGCCGATAAATCCCCAGGGCCTGATAATCTACATCCTAGGGTACTTAAGGAAGTGGCCCTAGAAATAGTAGATGCATTGCTGGTCATCTTCCAGAACTCGATAGACTCTGGAACGGTACCCATGGATTGGAGGGTAGCTAATGTTACCCCACTGTTCAAAAAAGGTGGTAGAGAAAAGGCGGGGAATTATACACCGGTAAGCTTGACATCGGTAGTGGGGAAAATGCTAGAGTCCATTATAAAAGATGTAATAGCAGAGCACTTGGAAAGCAGTGACTGGATCGGACAAAGTCAACATGGATTTACAAAAGGTAAATCATGCTTGACTAATCTACTAGAATTTTTTGAGGATGTAACTGGTAAAATAGATAAGGGAGAACCAGTGGATGTGGTGTATTTGGACTTTCAGAAGGCTTTCGATAAGGTCCCGCATAAGAGATTAGCGTGTAAATTTAAGGCACATGGGATTGGGGACAAGGTATTGACTTGGATAGAGAACTGGTTGGCAGACAGAAAGCAAAGAGTTGGAATAAACGGGTCATTTTCCGAGTGGCAGGCAGTGACTAGTGGCGTTTTGCAAGGATCGGTCCTAGGACCCCAGCTGTTCACAATATATATTAATGATCTGGACGAGGGAATTGGATGTAATATCTCCAAATTTGCAGACGACACAAAGCTGGGGGTGAGGGTATGCTGTGAGGAGGATGTCGTGAAACTCCAGCACGATTTGGACAGGTTGGATGATTGGGCAGAAACATGGCAAATGCACTATAATGTGGATAAATGTGAGGTTATCCACTTTGGTGGCAAAAACAGGAAGGCAGATTATTATTTGAATGGAAATAGATTGGGAGAAGGGGAAGTGCAAAGAGACCTGGGTGTTCTTGTACACCAGTCACTGAAGGTAAGCAGGCGGTTAAGAAGGCAAATGGTATGTTGGCCTTCGTAGCAAGAGGGTTTGAGTACAAGAACAAGGATGTCTTGCTGCAGTTGTACAGGGCCTTGGTGAGACCACACCTTGAGTATCGTGTGCAGTTTTGGTTGCCTTACCTGAGGAAGGACGTTCTTGCCATAGAAGGAGTGCAGCGAAGATTCACCAGGCTGATACCTGGGATGGCAGGAATGACGTATGAGGAGAGATTGTGTCGATTGGGCTTACACTCACTGGAGTTTAGAAGATTGAGAGGGGATCTCATCGAAACCTATAAAATTCTGTCAGGCCTGGACAGACTAGATGCAGGAAAGATGTTTCTGATGGCTGGGGAGTCCAGAACCAGGGGTCATAGTCTAAGGATAACGGGTAAGCCATTTAGGACTGAAATGAGGAGGAATTTCTTCACCCAGAGAGTGGTGAACCTGTGGAATTCTCTGCCACAGAGGGCAGTGGAGGCCAGTTCATTAAGTATATTCAAGAAAGAGTTGGATATATTTCTTAAGGCTAAAGGGATCAAGGGATATGGGGAGAAGGCAGGGACTGGGTACTGAATTTGGATGATCAGCCATGATCTCATTGAATGACGGAGCAGGCTCGAAGGGCCGAATGGCCTACTCCTGCTCCTAACTTCTATGTATCTATGTATACTGACGTAGTTTGCTTTGTTTAGATTTAAGACCCTAGTTTCGGATTTAACGAAGTCACTTTCAAACTCAATATAAAATTCTATCATATTATGGTCACTCTTCCCTAAAGGCCCCTTTACTACAAGGTTATTAATTAACCCTTTCTCATTGCACAATACTAGATCTAAAATAGCCTGTTCCCTCGTTGGTTCCGCAACATACTGATCTAGAAAACTATCTTGCATACATTCCATGAATTCGTTCTCCACACTATTACTGCAAATTTGGTTTGCCCAGTCTATATATGTAGATTAAAGTCCCCCATGATTGCTGTATTACCGTTGTTAAATGTGCCTCTAATTTCCTGATTTATATTTCGAAGCTCAGATCCTTTCTCTCTCCTGTCTTTATCCCATCCTTTATTGTCAGGGTTACCCCTCCTCCTTTTCCATTTTGCCTATCCCTTCTAAAGTTATGTCTCTTGGAATATTTAGTTCCCAACCTTGACGACTTTGCAATCACATCTCCGTTATGGCTATTAGATCAATCCTGTTAATTTCTAGCTGCATTATTAATTCATCTATTTTGTTGGGAATGCTTCGCTCAGATATAGTGCCTTTAGCTTATTTCTATTTTTCCCTGATGTCACCGTAATCACTGATGCTGTATTACCTCTGTTACTCTCTCTGACCCACTTTGCCTATTTTTACCCAAAACTCTGCTCTAGAGCCATTACATTTCTCTCGTTGCTTTTAAATTTACTCTTTCCTGAATCCTCCCACCATCCCCCTTCATTAATTTAAAGCCCTGGCTACTGTCCTAGTTATTCAGTTCACCAGGACACTGGTCCCAGCCCATGGAGCCCGTCCCAACAGAACAGCTCCCTCTTTCCCCAGTACTGGTGCCAGTGCCCCATAAACCAAAACCCCGTCCTCCCACACCACTCTTTGAGCTACGCATTTAACCTCTAATCTGTTTGTCCCTATGCCAATTTGCACGTGGCTCAGGTAACAATCCAGAGATTATTACCTTTGAGTTTCTACTTTTTAATTTGGATCCTAGCTCCTCAAACTCCCTCAGAACCTCATTCCTAGTTCTACCCATGTCGTTGGTTTCTATGTGGACCACGACAACTGGATTCTCCCCCTCCTTCTCTAGCCGCGAGGAGATGTCATTAACCCTGGCACCAGGCAGGCAAAGGCTGAGGCTCCTCCAGTACTGCACCTGGAGTCCCCTTACTTGCCTGAGTTGCGGTCACACCCTCCTAGCATAGAAACATAGAAGATAGGAGCAGGAGTAGGCCATTTGGCCCCTCGAGCCTGCTCCACCATTCAATGAGATCATGGCTGATCATCCAAACTCAGTACCCTGTCCCTGCCTTCTCCCCATATCCCTTGATCCCTTTAGCCTTAAGAAATATATCTAACTCCTTCTTGAATATATTTAATGAATTGGCCTCAACTGCCTTCTGTGGTAGAGAATTCCACAGGTTCACCACTCTCTGGGTGAAGAAATTCCTCCTCATCTCTGTCCTAAATGGCTTACCCCTTATCTTTAGACTGTGACCCGTGGTTCTGGACTCCCCTGCCATTGGGAACATCCTTCCTGCATCTAGTCTGTCTAGTCCTGTTAGAATTTTATAAGTTTCAATGAGATCCCCTCTCATTCTTCTAAACTCCAGCGAATATAAGCCCAATCGACCCAATCTCT
This sequence comes from Somniosus microcephalus, assembly GCF_052327205.1. NCBI lineage: Eukaryota > Metazoa > Chordata > Chondrichthyes > Squaliformes > Somniosidae > Somniosus > Somniosus microcephalus. Next base: position 46,005,127 of record NC_140990.1, read on the forward strand.
CCTCATGCGTCATTTCTGCCATCCCAGGTATCAGTCTGGTGAATCTTCGCTGCACTCCCTCCATAGCAAGAACATCCTTCCTCAGATAAGGCGACCAAATCTGCACACAATACTCAAGGTGTGATCTCACCAAGGCCCTGTACAACTGCAGCAAGACATCCTTGTTCCTGTACTCAAACCCTCTCGCTACAAAGGCCAACATACCATTTGCCTTATTAACTGCCTGCTGCACCTGCATGCTTACCTTCAGCGACTGTTGCACAAGGACACCCAGGTCTCGTTGCACTTCCCCTTCTCCCAATCTATTGCCGTGAATTTATTTACGTGAAGTGACGCAATTGCGAGAGACTGATAATGTTTTGCTTCACCTTCGTAAAGCCTGCAGAGGAGTTAACCCTTTCCACTGACAGCTGTTTAATTTCACCAAGCAACAACTTTAGTATGAAATTTAAAGATATTGGACATTATTAAATTTAAGTTTCTTAATTTTAAGTTAATATTTCCCCAGTGACAGAAGGAAAATTATGATTTGATAAATTAACCCCTTGGGCTCTAAGCAGAGTCACAATGGATTATCATCTTTCTTTTGTTATATGGAAGTTATCTTGTAAACTAATTGCAGCACTGTCTCAAATGGCCAGAAGGCTGCTTGGGAGGCTGTCCTGTTACCCAAAGATAAATCTATACAGATAGTTAGAGACATGAGCCAGAACCCCGCATCTATGATGGCAATGGAAGGCGAGGAACACTGTTGCACCAGTGAAGAGGAATCAGAGTATGTAGACAGGATCAGGGAATTACCTTTGACAGAGGCAGACCTAGAGCTATATGTGGACGGGTCCCGTAAATATGTTAACGGAACACCACGAACAGGTTTTGGTGGCGGTGACGGGAGACGGCACCGTCCAGAGGGAAGGAAGGTTACCAGGGGATAGTTCAGCACAAGTTGCTGAGCTAACAGCATTGACAGAGGCATTAAAATTGGCAGCAGGAAAACAGGTGAATATCTATACCGAGAGCTGCTATGCTTTTGGCATAGTACATGATTATATGGCAGCCTGGAGTAGAAGGGGGTACATTGCCTCGGGGGGCAAACCCATACAGCATGAGGACTTAGTAAAGAGATTGGTAGCCGCCTCAGGGTTATCCACTGAAACAGTGGTAATAAAGGTAAAAGCCCATCAGCGAGGGAATTCCCCCACAGAAAAGGGAAATAGAGCCGCGGATCGTGCAGCCAGAAAGGTGGTAGAGCAACAGATTGCAGCGGTAAACAAGATCGAAACAGAACCAGAAACGCAGATAGACACAGCCGCTATAACTGCATTACCAGAGGATATAGACATATCCAAATTACATAAGGAAGTCTCCCAGGAGGAGAAGCAGCTATGGGAACGAAGGGGTGCAAGAGAAAGGGCGGGGGGAATATGGAGGCAAGAGCAGCAAATATGTACACCAAGCTGTATACAACAAGAATTAATGGGATTGTACCATGGTAGACAACACACAGGTATATCCAATATGTCGAACAACCTCCAGCGATGCTGGTGGTGGCCCGGAATGAAACAAGCTGTGGACAGATTCTGCAGACACTGCCCCATATGTGCGCAGTATAACATAGGGAAACCTGTCAAGGTAAAGTGGGGACATCAGTCGAGACCAAGAGGCCCATGGGAGAAGTTGCAGATAGACTTTACTGGACCTCTACCGAAATCAAAGGGAAGAATGTACTGTTTGGTAATAATAGATCAATTTACTAGTTGGGTTGAAGCATTCGCCACTAGAGATTGTACGGCAACAACAGTAACACGAATAATGGCAGAGGAGGTCGTACCACGATGGGGGGTCCCGCTGCAGATTGATTCAGACCAGGGAACACACTTTACAGGGAAGGTTATAAAGGAAACATGCACATTATTAGGTATCAGACAAAGGTTCCACATACCATACCGCCCTCAGAGTTCAGGGATGGTGGAAAGGATGAACCGGACTTTGAAATTATCCTGAGCTAAAGCAATAGAAGACACAGGGAAGGGATGGGCAGAGTTACTCCCGAGTATACTGATGAGACTTAGAGCGACTCTGAATAGAACTACGGGGCCGACACCTTTCGAACTAATGACCGGACGAGCAATGACACTGCCGGAAGGAGTCACTACCGGGGGTGAGGATGTCGGGCCCCTGAAGGATCGAATTAGGAGATTTATTAAACAATTGTGTACGCAATTACACGCTCTCAGACATGAGGCCAAAGACCAACAGATTATACGGGATCTAGAACAGGATACACGGGACGACCAGAAGGAGGTCCCAGCAATAGGTAGCAAGGTGATGGCAAAAATAATACCAGCCAAACCAGGGCTAGCACCCAGATGGTCAGGACCCTACGAAGTATTAATGAACAGAGACACATGCGCTTTTATAGATGAGTCCCGGAATGGGTAAAGGAAGGTGGAAGCACTGGACTCAGTTAAAAATATATAACAAAGACAATGAGTAAGCCAGAGATGGTGCCTTTTGAGGAGAGTGAGGAGTATGCTCGAAGGTATAAAGAATGGGAAGGGGAGTTACTACATATATCAGTGATAGGGCTGTGCATGATGATAATGTTATATGCCATAGTTTGCATCTTCAGGTATGTCTGGAGACAGAGCCACAGAACAAGAAATGAACCAGATGTACAGCATTTTGAACTGATAGAATTATTCTACTCTTTTCCGTTCTAACTGGCTGGTAACGACTAGCCCCCTTTTTGTAATTACAGGAACATTGGACGTCCAGAATGAGGTGGAACATCCTCGCCTTGATCCTAGGGATGAACATAAGTATTGCTGTTGTCGAGGGGGATTAGTAATAAGGAAAACACAGGATGAGGTGTATTTTAGTGTAACACATAGAGTTATTAAGCTTGCTATTAATATATGAGTACTTTTGAGATGCCCGCGATGTGTAACAATCACACAAAACAAATATGGAACTCCCTGTGGGTAAAACAATTAGAGGGTCCACAGGGAAAATCTATCTTACAAAGATGTAAGAAACGGGGAGTATTGGAAATGGCCGGAGCAGGGTCTGCGGCCGGGTTAGCAACAGTTAATAGCCTGGACATAGAAGGGTAAACGAAGGAGTAGAAGAACTACAAGCAAAAATAGAGAAGCTACTAAAACAAGCCACTGGAAATAGCCAGCAATTGACACTGGCAGGGAAACCAAACAATAATGCAATTGTTGGGGGTGGAAGAGATAGTAGCCCCCCATGCAGAAACAGTCAATACAATTATTGATCGACTTAACAATGCTTCTCGCCAAACCCATAAGGAATTAGTATGTGCCATGTATGGCTCATGGCTATTGTCGAATGCTCAGCATAACATGAAGCAAATAAATAATGGACAGATCCCAGATTGGATTACTACTGAGGATCTGGAACCTTGGACTGTCTGACCCCATGGACTAAGGAGATTGGCTTTGTACTGGCCATCCCACAACTCCCAGGAGAGGGACAGCCCCTATACAATGTGATTAATATAGGAGAGGTACAAAGGGAGAGTTGGGTTAAATATCACAATGTCCCTACCAAGGCACTTTGGGAAGGGGATGAAGACAATAACCAGAAGAATGGGACCTTAAGAGGGGTGGTAATGGACGGGTGCCACCACAAGGGAAGGGCATGCGTGTGCACACCCCCCCCCCCCCCCCCCAACCGAGGGAGACACAGCCGAGTGCGGATTTACAAAATCCACCAATTGCACCCTTGAGGTACACCCAAGAGGGATACACCAGACAAGGGTAGCACCGAGGTACAACGGGACATTTTGTGTCACCACAACTGAACAGAAATATGAATATCACGATCTGACTTGTCCCATTCCCCAACCAAACTTTTGTTTTGATCTAAAGATACCTACACAGATACGACACCAATATATACACCCACCAAGACCACAGGAAGAGAAAACCTGGTCACTTCATAATACAGGACTTAATAAAGAGGTTGACACTTATGTCATACCAGAGCCCAAGGCAATTCCTAAGTTAGAGGAAGAGAAAGCTTGGAAGAAATTACAGCAGGAAACGAAGGAAATTTTAAAGTATTATTATAAAATAGAAGAAGACTTAAAGAAACAACAAAAATACATTAGTACAACCTTAGCAGAAACGCCTTGGTACAATAAGATAAGATCTGGAACTGGGGGCTAAATGTGAATAAACATCCATGGATCAGGATCCTGTTGCATGTGCTAGTGGTAGTTCAATTAGTACTATTATACATTCTGATTGGTTGTTGCAGGAGATATCGCAGACAGAGAATGAAAACTCTAGCCAACCGAGTAAAGAAGGAAGGAGAGAAAGAAAGACTGTTGCTAACCACCAACAAGGGGTAGGGCGTGAGAAGAATTATGAAAACTGTGTTTAGGATTGCGGAAGTATGAGCACTAGACACCCTGGGCTGGTACCACTAGGGCAACGGGAACTCATAGCAAACAATCTTAAACTGTAGCATATTGGCCATATTGGGTCAAGGTGACCAATGGGCCATAAGGGGGGGACTGCAGTAACCAAATTATTATACTGTAACCAAATCAATATTATACTTTAGTTTATGTTAGAATATGTATAATGTAGCACAAATGTACAGGGTGGGGGTAGCGAATTAATTCATACCGAGTTAAAACGGTATATAGGTCTGTACTTATTGTATTTATCCAGCTAAGCTCTAAAAACAGGATTCATTGACTGAGAGGCCCGTGGGAAGATTGGGGAGGATGTCTGTTCGGCCAGGCGAGGCAGCACATATACAAGATAGCATACATAAGAATTTGTTTGTTTGTAAACCAACAACAGGGTTTCATTACATCAAAGTCTGGTGGGACTAATTATAATGTGCTTGCTTTGCAGAAGTAACATGAGACAAGGTCAGAATCTGTGCTTTGCAGAGATTGAACAAGGACTGTTATCTTAAGAAAGCATGTTAACGAACAAACCACCTGGCTAGAGACAAAGGACGGTTGTAAAGCAATAGATTAAGATGAGGCCGCAGTCACAGAAGGCCACGGGACCAACTGATAACAGAACTGTGATTTGTAGGTGGCTGGAAGGATGAAATGTCACGGTTTATAATTGTCATTCAGCAATAAATCTGTATATACTGATAAGCTTTGCACCCGCCCCTAGGGCAGGGGTTTGATTTTTGTATAATTGTGAACGTTGCTACGATATCAGAGGAGTCGGATCCGAGAGGGAATCTCAGAAGGTTCTCCCCAGGCCTGTGAACAATAGACCGTTTTTGAACCTCCAATCGAAGTCTGTCATCCGTACATAGCTGACCGTCGACTTTGTATATCACTTAGTTCGCTCTGCGGGGTAAAGGGTTAAGTGTCGACTTGGCATATCACCAGGTCCACTTTTGGGTTACATCACACATGGTATTAAAGGGCTGATGGTAATTTGGGTATATAATTAGCTAAGGGAGAGGAGACAGTGAGCAGTGCTGAGGGATGTTTTTCTGACTGGAGGGAAGTATGCATTGGGTTCCCCCAGGGGTCGAGATTAGGACCATTGCTTTTAGAAACATAGGCCTAGAAATTGGGTATAGCCCGGCTTGAGGCATTAGAACTGGCGCTGCGCAAAGTTTATAGCCAGACGAAACTTATCGCCGCCTGGCGCGAAATTGGGTTGCATCGCCCCTAAAGGTGATTGAGGCGCGAATTCAGGCGTTACACGGGACTCCTAAGGCACTAAACTTCCGGCGCAACCCAATATCGGAGCGGACAGGCTCAGCGCAGGTGCTCTCAATTACCGATGACCACGAGACTTCCAGGCGCCGGCTAGCTCTTAAAGGGGTGGGTCTGTCAGCTTCAGCATCCACACTCTGCGCTTTGCAGGCCTCAGAATCGGCGCAGGCCCTTCTCTGGCGATAAAAACTTGGACCAGATGGAGAAGGTGAGACAGAGAGCAGAGCGCTTCATCAATGAGGCTCTGGAGCAATTGGTGGCCGCAGTGGAGCGCTGGCGAGATGTTCTCTACCCAGACAATGGCAGGAGGCCGAATCATAAGGACTACCGATGAGCTTGGAGGGATGTATGCCAGAGGGTCAACTCCAGCAGCATGGTGACCAGGAGCCCTGTCCAATGCAGAAAGAAATTCAACGACCTCACTCGAGTCGTGAGGGTGGGTGTTGTTCCTGCAAACTTCTGCATCCCTTCATTTGCACCTGACTATGGCTACAGGGTGGCCTGTACCCCATTGGCCATCTGCCAGTAAGCACCTATGGCCCTTTCTGGGCACACACATGCACATTTGACTCAGGGTGTCATGTAAGGGCTCTTGCACCATGGGGGGCATGAGATGATCACTCAGGGCATCAGGCAACATAACTTCCCCTCCTTTCCCCTGCAGTCCATGCTGGCGAGGATTGGCAAAGACCAGCTTCGCACCGGTGGAGGACCTCCACAAGTGGTCACTCTCACGGATCTCGAGGAGAGAGTCCACCAGATTCTTGGAGGATGTCTGAGCGGTCCTATAACCACTGCAGCTACCGACCCCATTGTCGACAGCGATGGTAAGGTTCTCACCTCTTACAACTGTCTCCTTCTACTTGTGCCCCCCGCCAGCATGCTTTCTCACTGTGGACCCATGTCATAGCCTTGCCGCACTCTGGCATCCCTTGCTGCGAACCTGTCCTTTTGCTGAAGCCACTCTTCCACCTCCCTGCTTTCAGATGCTGCATCACCAGTTCGGGAGCCGGGCCCTCAAGCTGCCAGTGTCAGTGCCTCCGAAGGCTCAATGAGAAAATTACTGTCCAACAGAAGGTCAGCAACTCTCTCCAGCAACGATCAGGATGGCCAGCCCAAATGGCTGCAGCTTTGATACTAGTGCTGTCCCCTTTAAATAGCGCCCCCCCCGCCAGAGTCCGAGAAGGGCCTGGGAACGCTCCATCCAACTGTCACTAATAGCGCCAGGCGGAAAGGTTGCGGGCGCCACCGAGTATCCGGTCCGGGGCGCAAAAATGGCGTTGCACACTGAAATTACATCATGATCTGCCTGCGCCCACAGGCGCGCGCAAAGAGTTAGCGCCAGCGCTAAAATCATACTCAATATGGGAGGTGGCGCTATATTCACAGCGCCTGCCCGAAAATTGGGTAATGCCCCAATTCTCGGGCTCTTTAGGCGCTAATCGCTGGCACTGCCAACCGAATTTCTAGGCCATAGAAGATAGGAGCAGGAGTAGGCCATTCGGCCCCTTGAGCCTACTCCACCATTCAATGCGATCATGGCTGATCATCCAAATTCAGTACCCGGTCCCTGCTTTCTCCCCATACTCCTTGATCCCTTTAGCCTTAAGAAATATATCCAACTCCTTCTTGAATATATTTAATGTATTGGCCTCTACTGACTTCTGTGGTAGAGAATTCCACAGGTTCACCACTCCCTGGGTGAAGAAATTACTCATTTCAGTCCTAAATGGCTTACCCCTTATCCTTAGACTATGACCCCTGGTTCTGGACTCCCCGGCCATCAGAAACATCCTTCCTGCATCTAGTCTGTCCAGGCCTGACAGAATTTTATAGGTTTCGATGAGATCCCCGCTCAATCTTCTAAACTCCAGTGAGTATAAGCCCAATTGACACAATCTCTCCTCATACGTCATTCCGGCCATCCCAGGTATCAGCCTGGTGAATCTTCGCTGCACTCCTTCCATGGCAAGAACGTCCTTCCTCAGGTAAGGCGAGCAAAACTGCACACAACACTCAAGGTGCGGTCTCACCAAGGCCCTGTACAACTGTAGCAAGACATCCTTGTTCCTGTACTCGAACCCTCTTGCTACGAAGGCCAACATACCATTTGCCTTCTTAACCGCCTGCTGCACCTGCATGCTTACCTTCAGCGACTGGTGCACAAGAACACCCAGGTCTCTTTGCACTTCCCCTTCTCCCAATCTATTGCCATTCAAATAATAATCTGCCTTCCTGTTTTTGCCACCAAAGTGGATAACCTCACATTTATCCACATTATAGTGCATTTGCCATGTTTCTGCCCAATCACCCAACCTGTCCAAATTGTACTGGAGTTTCACGACATCCTCCTCACAGCATACCCTCCCACCCAGCTTTGTGTTGTCTGCAAATTTGGAGATATTACATCCAATTCCCTCGTCCAGATCATTAATATATATTGTGAACAGCTGAAGTCCTAGGACCGATCCTTGCGGTACCCCACTAGTCACTGCCTGCCACTCGGAAAACGACCCGTTTATTCCAACTCTTTGCTTTCTGCCCGTCAACACCTTGTCCCCAATCCCATGTGCCTTAATTTTGCACGCTAATCTCTTATGCGGGACCTTATCGAAAGCCTTCTGAAAGTCCAAATACACCACATCCACTGGTTCTCCCTTATCTATCTTACCAGTTACATCCTCAAAAAATTCCAGTAGATCAGTCAAGCACAATTTACCTTTTGTAAATCCATGTTGACTTTGTCCGATCCTGTCACTGCTTTCCAAGTGCTCTGCTATTACATCTTTTAATAATGGACTCTAGCATTTTCCCCACTACCATGTCAGGCTTACCGGTCTATAATTCCCCGCTTTTTCTCTACCACCCTTTTTGAATAGTGGGGTCACATTAGCTACCCGCCAATCCATGGGTACTGTTCCAGATTCCATCGAATGCTGGAAGATGAGCAGCAAAGCATCAACTATTTCTAGGGCCACTTCCTTAAGTACCCTAGGATGTAGATTATCAGGCCCTGGGGATTTATCGGCTTTCAATCCCATCAATTTCCCTAACACCATTTGCCTACAAATACGGATTTCTTTCAGTTCCTCACTTTCATCAGACCCTATGTTCCCCGACATCTCTGGGAGGTTATTTGTGTCCTCCTTTGTGAAGACTGAACCAAAATATGTATTTATAATTGGTCTGCCATTTCTTTGTTCCCCATGATAAATTCACCTGATTCTGACTGCAAGGGGCCTACGCTTGACTTCACCAATCTTTTTCTCTTCACATATCTATAAAAGCTTTTACAGTCAGTTTTTATGTTCCCTGCAGGCTTACTCTCATATCCTATTTTCCCTTTCTTAATTAATCCCTTTGTCCTCCTTTGTTGAATCCTAAACTGCTCCCAATCCTCAGGTTTACTGCTTTTTCTGGCCAATTTATATGTCCTCTCCTTGGATCTTATGCTATCCCTAATTTCTCTGGTTAGCCACGGTTGAGTCACCTTTTGTGTTTTATTTTTATGCCAAACTGGGATGAATAAATTCTGTAGTTCATCCATGCAGTCTTTGAATGTTTGCCATTGCCTATCCACCGTCAACCCTTTGAGTGACATTCCCCAATCAATCCTACCCAACTCGCACCTCAGACCATCGTAGTTTCCTTTATTTAAATTCAGGACCCTAGTCTCTGAGTCAACTACTTCATTCTCCATCTTAATGAAGAATTCGATTATATTATGATCGCTCCGACCCAAGGGGCCTCGTACAACAAGATTGCTAATTAATCCTTTCTCGTTACATAATACCCAGTCTAAGATGGCCTGATCTCTGGTTGGTTCCTCGACATATTGGTCCAGGAAACCATCCCGTAAGCACTCCAGGAATTCCTCCTCCACAGTATTGTTACTAATTTGGTTGGCCCAATCTATATGTAGATTAAAGTCACCCATGATGATTGCTGTACCCTTACTGCACGCTTCTCTAATTTCCCTTTTAATGCCATCCCCAACCTCCGCATTGCTGTTTGGCGGTCTATATACCACTGCCCCTTGGTATTTCTCAGCTCTACCTATACAGATTCCACATCATCAGAGCTAATATCCTTCCTTACACTTGTGTTAATCCCTTCTTTAACCAGCAATGCTACCCCACCTCCCTTTCCTTTTTGCCTATCTTTCCTGAATATTGAATACCCCATGATGTTGCGTTCCCAGCCTTGGCCACCCTGAAGCCATGTTTCCGTAATCCCAATCAAATAAGAACATAAGAAATAGGAGGAGTAGGCCAATCGGCCCCTCGAGCCTGCTCTGCCATTCAATAAGATCATGGCTGATCTGATCCTAACCGCCAATCCACTATCACAGAACCATCTCCTGATTCTAACAGAATTAGACACATGAAATAGGAGCAGGATCAGGCTACACGGCCCCTGGGCCCGCTCCGCTACCCACAGGGCCATGACCGATCAGAACCTAGACTCATGTCCAAATTCCTGCCCGCTACCCATAACCCTTAATTCCCTTTACTTCTAGGAAACTGTCTATTTCTGTTTTAATAAATTTATGTAATGATGTAGCTTCTACAGCTTTTTGGGGCAGCATATTCCATGGACCTACCACCCTCTGAGTGAAGTAGTTCCTCCTCATCTCAGTTTTGAAAGAGCAGCCCCTTATGCTAAGACTATGCCCCCTAGTTCTAGTTTCACCCATCATCGGGAACATCTTCCCCGCATCCACCCGATCCAACCCCTTCACAATCTTATATGTTTCAATAAGATCGCCTCTCATTCTTCTGAACTCCAATGAGTAGAGTCCCAATCTACTCAACCTCTCCTCATATGTCCAACCCCTCATCCCCGGGATTAACCGAGTGAACCTTCTTTGTACTGACTCGAGAGCAAGTATGTCCTTTCTTAAGTATGGACACCAAAACTGTACGCAGTATTCCAGGTGCGGTCTCACCAATACCTTGTACAACTGAAGCAATACCTCCCTATTTTTATATTCTATCCCCCTAGCAATGAAAGCCAACATTCCATTGGCCTTCTTAATCACTTGCTGCACCTGCATACTAACCTTTTGAGTTTCGTGCACCAGGACCCCCAGATCCCTTTGTACTTCAGTACTTTCCAGTTTCTTGCCATTAAGATAATAACTTGCTCTACGATTTTTCCTGCCAAAGTGCATAACCTCACACTTTCCAGTATTGTATTCCATCTGCCAAATCTCTGCCCACTTACTTAGCCTGTCGATGTCCCCTTGCAGGTTTTTTATGTCCTCCTCACTCACTACTTTCCCTCCCATCTTAGTATCATCTGCAAACTTTGATATGTTACACTCGGTCCCCTCCTCCAAATCGTTTATAGATTGTAAAGAGAATCATATTCGTTTACCTCTATTTGCACAGCTAATTCATCCACCTTATTACGAATGCTCCTTGCATTAAAACACAAAGGCCTAGAAATTCAGTTGTTAGTGCCAGCCGCTAGCGCCTTAGGAAGAGAAGTGGGGCGCTAAGCGGCTAGCGCCCGGGCGCGGTACGATCTGCGCCTCTCGCGAACTTCACTCAAGATTTAGCGGCGGCGCTAAACCGCAGCACCCGCTCAGCTGCGCGCGCAGATCCTGACGTCATTTCATGGTGCAACGCCCTTGGTGCGCCCTGAACCAGAACTTCAGTGGCGCCGCCCTTCTGTGCGCCTGGCGCCCCTAGCGACCGGTAGAGGGGAACGGTTCCCAGTCTCTGTGGGGCGCGGGGGGCGCTATTTAAAGGGGACTCCTCCTGCATTATAAGTGGCAGCCATTTTGTAGCCAATCCTTCTGTGTGAGACACGGATATTTGGAGAGAGACAAAGGGAGAGAGCTTTCTGCTTTGACTCAGCGCTCGCACAGGTACTTGTGGCTTCAGGCCAGAGCTTTGCACTTGGATTTAACTTTCAGTGCCATAGCCTTGAGTCGCCACATATAATGGGGGCTGCAATGGGTGGAAACGTTGGGCTTCTCCATTGCATTCAAAGGGCTCAGAGACACCGTGAGAGAGTGCCAGTCATGGCCAGACGGAGAAGGGCCAACAGGCGTCGGCACAGGAGGCCTTACCCACCCAGGGTATGCCGCCAGCAGTTCTCATATCTGAACATGTCTGAGCAGTGTGTTCGGAGGCTGCGATTCAGAAGGGAGGTGGTCACTGAGATCTGCCACCTGCTTCGCAGAGATCTGCAGCCACAGCTGAGGAGCAGGACGTCTCTGTCGGTGGCAGTGAAGTTGACGGTGGCTCTCAACTTCTATGCCACCGGCTCCTTCCAATCTGCTACTGGGGACATTACCAACATCTCCCAGTTCGCGGTACATTGCTGCATGCGCCAGGTGACTAATGCTCTTTTCAGAAGGAGACGTCAGTACATCTCCTTTATGACCCTGGACAAGCAGCAAGAGCGTGCAATGGGATTTGGAAGAATAGCAGGCTTCTGCATGGTCCTGGGCGTAGAACTGATGAAGCAGCAATGGTCAGGCCTTGCTTCAGGGCTGCAGTGTGCAGGGCGTGCCAGCCAAACAAATCGACCATCCCCCTTTAAGAGCTGACCGGCGCCAGCGTGTCTGCCTTCAAATCAGCAACTCGCCGCACCTGCGCTGCGCCCGCCCTCGGTGTTAGCGCCATTCCTCTAGCCACGTATTCATCTGAAATATCCTTCTATTTCTACTCTGACTAGCACGTGGCACTGGTAGCAATCCTGAGATTACTACCTTTGAGGTCCTATTTTTTTTTTTTATATTTACCTCCTAACTCCCTATATTCCGCTTTTAGGACCTCATCCCGCTTTTTACCTATATCGTTGGTACCTATATGCACCACGACAACTGGCTGTTCACCCTCCCCTTCCAAGATGTTCTGCAGCCGCTCTGAGACATCCACCATCCTGGAGTCTCGTTTGCAGCCGCAGAAGCGCCTATCCATTCCCCTTACAATAGAATCCCCTGTTACTATAGCTCTACCCCTTTTTTCCTCCCGTCCTGTGCAACAGAGCCACCCCTGGTACCAGGAAGTTGGCTGCTGCTGCCTTCCTCTGGTAAGCCATTCCCCCCACCCCCACCCAACAGTACTCAAAGTGGTGTATCTGTTTGAGAGAGGTATGTCCACAGGGGACCCCCGCACTACCTGCCTGTGCCTAGTACTACGTCTGTTGGTCACCCATTCCTTTTCTGCCTATCCAACCTTTGCCTGCAGTGTGACCAACTGATCAAATGTGCTATTCACGATGTCCTCAGCCTCACGAATGCTCCAGTATGTATCCAATCGCTGCTCCAGCACCGTAATGCGGTCTGCCAGTAGCTGCAGCTGGACACACTTCCTGCACACATGGTTGTCAGGGACAGAGGAAGTGTCCCTGAGTTCTCACATAGCGCAGGAGCATACCACTGCACCGGGCTGTCCTGCCATGACTTACCCTTTAATTGCAATTAAATTAAATCAAATCAATCCCACCAATTACACTACAGTTAAATAGTATATTTAAGGGCCCTGGTTTATAAACAGTCCCCACTACACCACAGAGACTTTAGAAACTATAAACCACAGAGTTAAAGTTTATAAAGAGAGAAATACTCACCAACCAATCACTTACCTGCTTTCTGGTGACATCAGAGTTCGATTACTTTTTACTTCTCTCCCTCTGAGATTGGAGATTGGTAAACCTACCCGAGCCTCTGGGGCCTTTTATAGTCGCTCCGCCGCCCGGAGACCTACCTGAGCCTCTGGGGCCTTTTATAGTCGCTCCGCCGCTCCGAGATGTCTCCCGCCGCCCGGAGACCTACCCGAGCCTCTGGGGCCTTTTATAGTCGCTCCGCCGCTCCGAGATGTCTCCCGCCGCCCGGAGACCTACCTGAGCCTCTGGGGCCTTTTATAGTCGCTCCGCCGCTCCGAGATGTCTCCCGCCGCCCGGAGACCTACCTGAGCCTCTGGGGCCTTTTATAGTCGCTCCGCCGCTCCGAGATGTCTCCCGCCGCCCGGAGACCTACCTGAGCCTCTGGGGCCTTTTATAGTCGCTCCGCCGCTCCGAGATGTCTCCCGCTGCACTGAGACCCACCTGAGTCTCCGGGGCCTTTTACTGTCGCTCCGAGACTCCTCCCCCCGCCGTTGCTCTGAGACCCACCTGAGCTCCGGGGCCTTTTACTGTCGCTCCGAGACTCCTCCCCCCGCCGCCGCCGCACTGAGACCTACCTGAGTCTCCGGGGCCTTTTATAGATTCTCGGCCGAGGCCCTGGGCGGCGGACTCCGCATGCTCGGCAAGACCCGCTCCGGACAAAGAGCCGCTACCGCGCCTGCGCGGGGGCCCCACCTGGGACATTCTGGGGAAGGTCCGGGTAACCGTCCGAGAGCCCGGATGGCCCCGGAGAGTGAGCTTTATGAGGTTTTTAAAAAAATATATATATCGTGGACAGAAGTGCGGGCAGGGAGATAAAAATAAAGAAAATACAAACCGGAGCGCCCTCCCGGCACCGAGTAGGTGGGATTGAGGGCCGCAGGCCGGCCTCTGCTGCAGGGAGCCTGACTGTGCACGTCATCAACTCCAGGGCGAGGACTGACGTGAGCTGCGACCAATAGGGAGAGTGGGCGGAGCCTGGAGGACTGAGGTGGCGGCGGGTCCTCCAATCAGTCTGAGGGGCGGGACTTCCGCCGCCTGGTTCTCCCACTGCTGAGACCAGTGTCAGGCAGCAGAGGGCGCTCGACTGGGTTTAGGGCTCAGGCATGTTGGTGAGGGAACTTCACTCTGCGCCAGGCTTCAGTCCCTCAGCACTGCACTGGAGTGTTTGATGGGACAGTGTAGAGGGAGCTTTACTCTGTATCTAACCCGTGCTGTACCTGCCCTGGGAGTGTTTGATGGGACAGTGTAGAGGGAGGTTTACTCTGTATCTAACCCGTGCTGTACCTGCCCTGGGAGTGTTTGATGGGACAGTGTAGAGGGAGCTTTACTCTGTATCTAATCCGTGCTGTACCTGCCCTGGGAGTGTTTGATGGGACAGTGTAGAGGGAGTTTTACTCTATAATCTATATTAATGATTTGGAGGAAGGGACCGAGTGCAACATATCCAAGTTTGCCGACGATACAAAGATGGGAGGGAAAGCAGTGAGTGAGGAGGACATAAAAAACCTGCAAATGGACATAGACAGGCTAAGTGAGTGGGCAGAGATTTAGCAGATGCAATATAATGTTGGAAAGTGTGAGGTTATGCACTTTGGCAGAAAAAATCAAAGAGCAAGTTATTATCTAAATGGAGTGAAACTGCAAAGTGCTACATTACAAAGGGATCTGGGGGTCCTGGTGCATGAAACACAGAAGGTTAGTATGCAGGTACAGCAGGTGATCAGGAAGGCCAATGGAATCTTGGCTTTTATTGCAAGGGGGATGGAGTATAAAAGCAGGGAAGTCTTGCTGCAGTTATACAGGGTATTGGTGAGGCCACACCTGGAATACTGCGTGCAGTTTTGGCTTCCATATTTAAGAAAAGATATACTTGCTCTCGAGGCGGTTCAGAGAAGGTTCACTCGGTTGATTCCAGAGATGGGGGGGTTGACTTATGAGGAAAGGTTGAATAGGTTGGGACTCTACTCATTGGAGTTCAGAAGAATGAGAGGCGATCTTATCGAAACATATAAGATTGTGAGGGGGCTTGATCGGGTGGATGCGGTGAGGATGTTTCCACTGATGGGTGAGACTAGAACTAGGGGACATAATCTTAGAATAAGGGGCTGCCCTTTCAAAACTGAGATGAGAAGAAACTTCTTCACTCAGAGGGTAGTAAATCGATGGAATTTGCTACCCCAGAGAGCTGTGGAAGCTGCAACATTAAATAAATTTAAAATGGAGATAGACATTGTCCTAGCAGATAAGGGAATTAGGGGTTACGGGGAGAGGGCAGGGAAGTGGACGTGAGTCTAGATTCAGATCAGCCATGATCCTATTGAATGGCGGAGCAGGCCCGAGGGGCCGTATGGCCTACTCCTGCTCCTATTTCTTATGTTCTTATGTATCTAACCCGTGCTGTACCTGCCCTGGGAGTGTTTCATGGGACAGTATAGAGGGAGCTTTACTCTGTATTTAACCCGTGCTGTACCTGCCCTGGGAGTGTTTGATGGGGCAGTGTAGAGGGAGCTTTACTCTGTATCTAACCTGTGCTATACCTGCCCTGAGAGTGTTTGATGGGGCAGTGTAGAGGGAGCTTTACTCTGTATCTAACCCGTGCTGTACCTGTCCTGGGAGTGTTTGAAGCTGCTGGGTGTAACCCCCAGTACTTCTGAGCCCAGGAGGACCCAACAATTTCCAATGTGAGACCGTCAAGGGAGGTGGATTCGGGGGAGATCAGATTGTTAAACAGACACTGTCTGTACAATGTAAAAGAGTATTGTTTTAGGAACAAGTATTTCTGTAGAGGCTTTTAACCCATTTTGCATATACAGCTTTATTTTAATTCATTCTTGGGATGTGGGCGTCACTAGCAAGGCCAGCATATATTACATACATACGTAGGATATACGGCACAGAAACAGACTCGAACCTCCTCCCATCTTTCCTCATCTAAATCTATCACCATAACCCTCTATTCCCTTCTCCCTCATCTGCTTGTCCAGCCTCCCCTTAAATGCATCGATACTATTCGCTTCAACCACTCCCTGTGGTAGTGAGTTCCACATTCTCACCACTCTCTGGGTAAAGAAGTTTCTTCTGAATTCCCTGTTGGATTTCTTGGTGACTGTCTTATATTGATGGCCTCTAGTAATGCTCTTCCCCACAAGTGGAATCATTCTCTCTGTATCCGCCCTATCAAAACCTTTCATAATTTTAAAGACCTCTATTAGGTCACCCCTCAGCCTTTTTACAAGAGGAGAGACCCAGCCTGTTCATCCTTTCCTGATAGGTATACCCTCGCATTTCTGGTATCATCCTTCTAAATCTTCTCTGCACCCTCTCCAGTGCCTCTATATCCTTTTTATAATATGGCGACCAGAACTGTACGCAGTTCTCCAAGTGTGGCCTGGCCAAGGTTCGATACAGGTTTAGCATAACTTCCCTACTTTTCAATTCTATCACTCTAGAAATAAACCCTAGTGCTTGGTTTGCTTTTTTTATGGCCTTGTTAACCTGTGTCGCAACATTTATTGATTTGTGTATTTGTACTCCGAGATCCCTTTGTTCCTCTACCCCACCTAGACTCGCAACCTCCAAGTGATAAGTGACCTCCCTATTCTTCCTACCAAAATGTAATACCTCACATTTATCTGTGTTGAACTTCATTTGCCAATTATATGCCCATTCTGCAAGTTTATTAATGTCCTCCTGTCATTTGTTGCAGACATCCTCAGTATTGACTAGCCCCCCCAATTTGGTGTCATGTGCAAATTTAGAAATTGAGTTTTTGATTCCAAAGTCTAAATCGTTAATGTAAATTGTGAACAGCAGTGGTCTCAGCACTGATCCTTGTGGAATGCCAATCCTCAGTTTCCCATTGAGAAGGTGATGATGGGCCACCTTCTTCAACCGCTGCAGTCCGTGTGGTGAAAGTACTCCCACAATGCTGTTAGATAAGGAGTTACATGATTCCCAACCAGGATTGGTGAAGGAACGGCGATATATGTCCAAGTCAGGATGGTGTGTGGCTTGCTGGTAAACTTGGAGGTGATGGTGCTCCCATGCACCGGTTTCCCTTGTCCTTCTAGGTGGTGGAGGTCGTGGGCTTGGGAGGTTCGGTCAAAGTTACAGATGTATAAAGCCCCTCTCCTTCTCCCCCACCTCTCTCTCTCTCCTCCCATAGAGGCCATAGTCTTGTGTAGGCAGGTTCCCTTCCCTGAAGGACATTTGGATTTCCAGAAGGCATTCGATAAGGTGCCACATAAAAGGTTACTGCACAAGAGCTCACGTGGTTGGGGGTAATATATTAGCATGGATCGAGGATTGGCTAACTAACAGAAAAGAGAGAGTCGGGATAAATGGGTCATTTTCCGGTTGGCAAACTGTAACTAGTGGGGCACCACAGGGATCAGTGCTGGGGCCTCAACTATTTACAATCTATATTAATGACTTGGATGAAGGGACTGAGTGTAATGTAGCCAAATTTGCTGATGATACAAAGATAGGTGGGAAAGCAAGTTGTGGAGAGGGCACAAAGAATCTGCAAAGGGATATAGACAGGCTAAGTGAGTGGCAAACATGTGGCAGATGGAGTATAATGTGGGAAAGTGTGAGGTTATCCACTTTGGTAGGAAAAATAAAAAAGCAAATTATTATTTAAATGGAGAGAGATTACAAAATGCTGCAGTACAGAGGGACCTGGGGGTCCTTGTGCATGAAACACAAAAAGTTAGCATGTAGGTACAGCAAGTAATCAGGAAGGCAAATGGAATGTTGGCCTTTATTTCAAAGGGGTTGGAGTATAAAAGCAAGGAAGTCCTGCTACAACTGTACAGGGTATTGGTGAGACCACACCTGGAGTACTGCGTACAGTTTTGGTCTCTTTATTTAAGGAAGGATATACTTGCATTGGAGGCAGTTCAGAGAAGGTTCACGAGGTTGATTCCTGAGATGAAGGGGTTGACTTATGAAGAAAGGTTGAGCAGGTTGGGCCTGTACTCATTGGAGTTTAGAAGAATGAGAGGGGATCTTATTGAAACATTTAAGATACTGAGGGGGCTCGACAAGGTAGACGCAGAGAGGATGTTTCCCCTCAATGGGGAATCTAGAACTCAGGGGCATAGTTTCAGAATAAAGGGTCGCCCATTTAAAACTGAGATGAGGAGGAATTTCTTCTCTGAGGATCGTAAATCTGTGGAGTTCTCTGCCCCAGAGAGCTGTGGAGGCGGAGTCATTGAATATATTTAAGGTGGAGAGAGACAGATTTTTGAACAATAAGGGAGTGAAGGGTTATGGGGAGTGGGCAGGGAAATGGAGCTGAGCCCAAGATCAGATCAGCCATGATCTCATTGAATGGCGGAGCAGGCTCGAGGGGCCAAGTGGCCGACTCCTGCTCCTATTTCTTATGTTCTTATTAGTGAACCAGTTGGGTTTTTATGACAATCCAGCAGCTTTCATGGTCACTTGTTTCTGGTGCTGGCCCCACAAATGACCAGATTCATTGAGCACAATTTCACAAACTGCCTTTCCTTTTTTGTGGGTTCTCTCTCACGCTTCCTTTTTCCTGTTTTTAATTCATTTTACAGGGTATTAGATGGGGAGGATTTGCAGACAGGAAGCTCAAACTAAACATCACGTCAAGAGTAACTTGCTTCATCAGGGCCTGAATATCATCGGCCTTTGCACATGGAAGCAAAAAGCACCGTTCACAGTGGGGAGAAACTGTACACGTGTTCTGTGTGTGGACGAAGCTTCAGCCGATACTCCGGCCTAGCAAGACACAAGCACAGTCACACTGGGGAGAGGCCGTTCACCTGCTCTGAGTGTGGGAAGGTCTTCACTAATTCATCTCACCTACTGAGACACCAGCGAGTTCACACTGGGGAGAAGCCGTTCACGTGCCCTGTGTGTGAGAAGAGGTTCACTCGTTCATCCCACCTGCAGACACACCAGCGAGTTCACACTGATATGAGACCCTTTAAATGTTCTGACTGTGAGAAGAGATTTAAAAGCAAAAAGGATCTGCTGAGACACCAGCGAGTTCACACTGGGGATAGACCGTTTACCTGCTCCGTGTGTGGGCAGGGTTTCACTCAGTCATCCACTCTGCTGACTCACCAACACACACACACTGGGGAGATTCTGTTCACCTGCTCTGTGTGTGGGAAGGGATTCACTTGTTCATCGCACTTGCTGAGACACCAGCGAGTTCACACTGGGGAGAGGCCATTCACCTGCTTGTTGTGTGGAAAGGGATTCACTCAGTCATCTGACCTCCTGACACACCAGCGAGTTCACACTGGGGAGAGACCGTTCACCTGCTCCGTGTATGGGAAGGGATTCATTCGTTCATCCCACCTGCTGACACACCAGCGAGTTCACAAGTGACTGCAGGGGTTTGGATTCTGCTGTTATTGCTGCTGTTAATCATATCCAGGACTGAACCATGTTCATTCTGACAGTTTGACTTTGTTTCTGCTGATGTTAATAACTCCTATAACTGGGCTGGAGTTTAATTTTCTGGTTAGATGTCGGGTAAATCAGCTTTCTGTTAAACACATTGTTGTAGATTTTTGTCTTTCCCACCTGAGTGTTTAGCATCACCTGGCTGGAGCTCAAAGAACAATCTGGGGGAGGATCGTACGGCGGGAACAGAATTTCAGCCTGGACACAGTCCTTCAGGGCCACACTGAGAGGGGCAAACGGCACTTTGGTCTTTCTCGTCTCTTTACTGACAGCAAAGGCCACATGTGGGTTAATCTTGAGGCATGAGAGAAACGTGTCCCAGCCGCTCTGTTCCATGGTTCAGAGCTCCAAGGCACAGAACAGAAGGCTCCTTTACAACTGTGTTTAGAGTCAGGAAGAACAACGGTGAATGCTGGGAACGTGCTGTCAAATCAGAGATTGGTGTAAAACTGCGATCTGTTCCTGACTGAAAGTGAAACGGCAAGTTTAAGTTTCCAGTCTAAATATGACTGGTAATTATTCTACGAAGGTTTAACGTGTTTGTGGGACAGTCCTGAGTCTACCATTTTAAGGCAGGTTAAAATAAATTCGTTAAAGTCTGCATTAAAATAGCAGAGGGAGGAGTTCACAGGAGCCTGTTAACTGCTGGTACAATTATACAACAGACATTTGATCTCCAGATAAAGAAGGACCTGCAGCGTGTTTCCAGGAATTCCCTGTTTTATTGATGTGTGTGTGTTAGACACCAGGATAACTAAAAATACACGACCTGGAACATCCAAGGGGATGCGATCCCGACAGTTACTCTGGGATCACTCCCGCTGCGGAACTCCACCACTGACCCTGCTGAAGGCTGTAGGCTCAGGGAGTGGGGCCTCCAGGAGTGGACGGTAAGAAAGCTGGGTTTCGGTATCCTGACAAATATACACCGAGGAACCAGAGGAATCCTTACTGAGGAACCGTCTGGGGTTTTACCGGCCAGCGTAGGTCTCGGGGTGAATGATGCCTGACTCCCTGAACTGTCTTACATTGAACCCAGTTCAGGTCAAGGTGAGTTCAGTTTATAGGAGAATAGGGACAAATATCACCCACAATTGAGGGAGTCAAAAGCAACCATTAGAGAGGCTAAGAGATCTTTGGAAATGAAGATGGTGCACAATTGTGGTAATAATAATAAAGGCTTTTCCAGCTATGTCAGGAGTCAGAAGACATAGTTACACATAGTTACATAGAATTACAGAGTCTACAACACAGGAACAGGCCATTCGGCCCGACTGGTCAATGCCGGTGTTTCTGCTCCACACGAGTCTCCTCCCACCGCTCTTCATCTAACCCTATTAGCATATCCTTCTATTCCTTTCTCCCTCATGTGCTTATCTACCTTCCCCATGAATGTATCTGTGTTATTCGCCTCAACCACTCCTTGTGGTAGCACGTTCCACATTCTGACCTCTCTTTGGGTAAAGAAGTTTCTCCTGAATTCCCCATTGGATTATTAGAGACTGTGTTATATTTATGACCTGTAGTTTTGGACTCCCCCACAAGTGGAAACATTTTCTCCAGGTCCACCCTCTATAACCTTTTCATCATCTTAAAGACCTCGATCAGGTCACCCATCGGCCTTCTCTTTATTCTAGAGAAAAGAGCCCCAGCCTGTTCAGCCTTTCCTGATAAGTATATCCTCTCAGTTCTAGGATCATCCTTGCAAAGCCTTTTTCCACCTTCTCCAGTGCCTCTATATCCTTTTTATAATATGGAGACCAGAACAGTTCACTGTACTCCAAGTGTGGTCTAACCAATGTCCTATACAAGTTTTAAATAACTTTGCTGCTTTTCAATTCTCTCCCTCTAGAAATGATCCCCAGACCATTGTTTGCTCCTGTTATGGCCTCATTAACCTGCGTCGCTACTTTTAGTGATTTGTGTATCTGGACCCCGAGATCCCTTTGCTCCTCTACCCCATTTAGATTCTTATTTTCTAAGTAGTTTGTGGCCTCCTTATTCTAACTACCAAAATGCACCACTTACCTTAAAATTCATTTGCTAATTGCCCTCCCATTCTGGAAGCCTTGCGTTTTTTTAAATATTCGCTCATGGAATGTGGGCTTCGCTGGCAAGGCCAGCATTTATTGCCCATCCCTAGTTGCCCTTGTGAAGGTGGTGGTGAGCCGCCTTCTTGAATCGCTGCAGTCCGTGTGGTGAAGTTGCTCCCACAGTGCTGTTAGAGAGGGAGTTTAACCCATGATTTTGTCACAGTCTTCCTCAGTATTAACTCTACCTCCCAATTTGGTGTCATTGACAAATTTTGAGATTGGACTTCCAATTCCCGAGTCCAAATCACTTATGTAAATGGTGAACAACAGTGGTCCCAGCACTGACCCTGTGGAACACCACTTCCCACCTTTTGCCACTCTTAACCCCTACTTCCTGTTTTCTAACCAGTTTGCTATCCATAGCAGTTTGTAAGATCGACAAGATGACCCAGGTCAGGCCGTGTGGAGTGAAGGGCCAGGCAGCAGAATGGATGGAAAGATGGCTACAAAACAGAAATCAGAGGGTTGGAGTTAAGGGAAGTTTGTTGCGATCTTTCCATCCATTCTGCTGCCTGGCCCTTGACTCCACAGGGCCTGACTGTGGGCATCTTGTAGACCGTACATACTGCAGACACAGTGCACCAGTTGTAAGATTCACAAAATTGATATTGTATTAATAAGGGTCGAATGGCAGAAGAGGCCATGATTTTAAAGACCGTTTTAAAAGAAGCCTAGGAAAAAAGGGCATTCAAAATGGCCACCAGACCCCGTGACCAACTTATTGGGACACTTTAAAATGGTTCCTGCAGTCCCCAGACAGCCTTTGTGGATTCAACCCACAGTAGGTTCTGGAAGCTGTTTCTGAGGAAACGAAACCAGACACGTACAATTATATACATATAGATTGGATGCAGATCCAACCAGATCGGCCTGTAGATAAAGGCCATCTAAATGTTTACCCAGACAAAGGAAAACAGTTACACATTCATGAGAAGAGCATCAAGGACCCGTTAAGGACATCACCAGGACATTAAAAACAATGAAGGTCATTCCAGACCAGAGATGGCCCGTTACCAGCCATCCAAGAACAGTTTAAATATAATAACTACCCCGTTGTGCAACCAGCCCGCCAAAATTAAAACAAAAGACTAACCTGATTTGGCGCGAGATAAGGGCTTCTGCTGAGAAGTATAATTGGGGGACACCCGGGTAGGAAATCAGCCTTTTAGCTTATCAGCTTTGGGAGCTTTGCAGAGAGGGGCTGCTTGGAAGAGATCAGCGTGGCTCCATCATCGGAGAGGAAGAAGAAAACCAGGCAGCCATCAAGAAGGTAGTTCTAAGTCCGCATCCCGTCCCGGAGTGACCGTCGGGAGGTCACCGACCAACCCCAAATCGGGGGAAGAGACAAATAAAAACTACAGAAGGAAACTATGGGGGCCAGCCCGAGGCTCCTCTGACCGGGGTCGAGCAGACGATCCCCGACCCTGCCGACATCCAGGTCAGCCGGTGTCGAGCTGTCCCCGACCCCCATCTCAGGAGAGAGGTGTGGCGCAGCTCGCTGGGGCTCCACGAACCACGTGGAAACAGGACGCCTGAAAGGATCAAAACGCAGACCTGTCTCAAAACTCTATACTTTTCCCACTGGACTGGTGAGCATGTTTCTGGCCCTTCATAATCGGATCTAGATAGGTTAAAGGGGGTGGTCATTTTGGGTATAATTAACATGAGTTGCCCCTCGATGTTCCCTGTGTTTCCCCATTTCATGATGACTTTTGTAAAGTATAATATGCCTGTAGCTATTTTAGCTAGTGCTGTATTGTTATGATTTGTTTTTCCCTCCCATGTATCCTCTTATTTGCTTGCATTTGATTTGTTTTACCATATGCAATAAAATTCCATTTCGATTCATTAAACTTGGTCTATAAGAGTCTTCTCTGCATTGTAGTTCCTGCACCTAAGTCCAGTGTCAAGAACCTAAGGGGTGAGTGGGCCGATCCACTCAAGGTTTTACTGTGCAAAAGAGAGAGAGAGGCCTCTGGCGAGAGGAACCTCTGCGACCTCGGAGAGAAAACCCCTTACACAGTGGTGGAGGGGGTGGATATTGAGTCCTGTGGCAGGGGCGCTGATGAAGTGGATTTCTCTGTCCGTGAGTTTTGAGGCATCGCTAGTGGTGTTTTTCACCTCTTTCCTGCTTTTAAAATAAAAATCTTATTGCCAGTTTATTAAAGCCTCTCGGGTGGGACACACCAATAAATGAGGCCTTGTAAGTTTCCCTCAGAATGACAGGCCTGAACCCGAGTTAGAAAACATTTAGTAATTAAACCAGACTGGGCGGGGCCTGAGGTGCGAGTTAATAATGGAAAATTGGTGGCCAGCGTACTTCACACCAGGGCTGAGGACCCGGGGACTCGGGTTTCTGTATCATTTATTGATTCATTTAGTTTATTGCCCAATCTCAATCAGACTGGCGGGTCATCTTGCTGTCCGGCGGAGGCGAGGTTCCCCAGTGGAGGGCTCTCTACACGGGGGTCCTTCCCTGCACCATTGGGGATCTGGGGTGGAGACTGTTACAAGGAGCTGTCGTGTGCAACAGTTTTTAAACTCCTTTCTGGACTCCAAGGCCAGATGTGTTTTTTGTGGCCTAGAGGAGTCCATGGGCCGTGTATATATTCAGTGTGAGAGGTTGCAGCCCCTGTATAGTTACCTGAAGGGGCTGCTCCTCAACTCTTGGTTACACTTTAGCCCCACGCTCCTAATCTTTGCCCGCCCGGTGCGGAGGGGGGTGGGTAAGTCGGAGAATCTTCTCCTGGACCTGCTCTTGGGCCTGGTGAAAACAGCAATTTGTAGGCCCAGGATGGACGGGGCCCATGGGGGGTCACTCTGGCTGCCTGCCTCTCTCCCGCGGTCTTGTCCCTGCCCGGGTGGCCCTGGAGAGGGAGCAGGCGGTGTCCACCGGTTCACTTGATGCCTTCCTCGACCGGTGGGCACGGAAGGTATCAAGAGGCAATAATCAATCCGCACTGTGATGTAATTTATTAATTGTGTGTGTGTCGCAAATACATTTCTTCTATTCTGATACAAAAGCTCTACTAGACATGTTAAACTACTAATTATTTAATCAGGGCTGCAGCTGCTGAAAGGTTGACTGTACTGAGGTTTGTGGCCAGAGCTGGCAGACGTGTTGTTCTGAAGTCTGATGTCTCACACCTGAAGAGTCTGTTTATGTCGTGTTGTAATTACCTTTTTCTGTTGCCTGGTGTCAGAAATAGAAATCAAAGGGAGATGATGCCCCACTCTGTTAATCAACTCTTTGACACATTTCCATGCATTTCCTTTCTTAATTTACAAAGATTACAACTCCATCAGTGAACAATGGATTGCCAGTCTGCCACTTTTTAGTGAGGCTTGAAAGAATTCGCTGTGAAGCTACACCTGCCCATATGTCTGTGTGTCACTGTGTTTGGATTGTGTTAGACAACAGTCCTAATATCTCGCCTATATCCATTACAATTTTTGAAATGTTAGATTGTACTTGGAAGAAGTTGAGTTTGAATCTGACAATTCTGAAATTGGGAGCTGTTAATGATTTTTGTTTTTCACATAACTCTATAGTGATGTGATCAGTCAAAGCAAATTAAAAGATGCTGCTATTTACTGAACACAACTGAATAATTCTACAAGGATGTTATCGCAGTCTTCCTCAGTATTAACTACACCCCCCAATTTAGTGTCATCTGCAAATTTTGAAATTGTACTTCTGATTCCCGAGTCCGAATCATTCATGTAAATGGTGAACAACAGTGGTCCCAGCACCGATCCCCATGGAACACCACTTCCCACCTCCCGCCCGTCTGAGTAAATACCTTCAACTCATCCCGTTACTATAACTGGACTTGTCTCCATTCCCGTGCCGAGGGGATTGCTGTACCAGACGGGAGGGGCAACATTTGGGGACTCTCGATTCTCCACCAATTCCCATTCCCCTTCTTTCTGGTGGATAATGGAGGTGCCACTGTGTGTAATGTGCAAGTCAGTAAGAATTGTCAGCGAGGATTAATCAGCACTTTCTAATTGGAGATGTTAATCAGTGGAACCTTTGAGACACTGAATTGTAGATTTTGTACCAAATATCAATTTAGGATTGAAGTCAAAGTTCATAATTTTATTTTAAAATAATTCAGGGACTCTCATCAGAAATTAGGGGGAAAGATCAGACAGCGGTTCTTAAACAAACACTGCAGCCCGACAACTCAATCAGCTATATATCCAGAATATTAAATTCCAGCCCAGTTATAGGGGTTATTAACATCAGCAGAAACAAACCCCAACTGTCAGAGTGAACCAGGTTCAGTCCTGGATGTGATTAACAGCAGCAATAACAGCAGAATCCAACCTCTGCCGTCACTTGTGAACTCGCTGGTGTCTCAGCAGGTTGGATGACTGATTGAATCCCTTCCCACACATGGAGCAGGTGAACGCCCTCTCCCCAGTGTGAACTCGCTGGTGTGTCAGCAGGTTGGATGACTGAGTGAATCCCTTCCCGCACACGGAGCAGGTGAATGGCATCTCCCCAGTGTGAACTCGCTGGTGTCTCAGCAGGTGTGATGACCGAATGAATCCTTTCCCACACATGGAGCAGGTGAACGGCCTCTCCCCGGTGTGAATGCACTGGTGTGTCAGCAGGTTGGATGAATGAGTGAATCCCTTCCCACACACAGGGCAGGTGAATGGCCTCTCCCCAGTGTGAATGCGCTGGTGTCTCAGAAGGTCGGAGGAATTAGTGAATCCCTTCTCACACACGGAGCAGGTGAACGGCCTCTCTGCAGTGTGAATGTGCTGGTGTATCAGCAGGGTGGATGAATTAGTGAATCCCTTCCCACACACGGAGCAGGTGAACGGTCTCTCCCCAGTGTGATTTTGCTGGTGTGCAATGAGGTGAGATGACTGCCTGAACCTCTTCCCACAGTGAGAGCAACTGAACGGTCTCTCGTCAGTGTGAACTCGCTGGTGTGTCAGAAGGTGGGATGACTGACTGAATCCCTTCCCACACTCGGAGCAGGTGAACGGCCTCTCCCCGGTGTGACTGCGTCGATGAGTTTCCAGCTGGGATGGGGAGCTGAATCCCTTCCCACAGTCCCCACATTCCCATGGTTTCTCCATGGTGCGGGTGTCCTTGTGTCTCTCCAGGTCGAACGATCAGTTGAAGTCTCGTCCACACACACACAACACATGTACGGTTTCTCCCCGCTGTGAATGGTGCAATGATTTTTCAGGCTGTGTAACTGGTTAAAGCTCTTTCCACAGTCAGTGCACTGGAACACTCTCACTCGGGTCTGTGTGTGTCTCGGTGCTTTTCCAGTCACACTGATCTTTGAAATCTTTTCCCACAGACAAAACAGGCAATGATATTCCCTGTAAAAGCAGTTTACAAAAGTAATCACTAAGTTCAGGATTAAAATGCAGAACAGATAATTCTAGTTTCTATGGAACATTCTTTCCTCTCTTATTACATAGAATTACATAGATTGTACAGCACAGAAACAGGCCATTCGGCCCAACTGGTCCATGTGGTGTTTATGCTCCACACGAGCCTCCTCCCATCTCTCTTCATCTCACCCTATCAGCATCTCCTTCTATTCCTTTCTCCCATGTGCTTATCCAGCTTCCCTTTAAATGCATCCATGCTGTTCGCCTCTGTCGTGCATTGATTGCGAGTTTGACACCAGTCAATACGGTAATGTAATGTGCGAGTTTAACACCAGTTAATACGGTAATGTAATGTGCATTGCATTATGGGAATTACCCGGGAAAGCGGCACTCAGCCATTTTAGGAATAAAGTAAAGATCACAGTTGTAAGCCTGTCTGCCTGGTTCTATGCTTGAATGTGTTCATACAACATTGGCGACGAGGTTAACGAACAGGAATCATTTTAAATAGGTAGCTGCCCAAGTTTTAGTTAGCTAGGATGGAGAAGACCGGCATTCAAAATTTTGCATGCTTCGCCGAGCCAGCCACGTTAGGTCCAAGATGGACGAGGTGGTTAATGTCTTTTGAGCTTTATGCCGACGGCAAAGGACTCATTATCGACGATACCTCTACAGGTGCCACGAAGCAGAGGAGAAGAGCTCTACTTCTACACCTAGCAGGACCAGAGGTCCAGGATATCTTTTCAACTCTACCGGACACAGGAGAACCAGCAGACTACACGGCGGTGGTTAGTGCTTTGAATCACTACTTCACGCCCCAGCTCAATGCAGCATTTGCTAGACAGACTTTTCATAAGTTGTCCCAGAAGGCAGGTGAGACTGTGCAACAATTTGCTACTCGCTTGCGGCAGGCTGCTAAAGACTGTGCTTTTGGGGGGGATGCGGATAATCAAATAAGAGACGCTATCCTGAGTAGGTGCACGTCAGCCTATGTGCAGAGGAAATTGCTAGAGGAAGAGCATGGTCTAACGCTCGCCCGCACGTTACAATTGGTTTCACAATGTGAAAACGTCGAGGAGCAGATGTCAGCCATGTCATGTACAGAGAAGGCGGAGACAGATACTGTTCGTCGTGTTACACAGAAAAGAGGGTATTATGCAAAAAGCTTGACAGAGAAACCAAAGGGAAATGGCGATAGGAACGAAAGGAAATGTTACAGATGTGGACACACAGACCACATGGGCAGAGATCCGAAATACCCAGCACGCGGACAAACGTGTCATAAGTGCAAGGGAAAGGATAATTTCTCCAAAGTATGCCGCACAAAGGGTACAAAGAAACACAGTGTGAACAATGTAGAGGAACAAAATAACTTTGCATTTGCTGTTACTGGAAATAACGTGACAGAGAGACTTACCTTTTGTGTGGGGGGAGTAAACCTGAGAATGTTAATTGATTCGGGTGCAACTAATAATGTGATAGATGAGAATACATGGGAAGGACTAAAGTCAGAACACATTAAGTGTCAGTCACATGTCCCTAAGACAGAGAGAAAGTTATTCTCTTATGCTTCTAGCCGACCACTGTCAGTTAAAGGTGTATTCACATGTGGGATTACAATAGGTAAGAGAACTGAGCAGGCGGAGTTCATTGTGGTTAAAGGCCATGGAGAGCCGTTGCTCGGAAGGGAGACAGCCATGAAACTGGGAGTTTTAAAAATAGGCGCAGATGTCTCAGCTGTGGTAGATGTAAGACAGCTACTAGAACAGCGGTATCCAAAGGTGTTCCAGGGAGTAGGAAGGCTGAACACAAAACAGATCAGTTTGTATATCGACCCACAAATGAAGACTGTGGCCCAGCCACTCAGGCGTATACCATTCAACTTAAGGGGGGCAGTAGAAGCCAAAATAAAACAATTGAGGGACATGGACATTATCGAACCTCTAACTGGTCCCACCCCATGGGTGAATCCTGTGGTTATTGTACCAAAAGCAGATAAAGATGTAAGGTTATGCCTAGACATGAGACGAGCAAACCAGGCAATAGTGAGGGAACGATATCCAATCCCCACCGTTGATGAGATACTCCAAGGTATGAACGGCTCGACGGTGTTTAGTAAGCTAGACCTGAAATGGGGTTATCACCAGCTAGAACTGACCCCTGAGTCACGAGAAATCACAACGTTTGCAGTACATAAGGAAGTATACAGGTACAAGAGGCTGATATTCGGTGTATCTTCAGCTAGTGAGCAATATCAGCACGAGATAGCTAATGCCTTAGCTGGAATAGAGGGTGTTGAAAACATCTCAGACGACATTATCGTGCATGCACACGACCAGGAAACGCACGACAGACGCCTGCACGCTGTCATGACCAGACTAATGGAAAGTGGACTGACACTAAACTCAGAGAAGTGCCAATTCAACATGGACCGATTGATTTTCATGGGAATCCTGTTGTCTGAAAAGGGCATCGGACCAACAGCAGAGAGAGTGCGAGCGGTGGCAGAAGCTCGGGAACCAGAGAATGCTACAGAGGTGAGGAGTTTCTTGGGACTCGTTGGGTACAGTAGCAGATTCACCCCGCAGTTCGCAACGCTAACAGAGCCACTGCGACGCCTGACGAGAAAAGACACACCATTTAAATTTGGATCATAACAGAGACAGTCATTCAGTGCACTCAAGGAAGAGTTGGCCAGAGCCGGCACTTTAGCATATTTTGATAAGGACGCACCAACCAAGGTGATAGCAGATGCCAGCCCTGTAGGTTTAGGTGCAGTACTAGTTCAGGACCAACAGGGACAAGAGGTGCCAATATGCTATGTAAGTCGTAGTTTAACAGACTGTGAGAGGAAATACTCTCAAACAGAGAGAGAAGCCTTAGCTCTTGTATGGGCTTGTGAGAGGCTGCATCCATATGTGTATGGCCGAAAATTTAACTTGGTAACTGACCATAAGCCATTACAGGTGATATACGGCCCACATTCTAAACCCTGTGCCCGTATAGAGAGATGGGTACTTAGATTACAGCCGTACGATTTTAAGGTGATACACATTCCAGGCAAGCAAAACATTGCAGACCCACTGTCACGATTGCTGGGGGAGACAGCAAAACAGGAGAGACATTCTCATGGCTCAGATGAATACATGAGATTTGTAGCTGTGAGTGCGACACCAAAAGCACTCACTACTAGAGGTGGAGGAAGCATCTGCTACCGACCCAGAGCTGATTGAGGTATGGAAGGCAATCACAAACGGACATTTTGAGAACTGTAAAGCTTATGCAGCAATTGCAAACGAGCTGTGCGTAGTGGGGTACCTAGTTCTTCGGGGAACACGCATCGTGCTACCCACAGTGTTACACGCATGAGCCCTGGTGTTAGCACATGAAGGACACTTGGGAATAGTTGGAACAAAGCAACATCTCAGAACCAAGGTTTGGTGGCCTGGCATGGACAAGGCAGCTGAAAAACACTGTAGAGCGTACCATGGCTGTCAGATAGTAGCCAGACCCGACCCACCTGAACCGTTGAGACCAACACCATTACCGGAGGGCCCCTGGCAGGATGTAGCTATAGACTTACTGGGACCCTAGCCATCCAACCACTCCATTCTTGTGGTAGTTGATTATTATAGTCGCTACTATGAATACGACATCATGACCTCCACAACAACAGAGAAGGTTATCGATAGTTTAGAGTCAATCTTCAGCCGTCATGGTTTGCCAATCACCTGCAAATTTGATAATGGTCCCCAATTCAGATCTGAATTATTTAAAGAATACTGTGAAAACAACGGGATCAAACACCTGAAAACGACAGCAAAATGGGCTCAGGCTAATGGAGAAGTCGAGCGCCAGAATGCATCGCTGATGAAGAGAATCAGAATTGCTCAGTCAGAAGGACTAGATTGGAAACGTGAACTTAGAAAATATGTGACTGTGTACAGGAGCATTGACCATGCCACAACAGGAAAGAGCCCGGCAGAGCTGCTCTTTAAATGGAAAATGAGAGGAAAGCTGCCAGACATCACAGAGTCACAAGCAGACATGGAAGTACGCGACCGGGACGCAGAACAAAAAGGCAAGTCCATAATGTACGCAGATGAACAGCGGAGAACACAATACTCAGGGGAAAACTCTCCATTGGTTGGAATCATACCTAGCACAAAGGAAGTTGGCTGTGGTTGTTGGAGGTCATTCATCTCAATCACATGACATCACTGCAGGAGTTCCTCAGGGCAGTGTCCTAGGCCCAACCATCTTCAGCTGTTTCATCAATGACCTTCCCTCCATCATAAGGTCAGAAGTGGGGATGTTCGCTGATGATTGCACACTGTTCAGCACCATTCGAGACTCATCAGATACTGACACAGTCCGTGTCCATATGCAGCAAGACCTGGACAACATTCAGACTTGGGCTGACAAGTGGCAAGTAACATTCGCACCACACAAGTGCCAGGCAATGGCCATCTCCAACAAGCGAGACTCTAACCATCTCCCCTTGACATTCAATGGCATTACCATCGCTGAATCCCCCACTATCAACATCCTGGGGGTTACCATTGATCAGAAACTGAACTGGACCAGCCATATAAATACTGTGGCTACAAGAGCAGGCCAGAGGCTGGGAATTCTGTGGCGAGTGTCTCACCTCCTGACTCCCCAAAGCCTTTCCACCATCTACAAGGCACAAGTCAGGAGTGTGATGGAATACTCTCCACTTGCCTGGATGAGTGCAGCTCCAACAACACTCAAGAAGCTCGACACCATTCAGGATAAAGCAGCCCACTTGATTGGCACTCCATCCACCTTCAACATTCACTCCCTCCACCACCGGCGCACTGTGGCTGCAGTGTGTACCATCTACAAGATGCACTGCAGCAACTCGCCAAAGCTCCTTCAACAGCACCTTCCAAACCCGCGACCTCTACCACTTAGAAGGACAAGGGCAGCAGACGCATGGGAACATCACCACCTACAAGTTCCCCTCCAAGCCACACACCATTCTGACTTGGACCTGTATCGCCGTTCCTTCACTGTCGCTGGGCCAAAATCCTGGAACTCCCTTCCTAACAGCATTGTGGGTGTACCTACACCGTATGGACTGCAGCGGTTCAAGAAGGCGGCTCACCACCATCTTCTCAAGGGCAATTAGGGATGGGCACTAAATGCAGGCGTAGCCAGCGACGCCCACGTCCCATCAATGAATAAAAAGAAAAAGGTGGAAGTTGGCGACACGGTGCTGGTACGGCAGGACAAAGTGGACAAGTTCACCACTCCTTTTAATGCCACACCACACAAAGTTTTGAGTAAAACAGGGAGTCAAGTAATAGTGGAATCTCCAGAAGGAGCACGCTGCTCGAGAAACACTACGTTTGTGAAGAAATACAGAACCAATGGACCAAAGGAGACACTCCATGAGCAGGAGGAAACAGAAGGGACTGAGGACAGTATAGTAGACCCTGACACACATACCACTGTGACACAGGCAATACCCACTGACACCAACATGTCAGACATACCCAGTACAGCCAGACCTCAAAGGGTTAAAACAAAACCCCAAAGCCTGTCTGATTATGTCACAACATAAACTGTGCGAGAACTGCATGGGTGATGTTAAATGTTTAAACCTGGGAATTATTTAGTTGTGTGGTAAGACACAAGTTTGTAAAAAGTTTATAAATCAAATAAGTTATGCAGTGTTATTGTAAGCAACTGTTTGTAAACTGCAAGTTTGTTTCCAAGGAAAAGGGGGATGTCGTGTATTGATTGCGAGTTTGACACCAGTCAATACGGTAATGTAATGTGCGAGTTTAACACCAGTTAATACGGTAATGTAATGTGCATTGCATTATGGGAATTACCCGGGAAAGCTGCAGTCAGCCATTTTACCAATAAAGCGAACATCGTAGTTTGGAGCCTGGCTGCCTGGTTCTATGCTTGAATGCGTTCATACAACATTGTTCATACAACACATTTGGTCTCTTGAAATTGGACTGAGCAGTAATCGGAGTATTATGATTAGTTGATGACGATGATTTGACTTGTTCTGTCAGTGCAGTCTGTGCTCAGCACCATCGGCCTCTGAGCAGTAATCGGAGTATTATGAGTAAAAGTAAAAAGTAATCAGTGTGTGACGTCACCAGGGAGCAGGTAAGTGATTGGTTGGTGAGTATTTCTCTTTTTTAAACTTTAACTCTGTAGTTTAGAGTTACTAGGGTCTTTTCTGGTGTAGCAGGGACTGTAGGTAGACTATACAAGCGCCTTAGAGGTATCTTTAATTGGTGATAGTGAATTTAATTTAAATTAATTAAAGGGTAAGTCATGCCAGGAGAGCCCAGCCCCGTGATGTGCTCCTCTTGCTCTATGTGGGAATTCAGGGACACTGCCCCTGATGACCACGTGTGCCGGAAATGCATCCATCTGCAGCTACTAGCAGACCGCATTGAGGCGCTGGAGCTGCGGGTGGATGGCTTGTTGAGCATTCAGGATGCTGAGAGGGTCGTGGATAGCATATTTAGTGAGTTGGTCACACCGCAAGGAAGAGTTGCACAGGAAGAAAGGAAATGGGTGACCACCAGGCGGAGCAATAGAAGCAGGCAGGTAGTGCAGGAGACCCCTGTGACCATTCCCCTCTCAAACAGGTATACCGATTTGGATACTGTTGAGGGGGAAGGCAGCAGCAGCCAACTTCCTGGCACTGGGGGTGCTCCTGCTGCCCAGGAAGGGAGGAAAAAGAGTGGGAGAGCAATAGTGGTAGGGGATTCTATAGTAAGGGGAACAGATAGGCGTTTCTGTGGCCGTAGACGTGAATCCAGGATGGTTTGTTGCCTCCCTGGTGCCAGGGTCAAGGATGTCACTGAGTGGCTGCAGGGCATTCTGGAGGGGGAGGGTGAAACAGGCAGAGGTCGTGGTCCACATTGGTACCAACGACATAGGTAAAAAGAGGGATGAGGTCCTGCAGCAAGAATTTAGGGAGCTAGGTGGAAGATTAAAGAGCAGGACCTCAAAGGTTGTAATCTCTGGATTACTCCCGGTGCCACGTGCTAGTGAGTATAGGAATAGGAAGATAGAACAGATGAATGCGTGGCTAAAGGGATGGTGCAGGGGGGAGGGCTTTAGTTTCCTGGATCACTGGGCCTGCTTCTGGGGAAGGTGGGACTTGTACAAGTCGGACGGTTTACACCTGAACCAGGGGGGAACCAATATCCTTGCGGGGAGGTTTGCTAGCACTGCTGGGGGGGGTTTAAACTAACTTGGCAGGGGGATGGGGTACAGAGTGGAGCTATAGTAGGGGGTGATTTACAGCCAAATACAGAGGGAAAAACAAGTCAGCTGGGAAGGCAGAGAAAATATGTGAGGGCAAAAGGGAATATGGCAGGGCTGGAAGGCATTTACTTTAATGCAAGGAGTCTTGCAAATAAGGTGGATGAACTGAAGTTGTTGTTGAACACATGGGAGTACGATATTGTTGCTATCACGGAGACATGGTTGAGGGAGGGTCAGGACTGGCAGCTCAATATTCCGGGGTATAGAATCTTCAGGAGAGACAGAGGGGGGTGTAAAAGGGGAGGGGGTGTTGCAATATTAATTAAGGAGTCGATTACTGCTGTAAGGAGGGATGATATATTAGCGGGTTCCTCTAATGAGGCCATATGGGTAGAAATTAAAAACAAAAAGGAGGCAAGCACCTTGCTGGGAGTGTACTATAGGCCCCCAAACAGTCCGGGGGAGATAGAGGAACAGATATGTAGGCAAATCTCAGAGAAGTGCGAAAATAATAGGGTAATAATAGTGGGGGATTTCAACTTCCCCAATATTAATTGGGATAGTCAGAGTGTGAAAGGCTTAGAGGGTGCAGAATTCTTAAAGTGCATCCAGGAGAGCTTTTTGAGCCAACATGTAGAAAGTCCTACAAGAGAGGGGGCGGTACTGGACCTAATTCTAGGGAATGTAGCCGGGCAAGTGGTGGAAGTGTCAGTAGGAAAGCATTTTGGCGACAGTGACCATAATTCGGTGAGATTTAAGGTGGTCATGGAAAAAGACAATGACGGCCCGGAAATAAGGGTTCTAAATTGGGGGATGGCCGATTTTAATATGATAAGGCAGGATCTGGCCAAAGTGGACTGGGAGCAGCTACTTATAGGAAAATCCACATCAAAGCAGTGGGAGGCTTTCAGAAGGGAAATAGAAAGAGTACAACGCCAACATGTTCCTGTAAAGGTCAAGGGTGGGACCAACAAGCAAAGGGAACCTTGGATGACAAGGGATATACAAAAATGCATTAGGAAAAAAAGGGGGGCTTTTGGCAGTTACAAAAGACTAAAGACGGAGGAAGCCCTAGAGGAGTATAAAAAGTGCAGGGGCATACTTAAAAAAGAAATTAGGAGGGCGAGGAGGGGCCATGAAATAACACTGGCGAGCAAAATAAAGGAAAATCCTAAGATGTTTTATAAGTATATTAAGGGCAAGAGGATAACCAGGGAAAGGGTAGGGCCCATTAGGGACCAAAGTGGCAATCTGTGTGTAGAGCCAGATGATGTAGGCGGGGTTTTAAATGAATTTTTTGCATCTGTGTTCACTATGGAGAAAGATGATGTAGACATAGAAATCGGGCAAGGGGACTGTGACATACTTGAACATATTAGCATCGAGAGGGAGGAGGTACTAGCGGTTTTAGCAGGCCAAAAAGTGGATAAATCCCCAGGCCCGGACGAGATGTATCCCAGGCTGTTGTGTGAGGCAAGGGAGGAGATTGCAGGGGCTCTGACACACATTTTCAGAACCTCTCTGGCCACAGGGGATGTACCAGAGGACTGGAGAACAGCTAACGTAGTACCATTATTCAAGAAGGGTAGCAGGGATAAACCAGGGAATTACAGGCCAGTGAGCCTAACATCTGTGGTAGGGAAATTATTGGAAAAAATTCTGAGGGACAAAATTAGTCTCCACTTGGAGAGGCAAGGATTAATCGGGGATAGTCAGCATGGCTTTGTCATGGGTAAATCATGTCTGACAAATCTGATTGAATTTTTCGAGGGGGTGACTAGGTGTGTGGATGAGGGAAATGCTGTGGATGTGGTTTACATGGACTTCAGTAAAGCTTTTGACAAAGTCCCGCATAGGAGACTGGTCAAGAAGGTAAGAGCCCATGGGATCCAGGGTGCCTTGGCGCGTTGGATCCTAAACTGGCTGAGTGGCAGAAGGCAGAGGGTGATGGTCGAAGGGTGCTTTTGTGACTGGAAGCCTGTGTCCAGTGGGGTACCTCAGGGATCGGTGCTGGGTCCCTTGCTGTTTGTGATCTACATAAATGATTTGGATGAGAATGTAAAAGGTATGATCAGTAAGTTCGCAGATGACACGAAAATTGGTGGGGTGGTACATTGTGAGGAGGAAAGCCTCAGGCTACAGGACGATATAAATGGGTTGGTCAGATGGGCGGAAAAGTGGCAAATGGAATTTAACCCTGAAAAGTGCGAGGTGATGCATTTTGGATGGACAAATAAGGCAAGGGAGTACACAATGAGTGGTAGGACCCTAGGGAGTACAGAGGGTCAGAGGGACCTTGGTGTACATGTACATAGATCCCTGAAGGCAGCGGAACAGGTAGATGAGGTGGTTAAAAAGGCATATGGGATACTTGCCTTCATTAGCCGAGGCATAGAATATAAGAGCAGGGAGGTTATGATGGAGCTGTACAAAACGCTGGTGAGGCCACAGCTGGAGTACTGTGTGCAGTTCTGGTCGCCTCACTATAGGAAGGGTGTGATTGCTTTAGAGAGGGTGCAGAGAAGATTCAGCAGGATGTTACCTGGGATGGAGCGCCTCAGCTATGAAGAAAGACTAAACAGGCTGGGGTTGTTTTCATTGGAGCAAAGAAGGCTGAGGGGGGACCTGATTGAGGTGTACAAAATGATGAGGGGCATAGATAGGGTAGATAAAGAGGAACTTTCCCCCTTAGTAGGGGGGTCAATAACAAGGGGGCATAGATTCAAGGTAAGGGGCAGGAGATTTAGAGGGGATTTGAGGAGGAACTTTTTCACCCAGAGGGTGGTTGGAATCTGGAACTCTCTGCCTGAAAGGGTGTTGGGGCAGGAACCCTCACAGCATTCAAAAAACATTTGGATGAGCACTTGAAATGCCATTGCATACAAGGCTATGGACCAAATGCTGGAAAATGGGATTAGACTGGACAGGGATTGATGGACAGCGCAGACACGATGGGCCGAAGGGCCTCTTTCTGTGCTGTAAAACTCTATGACTCTATGGCCTAGAAATTCATTGACGCCACTTTTGGGGCGCTAAAGTGGGGCGTCCGCTAAAGTTTGCGGCCGCCGCCAAATCGATGCCACTTCTCCGATATTCATTAGCTTCGCCCTAGGAGTTCGGGCGAGCGCTAAAACTGCTGCTGGACGCCTCTCTTTGAGCGCTAAGCCGGAGGTGGTGATCGATAGCGCCGAGGCCAGCTCTTAAGGGGGAAGGGTCGACTGTGTCTGCTGCCACGCCCTGGATAGTGGAGCCCTCCAGCTAGGCCTGAACACTGCTGCTGGACCCAAATAGCGCCTGAAGACATGGAGAAGGCCCGTGAACGTGCGCAGCGCTTCTCAGAGCGTGATCTGAGTGTGCTGCTTGCTGCTGTGGAGAAGAGGCGCCATGTTTTGTACCCGGACAATGGCAAGAAGGCGACGGTCCGTGTCTACAGGAGAGCCTGGAGGCATGTCGCCAGCAAGCTGTCAGCCAACAGCGACGTCCCCAGGACCGGTGCCCAATGCCGCAAAAAGTTAAATGACCTCACACGCATTGTCAGGGTGAGTACCCTTTCCAGTGACCTCCTCATCCTTGCATGTGCACCTCACATTATGGGCAAAGGGACCTGAAAGCTCTAATGGCCAGCCTTCATCCAGCAGCTATGGGACAGGCATGAGCATCAATTGCACATTCTGCACTGAACACACTGGCCAAGCTATTCCACCATGGGAGGCAGTGCACACCAGATCATGGCGACACACTGGCCAGGCTATTCCACCATGGGAGGCAGTGCACACCAGATCATGGCGACACACTGGCCAGGCTATTCCACCATGGGAGGCAGTGCACACCAGATCATGGCGACACACTGGCCAAGCTATTCCACCATGGGAGGCAGTGCACACAAGATCAGGGCGACACACTGTACTTAGAGGCCGTCCTTTCTCTTGCAGGCCAAGCTGGCGAATAATCGCAAGAGCCGGACTGCGACCGGGGGAGGCCGACCCCATATCCAGCCACTCACCGACCTGCAACATCACGTGGAGCGCCTCTTGGGTGGCCGGGTGATTGGGCCCGTTGCATGTGGAGATGCCGACCCTGTTCTGGGCAGCAATGGTAAGGACATCACCTTTTGCACCTCTCTCGTCCCACTTGCGCATCAGATCTACATCCTTTGCCACTGTCCGACCAATGCGCTGAATGCCACCACTCATGCATCCCGCACTGATGCCCTCTCCTCACTCTAAAGCTACTCTTGTGCCTTCCTGCTTTCAGATGGTGAAAAGGAGGTCCCTGAACTTGCCAGTGACAGACCCTCCGAAGAGGAGCAGGAGGAGGAGCAAGAGGAAGGCGGCCCATCAGGGGAACCCTCAGCCGCGGCCACCCAGGCCAATGTAGGGGACACGTCTTCCCTGGAGGGCAGCGTGGCGGAAGTGTCGAAGGGGAGGGGAGCTCCTGGGACCTGCGTGCTGCAGAAAGGCGGGAGGGGGGTGGAAGCTCGGCGGCCTTCTCCCCAGAGGGGGGAAGCGTCGGAGGGGAGTCCAATTGCTGGGCCCAGTGGCCTCCAGCAACGCAGGAAGGGTCGGACAGCTCGGCGGCCTTCTCCCCAGAGGGAGAGTCCGGCCTCCAGTCAGGAGATGCTCTTCGCCGAGGAGATGGAACGCCTCGAAGACTTGTCCGCGGACTCGGAGCGCCGGCACACGGAGCTCATGGCGGCAGTGGCACGGTTGCCTGAGTCCATTGATTCCCTCTCTCGGAGTGTGGCCGAGTTCGGGCCCTCAGAGGCCACCAGTCGGGCGGAATACCGGGCAGATCAGGCAGCGAGTCGGGCGGAATTCGGGGCAGCTCTGTCAGCAACTGGCCAGGTGATCAGTGGTGCTGTCCAGTCACTGGCTGCTCTGATGCGGTCACTGAACAGGTCAACACGGGCACTCACTGCTGCCACACTCGCTGTGTCAGCCAGGCATCGCCAGGGCACCCGGCGCGCTGCAGCAGCACAGCGGTCTGTCCCTCGGCAGATTGGTGTGCATGCTGCAGTGCTGGCCCAGGCAAGTGCCAGTGTCTCAGGCGACCAGCGAGCGCCTGCCATCTGCCAGCTTGCCGCCATTCCTCCAGCCGCCACTGCCAGTCCCCCAGTGGAGCTGCCAGGAGCTGCTGCAGCGACTGATGCTGGCCAGCCACAGCTGCAGCAATCAACAGCCGCCTGCTCGACGGCCAGACCTCGACTAGGCCGACCCCCAAGGGCATCTGCCGTCACGACATGTGCCCCTCAGGAGCCTGCCCCCAGCCTTGCAGCAGCCAATGGCCTTACCTTGAGGCGGAGCAGCAGGGCGGGCAGGGGCCACCCAAAGATGCCCAAGGCATCGCCCTAGCGGGCCAAATAGTCGAATGTGTGGCCATTTGTGTTTGTTTCTTGAGGCCGAGAATTGGATGTTTGTTTTTTGAAGGCCGATGATGTGATGTTTGTTTTTGACGAAGGCCGAGAATGACGGCCATTTTAGTTGCCCTATTTTGTTAATCCTCTCCAGGTTGTGGGAGCGAGTAATGTGTTTGAGTGTATTTTGGGGGTTTCGTCTGTTTTTGGTTTTCATGTGGGAAGGGCCCAGAGTTTGTACAATAAACCATTTTATTTATTCACATTGTCCATGTTTGATCTTTGAAGTGTTTGTTGCCTTAACCGGCTGAGGGCTTGCGGAGCGGCTGCAATCATGTTCTATCATTGGCACAAGCCATTCCCTGACAGGGGGCCTAGAAGTGACGTTCAATAAGCCGCCGACGGGCGGCCCTTGGACCTTGTGCGTCCCTCCTGGGCTGGTACTCCTCGTCCTCGTCGTCCTCATGCTCCTCCTGCTCCTCCTCCTGAGGTGGTGGTCCAACGTGAGGTGGCAATGCCTGAGTCCTGCAGATAGCCAGGTTGTGCAGCATGCAGCAAACGACGACGAATTGGGAGACTCGATCCTGCGAATACTGGAGGGCTCCCCCGGAGCGATCGAGACAGCGGAACCGTTGCTTGAGCACGCCGATTGTTTGTTCTATGAGGTTCCTTGTCGCTTGATGGCTCTCGCTGTATGCCTCTTCAGCAGGGGTCGTGGGCGCGCGGAGCGGGGTCATGAGCCAGGTACACAAAGGATAGCCTTTGTCCCCGATAAGCCATCCTCTTGGGGGAGGCTGTGCCTGGAACATGTCAGCCACAGTTGTCTGTCGCAGGATAAAGGCATCGTGGCTGCTGCCTGGAAAGCGGGCATTGACAGCTAGGATGCGCTGCCTGTGGTCACACACCAGCTGTACATTGAGGGAATGGTAGCCCTTCCGGTTGCGGTAATCCTCGGCATGCTCAAGAGGTGCCCGCAAAGCCACATGCATGCAGTCAATGGCGCCCTGCACCATGGGGAAGCCCGCTATTCTTGCAAACCCCACTGCACGCTGCTGCTGCTTGTCCAGGGTCATGGGGAAGGAGATGAATTGATGTCTCCTTCTGAAAAGGGCTTCGGTCACCTGGCGGATGCAGCAATGCACGGCGAACTGGGAGATGTTAGCGATGTCCCCAGTAGCGGATTGGAAGGAGCCGGAGGCATAGAAGTTGAGAGCCACCGTCACCTTCACTGCCACCGACAGAGACGTCCTGCGCATCAGCTGTGGCTGCAGATCTCTCTGAAGCAGCCAGCAGATGTCTGCAACCACCTCCCTTCGGAATCGCAGCCTCCTAACACACATCGCGGCAGACATGGTCAGATAGGAGGTCTGCTGGCGGTATACCCTGCGTGGGTAAGGCCTCAGTTGGCGACGCCTGTTGCCCCCTCTGCGTCTAGCCAGGGCTGCCACTCTCTCACGGCATCTGTAAGCCCTTCTGGCATAAGGCTGAAATTCAAAGTTGCCACCCAATGCAGCCCCCATTATATGCTGGCAAACACTGAGCTCTGAATGAATTAAGATAATTGGTAAGCTCTGGCCTGAGCCAAAAATACCTGTCCAAGTGTTGGTCCAAACCAGTAAACTCTCCTCCTTGGTCTCTGTCCAAAAAACCGTTGCACAAGAGTGAATGCTGCAAAATGGCTGGCCTTTATACTGCTGGGTAAGTGCCCTTTAATTTGCGCTCCCCGCGGCCCGGCTGGGCTGTGTACCGTTCCACTTCACAGTCGCTCGGGCCGCCCGGCGCACAATGGGCTGGCGCGAGTGAAGTTCCAGTTCGGGGCGCACAAAAGGCGTTGCACTAGCAAATGACGTCATGATGTGCGCGCGCAGCAGGGCGCGCACTAAGACTTTGCGCCGGCGCTAAATGTGTACTGAAGTTGGGGCGAGGCGCAGATCGCGCTGCGCCCAGCCGCTAAGCGCCTAGCGCTCGAAATCTACTCCTCCTAAGGCGCTAACGGCTGCCGCGCCCAACTGAATTTCTAGGCCTATGACTCTATTAGTTGATGACGATGATTTGACGTGTTCTGACAGTGCAGTCTGTGCTCAGCACCATCGGTCTCTGAGCAGTAATCGGAGTATTATGATTAGTTGATGACGATGATTTGACTTGTTCTGACAGTGCAGTCTGTGCTCAGCACCATCGGCCTCTGCCAGACTCACCGTTCAATAAGATCA
The DNA here is from genome assembly GCF_052327205.1 of Somniosus microcephalus. Classification (NCBI taxonomy): domain Eukaryota; kingdom Metazoa; phylum Chordata; class Chondrichthyes; order Squaliformes; family Somniosidae; genus Somniosus; species Somniosus microcephalus. The sequence continues at coordinate 46,047,223 of NC_140990.1, forward strand.
CTGTCGCCACCTGCTGAGGATAAACAGCTACTGCAGCGCCAGAGTTTCCTTTTAAACCAGATTCAGAATTCCACAGACAACAACTTGCACTGACCCAGTGACGGTCACCCAGAGGAGTTTCTCAGATCAAACCACAAGAGGGCCAAGGTGAATGAAGGGAGGAAGGACCAGAATTACTGGTTTCAATTCGGAGGAGCTTTTCATGGGAAGGTGGGAAGTTATTTTGGAAGAAAGCGGCAATGAAGGTGGTAAAGGTAAAACCCACAAACCACCTGGAATGGTGGTGGAGGAGGAACAGCTGAATCTGGAGCGGTGACATCGTGGCTCTGTCACTGGGCCAGTAATCCAGGGACCTGCACTAATGATCCAGAGACACCAGTTCAAATCCCACCACGGCAGCTGGGGAATTTAAATTAAGTTAATTAAGTAAATCTCTGAAATGGCCCAGCAAGACACTCAGTTGTAACAAACCGCAACAAAAAGCAATAAGAATAATAAAACCGGACGGCCCACCCGGCATCGACCTATGCACCGGTTTCAGCACACCCAGCCCATTCGACCCAGCAAAGTCCTCCTCGCCAACACCTGGGGACTTGTACCACAATTGGGAGAGTCTGACACTGTCATACTCACAGAATCATACCTTGGGTATGTCCTGTCCCACCAGCAGGACAGACCCACCAGGAGTGGTGGCACAGTGGTATACAGTCGGGAAGGATTGGCCCTGGGAGTCCTCAACATTGACTCCGGACCCCAGGGAGTCTCATGGCTTCAGGTCAAGCATGGGCAAGGAAACCTCCTGCTGATTACCACCTACCGCCCTCCCTCAGCTGATGAATCAGTGCTCCTCCATGTTGAACACCACTTGGAAGAAGCACCGCGAGTAGCAAGGGCACAGAATGGGGGACTTCAATGTCCATCACCAAGAGTGGCTCGGTAGCACCACTACTGACCGAGCTGGCCGAGTCCTGAAGGACATAGCTGCCAGTCTGGGCCTGCGACAGGTGGTGAGAGAACCAACACGAGGGAAAAGCCTACTTGACCTCGTCCTCACCAATCTACCTGTCGCAGATGCATCTGTCCATGACAGTATTGGTAGCAGTGACCACCGCACAGTCATTGTGGAGACGAAGTCCCATCTTCACACTGAGGATACCCTCCATCGTGTTGTGTGGCACTACCACCGTGCTAAATGGGATAGATTCAAAACAGATCAAACAGCTCAAAACTGGGCATCCATGAGGCACTGTGGGCCATCAGCAGCAGCAGAATTGTATTCCACCACAATCTGTAACCACATGGCCCGGCATATCCCTCACTCTACCATTACCATCAAGCCAGGGGACCAACCCTGGTTCAATAAGGAGTGTAGAAGAGCATGCCAGGAGCAGCACCAGGTGTACCTACAAATGAGGTGCCAACCTGGGGAAGCTGCAACACAGGACTACATGCATGGTAAACAGCGGAAGCAGCATGTTATAGACAGGGCTAAGCGATCCCACAATCAATGCTCTTCAGTCTTGCCACATCCAGTCGTGAATGGTGGTGGACCATTAAACAACTAACGGGAGGGGGAGGCTCTGTGATTATCCCCATCCTCAATGATGGCAAAGCCCAGCACACGAGTGCAAAAGACAAGGCTGAAGCGTTTGCAAAAAACTTCAGCCAGAAGTGCCGAGTGGATGATCCCCATCAGCCTCCTCCTGAGGTCCCCACCATCACAGAAGCCAGTCTTCAGCGAATTCGATTCACTCCACGTGATATCAAGAAACGGCTGCGCTCACTGGATACAGCAAAGGCTATGGGCCCTGACAACATCCCGGCTATCATGCTGAAGACTTGTGCTCCAGAACTAGCTTTGCCTCTAGCCAAGCTGTTCCAGTACAGCTACAACACTGGCATCTAACCGACAATGTGGAAAACTGCCCAGGTATGTCCTGTCCACAAAAAGCAGGGCAAATCCAATCCAGCCAATTACTGCCCCATCAGTCTACTCTCAATCATTAACAAAGTGATGGAAGGTGTCGTTGACAGTGCTAGCAAGCGGCACTTACTCAGCAATAACCTGCTAACTGATGCCCAGTTTGGGTTCCGCCAGGGCCACTCTGCTCCAGACCTCATTACAGCCTTGGTCCAAACATGGACAAAGGGGCTGAATTCCAGAGGTGAGGTGAGAGTGACTGCCCTTGACATCAAGGCAGCATTTGACCGAGTGTGGCATCAAGGAGCCCGAGTAAAACTGAAGTCAATGGGAATCAGGGGGAAAACACTCCACTGGCTGGAGTCATACTGAGCACAAAGGAAGATGGTTGTGGTTCTTGGAAGTCAATCATCTCAGCCCCAGGACATCACTGCAGGAGTTCCTCAGGGCAGTGTCCGAGGCCCAACCATCTTCAGCTGCTTCATCAGTGACCGTCCCTCCAACATAAGGTCAGAAGAGGGGATGTTCGCTGATGACTGCACAGTGTTCGGTGCCATTCACAACTCCTCAGATAATGAAGCAGTCCATGCCCGTGTGCAGCTCGACCAGGATGACATTCAATCTCAGGCTGATCAGTGGCCGGTAAAATTCGCACCACAACAAGTGCCAGGCAATGACTAACGCCAAGAAGCGAGAGTCTAACCACCACCCCTTACTATTAAACGGCATTACCATCGCCGAATCCCTCGCCGTAAACATCCGGGGCATCACCATTGACCAGAAACTTAACTAGACACGCCATATAAATACTGTTGCAACAAGAACAGGTCGGGGGGCGCAAGGGGGGGGGAGGGGGGAGATTCAGGAAAGAGTCAATTTAAAAGCAGCGAGAGAAATGACAAGGCTCTGGCACAGAGTAGAGTTTAGGGTAAAAATAAACAGAGTGGGTCAGGAAGGGACAGAGTGAGTAACAAAGGTAATACAGCATCAGTGACTAAGTTCCCCTCCAAGTCACACACCATCATGATTTGGACATATATCGCCGTTCCTTCATCGTCGCTGGGTCAAACTCCTGGAACTCCCTCCCTAACAGCACTGTGGGAGTTCCTTCACCACACAGACTCCAGCAGTTCAAGAAGGTGGCTCACCACCACCTTCTCAAGGGCAACTAGGGATGGGTAATAAATGCTGGCCTTGCCAGCAATGCCCACGTCCCATGAACAAATAAAAAAAAGCAATGGCTAGCATTTAAAGAAGTAATATATAATTTACAATAAATAGACATTCCTTTAAGGCACAAAAACCCCACAGGAAAAGTGGTCCAATCGTGGCTAACAAGAGAAGTTCAAGATAGTATTAGATCAAAGAAAGTGGCTTATAATATTGCCAAAAAGAGCAGTAAGCCTGAGGATTGGGAGGATTTCAGAATTCAGCTGAGTCATAGAGTTATACAGCACAGAAAGAGGCCCATCGTGTCCGCGCCGGCCATCAAGCCCTGTCTATTCTAATCCCATTTTCCAGCATTTGGTCCGTAGCCTTGTATGCTATGGCGTTTCAAGTGCTCATCTAAATGCTTCTTGAATGTTGTGAGGGTTCCTGCCTCTACCACCCTTTCAGGCAGTGAGTTCCAGATTCCAACCACCCTCTGGGTGAAAACATTTTTCCTCAAATCCCCTCTAAACCTCCTGCCCCTTACCTTGAATCTATGCCCACTGGTTATGGGCCCCTCTACTAAGGGGAAAAGTTCCTTTCTGTCTACCCTATCTATGCCCCTCATAAATTTGTACACCTCAATCAGGTCCCCCCTCAGCCTTCTCTGCTCCAAGGAAAACAACCCCAGCCTGTCCAGTCTCTCTTCATAGCTGAAGCGCTGCAGCCCAGGTAACATCCTGGTGAATCTCCTCTGCACCCTCTCCAATGCAATCACATCCTTCCCATAGTGTGGCGACCAGAACTGCACACAGTACTCCAGCTGTGGCCTAAACAGCGTTTTGTACAGCTCCATCATAACCTCCCTGCTCTTATAATCTATGCCTCGGCTAATGAAAGCAAGTATCCCATATGCCTTTTTAACCACCTTATCTACCTGTCCTGCTGCCTTCAGGGATCTATGTACATGCACACCAAGGATCCTCTGTCCTTCCTAGGGTCCGACCATTCATTGTGTATTCCCTTGACTTGTTAGTCCTCCCAAAATGCATCACCTCACACTCTTCAGGGTTAAATTCCATTTGCCACTGTTCTGCCCATCTAACCAACCCGTCTATATCGTCCTGCAGCCTGAGGCTTCCCTCCTCGCTATTTACCACTCCACCAATTTTCATACAGGTACACTATCCCTTATCCGAAAGCCTTGGGACCAGCTGAGTTTCGGTTTTCGGAATTTTTCGGATTTCAGAAGGTATTATTATAAGACTGGGAAATTTGTATTTAATATAAATTTTAAAAGTTCAGGCTACCTCTTGCGACTGTTCCGTGTCTCATTCCCCTTCCTGCTTCTCTGGAAAGCCGGATATCGGCTGACTCCTACTAAGCTGGCCCACAAATCAGGTCGGGTGGGGGGGGAGAAAAGAGTATCGGACGGGCCGCGGTTCAGGTCGGGGGGGTCGGGGTCGGGGTCGGGGGGGGTCGGGTCGGGGTCGGGGGGGTCGGGTCGGGGTCGGGGGGGTCGGGCCGGGGGGGATCAGGTCGGGGTCGGGGGGGGAGTCGGGTCGGGGTCGGGGGGGTCGGGTCGGGGGGGTCGGGTCGGGGTTGGGGGGGGTCGGGGTCGGGGGGGGTCGGGGTCGGGGTCGGGGTTGGGGTCGGGGTCGGGGTTGGGGGGGTCGGGGGTCGGGGTCGGGGGGGGTCTGGTGGGGGTCCAGGGTCGGTGGGGGTCCAGGGTCGGGGGAGGTCCGGGGGGGGGGTCGAGGTCGGGGGGGTTCTGGGGGGGGGTCGAGGTCGGGGGGGTCCGTGGGGGGGGTCGAGGTCGGGGGGGTCGAGGTCGGGGGGGGTCCGGGGAGGGGGTCGAGGGGGGTCCGGGAGGGGGGGTCGGGGTCGGGGGGGGTCCGGGGGGGGTCAGGGGGGAGAAAAGAATATCGGACGGGCCGTGGTTCAGGTCGGGTCGGGAGAAAAGAATATCGGACGGGTCGGGGGTCAGGTCAGGTCGGGTCGGGTCGGGTCGGTGGGGGGGGGGGAGAAAAGAATATCGGACGGGCTGCTGCAGCTATCGGACCAGCCGCTGTATTGTTGGGTTCACTCTCCCGGTACCTCCTTCACACTGCCCGGCTCGGCCTGCAATCTCCTACCCAGGAGGGAACTCTGTGACCCTCTGCCCTGCTCAGCGTAAGTCGTGCGCCACTCTGGTCATGTCGTGCGCACGACTTACGCTGAACGAAAAAACTTTCGGTTCTTAGAGGTTTTCGGAAGTTCGGATAAAGGATAGTCTACCTGTATCAAGTAAAGGAGGATCAAGAAATTAATAAAGAAAGGATAAGTAGAATGAGAGTAAACTAGTGAGAGACATAAAAACAGACTGTAAAAGCTTCTCCAGGTATGTAAAAAGGAAAAGATTAGCGAAAGTATATGTGGGTCCCTTACAGGCTGAGACAGGAGAAATTATAATGGGGAATAAGGAAATGGCTGAGAAATTAAACAAATACCTTGTGTCTGTCTTAACATAAGAACATAAGAACATAAGAAATAGGAGCAGGAGTAGGCCAATCAGCCCCTCGAGCCTGCTCCGCCATTCAATAAGATCCTGGCTGATCTGATCCTAACTGCCAATCCACTATCACAGAACCATCTCCTGAATCTAACAGAATTAGACACACGAAATAGGAGCAGGATCAGGCTACACGGCCCCTGGGCCCGCTCCGCTACCCACAGGGCCATGACCGATCAGAACCTAGACTCATGTCCAAATTCCTGCCCGCTCCCCGTAACCCTTAATTCCCTTTACTTCTAGGAAACTGTCTATTTCTGTTTTAAATTTATGTAATGATGCAGCTTCTACAGTTTTTTGGGGCAGCATATTCCATGGACCTACCACCCTCTGAGTGAAGTAGTTCCTCCTCATCTCAGTTTTGAAAGAGCAGCCCCTTATTCTAAGACTATCCCCCCTAGTTCTAGTTTCACCCATCATCGGGAACATCTTCCCTGCATCCACCCGATCCAACCCCTTCACAATCTTATATGTTTCAATAAGATCGCCTCTCATTCTTCTGAACTCCAATGAGTAGAGTCCCAATCAATTCAACCTCTCCTCATATGTCCATCCCCTCATCCCCGGGATTAACCGAGTGAACCTTCTTTGTACTGACTCGAGAGCAAGTATGTCCTTTCTTAAGTATGGACACCAAAACTGTACGCAGTATTCCAGGTGCTGTCTCGCCAATACCTTGTACAACTGAAGCAATACCTCCCTATTTTTATATTCCATCCCCCTAGCAATGAAAGCCAACATTCCATTGGCCTTCTTAATCACTTGCTGCACCTGCATACTAACCTTTTGAGTTTCGTGCACCAGGACCCCCAGATCCCTTTGTACTTCAGTACTTTCCAGTTTCTTGCCATTAAGATAATAACTTGCTCTACGATTTTTCCTGCCAAAGTGCATAACCTCACACTTTCCAGTATTGTATTACATCTGCCAAATCTCTGCCCACTTACTTAGCCTGTCTATGTCCCCTTGAAGGTTTTTTATGTCCTCCTCACTCACTACTTTCCCCCCCATCTTAGTATCATCTGCAAACTTTGATATGTTACACTCGGTCCCTTCCTCCAAATCATTAATATAGATTGTAAAGAGTTGGGGACCCAGCACTGACCCCTGCGGAACACCACTAGTTACTGATTGCCAGTCTGAGAATGAACTATTTATCCCAACTCTCTGCCTTCTGTTAGATAGCCAATCCTCTATCCATGCCAGAATATTACCCCAATCCCGTGATTTTTTATCTTAAGCAATAATCTTTTGTGTGGCACCTTGTCAAATGCCTTTTGGAAGTCTAAATACAGTACGTCCACTAGTTCCCCTTTATCCACCCTATATGTTACTTCCTCAATGAACTCCAGCAAATTTGTCAAACATGACTTCCCCTTCATAAAACCATGCTGACTTTGTCCTATTAAATTATGATTATCCAAATGTCCTGTTACTGTCTCCTTAATAATGGACTCCAAAATTTTACCTACCACAGATGTTAGGCTAACCGGTCTATAGTTTCCAGCCTTCTGTCTACTGCCCTTTTTAAATAAGGGTGTTACATTAGCAGTTTTCCAGTCTGACGGGACCATTGCCGAGTCCAGGGAGTTTTGGAAAATTATTACCAATGCATCCACAATCCCTACCGCCACTTCCCTCAAGACCCTAGGATGTAAGCCATCAGGTCCAGGTGATTTATCCGCCTTGAGTCCCATTATTTTACCGAGTACCACTTCCTTAGTGATTTTGATCGTGTTTAGCTCCTCCCCCTCTTTAGCCCCCTGTTTGTCCAGTGTTGGGATATTCTTAGTGTCTTCTACTGTAAAGACTGATACAAAATATTCATTCAGTGTTTTTGCCATCTCCATATTTCCCACCATTAATTTCCCGGTCTCATCCTCTAAGGGACCAACATTTACTTTGGCCACCCTTTTTCTTTTTATATAACTATAAAAACTCTTACTATCTGTTTTTATATTTTTTGCTAATTTACTTTCATAATCTATCTTCCCTTTCTTCATCAATCTTTTTGTTATTTTTTGCTGTCTTTTAAAGTTTTCCCAATCCTCTATCCTCCCACTAGATTTGGCTACCTTATATGCCCTTGTTTTTAGTCGAATCCTATCCTTAATTTCTTTACTTAGCCACGGATGGCTGTCTTTTCTTTTACACCCTTTTCTTCTCAGTGGAATATATATTTTTTGGAAGTTCTAAAATAACTCCTTAAATGTACACCACTGATCATGTATCGTCTTACCCTTTAATCTATTTTCCCAATCCACTCTACTCAATTCCGCTCTCATACCTTCATAGTCTCCTTTATTCAAGCTTAGCACACTTGTTTGAGATCCAACCTTCTCACCCTCTAATTGAATATGGAATTCAACCATGTTATGGTCACTCATTCCAAGGGGATCCTTTACTAGGACATTTTTAATTAATCCTGTCTCGTTACACAGGACCAGATCTAAGGTTGCCTGCCCCCTGGTCAGTTCAGTTACATACTGCTCAAGAAACCCATCCCTAATACACTCAATGAACTCATCCTCAAGGCAGCCCTGCCCAATTTGATTTGTCCAATTAATATGATAGTTAAAATCCCCCATAATTATAGATGTTCCCTTATTACAAGCCTCAACTATTTCCTGATTGATACTCCGTCCAACAGAGTTGCCACAGTTCGGAGGCCTATAGACTACGCCCACTAGTGTTTTTTTCCCCTTATTATTCCTTACCTCCACCCAAACTGTTTCATTGTCCTGATCTTTTGTCCCAATATCATTTCTCTGTATTACAGTGATTCCTTCCTTTATTAACATAGCCACCCCACCTCCCCTTCCTTCCTGCCTGTCCTTCCTGATCGTTAAATAACCTGGTATGTTTAATTCCCAGGCATTGTCACCCTGCAGCCATGTTTCTGTAATGGCCACAAGATCATACCCATATGTAGTTATTTGTGCCATTAACTCATCTATTTTGTTACGAATGCTACGTGCATTCAGATAGAGAACTTTCAAAGATGTTTTGTGACACTTAGTTCCTGCTTTTGCCCTTTTTATTACTTTACCTTTTACTCCATACCTTCTGCCCCTTCCTGATATGCTCTGGTTTTTAATTTCCCCACTGCTACCTAAGTCTATGACCTTCTCTGTTGTCATTTGTATTATTTGCTCTCTAGGAACCTCCCCACCACTAGTTAGTTTAAAGCCCTCTCTACAGCCCTAGTTATATGATCCGCCAGGACTCTAGTCCCAGCACTGGCCAAGTGAAGCCCATCCCAACGGAACAGCTCCCTCCTGCCCCAGTACTGGTGCCAGTGTCCCAGGAAGCAAAACCCATTTCTCCCACACCAGTCTTTGAGCCACGCATTTAACTCTCTAATTTTATTTGTCCTAGCCAAATTCGCTCGTGGCTCAGGTAATAATCCAGAGATTATTACCCTTGTGGTTCTGCTTTTTAATTTGGCCCCTAGCTGCTCAAACTCCCTCAGCAGAACCTCCTTCCTTGTCCTA